>NC_086122.1:31721501-32921501 GCF_963921235.1 Mobula hypostoma
GTAACTTACTAACCGGTACATCTTTAGACTGTGGGAGGAAACCAGAGCACCTGGAGGAAACCCACACCATCAGGGGGAGAATGTACAAACTTCTTACAGGCAGCAGCAGGAGTTGAACCCATGCTACTTTGTGCTAACCACTGCACTACTGTGCCGCCGGATACAATATATATTATTTATAGTTTTTTTTACTATGTATTGCAATGTATTGCTGCTGCAAAAACAACCTGACATATGTCGGTGATATTAAGCCTGATTCAGATCTTCTGTATTTTCCAGAATTTTCTCTGCAGCCCTTGTCATGGTACTGCACTTGATTATTTCATAGGTTACTTCTAATTGATGGAATGTCCACCACCTGTCTAGTCTGAACTCATTTTTAGTATAGGACAGTCACAACTTTGTTCTTCGTCTTTCTTAAGCAACACACACACAAGATGCTGGAGGAACTCAGCAGGCCAGGCAGCATCTATGGGAAAGTGTAAACAGTCGACATTTTGGGCCAAAATCCTTCATCGGGATTTGAATTTCCAGCATCTGCAGATTTTCTTGCCTTTGTCTTTCTTTCTTTGTTCCCTGTTCTTTCCCTTCCTTGCAGTAGATTGAGTTGGTTAATGTTATAATTTTGTTTTAAACATCTAATAACACAACTGTAACCACAAGACCTTACACCTCATTCTTGACTTCCAAAGGACTTTTTGGATCATAACATCTCCAGATCCCACACTGCCAAGGGGCTGAACCTGGCATAAAACCCTTCCCGTTTAGCACTTATGGACACAAGAGAAATAAAAGCTGTTATCTTGAAGCAAACAAACTGTGAATGGAGATATATGAATGTACTGAATCATATGCTTAAAAGTTTTATGTTTACATTTGGGGAAAACAGTCCTCTGCAACCCTTATTGAAAGCCTATGAATACATTATGTGGCTTTAATTCAGAATCATGCCTTAAATGTCCATTTCCCAGTTTACTCCCCAACCCTCTCCACCCCTGATTTTTCAGCTCTTTCCTCTTGACAAATATAACTAATCCATTGTGTTGATAAAATGGAAGGTAAATCATAAGCACAAGAGATTCTGCAGAATCTGGAAACCCTGAGTAGCACACACAAAATGCTGGATGAACTCAGCAGGTCGGGCAGCATCTATGGAGATGAATAAAGAGTCAACGTTTTGGGCCGAGACCCTTCAGAATTGGGACGTACCTCTTAGGATTCTTCACCAGAACTTTTGAAGTGAGCTGCCACTTTACACCAGCAGAGGGCAGCATTGGCACAGTTAAATGGGAAGCTTCAGCATGAATCTCCCTCCATGACGCAGTTTTTCTAAGCCAATCTGTGTCAGCAAAGGAATTCTGATTTGAGAGGCCCAAATTAATTTTATTCATATTTATTTTCAGAAAAGCAAAGTTTACTTTGAGAAATCACAAGAAAGGGAGTAGGGTCAGTTCTGCTCTGCCAGTGATCGTCCATTCTCTATTTGGTTTCTCGTGTGCCAGGGAGGCCTCATTGGGAACGTGGAATTCACTGTCCTGGACTGTAGGAAGTGTCAGTGAATCCCCAGTTTGGGTTTCCTGCAAGTTTCATCAGATGGGGAATTATAGGCACAGGCGGGGAACTATCCTTTTTGAGAGGGGAGGGGACGGAAGTATGTGCCTGGTGGTGGAACCCTGTCAAGTTGGCAGAAATTCTGAGGGTTGATTCGTTGAATGTGGAGGCTGGTGCGGAGGAAGGTGCAGGGCCAAGGAACTCTTTTCTTCCTCCATCCAGGAGGAGGATTCCAGTGAGATGAATCCAACTAGCTAGCACTGCACAAGTCCCTCCCTGTTACAGACATCAGTCCTGATTTTCCAATTCAATTAAAATTGGTGTTTACTTATCACAGAGACAGTAAACCATTACCTTCGTTACATTCCTTTTTCACCAGAATTCTCTTCCCTCACACCGTTTTTATCCATAAGTTAATTTGATTCCATTTTAGAAAACTGACCAAGAATTGTGGCATCACTTTAACTGGGGAGATACATATGGGTACATGGTGTGGTGGGGTCGAGATATGTCTCTGCCAAAGGAAGCATCTGCAAGGCTCTCCTTCCCTCTGCTAGCCTTCAGGTCAGCCTTGGGCAAGAAGTGGATCAGGAAAGCAGAGCTGATGCTGAAGATCAGGGAGCAGGCTGTTCCCAGCCTACAGTAGAAAGGCCAGTGATCCAGAAGCAAATAGCCATTCAAAAGATTGCGTCTGTCATTTTTGCTTGTAAAGTTGGAGAGTAGTTAGCATTAGAAATGATACAAGCCTTCATTTACGATTCCCCGTTGAGCGCCAGAAAGCAGAAATGATACTTGCTCAGCAGCTAATAGTTCATACAGTCTTTCTTGGTCTGGAATATACAGGCTGCAGGAAGCAGTCCGAATCCTAAAGCATTCTAAACATTTTAATTCCCATTCCAATGGTAGGTCCATTGCCTCCTCTTGTGCCAAGATGAGGCCACCTTCAGGGTGGAGGAGCAACACGTTATATTCCGTCTGGGTAGCCTCCAACCTGATGGGATGAACATTGATTTCTCCTTCCGGTGAACAGAATTTCACCCCCCCCCAATTAATTAATTCCCCACTCTGATCTTTTATCTCTTCTCACTTGCCAGTTACTTCCCCCAGGTCCCCTCCTCCTTTCTTTTCTCCTCTTGTCCTCTCTTCTCTCCTATCAGCTTCTTTCTTCTCCAGCTCCTTTCCACCAACCTGGCTTCACCTATCACCTTCTAGCCAGCCCACCATTTAATTCAGGCACCTCCTCCCTTCCCTCTCTGTCCTAGATAAGGGTCTTGGCCCGAAACGTCGGCTGTCCACTTTTGTCCATGGATGCTGCCTGACCTGCTGAGTTCCTCCAGCTTTTGTGGCACATGGATTTCCAGATTCTGCAGATTTCCTCTTGATTCTGAATTTGCTTCAATGAAGAGCACTGAGGAAATGGATCCAAGGGTACTCACACCAACAGCTCCTGAAGAATACCAGCACTAGAGGTTAGATCAGTCATTATTGATAGGGGAAGAGAAAAGAAAGACCTGCCAAGGACGTGCCCCAACCCCTCGTGTCACCTACCAATTACAATATACGAGACTGGCACCCTTAAGGGAAGGAGTGGCAAAATCTTTGCTCAAGGTGGCACGTAGAAAATATTTTCCTAGCACACTGCATGCAGAGCCCCCCCTTTGATTCTTTAAACCCCACCCTTAATGAAAAGGTACACAATGATAAGACCATAAGACCATAAGATATAGGAGCAGAAGTTGGCCATTCGGCCCATCGGGTCTGCTCTGCCATTCAATCATGGGCTGATCCAATTCTTCCAGTCATCCCCACTCCCCTGCCTTCTCTCCATACCCTTTGATACCCTGGCTAAGCAAGAACCTATCTATCTCTGCCTTAAATGCATCCAATGACTCGGCCTCGACAGCCACTCATGGCAATAAATTCCACAGATTTACCTCCCTCTGACTAAAGTAATTTCTCCACATCTCTGTTCTAAATGGACGTCATTCAATCTTGAAGTTGTGCCCTCTTGCCCTAGACTCCCCTACCATGGGAATGATTATCTTTGCTGCCAAATGAAGCAGCGAATTATTTTTTAACAAATTCTGTTATAATTTTATTAATAGAAAATAATGAATAAGCATAAACAAGAACCAGGACTCATCCTTTTTTTCCTTTAGAAAGTCCATGATTACTAATGTAACAATAGTCTTGTCTTGTCATCTTGTCATCTTCAGAAGTTTTCTGATGACTTTGCCATAGTTGGATGCATCAGCAAGGGAGATGAGGCTGAGTACAGGGCTACGGTAGGAAACTTTGTCACATGGTGTGAGCAGAATTATCTGCAGCTTAATGTGAAAAAGACTAAGGAGCTGGTGGTAGACCTGAGGAGAGCTAAGGTACCGGTGACCCCTGTTTCCATCCAGGGGGTCAGTGTGGACATGGTGGAGGATTACAAATACCTGGGGATACGAATTGACAATAAACTGGACTGGTCAAAGAACACTGAGGCTGTCTACAAGAAGGGTCAGAGCCGTCTCTATTTCCTGAGGAGACTGAGGTCCTTTAACATCTGTCGGACAACGCTGAGGATGTTCTACGAGTCTGTGGTGGCCAGTGCGATCATGTTTGCTGTTGTGTGCTGGGGCAGCAGGCTGAGGGTAGCAGACACCAACAGAATCAACAAACTCATTCGTAAGGCCAGTGATGTTGTGAGGATGGAACTGGACTCACTGACGGTGGTGTCTGAAAAGAGGATGCTGTCAAGTTGCATGCCATCTTGGACAATGTCTCCCATCCACTACATAATGTACTGGGTGGGCACAGGAGTACATTCAGCCAGAGACTCATTCCACCGAGATGCAACACAGAGCGTCATAGGAAGTCATTCCTGCCTGTGGCCATCAAACTTTACAACTCCTCCCTTGGAGGGTCAGACACCCTGAGCCAATAGGCTGGTCCTGGACTTATTTCCTGGCATAATTTACATATTTACATATTACTTTTTAACTATTTATGGTTTTATTACTATTTAATTATTTATGGTGCAACTGTAACGAAAACCAATTTCCCCCGGGATCAATAAATTATGACTATGACTATGACTAATTACTTTATCAATGATAATCTCAGCTCAAGATTACCATGGCATGCAAGAGACACTTTGAGAAAATTATCGCTAATTTGGGTACATGCTCTCAGAAAGGTTCACCATCCCTGCCTGCTCTAAAGTTAACTTCAGAAATCAATGTCTTCTACATCATTTCAACGTGCCAGGAGTGAGCAGGAAGAGGAAAGCTGCAGTATTGTGTTGTTAAGCATGAATTGTGCTGTCCTAGAAAATTTAGGACACTTTTGGCCTTTTGTATTTATGTTGGTTGAAAAAAAAGAGTCTAGGATAAGTCCAAACTCCAGCCAAATTTCCTGCCTCGACAACCCCTCCATAAACACGCACACACACACACTGCCCAGAAGAAGACAATGGCAAGCCACTTCTGCAGAAAACTTTGTCAAGAACAATCACGGCCATGGGAAGACCACGATTGTCCATGTCATACGAGTCGTATGACACGGCACGAAATGACTACGGTATCTATTTTTCCACTACTTTTAGCATCCTTGCTATAGGGGGAGCAGAAGGTTACCACAAACAGGGAATGTAGAATCGAGGCTACAGTGAGATTTTCTGACAAAATGGAAGCTACTTGACGCTTTAACTCTATGCCAGCACGTGGAACAATCCCATCCATCCCATTCTGCTGTTTATTTTCTTGCAATCTCTTCACTCCCATGCGTCCATCTCCCTCGTACACTGGGGAAAATTTACAGTAGCCAATCCACCTACCCACCAGCACAGCGTTGGGATACAGGAGGAAACCAGAGCACCAGAGAGAATCCCATGTGGCCCCTAAAGGAGTAAAATACACTCCACGTGCTCTGCACAAGTGATAGAGCAAGCTCAGGACCAGCACGCACGAAACTAATTTGTTGCCATATGGACTCAAAAGACGTTTTATAGCATGAGAATGTCATGTAGTTTAGTGTTTATACTACAGATGTCAAGATGCAATTTTAACAAGTTCCCCGACACTGGTTTAAATTTCACTACCCACCTACCCCCCCACCCCCCACATCTTGATAAATCAAAATAGACATCTACCAATACAAAACACAACATTTGAAGCAATCAATCACGCAGAGGTTTAAAAACAGGAGTGAGAATTTTAAAGTGAAGGCATTGCCTCGACATTACTTAGTGATTTAAGATATTTTAAGGTGTTGGGAGTTTATGAAAATATTATTAGTCTGACTTTCCTGCTACTACAGAGGTAAGTGCAGTCCAAAACCTACACAACATGAGCATGTTTTGGAAGGTAGGTAGTTGTGTGAAGTGTTATAAAATACATTTCTTAGATTTATTTTCCCAGCTGACTAAATCAGTAGACAGGGTTGGACAACCCATTCAAGCGCAGCACCCCTCTGTATTTATGTCTACGCGGCTCCCTTCTATATTTCTGTCACATTACTGATGCCTCCTAGCCAGCTCATATTTTATGAATGAAGAGCATATGGAACAAGTTCAAGTCAATAAAGGCTCATTTTAAAAATGCAGTAAAATAATAATCTAAAGCTACGTTTCCACAGAACTTCTTCTGAAGTGTTCCAAATTTTCTCCCTTTCGACGGGAAACCTCAAATCAACACTCACACCAATGAGATGATGTCATTGGTGTAGATGGCATCACGATGTCGATTTGTCAGTGATAGGCTGGGAAAATCCACTCCGTTACCCAGCAGGGGCGACCAAATCTCCAGGACACAGGAGTTGAAGCATCACCTCCTTCAGGCAGAGCAACACAGTTGTACTTGGGTGGAAAACAATTAAATGATCAGCCGCTTTTCAGCCTGAAACCATTACTTTGTGGGCAAGCGAGGGGTTGGGGATTTGGGGTCTGATGTTCTTGTTCGTGTTTATCCAAGTGGGGGATCTGTTAGCTTTTTCTGTGCGAGAGAAGGGGTTGGGGCTTGCTGTTTTAGCTGTTGTTTTCCATGTGGACCATCTGTCTGTTTTTGTGCAAGGGAGGAGTCTGGGATTTGCAATTTTATTTTTATTTTTCATGCGGGTGGGGGGTTGATGTCTTCTCTTTCAAAGACTTCCATGGTTTTTCTGTATTTCGTGGCTATCTGGAGAAGATGAATATCAGAGTTGTATTCTGTGTACATAGTTTGATAATAAAATGAACCTTTGTACTTTCTTAATTGATCTTCCTGATAACATCACATTTTGCCTTGTTTGAGACTTCCACCTTCTCCTCATGGATATCTTTGTTTACGAGATGAGAAAAGCCTTGTTCAATAAGTAAAGACTCATGGTCAGAGAAGCGGAAATGTCCTCCAGCACTGGAAGGTGCCTTTTCCCACAAACAACAGGGCACTCACCTTTCCAATGCTGAAAAATGAATGGCATTTAAAGAGGTGTGTATAGTTGGTCCTGAGATTCAGAGATGGCCAAGAAATGGTTGATGGGAAGGTAGGTTCACAGGGCATAGCTAACGTTCCTGCCTTCCCTGACAAGAATGTTAAAATAAACTTGGCAAAATCAAAATGTATTATGCAAATATTTTACTTTGGTATTTATGTGACTGGTTCTGTTGTCTTCCTCATCAGAGTTGACCCCCAGGATACGGACAGTGGGAAACTCATTGAATATTAAGGTGAGCTTTCTCGTGTTGGGATGTTCATTGCCTGGCTCATGAATGTTCCTTGTACCCGTTCAGCTGATGACTGAGTATTATCGAAGTCTTGCTTCGTTTTGGACAGCTTTGTTTACTAAGGAATTGGGAGTGGAAATATGCAATGCCCGTGACAATCTACACTTCTGTCCTTTAGTGGAGTTTGATGGTTTCAATAGGTGCATTTAATGTCAGAGAAATGTATACAATATACATCCTGAAATTCTTTTTCTTCACAGACGTCCACGAAAACAGGGGAGTGCTCCAGAGAATGAATGACGGTTAAAACGTTAAAACCCTGAAGCCTCCCCCCAACTCTCCCTCCCACACACAAGCAACCCCCAACACCCCCACCAGCAAAAAAGCATCAACACCCCCCCACCGAGCACTCAAGCATGCAGCAGAGCATCAATAAAGACACAGACTCGCAGTAGCCCAAAGACTACTCGTTCACCTGATAATTCGACATACCGCAGCTCTCTGGGCACACAACCCCCGGCAGCTAACCCGCTGCTCCAGAGCTGGTGGTTAGATCCAGAACATTAATCCGAGGAACTCCTGTAGCGTATGTCCTGAGGCCCATCAGCCATCACATCGTACTTTGTGAGATGCATAGCTCCGACCATTGGAGTGCTTCGCTTCCCCTTGATGCTCGCTGACTTCTGTGTTACCAGCTTCGTTCCTGCCGCTGTTAGTCAAGTGCTGCTCTGACATCAAGGGCTTTTTGGCCCATGCTGGGAGGAAGTCTTTGATGAAGGCCGGTTCTGAAAGATTCTGACTTGATGCCAGTGAGCAGATGATCAGTAAGCACAAGCAGTTTGCGGACCACACCCTTCATCCAATTCCTATCCTCATTCCCGTTCTCTTCCCTCTTCTGTCACAATAAAGCTGCTTTCTGGGTGGAGGAGCAACACCTCATTCTCCAAACCCAATAGCATGAACATCGTTTTCTCCTCCTAGTATTTTTTTTTCTTTTCTCTCCACCTCCCTCTTCTTCTATTCCCCTCTCTGGGCTCTTATCTCTTCTCCTCTGCTGCCCATCACCTCCGCCTGGTGCCCCTCCTTCTTCCCTTTCTCCCATGGTCCACCCTCCTCTTCTATCAGATTCCTTCTTCTCCAGACCTCTCCCACTCACCTGGCTTCACCTATCACCTTCTAGCAATCCTCCTTCCCCTCCCTCCGACCTTATTATTCTGACGTCTTCCCCCTTCCTTTCCAGTCCCGGAGAAGGGTCTCTGCCCGAAAAGTGAAATGTTTCTTCACTTCCGTAGTTATTACCCGATCTGCTGAGTTCCTCCGGCATTTGTGCAAGTTGCTTTGTTGATCAGTTTATGAACCTCTGAAGTTCTCAGCAATTTATTCACTACACTGGAGAAGACCAAATTGCTCACAGTAACTTCTGGATTTTTGCATTTATCTGACCAGGTGTAGAATGGAAGATTTTCTCCGTTACTACACTGACAGCTGATAGTTTCTCTGTCATTCTCAGTGGATGCCCCTTGGACCACTGATTTAAAGATGGTGAGGTACCCCACCAATGAATTGCTTTTCACTCTCACGTTCTGATTACTGAAGTGAACATAACTTGCACCATCCTTATACTTTTCCTTGCTGATCTCGGTAAAATCATGTTCATGCCTCTGTGTGATGATGGTTCAACGGTTTCATTAATGCCAGAAGGTATGGATTTGGCAGTGTGGAGGATCAGAGGGATCTTGGGCTCCGTCAAAGCTGCTGCGCAAGTTGACAGTGTTGTTTAGAAGGCGTACGATGCTATGGCCTTCATCAAGCCTGGGATTGTGTTCAAGAGATGTGAGGTAACGTTACAGCTATACAAGACCTTAGTTAGACCCCACTTGGAGTACTGCATTCAGTTCTGGTCACCTCACTACAGGAAGGATGTGGACACTATAGAGAAGATTTACAAGGATGTTGCCTGGATTGGAGGGCGTACCTTATGAGAATAGGTTGAGTGTACTTGGCCTTTTCTCCTTGGAGCGACGGAGGATGAGAGGTGACCTGATGGAGGGATATAAGATGAGAGGCATTGATCATGTGGATAGCCAGAAGCTTTTTACCAGGGCTGAAATGGCTAACATGAGGGGGCATAGTTTTAAGATGCTTGGAAATAGGTACAGGAGGAATGTTAGAGGTAAGTTTTCCACACAGAGAGTGGTGAGTGTGTGGAATACACTGCCGGCAGTGGTGATGGAGGTGGATACAATAGGGTCTTTTCAGAGACTCTTAGATAGGTATATGGAACTTAGAAAAATGGAGGGCTATGCGGTGGGGAAATTCTAGGCAGTTTCAAGAGTAGGTTACATGGTCGGCACAACATTGTGGGCTGAAGGGCCTGTAATGTCCTGTAGATTTCTATGTTTCTAATGTACAATAAACAACCTGAAATTCTTACTCTCCCCAGACATCCTCAAAACAGAAGAAAACCCCCAAAGAATGAATGACAGAAAAAATGTGAGTACCCCAAAGACCCCTGTCCCCCTCCCACGCATGAGCAGCGCAACCCTTCCCACCCCCTCACTTATTCTAGCATTAACATCGGCATTCCCACCATCCACCCTGAAAGCAACAACAAAGCCCCCAAAGAGAAGCCTTGGCCTACAGTCCATCACAAACTAACTGCTCACTCCAACAGCTTTGACACCTCACAGGCACTCTCTCTCACTAACAAGGGAGAGGCAGATAATGCTCCTTCAACACTGTTACAGAACCTTGTGAAATTATTTTTGCACACAGCATATTGAAGTTTTTAAACCTTCTGTGTTAAGAGCAAGGGCTGAAATGCATCTGTTTTTCAGCACAGTCGCTCATACGATGTGACACAGAGTGAAGTTTCTTCCTTGGCACAACCAGCACCTCTCAAGTTACTTGCCTGAGTTGTATTTCTTCCACGAAGCAGAGAAATCACGGAACAAAATAGATTCTTACTATTAAAACATACATTTTAATTTGTGACGGATGTTTAGTCTGGAGCTCTTGTATTAATATATCTGAAAATGTCAGAAAACAGGATCTTTGAGAAAAGTGTCTAGACTGGGAGTTCTTAACTTGGGATCCATGGATAGATTCCAGGGTTATCCGTGAACTTGGATGGGATAAAAATTTACTTGTTTATTTTCACTAACCTCTAACTGAAATTTAGCATTTCCTTCCTTGATGAATGTCAGCAAAAAACCACAGTAGTTCCAGCAGTCTCTGCGACTTCGCCACCGATAGAAATCACAGATATCTTCCTATCACATTACGGCTGTTACAAATATCTCAATATATCGTCTACACTCATCACTGTGAAATTATAGTAGTTATTAGACCTGCCACTAGATTGAACGTGATCACAGTCAAAGACCACCCCATAGTTTAATAAAGTTTAAAAATAAAGTTTAATTTTAACTTGCCTAGATTTTAAATGTATAGTCGTTATTTAATGCGTTAATAAAGCACATATTTTGATCATTATTTCATTATCACAAACAAGAGGAATCTGCGGGTGCAGGAAATCAAAGCAACACCTACAAGATGCTGGAGGAACTGAACTGGCCAGGCAGCATTTATGGGGAAAGGTACGGTCAACGTTTCGGGCCGAGGCCCTTTGGCAGGAGAGTCTTAGGCCCTTAGGCAAGGATGCCTGAGACTTTTGCAGGGTACTGCATGTTTTGTATAGTTAGATACAAATGAGTTAAGTCTAAAAGGAATTTTACTGAAAGCTGTATAAAAAAGCCATCTAATTGATAAAGGAACTTTGTTTAGCCTATTGCGGAGCTGGTAGAGCAGTGCCAGGGATGGGGTGGACGGCATGATGCAAGCCTATAGAGGTGGGTGTTGAGGTTTTGCTGGCAGAACCTACTCTCTCCTTCGCATTATGGGGGCTACAAAGAAAAGAACCATCAGGACTATCACAGAGTCTGCTGAGCGAGCCTCCAAGTGGCTATGGATCAAGAGGTGTGACCAGTGGACCAATGCTGCTGGGACACAAGCCGGGGTCTGATCAACCCTGGCTCGGTCACTTGGGCAAGAGTGTCCGGTGTTGAAAGACCCAAAACACCCGATGACCCCAGGTTACCTCAATGATGATGTGTCCCAGCACATCCTAGGATGTATCTCAGTAGACATCACTTCTGCATAAAAATCACAGACAAAGCTATTTCATCCCTGAGACTTGACACAATTTGATCTTATTGTCTCTAGACAGTCTATCTTTCCGTGAATAATCTTTCCCTTTGGAAAAAAAATTGACTCTTTAATCTGCCTTGCAATATTGTACATTGTTGACTACTGAATAACCACGATCATGTACGGAGGTCTGGCAGGTGTTAGATTACTATGTGCTGTGAATTATTCCTCTTTCCATCACAGTGTATCACTTCTCCCAAAGAGCATTCATTATCAGTCAATGAAGCTGACTGATAATGGAATCTCTGTGAACAAAAATTCCTCGTAGAGGATGGAAGTCATTCAGCTCCCATTATAGATAGAAAATAGCTGCCTGTTCTAATCATACCTTAAAGCTCTTGGTCTACAGGCTTGTTAGTCACAGTACTTAAGGTTTATTTTACAAGTATTTTTCAATGCAGTCAGGATTTCTGCCTAGGCTATCCATTTCTGTACTGAGTTCCAGATCTTTGCTGCCCACTGGGTTAAAAAGAAACCCTCATTATTCCTTGCATCAGTATTTCTGAATTATGGACCAGCACAGTAGAAGAGTGATTAGCACAACGGTTTACGGTACTGGTGACCTGGGTTCAAATCCTGCCACTGCCTGTTAGGAGTTTGTGTGTTCTCTTCTGATGACGTGGGTTTCCTCTGGGTGCTCAGGTTTCCTCCCACACTCCAAAGATTGTGTATTTAATTGTTCAGCATAAATTGTCCCGTGAATGGGCTCAGATTAAATTCGGGGATTACTGGCTGGCATGGTTTAAAGACCCGGGAAGGACTAATCCACGCTGTATCTTAATAAATATCAATAACTCATCAATAATAAAAAATATTAAACTAATAATTTCCTGACTTTTAATGTCCTAACCCAGCGGTCCCCAACCACCAGGCCGCAAAGCATGTGCTACCGGGCCATGAGGAAACGATACGAGTCAGCTGCACCTTCCTATCACGCACTGTTGAACCTGAACATAGGGTTGCCAACTGTCCCGAATTAGCCGGGACATCCCGTATATTGAGCTAAATTGGTTTGTCCCATACGGGACCGCCCTTGTCCCGTATTTCCCTCGCTAAGGTAGAGCGTTCCTATGAAACCTTTCGTGCAGAAATGGCGTGTAGCGAAGAAGCAATTACCATTAGTTTATATGGGAAACATTTTTGAGCGTTCCCAGACCCAAAAAATAACCTACCAAATCATACTAAATATCACATAAAATCTAAAATAACACTAACATATAGTAAAAGCGGGAATAATATGATAAATACACAGCCCATATAAAGTAGAAATAATGTATGTACAGTGTAGTTTCACTGAACAGAATCTCCCAAAACCGATTTGTGGGGGGGGGGGGGGGAAATCGGCACATACGCGAACGCATGCGCACACAGGTTCCCGCGCAAGGCTTCATGGTCATGGTAGTCTTTCTCGGGGTAAACACAAATGTCCCGGGATTTGACTGCTACTTTTGTCCCTTATTTGGGAGTGAGAAAGTTGGCAACCCTAACTGTAAAAGACACGTTGAGGTGAATTTAACCCTACTTGGACACCATCCCCCCCCCCGCCCCCAGTCGGCCAGTCTGCAAGAATATTGTCAATATTAAACCGGTCCGCAGTGCAAAAACGGTTGACGACCCCTGTCCTAACTATTCCACTCTGCCAATTCATATGACATCTTCTGCATAACTCCTGGAGAAAAAGTTCAATAGCTTACTTCAATATTTCATTCTAACTTTGTCTCGACCAAATGGGCAACAATGATTCCCACCCCACCCCCCCACCCCAACTCCAAAATGCTAGGAGCGCGATTCAATCATCTCCAGGGCTCATGACAGTATTCTAGTACTCTGCACAGTGTAAGTCTCTGCAATGCCCTCGCTTTGGAAATTTGCTGAGCGGCTGACGGACAGAAACAGGATCATTCTGAACTGTAGCGGACAAATTTCACATAAGAACTGATCTATGGGAACTGGACCACAGCTGTACTCCAAACAGTACCGAAAAGGAGGAGAAAGAGAAATTGGAATTTTCAAAGAAAGACATATTTATTTACCAGCAGGCTAAAAAACTTCACTAAGAAGAACTGACTGTTTGTTCTAAATTTCCAGCTGAACTGTGAGTTATCGACGAAAATACCATATCTCTGTGTAACTCTGCAGCATTATCTGGAATAGTTACAACATGCTGCTGATGACAGGGAATTCTAATCTTCATAAACATCAAATGTCAGAGTTAAGTCTTCATAATATAAAACATGTGTTAAACCACATTAACTTAAATGTAACCGATAGCAAACAGCTAGAATCCTTAAAAGAGCAAACATTGTTGGTACTGGAAGAGAGGGTGGTGTCCCAAGCAGGGCTGTGTATTGTTGGTACTGGAAGGAACGGTGCCATGCCAAACAGGGCTATGCTTGATTTCCCTTTCTTCTGTTTTATTTTGTAGGAGTGGAGGACATGCCCAGCCTGACATTAAACACAGAAGATTCCACAGATACAGGAAATCTTGAATAACACATATGAAGTGCTGGAGGAACACAACGGGTCAGGCAACATTCTACGGAGAGCAGCAAGCTGTTGACAAGTTGGACCGAGGCCTGAATGCTGATTTCAGAGGTTTCAGAAGTTGCAGTCTCAGCCAGCTCCATTACAGACACAAGTCTCAACAGCATTGACAACACTTTCAAACGATGTTGTTGCCTCAAGAACATGGCAACCATTCCTAATGACCTTCACCATCCAGAACATGCCCTCTTCTTCATTACTCCATCAGGGAGGATTGAGACACACGCTCAGCAGCTTAGGAACAGCTTCTTCTCTTCTTCCATCAGATTTCTGAATTATACGTACCTCCCTGTTCCACTTCTGCTTTTTTTTTATTATTGTAACTTATAGTAATTCCTTTTGCCTGCGCCTTACTGTTGCAACAAAACAATAAATTTCACAACTAATGTCAGCAACAATCTGATTCTGATTAGTCTGAATTACATATCAGTATTGATTATCTGTATCTCTGTGTAACTCTGCAGCATTATCTGGAATAGTTACAGCGTGCCGCTGATGATGGAATTCTAATCTTCAAAAACATCAAACGTCAGAGTTAAGTCTTCATAGGTATAAAACATGTGGTAAACCACATTAACCTAAATGTAACCGATAGCAAACAGCTAGGATCCTTAAAAGAGCAAACTAATACTAAATAAATAAATAAATAAATTACAGTATATGTATATTGAATAGATTAAAAATCATGCAAAAACATGAGGTAGTGTTCACGGGTTCAATGTCCACTTAGAAATCGGATGGCAGAGGGGAAGAAGCTGTTCCTGAATCGCTGAGTGAGTGCTTTCAAGCTTCTGTATCTCCTACCTGATGGTAACAGTGAGAAAAGGGCATGCCCTGGGTGCTGGGGGTCCTTAATAATGGACGCTGCCTTTCTGAGACACTGCTCCCTAAAGATGTCCTGAGTACTTTGTAGGCTAGTGCCCAAGATGGAGCCGACTAAATTTACGATTCTCTGCACCTCTTTGATTTATCTGTATTAGGCATCTGTATTGATTATCTGTATTAGGTATCTGTTTTGATTATCTGTATTAGGTATCTGTATTGATTTATCTGTATTAGGTATCTGTTTTGATTATATGTATAGATATCTGTATTGATTTATCTGTATTAGGTATCTGTATTGATTTATCTGTATTAGGTATCTGTATTGATTATCTGTATTAGGTATCTGTATTGATTTATCTGTATTAGGTATCTGTATTGATTATCTGTATTAGGTATCTGTATTGATTTATCTGTATTAGGTATCTGTATTGATTATCTGTATTAGGTATCTGTATTGATTTATCTGTATTAGGTATCTGTATTGATTTATCTGTATTAGGTATCTGTATTGATTATCTGTATTAGGTATCTGTATTGATTATCTGTATTAGGTATCTGTATTGATTTATCTGTATTAGGTATCTGTATTGATTATCTGTATTAGGTATCTGCCAGTGTTGTTCTGATACAGTTCCAGACAAGGAATTAGATCCATTTCTGTTTCGTGGAACTGGGAATACCATTTACCTCCATGAAGAGTCAAAGTGGCAACAGGAAGTCTTCCCTTGTACACTCGTAATTGTTACTAACTGATTTACAATCCCATTTGTCCTGTCAGTGCAGCCTGTCATGTTTTACGGGTGGTTCCGGGCTATTTCTTTGTGCTGATGACTGATTCATGAGCAAGTTCTCTGGCACAGTCTTGCTTCTAATTATGGCTCATTTTGCAATTGAACCTCAGTGGAAGTTTCTGTAAAGGTGTATGAGGAACTTGGGCTGGGTCTGCTCTGCATGATGCTCAGGTATCGCCATACGAATGTTATCATGTCTGCCGTAGCAGGAACTGAGGAGCCTGCTTCTGTCTCTTTACTTTATCTACTGTACGTAGCCGGCTCTGGGGTTGAGATACATCGCTACCAAAGGAGCTGGAAGGCTCTTCCCCATTCCTATACTCAGCTCTACCTAGCCTGGGGGTTTCTCTAATAATAAGAAATAATGGCGTAACAAATAGGAGCAGGAGAAGGCCAAATGGCCTGTCGCGCCTCCTCTACCATTCAATAGTGCCTGGCTGTGGATTCAGCTGCCTTTTCTGCATAACCCTTACTTCCCCTGCTATGCAAAAATACCTAACTGTCTCGAATATATTTATTTTTAACATGCCAACAAACAGTGTGGGGGTGGGGGGGGGGGCTCAAAGCATTACTGAAGAGCAATCTCCAAGCTGGAGTGAACTGTACTGGGAGAGACCAGCAGCTTCCACTGCAGCAGGGGGCGACGAGGGGGACGGTGGGATCCAGATCGTCTGTTCGCACAGGGAGCAGGTAGAGTAAAGGCCCACACGCAGAAAGCTGCAAACCAGAGCCCCACATCCCAGTCCAGAGCTACACCTCTCAGAATCAGAATCAGGTTTAATATCACTGGCACGCGCCATGAAATTTGTTGTTCTGTGACGGCAGTATATTGCAATGCATAACAATAAAAACTATAAATTACAGTAAGTATATTTTAAAAAGTAGACTAATTAACTAGTGCAAAGAGAGAGGGAAAAATGATAGTGGGGAAGTGTTCATGGCTTCATTGTCCATTCAGACATCGGATGGCAGAGGGGAAGAAGCTGTTCCTCTCTCTCCAATTGACCCAACACCTCTACTCAATGACTCAATGCCAATTCGTTGATGTGGAAATACTACCTGAGAAAGTTTTCAGGGTGCAGGATCCCGGCACAGGAGCGGAGCAGGGAGTCACGCCTATTGACAGCATGACAACACTACCTATGTATAGTGCTAAGATGAATCCTTTCATTGTGACTGTTTCCGGGGACACATCCCAAGCACTTAGCAAGGTATCAGTGTATTAATCTTAGCAGTGCTGTCACCATAGAGCTCAGGGCAGAAGGACCCCGCTACAACCCAGGCCAATCCTATCCAGCACTTAATTGACTGAAGGAAGTAATGATTACAGGAAGTCTTTCTCCATCAGGAAACATGTGCAATGCTTCGGCTGGGTTTAATGGCTGTGGTTCGTGTCCTCTGCAGTTACTGTTTTTGCAGCCCATGCTTACCCAGGCAGAGCGAGCCTTGCGTAATTGACTGTGTGCAACTTCTCCTCGACGATTAACAGGCCGTTGGCAAATTTTCTCCTCTTAATCCCTGAGAGCTGAGGCCTGTTGTGGGACCCGCGACCCCCTGCCCGGTCCCTGGCCTTAGCTGAGAGCCGTTAATTCAGTACAGACCAGGAGTGAAAGTGAAACCTTCCTGATGTGTGCAGATCAGCTTATCGTGTCCTTAATCAGCCGTCCTGACACAACCACAGCCCTGGTGGGGAAAGTTAACTAAACCATGTCATCCTAATTTAATTTATGGCACAACTAAAGTGAAAACATAAACTTCTAATTATGTACACACGACAGTAGCAAGAATTTTACTGCACCCTGTGGGCCCAGGGTCAGAAAAAATTTAACCAATTATTGACCCTTGGACTTCTCAAATCTGTTCAGTTAATCTTCAGCAACTGTTGCTTATTAGCTTGGCCCAGTTATTTTCAGAACAGCACCGGACATTTCAATTCAGTTGTAATGAGACTTGCTCTCTTGTGCCATAATAGTATAGAGAACAAAGCAGGTAGCAAATAGAGAAAACAAACTCTTTTCTTACCAACACACACAAACTGCTGGAGGAACACAGCAGGTCAGGCAGCATCTAAAGAGAGGAATAAACAGTCGACATTTCAGGCCGAGACCCCTCAGGACTGGAAAGGAAGGGGGAAGGCACCAGAATAAGAATGTGGGGGGGGGGGGGGGAGGTGAAGGAGTACAAGCTGGCAGGTGATAGGTGAAGTCAGGTGAGGGATGAAGTGAGAAGCTGGGAGGTGATTGGTGGAAAAGGTAAAGGCCTGAAAAAGAAGGAATCTGATAGGAGAGGTGCGTGGACCATGGGAGGAAGGGAAGGAGGAGAGGCACCAGAGGGAGGAGATAGGCAGGTGAGGAGAAGAGAAGAGAGGAGAATGGAGCTAATATGAGGAAAAGGAGAGAAAGGGAAGCGGAGAGAAATTACTGGAAGTTAGAGAAATTGACGTTCATGTTGTCAAGCTGGAAACTACTCAGATGGAATGTGAGGTGTTGCTCCTCCAACCTAAGAGAGGCTCATTGTGACAGTAGAAGAAGCCATGGACCAACATAAAGATAAGAGATTCTACAGATGCTGGAAAACAAAAGCAACACACAGAAAATGCTGGAGGAACTCGGCAGGTCAGGCAGCATCTATGGAAATGAATAATGAGTCAATGTTTCTTCAGGACTGGAAAGGAAGGGGGAAGACAGTAGAATCAAAAGTTGAGGGAAGGGGAAGGAGGGAAAGCTGATAGGTGGAGCCAGCAGGGTAGGAAAGAGAAAAGCTGGAGAGGAAGGAACCAGATAGGAGGGGAGAGTGGACCATAGGAGAAAGGGAAGGAGGAGGGGATCCAGCAGGGTCCAATATGTTGGAATGGGAATGGAGAGTGGAAATACAATGGTTGGCCGCTGGGAAATCCTGTCTGTAGAAAACTACTCCTTTTAAATTTTGCCTTCTGTCCCTGATGGTTCCTCATCTTTGTACTTTCTTTTTCTAATCCATTGCTGTAAAAGATTCAGTTTAGACCTTTGAAGTCTAGGACCAACGTGAGAGTCCTGTAATGCTCCTGCATCAAAGCTGCCAAGTTGTACTCAATGGGACATGACCCAGGCTGACGAGACCTGTATGTTTGTTTCATTTCCTGAGAAAGAAATATGTATGTAGATGACCTAAGCCAGAGACGGCTGAGACTAAACGTCCTGCTGAGGTAGCTGGTCACTGACAAGGAAAGGAAGGGTGAGAAATCAGCCAAGAATCCCATTCCTTATCACAGTTATGTTACACATGCTGGAACATATGTTTGTTGACATTGGAAAAAATCAGAGCCAGATTTGGTGAGAAGTTCCCACAAGGCCAATATCCTGTAATAATTCTCAACCAAGACTCACGTACTAAGGGGGGACAGGAAAGTGACAGTAACCTTGGAACTATTCCAGGAACTATTTGGACTCTGGGAAAAGAGAGGTGTTAGACTGGGAACAAAAGAAATTCCAGAGCTTGCATTGCTTGATCCTGAAAGGTGACAGAGGACTATTAATCATTTTGCATTCCTGTAATTACTTTGGTTTGCTGTCCACAGATATGGAAATTCCGACTAAACTAAGGAAGGGAGTTTAACGGTGTAAAGTTCATGAATTATTGTTCATTTACAACTGGGCTCTTGAACAGAGGGCAATGAAGAATTATGTACAGAATGGAGGAGATCGTGAAATATTTCCTTCATTGACTGACATCATTCAACAATTTGTGTTTTTATAACACATTAGGGTGGTGAGTGGAGATACGTCTCTACCAAAGGAGGTGTAAGGTGCTCCTTCCCTCCGCTACCTACAGGTCACCCTTGGGCAAGGTACAGCACCTGCTTAGCCCCACTCCATTCAGGGTCAAGCAGGTGGTGGATGGTCCTATGAGAGCTGGTGCATATCACAAGTCCTGGTTACGTGACCACTGACACCAGGCAGGCAATCTCTGAAGGGTATTGATAATGGCTGGGGTCATCTGGTCACTGTCCAGAAGAAGGCAATGGCAAACCATTTCGGCAGAAAAAATTGCCAAGAACAATTATGGTCATGAGACCATGATCGCCCACATCATAGGACACGGCACATAGAAGGACCATAAGATATAGCAGCAGAATTAGGCCATTTGGCCCATCAAGTCTACTCCGCCATTTCATCATGGCTGATCCATTTTCCTCTCAGCCTCAGTCTCCTGCCTTAACCCTGTATTCCTTCATGCCTTGACTAATCAAGAACTAATCAAGAATCTATCAACCTCTGTCTTAAATATACATAAACATGTATTAAATATACACTTGTCCTCCACAGCCACCTGTTGAAATGAATTCCACAGATTCATCACTCTGGCTAAAGAAATTCCTCCTCATCTTCATTCTAAAAGGACGCCCCTCTATTCTGAGGCTGTATCCCCTGGTCCTAGACTCTCCCACCATAGGAAACATCCTCTCCACATCCACTCTGTCGAAGCCTTTCAACATAATGATGATGACAACACATTACTAGTTCAATATACAGCCATCTATTTGCATCTAGCATACCAAGTGTTTATTCTTTGACTGACCGGTGGGTGTGTTCGGAACTCTTTCAACCTGAACCCAACCATGTGTTATGGAATGTAATAATTTCTTATTTCAACAGTGTGTGAGCCTTGACAATCTAGCAGCGCTTCCAATATAGAAAGCATGAAGCCAACTAGTTTGTGTGATTGTTCTGCACGAACAGAAAGGATTATTTATTGAGGAACAAAATGGCTCCTTCAGTGTTGCACATCTCATTGTACAATTCCATACGTAAGTGAACAGAAATGGTGGGCCAGTTCATGCTGAATCAAGCCTGCAGCCTGGACTGGATTTCTTACCCAGGCCATAGGGGTGCAGGGTGTTGATCTCACTGATCTGCCCCACCAGATCTGAAGAACAATCAGACAGCTCTAGTCAGTACACTGCATGGGCCCTGCCCTCCAATATGGCCCTTACAGAAGAAAAGTATAAAGATCCAGCTGTATGCTCTGACATTTAGAAACATTTAAATATATTTGAACTTGATGCAAAAACACTTTTTGTTCCCCATTTCTACCCCTCAAGCATCTTTTTCCAGAAGTCGGATATCCACCGTCACCTCTCTTTCACTCTTTGTATTTCTGAAGTTCTTTTGGTATCCTATTTTATATTATTGGCTAGCTTACTGTCACATTTCCTTTTTTTTAGTTGCCTTCTGTTGGTTTATGAATGTTCCCAATCCTCCAACTTCCCACTAATTTGTGCTATGTTATGTGCCTTCTCTTTGACTTCCATCGTCAGCCATAGTTACCTCATTGCCCTTTTAGAATCCCTCTTCTACTTTGAGATGAACTGATCCTGTATCTTTGGAGTTTTAGAGTCATCGAAAAGTACAGCCCAGAAACAGGCCCTTTGGCCCATCTAGTCCATACTGAACTATTTAAACTGCCTACTCCCATCGACCAGTACTGGGACTGTAGCCCTCCATACCCCTACCATCCATGTACCTATCCAAACCTCTTAAATGTTGAAACTGAGCTCGCATGCACCACTTGCACTGGGAGCTTGTTCCACACTCACGACCCTCTGAATGAAGAAGTTTTCTCTCATGTTCCCTTTAAACTTTTCATCTCACTCACAGAAACTGCAACCATTGCTGCTCTACACTTTAAACTCCAATGGCCAGCTTCTCTCTCATTTATTTTTTAATTTAATATAGAGATACAGTGCAGAATCCGCCTTTCCGGCCCTTTGAGCCACGTCACCCCAGCAATCCCTGACTTTACCCTGGCCTCATCACGGAACAATTTACAATGACCAATTGACCTACCAACCGGTACGTCTTTGGACTGTGGGAGGAAATCAGAGCACCTGGAGGAAACCTGTGCATTCCATTAGTTTCCTTACAAACTCCTTACAGGTGACATCAGAAATGAACTCATGACTGTGTGTTGTTACCTTTATTGCACTGAATTACTGATTCATCTGATATTAGCTTCCTCTTTCAAACTGCAGAATAAATTATATCGATTTCTCCTTCTGGTAAAAAAAAAATTCCCCTCTCCCTTTCCACTCTGGCCTCTTACCTCTTCTCACCCGCCTATCACCTCCCCCGGGTCCCCTCCTCCTCCCCTTTCTCCTATAGTCCACTCTCTCTCCTACCAGATTCCTTCCTCTCCAGCCCTTTATCTTTCCCACCCACCTGGATTCACCCATTACCTTCTAATTATCTTCCTTCACCTCCCCCAACCTTTTCGCTCTGGCACCTTCCCCACTTTCTTTCCAGTTCTGAAGAAGGATCCCGACCCCAAACCTCGACTGTTTATCCCTTTCCATAGGTGCTGCCTGACCTGCTGAGTACCTCCAGTATTTGGCATTTGTTGCTTTGGATTTCCAGCATCTGCAGGCTTTTTCCATGTTTATTAGATTAGATTCAACTTTATTGTCATTGTGCCGAGTACAGATACAAAGCCAGTGAAATGCAGTTAGCATCTGATCGGAAATGCAAAGAATAGTGTTATTTACAAAATAACTGTGAATAAAAAGTAAGTGCTACAGCACTCAAATATAAAAGTACTGAGACAGTACAATATGGGTGCAATACTGCTTAGCACTGTGATGTGAGGTTCAGCAGTGTCACAGCCTCAGGAAAGAAGCTCTTATATCATGAACACTGTCTCTTAAGGGTTTCTTTACCTTAAGATCCTTTTGATATCGGGTGTCAGATCCAGCACAATACAAAACCTTAGAGGCAGCTGCACAGCCTGGGCCCCACTACTGGGATGGGGCCAACAGAGGATACCAGTCTCTCCTTCGATTCTCAGTGTGCGTTCACAGATCAGGGATGGATTTCAAGTTCACACGGCTGAGGCCAACAATTCTTGAGTTAATACTAAAACCACTTAAGCAGCACTTGCAACATTGCATTCTCCCTTGAAGATTTTCTGAAATGTACTTACTTTCTGCCTTGCTTGTCAAATTTACATGATGAAATATTGTATGCAGTACTTCCATTCCACCCCAAAGTACTCAGTTCACCAATGCAGAAAATACCAAGAACTGAAAACTACCCACAATGCTCTAGAGCAGGGTTTCCCAGCCTTACCATTAACCAATGGGTCCATGGACCCCTGGTTTAAACTTTATACATCAAATCAAATGTCATAAATGTTGTCTGTAATACAGCAGAACAAATTAAGTGTTTTGTTTTGCATAGACTTCTCTGTCTAAGGTTCAATCTACAAAATCTGCTCCAAATTACGGCTTACCTATATACTGCCCCTTGCCTTCTCTGAAGGGAGGTCCCAGTGGGCCCTTGGTCATTGGGTGCATGTACTTTGAAGAATAACCGCCACTGGAAACATAGTCAATGATGGTCATCAACAAAAGAACGCAAATATCCATTTGTAGCATTGTCCTTTCCCGTGTGATCTGTGTAAGAGGCGAAAGAAGAACTGTTGTTAAAAGAAAGCAAGCAGTGAGGACAGCAGATCTTTGTGCATAACTATCAGTCTAGGTGTTGGAAACAAAATCCAGTCTTATTTTGGAGCTCAGCTGAAAGCGATTGTATCTAGGTAAAATCAGCTTTCTTCAAAATATTCGCTCTACTTCAGAGTAAGCCTTTGTACTCGCACCCTTGAGTGGGCACAGTTTTTATTTTGTTCTGCAGAACACAAATTATGAATAGCTGTTCTTTATTTTTCCAGGCTTAACAGGGTTGCTAGAGTACTGGCAGCGCCAGAGAAATTTCTGAGAGTGCTGCAGTGGCTCTGAAATGAAATTGCCCCAATTATCAAGGTATAGTTTTGATTGGCATTTCATGTACGGTGCATGCACAGTTTTACAAACTCAGCACAGGCTCTCTGACTGTCACTGAGCTTCTGTACACGAGTGCCAATAGCAACAGAGTGCACAACTGCAATCAATCTAGAATCGCAGTTAAACACATTTTTTGCCACTTGCAAATATATATTTAACTTGTCATAATCCCAATTTCTCCTTTACTTTCCAGTACCTGGCTTTCCCTGAACATGCTTTATTCAAACAGTGGAATCTCAGCTTAAAAAAAATCCATGGCCTCCTCTTGTGCCAAGATGAGGCCACTGACAGGGTGGAGGAGCAACACCTTATATTCCATATGGTAGTCTCTAACCTGCTGGCATGAATAACAATTTCTCCTTCCGGTAAAAACTTTTCCCTCCCCTCTCCCTTCTTCTTCTATTCCCCACTCGGGCCTCTTACCTCTTCTCACCTACCGATCACTTCCCCCGGGTCCCCTCCTCCTTCCCTTTCTCCTATTGGCCACTCTCCTCTCCTTTCAGACTCCTTCTTCTCCAGATCTTAACCCTTCCCACCCACCTGGCTTCACCTATCACCTTCCAGCTAGCCTCCTTCCCCTGCTCCCCCCAACCTTCTTACTCTGGCGTCACCTTCCTCCCTTTCCAGTCCTGATGAAGGGTCTCGGCCTGAAACGTCGACCATTTGATGAGGGTGGAGCACTGCAGGACAGGTGGCAGGGAAGGAGTGCGAGGGGATGTGAGGGTTGGGGTGCAGACACACCCAACCCTGAGACACAAAGCAATGTTATTTGATTCCAAGCAATTGGCTGAGTACAGCTCCAACACCATATACAATTTTGCTGTTGACACCACTGTTGTGGGCAGTATCAAAGGTGGTGATGAATCAGCCTATGGCAGTGATCCCCAACCTCCGGGCCGTGGACCGATACATTGCCGTGAAGAATGCAGTGGTGCAGCGGTAGTCAGAACGCACCCAACCCATCTTTAAGAAAAAAGCCGAAATAAACAAGCTAATTAATTAGGTGCCACCCGGCACGTAAATGTCGTCCCAGATGAATTAATTAGCATGTTTATTTCATTAATTAGCTTGTTTATTTTGGCTTTCTTCTTAAAGATGTGCTGGGTGCGTTCTGGCTACCGCTGCACGTTGCATTCTTCACGGCCCGGTATCGGTCCACGGCCCGGAGGTTGGGGACCACTGGCCTACAGGAGGGAGATTGAAAACTTGGCTGAGTGGTGTAATAACAACAACCTCTCACTCAATGTCAATAAGACCAAGGAACTGATTATAGACTTCAGGAGAGGGAAACCAGAGGTCCAAGAGCCAGTAATCATTGGAGGATCAGAGGTGGAGAGGGTCAGTAACTTTAAAATCCTGGGTGTCACTATCTCAGAGGACCTGTCCTGGATATAATTTCGAAGAAAGCACAATAGCGCCTCTACTTCCTCAGGAGACTGCAGAGATTTGGCATGTCATCGAAAACCTTGGCAAACTTCCACAGATGTGTGGAGGAAAGCGTGCTGACTGGTAGCTTTATGGCCTGGTGTGGGAACACCAATGCCTTCAAGCTGTGAATGATGGATTCCTGAAAAAAACGGAGAAAATGCCAGAAATACTCAGCAATTCAGACAGCAGCTGTGGGGAGAAAAGCTGAGTTAACATTTGAAGTTGATGATCTAATATTAATATTTCCAGTATGTTGTTTTTATTTATTACAAAGTGTTAACATAATCTTTGCTATTTTTAGCCACAATTAAAACCTAATCAAGTACTTTTATAAAGTGTACTAATTACTTGTAAGTTAAATATCCAACATCATCTTTGTTTAACTAGATCCAGTTCTTTTCTATTATTTTAGTTGTAAATTAAATCTCCACTGCACAAGGGGAAGCTGTTTTGAGCCGACATTAAGATGACAAAGGGACCTCTCTGTCTGCTAATAACTGTGTAAGCCACAGGGAGGGCTAGAACTGTTTGTATTAATTTCTGCAACATTTGGCCCTTCTGCTCAAACATATTTTTTTCTCTAACTTCTGTAACATAAGACACATTTGAAGCCAAAACATACAAGTTGTGAATTTATCCATTAGACGTGTCTCTCAACATGCAGAGCCGTAATGACTGCTAAGTTACTTTTGGGAAAAGTGCAAAATTATTTTCTCCTATCTGCTGACAATATTTATGTTATGACTACACTGCATAATTACCAGATGGTGACTGATAATGGAGAAATGAATTTACATTCCTACCACAGAAGCCCAATTAAATGAAATTCACATCAGTCAGGTTCAGGCTAGGACATGCAAGACTTCTCCAAGATTTGACTTTGAAGGATGGATTCTCTGCTTCTGAGGAAGAATTTAAGCTATTGAAAGTACATCGGGAGAAATTGCGTATAAGGTGTGGAGGGCACAGTGTAATTCCAGAATTTACTCTCTCAGAGAAAAGTCTGTGAGCATAGTGAAGTTCATTAACTCACACACTTTCCTCTTAAAGCATGGATGCTGAACTTACACTGTGGCTTCCGGACTTCATATATAGGCAATAAACTCACAATAAAGTGTAAGCACAGTAAAGATTATAAAGTAATAGAAAGATAGGGCATGGAAACAGGCCTTTTGGCCCATCAAGTCTGTGCTGACCATCAACAACCATTTACATTCATCCTATATTAATGCCCATTTTTCATTTGCCCCCTATTCCCACAGCTCCAGACTCTTTGCCATTCACTACACAACAGGGGCAACGTACAGTGACCAATTAACCTATCAACATGCACGTCTTTGGGAGGTAGGAGGAAAGCAGTACACTGGGGAGAACTCATACGGTCACAGGGAGAACTTACAGTCTCCACACAGGCTGCACCAGAGTTCGGGATTGAACCAGGTCATTGGCACTGTGTGGCACGGGCTTTACGAATTTTACCACTGTGCCAGTTAAACTCTTTCTGATACACTTTGACTAATGCATTCAGATAGAATGTTTTTGCAGTATAGTTTAACCTAGTCATTCATTAGTTTGAAGTAAATAGCTTATTAACTAGTTTCTTCAAATTCAGTGCCTCATGTTGGAGAGTAACTTGCTTCCCGTCCAGCTTGTGGGATCTATGGAGAGTAACTTGCTTCCCGTTCAGCTTGTGGGATCTGTGAAGAGTAACTTGCTTCCATTCCAGTTTGTGGGATCAGTGAAGAGTAACTTGCTTCCCGTTCAGTTTGTGGGATCTGTGGAGAGTAACTTGCTTCCCGTTCAGTTTGTGGGATCTGTGGAGAGTAACTTGCTTCCCGTTCAGTTTGTGGGATCAGTGGAGAGTAACTTGCTTCCCGTTCAGTTTGTGGGATCTGTGGAGAGTAACTTGCTTCCCGTTCAGCTTGTGGGATCAGTGGAGAGTAACTTGCTTCCCGTTCAGTTTGTGGGATCAGTGGAGAGTAACTTGCTTCCCGTTCAGTTTGTGGGATCTGTGGAGAGTAACTTGCTTCCCGTTCAGCTTGTGGGATCAGTGGAGAGTAACTTGCTTCCCGTTCAGTTTGTGGGATCTGTGGAGAGTAACTTGCTTCCCGTTCAGCTTGTGGGATCTGTGGAGAGTAACTTGCTTCCCGTTCAGCTTGTGGGATCTGTGGAGAGTAACTTGCTTCCCGTTCAGCTTGTGGGATCTGTGGAGAGTAACTTGCTTCCCGTTCAGCTTGTGGGATCTGTGGAGAGTAACTTGCTTCCCGTTCAGCTTGTGGGATCTGTGGAGAGTAACTTGCTTCCCGTTCAGCTTGTGGGATCTGTGGAGAGTAACTTGCTTCCCGTTCAGCTTGTGGGATCTGTGGAGAGTAACTTGTTTCCCGTTCAGCTTGTGGGATCTGTGGAGAGTAACTTGTTTCCCATTCAGTTTGTGGGATCTGTGGTAGCTAATGAGACAAATATGAGAAGCAGATTCTTCTGCAGATGGGCTGACTTATGGTTAAGCCACCCCTTTAAAAGCAGACAGGAATCAAAATTAATCTCAAACAATGGATTAAGTTTGGTTTAATTTTGGTTTCCAGAGAATTCCTTGGAGATATCTTTGTATATTTGAAAGAGTCTATGGTTAGAATATAACTGTTATTTTTAAAAACTGATTTTGCTGTGAAAAGATTAATGAATGGAAATAATTTGGAAAATGTGTAGCTGGGGTGGTTGATAGTTGGGTTGAGTTGTTCTCTGATCTTGACAATCCATTTGCAAAGGATTTGTCACCTTACAAGGAGACATCATCAGTGTGCTGATAATTGTGGTGTGTCCTCTGAAAGTTTGGTTTTATATACTTATCAGTCCACTGATTGGTTGTCACTATGGAAACTCAGCTGTGATGTGGGGAGGAAATCACGTCACTGATTGGTTGTGTGGCAAACTTCACGCATTGTGGTCTGGAACTTTGCCTGCATTGGCTCATAGATCGGATCGAGGTCGACATGTCTGTTTACAGAATTGTTGTGCGGAAAACCACACTTCTAGGTATTCTCTTGCATATCGTGTGTTTGCTTGCGCCATCGCTTTCACTGATGCCCGGTCGAATTTGTGTCCTTCTCGATTTTCATGGGTAGAGACCAGGGAGAGTTGGTCATGAGTTGAAAGTACTTTGTACACCAAGCTATTGGACTAGACCAATGTGGTCTACAAAATCCAATGCGGGGACGTTGGCCAAAATGGGAGAACTCCCTCCGCAAGGATCCATGAACATCAACTGGCTGAAAATTGCTGGGTAGCGTCCTTAAGACGGTGAGATAAATATTGAGTAAACATCAGGTTTAACCTCTGCTAAAAGACTTCACTTAAAGTAATGCTGCAGTCCCTTTGTATTCTTCTGATTTCTTGCCTATATGCGCAGTTGGGATCACACCTCCAAAGCAAGACTTTCTATTGTGCTCCCTGAGGAACGTTAGTGCAGGGAAATGGAACCTGCCCTTCTCTGCCTCTCTGTGTTAAAAACAATCTGTGTCCAGATGCAGTGCAGTCCGACACGAAGACTCCCAGCAGCATGCTTCAGTCCCACCCTGGGACAACTATAACCCACTCCCTTTTCTCAAACTCCATGGTACGGGCTCTATAAGTGAAGTTATCGATCTTGTATTGAGGCAGGAGAAAACCAAACTTTGCTAACTAATGTGAAACTTGTAATTTGAAAAGGCTGATCTGGACTGCATTTTAAATTTTGAGAGAATAAATGGATTTGACAGGCTTCTTGAAGGAACAAATTGTAAGAGGTCTATCAATAGAATGAGTTGATTGATTGGATAAGTGTAGCCTGAGAACATAGAACTGTGCAGCACAGGAACAGGCTCTCCAGCCCACACAGTTGTGCAGAACTACTTAGAATTCAAATGTCCAACTAAACTAATCCCTTCTGTCTAAACAATGTCCTTGAGGTGCAGTCGACGTTTCAGACCGAGACCCTTCGTCAGGATACCAGGTGCTTTCTTTACCACCCTATCAACCTGAGTTGCCACTTTCAAGGACCTATAAACATGGACCCCAAGATCTCTCTGCTCATCAGCACTGCTAAGAGATTTGCCATTTACAGTGTACTGACTCTTCACATTTGATCTCCCAAGGTGTAATACTTGGGTGGATTAAACTCTATCTGCCACTTCTCTGCCCATTTCTGCACTGACTGATATCCATGACCAGGATTGTTCTTGGCAAATTTTTCTACAGAAGTGGTTTGCCATTGTCTTCCTCTGGTCAGTGTCTTTACAAGACGGGTGACCCCAGTCATTATCAACACTACTCAGAGCTTGTCTGCCTGGTGTCAGTGGTGGCATAACCAGGACTTGTGATGTGCACCAGCTACTCATATAATCATCCACCGCCTGCTCCCATGGCTTCACAGATCGGGGAGGGTGGGGCTAAACAGATGCTACACCTTGCCCACCAAAGTTTGAAATTCAAAGTAAGTTTATTATCAGAGTACATATATGTCACCCTATACTACCCTGAGATTCATTTTCTTGTGGGCATTCATAGTAAATAGAAAGAAACACAATAGAATCAATGAAAAGCCGTAGACAACCAGTGTGCAAAAGACAACAAACTGCAAATACAAAAATAATAATAAATAAGTAAACAAACAAACAAACAATTAACATTGCAAACCTGCTTGTGCTTCCAACAACTTACTGCCAATCACTCTGTTTGATGAAAGCTGAGGGAAAAGGGCACCAGGCCATATTCCTTCTATTTCTTTTCAAAGCAGCACCGACCAACCATTGCACTGAGCAGGAAATTTTGACAGGACCTGAAATCTCTGCGGCACTCTAAATGTTTTTATTTGTAACATACATACGATGAATATTTAGAATGAACATTGAAAAATAAAATACTTTTGATTTTGTTTATTAATTGAAGGGTATGATGAAATACAGGGTCATGAGATGGAGCTATGTCTCTACGAAAGGAGGTGTAAGGTGCTCCTTCCCTCCGCTATCCTGTAGGTCACCCTTGGGCAAGGTGTAGCACCTGCTTAACCCCCGATCAGGGTCACATAAAGCCATGGGAGCAGGTGGTGGATGGTCGTATGAGCAGCTGGTGTAGATCACAAGTCCTGGTTATGCGACCACTGACGCCAGGCAGACAGTCTCTGAAGAGTATTGATAATGGCTGGGGTCACCCATCTTGTAAAGACACTGCCCAGAAGAAGGCAATGGCAAACCACTTCTGTCGAAAAATTTGCCAAGAACAATCATGTCAAGACCATGACCGCCCACGTCATATGACATGGCACATAACTAAACCTCAGGAACGCATAGAATGAACCTGGATTCTGTGCGGGGTGAAGTGAGGGGTCAGATGCCCCTGTGTTGCTCTCTAATATGTTCCCAATTTCCACGTGCAGAACTCCAGAAAGTGCTTTCCCCAATTTCATTGCAACTGTCTTGTGATCCTCTACCCGTCTATAATTGTTGTGCCTTACACAGATAATGCTGTGTCATCCATCTTTATGGCATATGGAATATGCCTTGGACATTCCTCATTTCCTTATTGAGATAACAACAAATCTTTCACGTTTTCTAAACATTTTCTAGCTGTGTCCTATTTCAGCTGTGCGGCAAGAAAGGCAGCGTGCTTTGGAGTGTTTCGGTTTCTGCTCGGCCGTACACCTGCACAGTTTGGAGGGAACAGATGGCCTCACATATCAGTTTTCAGTTCGAACCCACACATTAACCTTCGCATTAGAAGCACCTGAACCCCAGTTGGCAAACTGTGTGGATTAGGTAATTAGAAAAGATGTATAAATACTGAATTTAAGCTGATGTTAAGCAAATAAATATCTTATTGAACTAAACGTGACATTTGGTTTTGTGGTCAGTTACAGTAGTGTGCACCATTCTTAGGCATATATACTGTATTTAGCTAGGGAGCCTGAGACTTTTGCACAGTGCTGTATCTGTCAACGTGGAGCTGAGCAAAGAGCGAGTTTGTGAATCTGGTGGGAGCAAAGGATATTGGGAATGGTGAGGGTGGAGTGTCGCAGGAGGGGAGTGGGACAGGTGGCAGAGAGGGAGTGCCAGGGGCAGGGGTTGGCGCAGGTGCAGACACACCCAGCCCTGAGAGACCGGGCAAGGCCATTTGATTCCAAACAATTGGTTTATTGATCATTAAAGAATGTCTCTCTGGTGCTTCCCGCTCCCTCCCCTCTCTCTTCCCCTTTTCCCAACAATGACTCCCCTCTCCCTGCCCCCTTCCCACTCTCAGTCCACAATAGAGACCCATATCAGAATCAGGTTTACTATCACTCACATATGTCATGAAATTTGCTTTTTGCAGCAATAGCAGCAGTACAGTGCAATATATAAAATTACTACAGTACTGTGCAAAGGTCTTGAGCACACTAGCTCTCCCTCTCTCTCATGAAACACACACACACATGCCAAGACTTTTGCACAGTCTGTATGCAGGGCCTTTGTACAGACGGACCAGTTCTGGAAGTAGGAACAATTTTTCAGGGGATGTAATCACCCTGGAGAGAATTTTCTGCTGTCTCTCATTAAAATGTTACTAAAATTCTAAACATTTATTTTTTTTTCATTTGGAATTAATAATTGCCATCTGCTAGCAGGCAGCAGCCCTAATCCCAAATGGCATATCAGAATTTGAAGGCACTGTAGGGGGGTTAGCTTCAACAAGTTATATTATTAGCTTCAACAAGTAATATTATTGGTTTGAAAGTCAAACGGTGCCCATCTATTCTAGGCTGTCATATGGCTCAAAATCTGTGCATTTGATCTTCCTTCACCACTTAACTTATTTCATCACCATCAATAATTGATCCCAGCAAAATCCTCTGTAGGTCAGAGGACCGTTTATCCATAACATCTCGTTTCTCTGAAATTCTTCAGGAAATATAGTACCTACTAGTTTCAGCATGTTGTTTGTACTTGGCAGCATTGCACGGCGACTAATAGGCTCTTCCACTCTGTGGAGAGGCTCCTGTCCCATTGACCCTTGGGTCTGTGTGGCCTGGCATCTCATATTTCTGGTATGGCCACATGTGCTGTACAGCCCTGAGGTAAGGGTTTAAGCCAAGTGTAGGCTAACTTTTGAAATCCTCAATGACAGAACCTTTAGCCCAGGGTCTCCCAACCTTTTCTATGTGATGGACCCCCACCATTAATGGAGGGGGTCCACAGACTGCAGTTGGGTAAGAGCCAGTTATCTATTTTCTATCTGTATTGTGTTTTGTGCCGTGTGTTTTTATCATGGGTTGGCACATGGGTTGGGACGTGGTGGAAGTGAAGCGTTGAATTACGTATTCATGCTTTGTCTTTGGTCAGTCTAGTTTGGGTGGAGTTAGAGAGTGGGCCGGAGGTGGTAGCTTTTTTGTTGACCACTCAAATTCGCTTAAATACACTTTAATAGTCTTGAATATTCCTGAATTTGTTTAAGAACGTTTGGCTTAAGTACATTTAATACACTTTATTTGTTATACCATTACTTTTAGTTTTGTTAGTTTTATTGCTTCAAGACTGTTTGTTTTGCTAGTTCCTTAATGAAAGACGAAATGTATTCTTCGACTTTGGGACTTTGTTATTGGATTATGCAGTATCAACCACTCTCTCTCCCCCTGTGCTTAGTCTCTGAGTGGTTTTGGTTTGCTTTCAAGTAACCTGCTTTGGATTTTTTGAAGCCAGATGTGGACGGCAACAGAACAGAGATTCTCTGCTCTCTATCACTGTCCAGCCCTGAGACCCAGAACTCCTTCCTTCAAGACCAAGAGGTTGTTCCTTGTGCACAAGCTCCCCTGTGTTATAAGTCATCTGCAAGATGGACCCCATAGTCCTCAAAGTCTGTCGGTAATGTGCGAGTGGCAGAGGAGACAGGAGCACTGAGTTCAGTCAGTCTTGATTCTAAGTGCGCCTCATGGAAGAGATGGGAGAGGTGCACGTGTGACGATCAATTCTCGGTGAGTTTTCATGAGATGAATATCATTAAAAAGGATGCCAACATCACGAATCACTAATTGTACATGAGTAGGTAATTATAATCAGGCTTCTTGAATTGATGCAGCCCTTGCCTCTGGGTTCTATTACACTGACTTAACTACAATGAAGAAACGATGATATATTTCCAGAGCAACACCCACAGCATGCTGGAGGAGCTCAGCAGGCCAGGCAGCATCTATGGAAATGAGTAAACAGCTGACGTTTTTGGCTGAGACCAGGATGGTGAGGATGAGGGTGAGACTTGGAAAGGAACATGCATGTGTTCCTGGTCTTCTGCCACCCTTGTCCTTCTTTGTGACAGATACGTTGCTGATGTGCGTCTTATAAGAAAAAGGAAAGGTCTTATGAAGTCTCAGCGCAGAACACCCAACCTGCGCTAATAGCCACTAGACTTATGGGGCTGGTCTTGTGTTTCTGGTGAAATTGGGAGATTTGACAATGGAAATTCAAACCTAATAACAAAGTTCGAAGTAAATTTATTATCAAAGTATGTGTACAACCCTGAGATTCATTTTCATGTGGGCATTCACAGTAAGTACAAGAAACTCAGTAGAATCATGGGAAGGCCACACCCAACAGGATGGACAAACGAATAATGTACAAAAGACGGCAAGCTGTGCAAATGCATAAAGAATGAGAAGTAATAAACAGATCAGCCATAAATATTGAGAATATGAAATGAAGAGTCCTTGAAAGTGAGTCTGTAGGTTGTGGAAAGAATTCAGTGATGAGACAATAATTGCCACATTCTCCCTTGCTTGAAATGATCATTATACTTATTAGTGGATTCCATTTTAACAGGATTACTGTTACTTACTCCTGATGAACATAGACTCAACTGTAAATCAATTTCCTATGGGACTGATGAAAAATTTGAACAGTCTTTAATAACGCTTTCAACACAAAGGTCAATTGTAAACATGTCAGTGTGAAGAGATGATATTTGCTCATTATTCTCAATTACATGAGAACAATTCAAGCCCACTGCAATGATGTAACATTCTGTGAACGCTTTCCAAACTATTTATTAAGGTGGGGTTTTGGTCGGCCGGGGTTGGAAGAGAATTTCTCTTATAACTTTAGGAAATAAATTGCTGTGTCCACCCAGCCATGGGAAAATTATTACCGATTTGGAAGTGTTAGCATTAGTCTGACTGAGGTTTAACAGATTCTCTAGTGAGGATTTTCAACAGTAAACTATTGGCAAGTGAAATCCTACACCAAGATAAATTTGGTATAAAGACTAAAATCAAGACTTTTAGTATGATACCACTTCCAAGATTCTCAGAACCAATTAAACACTGAGGTGATAATTTCTGCCCTGAGGGAGGGAAGGACTGAGTTGGGGGTGCATATTCCGGAGGCAAGCATGCCTATTCAATGGATAGAATTTAGAAATGATCACATCGATGGGGAGGATAGCCAGAGACTTTCTCCAACAGCTGAAATGACTAATACAGAGGGGCATTCCCATTCCCAATCCTGTTCCTGTTTCTGTTCCAGTTTTAACATATTGGTCCATGGCCTCCTCTTGTCCCACAATGAGGACACCCTCAGGGTGGAGGAGCAACACTTTATATTCTGTCTGGGTAGCCTCCAACCTGATGGCACGAATATCGATTTTGCCTTCCAGAACACTAATTCCTCCCCCTTCCTCTATTCCCCACTCTTTTACCTCTTCTCACCTGCCTATCTCTTCCCCCGGGTCCCCTCCTCCTTCTCTTTCTCCTATGGTCCACTCTCCTCTCCTATCACATTCCTTCTTCTCCAGCCCTTTATCTTTCCCACATATCCAGCTTCATCTATCACCTCCTCGCTATCCTCCTTCCCCTCCCCCCAGCTTTTTAATCCAGCATCTTCCCCGTTCCTTCTCAGCCCTGAAAAAGGCTCTCAGTCTGAAACTTCGACTGTTTATTCATTTCCTTAGATGCTGCCTGACCTGATGGGTTTCTCCAGCATTTTGTGTGCGGGTTGCTTTGGAATTCCAACATTTGCAAACTTTTGATTTTATTTATCAATCGAAGGCTATAATGAAATACAGTACAACAAAGAAAATCTTTCATGTTTTGTAAACATTTTCTAGCTGCGTGGTGATGAAGGCTATGTGCATGGGAACATTTCCGTTACTGTGTGGCCACGCGCCCACACAGCTTAGAGGGAACAGTGTTCAAGCACCACTTCCCTTGCACGTGCATTCACACCGCTGTGCTGGTGAAAATACGACAATCTCTCACCCTCTTCACAGGAGAGGCAAGTTGTGCTGCTTAAACCTTAACTATCAACAGCAAACCCCTAAGAGGACCGCATACTTGTCGTAGGCCTTGGAGACTTGCATGCTTCAGGGACCCGGAGAGCTAGGTTGGCTGAAGTCAGGGCCTCGTGCTTCGGGATGGGTAGGGTCACCCAGGCCAGACTAAGAGTGGACCACTGTGACCTCAGGTTCAGAGATTCAGCTCAGAGTAAACAATCTGTGTGGGATGGTATGGACAGACAGATGGAGGACCTTCATTGCACCCCGCCCCCCCACCCCCCAAATGCCAGTAGCGTAACCAGGCTGTAAGTATCAACCTCAAAATAAACTTGAGTGGAAAAGAAATTCTGTTTCTTCATATCTTGGAATTATTTTTAATCTGGAACATTTAAACATTTGAAGAAGGGCTATTGACTTGCCACTATCTGTGGACTATCGAGGAAGAATGTCACCCACACCTCTCCTTCAATGTGCTGAATACGGTGTTCCCATGGCTGTTTGTTATACTCCAAAAAAAGGCAGAAAACACAGAATATTGTTTATTTTTTAATTCTTTCTTCATTCCTGTCCTGATTTAGTGAAAGAAATCTGATTGCACCGGGCACATCGAGGAAGCCGACTGTTTATTTGCTGGGTGTCCGCCATCAGCTGATGTATTAACACTTGACTCTGAATAGCTCTGTGCTAATTAGCGAATGTTTGGGTGGGACACAATTATCAAAATAAACACCGTTCAGATGTCTGCAACTGTGAATTGACTGCCTTGTGAAATATGTTGTGTCTCTGTTCTCAGAAAAGTTAGCAGGAGTTTGCCAGTGGAAAATACTTACTGCTGGAATGAAGTCTCCACTTAGAGCAAAGCTACCAATAAACTTTATTCCAGTATTATACTTTGAACTAGTCCAGAGAATTGGTATTTCTTAATGTATATTATCCCACTGACACTCCCTCTGCTGTGCTAATTAACCTTAATTAGAGGAGCTTGTTGAAGGCTGATAGTGTTGAGTGGATAATTGGATCCCTTCAGTTCTCGGTTTTCAAAAGGAATGGTTTGAATTTAGAACACTTGGATAGCACAACCATTTTTACTGAGAAGTAGACTTCTGTGCAAAATGCAGCAGTGTGTGCTTGGATTCAGCCAAAAGAGATAACGGGAGAGAGTTGGTGGTGGAATGTGGAGGGAACGTAAGATGCAAAGTGACCTATTTCTATCATGGCAAGTCAGTACCCCTTCTGCAACAGATGTGAAGAAATAGGTGGTGAAGAAGGCTTATGGAATGCTTGTTCTTATTAGTTGAGGTGTTGAGTTCAAAGGTCAGGAGGTTACGTTGCAGCTTAATAAAACTCTGGTTAGGCCACATCTGGAGTATTGCATACTGTACAGTTCTGGTCACCCCGCTGTAGGGGTGATGTTGAGGCTCTGGAGAAGGTGCAGAGGAGGTTCGCTGCCTGATTTAGAGAGCATGTGCTATCATGAGAGGCTGGATAAATGTGGGTTGTTTTCTCTGAAGCGTTGGAGGCTGAGGGGAGATCTCACAGAGGTTTATAAGATTATGAGAGGCATAGATAGAATGGACAGAGAGTATCTGTTTCCCAGGGTTTGAGTTTCTAAAACCAGAGGGCATGCGTTGAAGGTGAGGAGGGTAGGTTCATGGGGGATATGAGGGGTAAGTTTTTTACTCAAGGAGAAGTGGAGTCTGGAATGCTCTGCCTGGTATGGTGGTAGAGGCAAATACATTAGAGGCTTTTAAGAGATGCTTGGATAGTCACATGAATGGAAGGAAGATGGAGGGATATAGACATGGTGTAGGTAGGAGGGATTAGTGTTTGGGCGTTTTTGATTTGCTTTTTAGCTGGTTTAGCACAACACTGTGGGCTGAATGGCCTGTTTCTGTGCTGTGCTGTTCTGTGTTCTACGTAGCAGATGCTGGAAATCCAGAGTAACACACACAAAATGCTGGAGGAAATGAGCAATTCGGGCAGTATCTATGGAGAGGAATAAATAGTCGAGATTTCGGAACGAGACCCTCTGTCGGGACTCTTTTTTTCCTCAAGTTTATGATGCTTAGTTTCATGTCCCTTGCCTATACTAAAAAGACTATCGATCCAATCAAACTTGCTCCTTCCACACAAGGATTGGAAAGTGACTTGAGCACTCAGTCTCCATAGAAATTGGTTGCAACTGCACTTACCTCATCTGTTCACATTGTTTGAAAACTTTGCCAACAAAAAAATCTATTGGTCGGAGAGGTTTGAACATGAGACAAAATAGGATTGGAAACTTATCCTTCTAATTCTTTTCAACCATTGCCAACTACACATAATTTGCCTAGAAATTCATTCCTGTTTGACAGCACTAAGCATGCAAAATAACAGTCACTTCATATTCCACCCCATCTGCACATTCACCAGAAGCCAAGCTGTACAGTTGGCTCAAATGTTTCCTGTTACATGGAGCATTCGCCAAATAGCCGACTTTAAATATCCAATGTGGAGACTGCCCCAAACATGATGTAGGATAAACAGGGAGAAAACTACCCAACAGACGACATGAACATCAGGTAGCCGTAAGGAGACACAATCCTCTATCACCCATCTCAGTACGTGAAGACCAAGAAGGACGCAAGTTCGTCTGGGAAACCACAAAAGTTCTGGCAGAAGCACAAAACAAGGAATCAGGAGAATTCTCAGAAGCTTGGTTCTTGGTAGAAAGCTCTATTATCAAGTATATTGAACTAGACACAACTTAAGAGCCTATGCATCTGTGGGAGCGGGGCAAGGGGTGAGCCACAGACACCCAAGGAACCAATGACTGATAACCAGGGATATGGGCCAGCGGAGATCACTTAGCTATCTCCCAGTGGAGATTAGTGGCCAGTGCGACAGCCAACCAATCAGCACGATGAGCCAGGCCAACATAAATACGAGCACTCGGCAGAAACAACACTCAATTGTGCACTGATGATGTCACCTCGACTGGTGACGAAACGTTTGCAAACTAACAACCCGGCAAACGAGCAACTAACCCATTCTGACTTTAAATATACATATCTAATCATGTACAAATCTATAAGCTTTCAAATAAAAAGAAACAAAAACTTCAGTGAAGCATATCCTCATCCTCTGCAGCTTAATGCAAGGTGTCTATGTCCGAGTTGCAGCAGGGTTCCATCACTGCGAACTGCTGGGAAAAGTGGTCCCAGATGGCAGAAGATGCCTGCAGCTCCAGGCAGTCAGTAAGTCCGTCGAGTGAGTGTTGTCACCGAAACACTCTTTCGTATATCGGGGCTGTCCATAAGTCAGGTCGTTGTTAACTGGGGAGGACCTTACTGTAAGAAGAGCATGTCTTTTGGGTCTCTTATTTGTTGGGTAGGGTAGGAAGATTTCTAGATTTCTACTCCCCTTCAGTGGAATAAGTTCTTCCTAATTTACTTTAGAAATATTTAGCTCTGGTCTTAATGTTGTCTCATCTAGCGATTACCAAAGAAGCAACACTACTTCTGTACGAAGTGTCTCTTCTGTCCCACACCAACATATTTCACAACATACACCGGTGATAATAAACCTGATTCTAATTCTGACCAGCACAGGGCCCATTGTAAAACAAAGAACATTACAGCACAGTACAGGTCTTCTGGCCCACAAAGTTGTGCCAATCTTTTAACCTACTCTAAGATCAATCTAACCCTTCCCTCCTAACTAGTGCTCTATTTTTCTATCATCCATATGCATTAAAGTTTCTTAAATACCCTGAATGTATCTGCCTCTACCACCACCCTAGCAGGGTACTCCAGACACCCTCCACAGTTGTGTAATGACCATAAGACATAGGAGCAGAATTAGGCCATTCAGCCCATCGAGTCTCTCCCTTCATTCCATCATGGATGATTTATTCTCCCCCTCGATCCCATTCTGTTGCCCTTGCTCCGTAACCTTTGACGCCCTTAAAATCGAGAACCTACCAATCTCCATTTTAAATATACCCAGTGGCTTAGCCTCCATAGCCGTCTGTGGTAATGAATTCCATAGATACGCCACCATCGGGCTAAAGAAATTCCCTCTCGTCTCTGTTCTAAGGAGAATTCCTTCTATTTTGATGCTGTGCTTAACCTCTGACATCCCCCCTCCAAAAAACTTTCCTCCAAACACCTTACTTTTTTGACTTTTTTCAGTTTTCATTCTAAATATTTGTGGCATACACATCACATGTGTAAGTTTAAAGTGCTGCGCAGTTTGCAGGCCGCGTAAAGAATTTCCGGCTCTGAGCAATGGCTGGTCTGCGCAGCAGGGAGAAGAAGTAGAGGGAACGTTGTGTTTGAACTGCGACGGGAATCCAGTGAGTGCTGATCCATGCCAGTGTGTGTCACCCTTGGATGAATCCTGTTGACGCATCATCAGCTGAATACATGCACAGTTAACAAGAATGCTGTGTGAAAAGAAATCCTGAATTCAGCCCTGAATTGACATATCACCTGTTTGATTTATTCTCCCTCAGCTTTGTTGCAGGAATTAGCTTGAAATGGTGCTTTGTACTCTCCTTGCCTCAACTATCCCAAAGCTAATTATATATTAAAATCAAATATACTGTAATTGATATTTTTTGTCCTGATGAAGGCCCTAAACGTCAACTGTTTTTTCTCCTCCGTAGATGCTGCCTGACTTGCTGAGTTCATACAACATTTATGAGTATTGCTCAAGAATCTGCAGATCTGCAGAATCTCTTGTGTCTATATTTTTAGATATTGTTTTAACTTTATCTGAGTCTGTATTTTGGGCATTGGGGAAGACAAGTTGTTATTAGCTATAGAGCACTCCTTTAATTTTAATATTCACTTTCCTGTTCCTCCGCAGATACTGACTGACCTTTGGTGTTTCTAGTTCATTTTTCCAGCAATTGTGTTGTATTTATTTGTTACATATTTTACAGTAGTTTTCCCCAAAAATCTCCCTTACAACCATGCTCTGTTTCATAAGTTTCGCTTTCAGCAGTTCAGTTAATATATTAACTTGGAACATAGAACAGTACAGAACAAGAACAGGCCATTCGGCCCACAATGTTGTGCCAAACCGGCTAAAAAGCAAATCAAAATAAACCCAAACATGGATCACTCCCACCTACGCCTTGTCCATATCCCTCCATCTTCCTTACATCCATGTACCTATTCAAATGTCTCTTAAAAGCCGCTAACGTGCTTGCCTCTTCTGTGTTATTATGTCTGTACGTAAAAAAAGAACTTCAGTTCCCAGTGTGCAATGCAGGCGGTTCACCCGGAACTGGAAGTGATGTTGGTGAACGACACACACACACACACACACACACACACACACACACACACACACACACGTGCACGAACTTGGTGGGCTGAAGGGAAGGTTCCAAGTAAAATGTGATCGAGCTGTAGCCATTCTGTAAATCTGCAAATAGAATAGCTTTAATGTTTTTACCCACGCAAGTTTGTCTTTGTCAACACCACACCAGGCAGCACATTCCAGGCATCCACCACACTCTGAGTAAAAAACTTACTCTTCACACCCCCTTGGAATCCTACCTCCTCTCACCTTCAATACATGCCCTCTGGTATTAGATATTTCAACCCTGGGAAACAGGTACTCCCTGTCCACTCTATCTAAGCCTCTCATACTCTGATAAACCTCTATCAGATCTCCTCACAGCCTCCCGTGCTCCAGAGAAAACAACCCAAGTTTATCCAGCCTCTCGTGATAGCACATGCCTTCTAAACCAGGCAGCATCCTGGTAAAACTCTTCTGCACCCTCTCCAAAGCCTTAGCATCCTTCCTGTAGTGGGGTGACCAGAATAGTATGCAATACTCCAGATGTGGCCTACCCAGAGCTTTATAAAGTTGCAACATAACTTCCTGACTTTTGAACTCAACGCCTCAACTAGCAAAAGCAAGCATTCCATAAGCCTTCTTAACCACCTTATCGATCTGTGTCGCCACTTTCAAGGAGCTATGAACTTGGATCCCAAAATCTCTCTGGTCAGTATCTGGTCAGATAAGTATTTATGTGGGTTAAACTCCATCTGTCATTTCTCAGCCCATATCTGCAACTGATCTACATTGCAACACTCACAACATGCTGGAGGAACTCAGCAGGTTGGGCAGCATCCGTGGAAATGATGAGTCGACGTTTCGGGCCAGAACCCTTCATCGGGACCTACATTGATCTACATTGTGCTGTATTCTTTGCCAGTCCTCTGCACTATCCACAACTCCACCCGTCTTGGCATTATCTGCAAACTTACTAACCCATTCATTTACATTTTCATCCATGTCATTTACAAAAAAATAGGCATCAGTTAGTCTCGTGAGACCATGGATTTGTGCCTTGGAAGGTTTCCAGAGCGCAGGCCTGGACAAGGTTATATGGAAGACCAGCCGATGCCCATGCTGCAAGTCTCCCCCCTCCATGCCACCGATGTTGTCCAAGGGAAGGGAAGGGCTGATACAGCTTGGCACCAGTGTCGTCGCAAAGCAATGTGTGGTTAAGTGCCTTGCTCAAGGACACAACATGCTGCCCCAGCTGAGGCTCGAACTAGTGACCTTCAGATCACTAGACCGACGCCTTAACCACTTGGCCACGCGCCAACACCCATGTCATTTATATACATCACAAACAGCAGAGGTCCCAACACAGATCCCTGCAGAACTCCACTAATTACAGACCTCCAGCTCAAATAAGTCCCTTCAACCACTACCCTCTGTCTCCTATGGGCAAGCCAGTTCTGAATCTGAACATCCAGTTCGCCGCAGACCCCATGCATCTTAATCTTCTGGATTAGCCTTTCATGAAGAACTATGTCAAATGCCTTACTAAAATCCATGTAGACAACATCCACTTCCCCTACCCTCATCAATCTCTCCCATCACTTTGTCAATATGAGTGAGCATTGTGCAAAACTCCGCCCTTTTTGGCACATGTAATTATTATCCATTTTGTATCTATTACTGCCAATGAAATCAATGGCCCAAGAGATGTCTACAATTTGAAATAACAGTTTGGAATGAACTCTGACTTCAGGAAGTTGTGAATAATTGGCCTATAATGAAATATAAAATTCCGAGCTTAAATTGACGACTAATTCTCAGTAAATTAGGGATAGCACTGTTGTGTAGCAGTTAGCACAATGCTATTACAGCACTGGCGACTTGGGTTCAATTCTGCCGCTGTCTGTAAGGAGTTTGAATGTCTCTCCATGACCTTGTGGCTTTGCTCCAGGTTTCCACCCACATTCCAAATATATGTGGGTTAGTGGGTTAATTGGTGACATGGGTGTAATTGGGCAGTGTAGGGGCTCGTTGGGCCTGTTAACACACTATACCTCCAAACAAAATAAAAATTAAAGTTAAATAATTAGGGCAATGCAAACATTCTAATTAAATAAAAACCTTCACTTAAATCCAATTCCCAATGCAAAGTATGTGCGGTCAGTTCCGCGGATGTTAGGATTAAGAGGCAACACTGGGAGGACAGAAAGAAGGCTGTGTTTTCCCATCTGCACCGTCCCACAACAGCCAGCTCAAACATCATCACAATCTGGAAACACACCATCTCACAGAGTCAAAATCCCGGAGGCTGCTCCCTAATAAATTTCTGTGGCAGGACTTTTACCAAAAGGACCACAGCAGCTCAAGGAACTGTTCATCTTTCCTTCTTAAGGAAGGTAGGGAATAGGCATGAAATGTCGGCTTTGTCTCAGTACACACGTCCAACAGAGCTCTGAAAAGCCTGACGAGGGAAAGACTGCTACTAGCCATTAGATGTTTGAACTTAAAGTGTTAATTTACCAAATATTCTTCATTTTTTTTCAGAAGATAACATTAACAAAAATAACTTACTTGCTGATTGTTAGACCGAGAATGCAGACATTGCTGGATTCTACAAGGACATTAAGTGAAATATGAAAATTATTTTTCTGCCAAGTAAATGAGGCTGAAGAAAGCCTCTTTATTAACAGTGGCCTCCATCTGTAGAAATATCTGGCACACATTGGGTGAGCCAACTACTGTAGTGGTGAGTAGCTCACTTTGAGATCAGATATGAGGCAGAGCTGTAAGTTACTGGAGTGCTTTCATTTCCTTTGCCGTTTCAAACACATAACTTCTCTCAAAATTGTTTCCTGCAATTTACTATTGTTGAATATTCCACAGCGAAATTAGCAGCATGTCAAAAGCACACATTTTGCCGTGTACTGGCTCTCCTGAATAAACAGCAGGAAAAAATGGAAAGCTGGGCCAAAGCAAAGAAAATATATCCAGAGGCTCCAGCCCCCGCCCCCCCCACCCCCCATTCCCCTCTGTTAGCAAGGAAACATTTCTTTGTTGAAGCTTTGGGCCCATTTTCTGCTTTTGGTCCAATTAGAACGGTAAGTGAAATCTTTCACCAGCTTGTCCCAGTATCAAGCAGTGATCAGTTATGGCGGAAGATGACAAAATTAAGTTGTTCCTTACAGTAGCTAATTGCAAATATGACAACATTCCTGAGGAGCTGGGGCTTTTTTTATGCTAAAGATGACAAAGTTCTTGGGCAGCAACGGAGGCATGCTGAGTTGGCGGCGGGGGAGGGCATAGTCCTCCCCTGTCCTCACCCCTTGCCCCTCCTCAATTAATATGGACTGGATTAAAGGCACACTATACATATTCATGATGATATGCATCTAATTAAAATCCACTCCAAAAGCAGTCTAATTTGTAAATGTCTACATACCTCAGCGGCCACTTTCTAGGTAAATCTGTACACCTGCTGGTTAGTGCAAGTATCTAATCAGCCAATCATGTGACAGTAACTCAATGCATAAAAGCATGCAGACTTGACCAAGGGCAGGGGTTCCCAAACTTAGTTTTAATGCCACAGACCAATGCCATTGAGCAAGGGTTCTGTGGACCCCGGGATAGGAGCTCCTGGTAAGAGATTCAGTTGTTGTTCTGACCAAAGATCAGAATGTGGGAAGAAATGTGGCTTTGACCATGGAATAATTGTTGGTGCCAGATGGGGTGATTTGAGTATCTCAGAAGCTGCTGATCTCCTGGGATTTTCATGCACAACAGTCTCAAGTTTACAATGAATGGTGCGACAAACAAAAAAAATGTCCAGTGTGTGGCAGTTCTGAGGGCAAAAAACACCTTGTTGATGAAAGAGGTCAGAAGAGAATGGTCAGAGTAGTACAAGCTAAGGTGCAGGAACTCAGATAACCATAGGCTACAACAGTGGTGTGCAGAAGATGGGACGGCGGCTGAAGACCCTCATATTGGGTGTAGGAGTTACCCATTAAAGTGGCCACGAAGTATCTTCCTCGGTGTCAGGTTATTTCGATTGAGACAGAAAGAAGTCTACACAAACTTAATATAATCTCTGAAAACAAAGTAAAACAATTAGAAATAGAGTAATTTTCAACAGAAGCCAAATCAGATGCAAATCTCCTTTTTATAAATATTATTGAAGCCCAGGTGTTAGAGCATTTTTTTAAAGCAAATGATTGTTCGAAGAGAAATATTGAACGGTTTGGCTATTGAAGGGAACCTGGACAGGTGACTTGTGGAGGAATGCACTAGGCTAGTTTGGCTTGACCAAAGGGTCTGCTTATACAGGGTATTCCACAGATCTATGCTTTAGGAATAAAGGGGAATACAAAATGGGGAAAGAAGGCAGAGTGCTCACCAAGTTGCTTCTTCCATATGCTGCCAAACAAAACCATCCTAATGTTCCTGAACTATCCCTGAAGGTTGGCCTTGAAGGAAATTATGAGCCTAGAACAACACACATAGAAAATGCTGGAGGACTTCTGCAGGTCAGGCAATGCCTACGGAGAGGAATAAACAGTTTATGTCTCAGACCGGCACTCTTCGTCAGACATTGGAGAGGTTTCAGAGGAGGTTCACGAGAACGTTTCTGGGAAGGAGGGGGCTATCGTATGAGGAATGCTTGATGGCTCTGGGCCTGTACTCACTGGAATTTAGAAGAATAATCGGGGATCTCATTGAAACATAATGGATGTTGAAAGGCCTAGATAGAGTGGAATTGCAGAGGATGTTTCCTATAGTGGGGGAGCCTAGGACCAGAGGGAACAGCCTCAGAATAGAACAGAGATATGGAGGAGGAATTTCTTTAGACAGAGGGTGGCTAATCTGTGGAATTTGTTGCCACAGGTGGCTCTGGAGGTGAGGTCATTGAGCATATTTAAGGTGGAGGTTGGTAGATTCTTGATTAGTCAGGGCATAAAAGGTTGGGGGGAGAAGGCAGGAGAATAGGCTTGAGAGGGAAAATGAATCAGTGGAGCAGACTTGATGTGGTGAATGTCCTACTTCTGCTCCTATCTCTTATGTTCTAATGGTCTGTCAGTCCTCGTCCCGAAACATCAACTGTTTATTCCTCTCCATAAATGCTGCCTGACCTGCTGAGTTCCTCCAGGATTTTGTGTGTGTTGCACTGGGTTTCCAGCATCTGCAGAATCTCTTGCATTTTATAACCCAGAACGTATCTATCTTTGTGGAATCAGCCCCTGAGTGCGGGATTCTAGGCAAGTTTCCCAAGTCCCAGTAATTTGCATATCCTGCGGAGTAATGGAATCACTGTTAATTGACAACAATCTATTCTTACTGGGTGTCTAGTTATTTTTTGAAGGCCAAAAAATTGTTATCTAGCCACTTCTGCATATTTCTACTAAAATAAACCCTGTAACTTCTTGTTGCCTTCTTTGTCTTCCTATCACCACACTGGCTTATGTTTGACGATCAGGACCGTCCAAACGATCACTTCTAATGAGTGCACCCGGTTTCAATTCACACAATGGCTGTAAACACAGACAATCCATATGAGACTGGCTGGTAGACAGATCATATGGGTATTTAGGTCTTTTCCCAGGAATGGATATGGTTATAGAAAGTACTGCATACAGCCCAGGGAATCACAGCTGAAGCATTCTGCACCGTTGAGTACGTTTACATGGAGCATCCGTCAACAAATGCTCCCAGCATCTTCTCACTGCTACCATCGGGCAGGAGGTACAGGAGCCTCAGGTCCCACACCGGCAGGTTCAGGAGCAATTATTACACTTGAAACCAGAAATTCCTGAAGCAGCATAGATAACTTCACTTGCCTCAACTCTGAACGGTTTCGACAAACCACAGTCTCACCTTCAAGGACACTTTTACAACTCATCAACACAAGAAGGTCTGCAGATCCTGGAAATCTTTACAACTCTTGTTCTCAATATTATTTTTTATTTGCAGTTTGCCTTCCTTCGCACATTGGTTAATTGTCAGTCTTTGTTTATGCTTCGCTTTTTTTTGTAAAATTCTATTGTACTTGAAGGTGAATGCCTGCAAGAAAATAAATCTCAGGGTTGTATATGGTAACATATACGTACTTCGATAATAGATTTACTTTGAACAACCTGCACATTGTTAATTTGTTGTAAGTCCAGTAAGGAAATGAGGAATGTCCAAGACATTTTCCATATGCCATATAGATGGACGACACAGCATTATCTATGTAAGGTACAACAATCATAGATGCGTAGAGAATCACAAGACAGCTGCAATGAAATTGGGAAAAGCACTTTCTGGAGTTCTGCACATGGAAATTGGGAACATACTAGAGGGCAACACAGGGGCACCTGACCCCTCACTTCACCCCGCACAGAATCCAGGTTCATTCTGTGCGTTGCTGAGGTTTAGTTATGTACCGTGTCCTATGACGTTGGTGGTCATGGTCTTGACATAATTGTTCTTGGCAAATTTTTCTACAGAAGTGGTTTGCCATTGTCTTCTTCTGGGCAGTGTCTTTACAAGATGGCTGACCCCAGCCGTTATCATTACTCTTCAGAGCTTGTCTGCCTGGCGTCAGTGGCCACATAACCAGGACTTGTGATCTACACCAGCTGCCCATACGACCATCCACCACCTGCTCCCATGGCTTCACATGACCCCTTTGGGTGTGGGGGGGGTGGTGGTGGAGCCCAGCAGGTGCTACACCTTGCCCAAAGGTGACCTGCAGGGCTAACAGAGGGAAGGAGCACCTTACAATTCCTTTGGCAGAGATGTCACAAGTGCAGAAGATCAGTGAAAAATTCGTCTTGCATACAGTTCCTACAGATCAATTCATTACACAGTGCATTGAGACAGAACAAAATAGAACAACAGAATGCAGAATAAAGTCTCACATTTACAGAGAAAGTGCAGTGCAGGCAGGGAATAAGGTCAAGAGTTCAAAGTTCATATAAATTATACAACCTTGAGATTCGTTTCCTTACAGGCAGCCACAGAACAAGAAGCCCAGAAGAACCTATTAAAGAAAAGGCTAATGAACAACCAATGCACAGAGAGAGAGAGAGAAAAACAAAACACGCAAACAATAAAAGCAAGCGACAGCATTTAGAACGAAAGTGAATGCATAGATACGAAGCCCAGAGCCGAGACAAGACCTTTCTTCAAGACTCAGTCATGAATCATGATTAGGACTTGGTGAATCCTGAGTCCTGATACAGCAGGGGTTCCAAAACTCTTTTATGCCGTGGAGCCTTACCATTAACCAAGGGGTCTGTGGACTGTAGGCTGGGAATCCCCTGTGATAAAGAGTCTCGGCCTGAAACGTCAACTCTTTATTCCCTGCCGCAGATGCTGCCTGACCTGCTGAGTTCCTCCAGCACTTTGTGTGTGTTACTCTGGATTTCCAGCATCTGCAGAATCTCTTGTGTTGTAGATTTAACAATGCTGAGGTAAGTCTGTCCACATTCACTTAGGTAACATCACAATCCAGTTCGTGTCCAGGGCTGGAGAATGGGAAATGCTGGGGTTGTACTGTCAAGACAGCTGAACAATGGTCATTTACAAAACACAACTGTAGAGCAAGGCCATATTTCTTTGATTGTATCTGGCGGAGATTTGCACCTACAAGCTAAACCTTGTGGAAATGCTCTGAATGTGGCCTCACCAGAAAGGCAGCAGTCAGTTTAATCTCCAGATCAAGCGTTTTGTCTCTGAATAGGGATGAAAACTGGAGTTAGGAAAGCCGGCTTCAAATCAGAGGCAGATGAAGTTCAAACGTTGTGGGGCAGGTCCATGTCTTTTCAGGGGCTCCAAACCTGGGGTTCAGGGGCACCTCAGTTAATGGTAAGGCTCCGTGACACAAAGGTTGGGAAGCCCTATACAAGTAAAAATTCACTTGCACTGAGTCAGAATGGAAAACAAAACTAAGTGTTCAACTCGCCATTTGGGACACTGCTTAATAAAAGTCTAAGAAATTGGCATTACATAGGTTAAGAAAAATTTCTTTGTATGCTTGTTGGCAATGGAATGAATATCTTAGATGGAGGTATTACACCTGCTGAGCAAAGAACATGGTGTGCTGGCCAAAATTTACCTCATAGCCGTCACTAAGAAAGATGATCAAATCATCCACCTCACGTGTCTACATGAGGGATGTTGTTTATGACGTTCTAAGGACACGAAAACAGCTGTATACATTATTTATTTCTTAACCTTTTAAGTTAGCTGTAGGGCTCAATATAAATGACGTGAGAGAGTGAGTGAGAGAGAGAGAGAGAGAATTCATGTGAATAGGTCGGGCCTGCTCTTACGATAAACCAACACAGACAAAGTGGTATAATTTGTCACAGAGTCACAGACATCCCACCCTGCAAAAGCTCATTTCAGGAAGATAGCACCTCCGCCCCCTGCAACCCCATATCCCCCCCCCACCCCAGCCGACCTCCAAGGGCACATGTATACGGGACATTTGATTATGAAAGAACACAACAATTTATTTGACACATATTGAAACTATTTACACACACACACACACACACACACACACACACACACACACATATATATATATATATATATATATATATATTCCTTATTGAGTATTTTGTTGGTAATCTCAATGCTAATGCAAATAGCTTTTCTATTTCTTTTGCAAATTTTCCTTGTACTGTGATGTGGCTCTGCTGAAAAGAACTGTGAAATATTTGAGAAGCCTTCCCTACGATTAGCCTCCCTAATATGTTGTGGTCCCTAAAAGAAATAAAAGCATAAGGTGTATCCTTATTATATTGTCTTATGTAATACTTTGTTTAGTGATTTTGTCTAATCTGTAAACCAATCTGTAATCTGTAACACACATAAAAGTTGCTGGTGAACGCAGCAGGCCAGGCAGCATCTCTAGGAAGAGGTACAGTCGACGTTTCAGGCAGAGACCCTTCGTCAGGACTAACTGAAGGAAGAGTGAGTAAGGGATTTGAAAGTTGGAGGGGGAGGGGGAGATCCAAAATGATAGGAGAAGACAGGAGGGGGAGGGATGGAGCCAAGAGCTGGACAGGTGATAGGCAAAAGGGATACGAGAGGATCATGGGACAGGAGGTCCGGGAAGAAAGACAAGGTGGGGGGGGACCCAGAGGATGGGCAAGAGGTATATTCAGAGGGACAGAGGGAGAAAAAGGAGAGTGAGAGAAAGAATGTGTGTATAAAAATAAGTAACAGATGGGGTACGAGGGGGAGGTGGGGCATTAGCGGAAGTTAGAGAAGTCAATGTTCATTTCATCAGGATGGAGGCTACCCAGACGGAATATAAGGTGTTGTTCCTCCAACCTGAGTGTGGCTTCATCTTTACAGTAGAGGAGGCCATGGATAGAATCTGTAATCTGTAAACTGGGTATATGCAGAAACTGTGACATGAAAATACAGGATGTACTTATATATTGTCATGGAGTCGTTTTTTATTTCTATTACAACTTTAAGCTCGTCTACAGAGAGTTTGGCCTCATCACGTAGGACATCAATAGGGTAGCTCCTTAGCAGCCAGCCAGCTAGTTTAAATAACGTTATCTATGCTAATGAACGAATGACACCTGTTAAACTCACCTCAACATGTCTTTTACAGTCTTAACCCATCATGGGCAATAGAAAAGTCACTGTTGCAAACAGTGCAGCGAGCAACACTGTCATTATTTTTGACCCCTATTAGGCAGGGGTACACTTTAGTGGGATGAAGTGTATTTTATATTTTCTTTCTTTGAAACACTTTGCCCTGGCGGTGCAGGACATGAAACTGAACTGATGGAGAGACAGAGGTCGACTGTAAAGCCCGCCCACAGAGAAAACTGATAGGTCTACTTAGCACAAAGAGAGACCAATCAGGATGCTCGCTCTTGCTCCCGTTCCCGTTCTCGCTCCCGCTTCTGCTCTCCCTCTCCCTCTCATTTCCGGGATATTGTACATAATTTGCGGGTGTCAAGGAGCTGCTATTAATATGCGGGTGACTCCCAGAACTTCCGGGAGAGGTGGGATGCTTGGAGTCATAGAACACTACAGCACAGAATAGATCATTCAGCCCATCTAGACTGTGCCAAAACATTTGAACTGCCTACTCCCATCGACCTGCACTGGGACCATAGCCCTCTGTACCCCTCCCATCCATGTACCCTTTCCAAACTTCTCTTAAACGTTGAAATCAAACCCACATTCACTATTTGCACTGGCAGCTCATTCCACACTCTCACTACCTTCACAGTGAAGAAGTTCCTCCTCATGTTCCCCTTAAACATTTCGCCTTTCACCCTTAACCCATGACCTCCAGTTGTAGTCCCACCCAACCTCAGTGGGGAGAGTCTGCTTGCATTTATCCTATCCGTACCCCTCATAATTTTATAATTTTCCCTCAAAATTCTACTATTATTTATTTATTGGGATACAGAGCAGAATAGGCCCTTCCAGCCTTTCCAGCCCCTGAATTAACCCTAGCTAAATCACAGGACCATTTACAACGACCAATTAACCTACCAACCGGTACGTCTTTGCACTGTGGGAGGAAACCCGTGCGAAAGTCCTTACAGGCAGCACTGGGAGTTGAACCTGGGTTGCCGGTACTGTAAAGCGTTTTGCTAATCACTATGCCACTTATGAATTGTAACAGCATAAGACATCGAAGCAGAATTAGCCCATTTGGCCTATCAAGTCTTCTCCACCATTCGATGATGGCTTCTTTATTTTCCCTCTCAATCCCATCCTCCTTAGGTGTCCACAAGAGAACTACTTAGAAGAGATGTACCTTTGGCCTCCTTCCTAATAAAGAACCAATCAAATTCCACTTTACTTTAAGGCCTGCACCATGAAACACTCTGGTTAGAACATCAAGACAACAGATTCAGAAGAACACAATCCTGATACCATGATGGAGTCTGCCACAGTCAGCACAAGGCTGACGAGGCGGAGATACGTCTCCAGCAAAGGAGGTGTAAGGCACTCTCTCCCTCCGCAAGCCTGCAGGTCACCCTTGGGAAAGGTGTAGCACCTGTTTAGCACCCCCCCCACACCCGCCGATCAGGGTCATGTAAAGCCATCAGAGCAGGTGGTGGATGGTCATATGAGCAGTTGGTGTATATCACAAGTCCTGGTTATACAACCACCGACACCAGGCAGACAAGCTCTGAAGAGTATTGATAATGGCTGGGGTCACCCGTCTTGTAAGGACACTGCCCAGAAGAAAGTAATGGGTAAACCACTTTTGTAGAAAAATTTGCCATGAATAATCATGGGCATGGAAAGACCTACAATCACCTACGTCATACAACAAGGCACACAATGGAAATGATAATAGTGCATAAACACCATTTCAATCACAATAATGCAGAGAAATAAATAATGTATTCCCATTGCTACATCCTGTCAGTGATCATACAATGATTGTACGGTACCATTGGTCAAAGGCAAACAACACACATCCAAAAAAAGAAGAATCAGCTTCTATTTACATTGCACCTCGAAGACATTGGGACATCCCCCAAATAAAATACTTCAGAAGTTTATTTACTGTTGTAATGCAATTGCACAGCTAGTCTCACAGCCAGCAAAAGAGTAATGATCAGATTTCAGAGATCCTGGGAAAACTCTTTACAAAAATTCTATGAACAGCAGGGAACTTGGTTTAGCATCTTAATTAAAGCGTGTTACCTCGTAAACAAATCTTACATTGCTGCCAACAGCAAATGAGGAGTTATTCAATGGCTTCTATATTCCTTTCAGAACATTGAATGCACTCCCATGCTCATTAGGTTTTTAAGTGTAATCGGTTTAGTTCTTTGGAAAGTAGAGCAGTCCATTTATATACAGCAAGCATTAGAAACAGAGAGATGATAATGACCAAATAATCTGTTGTTTTTGGACCGGTTGAGGGATAAATATCAGCCAGGGATTCTTGGTACATCTCTTCTAAGTAGTTCTCTTGTGGACACCTAAGGAAGGAAGCTTGAAAGTTCGAACTTTTAACTGTGACACTGCACCAGTACTGCCGTCGATTATCATTCCCTTCATTACATTCAGACTCACTGCTGTCTAATGAGTTTACCATTCAACTCAAAGACCCCTGATTATATTCATAGGTAACAGTATGCCTGAATGCTCTGCTTTATAACAGAAAACCGAGGCCTGTAATTCAGAGCTCAAAATTATCTCATAATGCAAGATTTTTTAATGACGTACCTTTTTACCACAATACATAGATTTCATAGAAGATGCAACCAAAGAGAAAACTCAAATTTTAACTTATAGGTGATAGAGAGGTTTCCACATGCTCTAAAAAGGACTAAAGCAAAAGTTGTAACTGAGTAGAGAAGTATCCCAAAGAATGGAGTCTTCTAAGATTTTTAAGAGCCAGAAGTACTTATTTGCCCAGACTCGAGAGACGGCTAACTATTGTTAATGTATGAATCACATCAAACTGCACAAACTAGAAGCATCCGAGAATACAATCTGTTTCTTTGAGACTAACCAGAGCGAACTGGCCACCAAAAACCTGAGGCAATTCAGAACTGCAATTCCCCACTTACTGATGCCTAACAGCTCGGTCCTATTGAATACGACTGCTCGCCAGGAGGCTCCAGAACTAACTGGATGTCTGTAGTGTGCTTTGCCAAGCACTGTTCCAGCCTCAGTCTCTGCTCTTCAGCCTTGTGTTTTCTTGAAACTTTTACATGCTTGAATGTGAGACAAGTGTTTGTTCATTTGGTTAGGAATGAAGGGACGTCTGGGGGGACCACTGTAAAAGGAGCTTTTGGCTGCTTTTGATATTTAATGCTTGCTAACATCTTCACACCAATCAGCAGGTTCTTAATCGCCTTCTGTGTAAATGTTTTTAAACTTTGGTCCGATTACTAATTCATTCCTTTCAAACTCATTTCTATACTTCCAACATTTTGTTAAAGGGAAAAAAGACTTGGCAGGAGATATTAGGGATAAGAAATCAGAAGGATGTTGATCCCTACAACTGTTTACAGAAGGCAAACATCTGTTGCTAGGAGAAGTTCCACATACTTTATTCCACATATGGGTGTTTCTGACTTGAAATTTTTGATCATTTATTTTAGTTAAAACGTTCATAATTGGCACAGGGTCTCTGGTATTTATTCACTTTGGGGAGATATATATTTCAATTTATTTAAAGAATGTTAATGTACGGTAAATCCCTTTCCATTGCCTTTCTTTGCTCTAATACCTTAAACAAAACCTAGACGAGAGATTGGGGCACAGACCTGTTATAAGGAGATTTGCCTAAGTGTCCCGGAAGTGATTTCTATAATTATTCTTGCCTCCCAATGTCCAGCCTACAGTACTATGTAAAAGTCTTAGGCACATATATATATATACACACGTAGCTAGGGTGTCTAAGACTTTTGCACAGTACTGTACTTACTAAATGATCACCAATATTAACAAAAACTTAAGACTCACAGATATTGCTGTTTCAAGGGCAGATGAAGAGAGGATGGAGGTGGACGTCTTTCCACTGTGTGCTTCAAACCAAATCAAAATTAACCCACGCAGGAAATGATATAAAAATTGCTTACAGTGTTTTGCAAAAGTCTTAGGTGGCCTAGATATAAGTGTGCCGAAGACTTTTGCACAGTCCAGGATGGCAGGGGGGACCGACCATTAGAGACCAGGACCACAATCAGTTAACCCTTCCGACCGAGCATCAATTCAGTACAATGGGAACATGAAGAATGAAAAGCAACATATATGAAATGCTTTCCTTTCCAGTTCTGATGAAGGGTCTTAGCTCAAACTATTGACTGCTTATCCCTCTACATCGATGTTGCCCAGCCTGCTGAGTTCCTCCAGCATTTTGTGTGTGTTACTCTGGATTTCCCTCATCTACAGAATCACTTATGCATTGGAAGAACAAAAATTATTCGTTGCCTTCTCCCATACTTCCAGTGCTAAAAGTAGCCTTGTAGGCAGCTGGAAACTGCACATTCGATAGCATTTCCACCGCCAGCAAACTTAGTCCCTCGTCAGCAGCAAGATTGGACCACATAAGTTCTGAAAGGCTAGGTAGCCCGCAGTGAGTGAGATGAGGCCTTCTGCAAACCATGACTCAGGATGAATGCGGCAGATTCAAGACTCAAGGTTATTTGACGTGCGTACATTAAAACATACAGCGAAATGTATTCTTTGCGTTAGCAACCGACACACCCGAGGGGGTCCTGGGGGCAGCCCGCAAGTGTTGCCACGTGTTCCAGTGCCAACACAGCAAGCCCACAATGCTTTGCAGAACAACACAGAACACTACAAGCAACAAAACAGCAACAGCAAAACAAGGCCCTTTCTTCCTTTCCAGCCATGCAGAAACATACACAGCCCTTTAACCTCAGGACGGGGCTCCCAGCTTGTCTCTTGCCTGCAGAAACATAGCTGAGGATGCCCAAAGTGTCCAATATCATCAAGAATGAAGAAAACACACAATTATTTATTTATTTATTGACGTACAGCACGGAATCGGCCCTTCTGGCCCTTTGAGCCATTGTCAGCTTAACCCTAGTCTAATCATAGAAACATAGAAAATAGGTGCAGGAGTAGGCCATTCGGCCCTTCGAGCCTGCACTGCCATTCAGTATGATCATGGCTGATCATCCAAATCAGAACCCTGTACCAGCCTTCCCTCCATACCCCCTGATCCCTTTAGCCACAAGGGCCATATCTAACTCCCTCTTAAATATAGCCAATGAACTGGCCTCAACTGTTTCCTGTGGCAGAGAATTCCACAGGTTCACTACTCTCTGTGTGAAGAAGTTTTTTCCTAATCTCGGTCCTATAAGGCTTCCCCTTTATCCTCAAACTGTGATCCCTCGTTCTGGACTTCCCCAACATCGGAAACAGTCTTCCTGCATCTAGCCTGTCCAATCCCTTTAGGATTTTATAAATTTCAATAAGATCCCCCCTCATTCTTCTAAATTCCAATAAGTATAAGCCTAGTCGATCCAGTCTTTCATCATATGAAAGTCCTGCCATCCCAGGAATCGATCTGGTGAACCTTCTTTGTAATCACGGAACGATGTACAATGACCAATTAACCGGCCAACTGGTACGTCTTTGGACTGTGGGAGGAAACTGAAGCACCTGGAGGAAACCCAAGCAGTCACGGGAAGAACGTACAAACTCCTTTCAGGCAGTGGCGGGAATTGAACCCAGGTCACTGGTACTGTAAAGCGTTGTGCTAACCACTTAGCTACCATGCCACCCAATTAGCACCCCATCCGCTGCAATAACCACTGATGCCCTTTGGCACCAACGCATTGTGGCTGCAGTGTGCCCCATATACGAAATCTACTGCAGCTACTTCCCTCAGGTACTCCTACTGCATTTCACAAGGACGCAAGCTCTGCTGCCAAGAGGGACAAGAGGATAAGTTGAATGGGAACACTACCACTCCCAGCACACACCTTCCCTCATCCTCACCAGGTCTAGCTCCTAAATCTGTCAACCCAGTTTCACCCTGGAAACTACCGTCAGCAAACTCACGGTTGTGGTTCAACAAGGTGGCTACCACCCACCTGTCAATAGTGCTGTGCAGGTTGACTCTGTGGTTAAGAAGGCATATGGTGCATTGGCCTTCATCAACCGCGGGATTGAGTTTAGGAGCTGAGAGGTAACGTTGCAGCTATATAGGACCCTGGTCAGACCCCACTTGGAGTACTGTGCTCAGTTCTGGTCACCTCAATACAGGAAGGATGTGGAAACCATAGAAAAGGTGCAGAGGAGATTTACAAGGATGTTGCCTGGATTGGGGAGCATGCCCTATGAGAATGGGTTGGGTGAACTTGGCCTTTTCTCCTTGGAGCAATGGAGGATGAGAGGTGACCTGATAGAGGTGTACAAGATGATGAGAGGCATTGATCGTGCGGATAGTCAGAGGCTTTTTCCCAGGGCTGAAATGGCTAACACGAGAGGACACAGTTTTAAGGTGCTTGGAAGCAGGTACAGAGGAGACGTCTTGGATAAGTACTTTACGTAGAGAGTGGTGAGTGCGTGGAATGGGCTGCCGGCAACAGTGGTGGAGGTGGCTACAATAGGGTCTTTTAAGATACACCTGGATATGTACATCGGGCTTAGAAAAATAGAGGGCTATGTGTAACCCTGGGTAGTTTCTAAGGTAAGGACATGTTTGGCACAGCTTTGTGGGCGGAAGGGCCTGTATCGTGCTGAAGGTTTCCTATGTTTCTAATAGTATTTGAATACCAGCTTCAACACAGCGGCCCAAATCCTGAAAAAGGAATAAAATTCAAACCTAGCTGTCTCCAGCCAAATGCTCCTAAGTAAATTTATTATCAAAGTACATAATTGTCACCGTATGCAAACCTGAGATCCGTTTTCTTGTGGGCATTCATAGTAAATAGAAAGAAACACAATAGACGCAATGAAACCCCACGGACAAACAATGTGCAAAAGACAACCCTGTGTTTCATTTTCTTGCGGGCATACTCAATAAACCCATGATAGATCAATAGACAATAGAATCAATGAAAGACCACATCAACTGGGCGTCCAACCAGTGAGTAAAAGAATGTACTCTGCAAAATACTCAAAGTGCTCCTGTCCAACATTGGAATAAATAAAATATGTCATTTTTTTTACACTAGTTATAGGAGGTTAAAGTGGTTTTGAAGTAACGGTGAAGTGTGAACCTCTGTATTTCTGCCCATTTCGTTTGGACTCAAAATGATGCAAAGACCTATCTGCTAGAGACTGTTGGCAACTGCTACAGAACACTGACAGAATGTTTATAAGGCCATAAAATATACAGTTCTGTGCAAACGTCATAGGCAAATATATACAGCTAAGACTTCTGCCCAGCACTGTGTTGTCAACATGGAGCGGAGAGCAAGTTTGTAAACCTGGTGGGAGCAAAGGATGCTGGGAATGGCGAGGGGCCAGCACCACAGGAGGGTTGTGGCACGGGTGGCAGAGAAGGAGTTCCAGGGCCATGGGGTGGGGCGGGTACAGACACACCCAGCCCCGAGACACCAGGGAAGATCATTCGATTCCAAACACCTCTCTGGTGCTTCCCGCTCCCTCCTCTCTCCCTTCCCTTTTTCCCAAAGATGATTCCCCTCTCCCTACCCCTTTCCCACTCTCAGTCCACAATAGAGACCCGTATCAGAATTAGGCTTATCACCTCTCACATATGTCATGAAATTTTTGTCACAGCAGTACAGTGCCATACATAAAATTACTACAGTACTGTGCAAAAGTCTTAGGAACCTTGGCCAGTTATATGTGCTTAAGACTTTTGCACAGTACTGTTGCATTTGACCCATCGAGTGTGCTCTGCCAGTCAATCATGGATGATTTATTTTCCTTCACAAACCAGTTCTCCTGCCTTCTTCCCAAACCTTTGACACCCTTAATAATGAAGAACCTATCAACCTCCGTTTCAATTATACCCAATAGTTTGTTCAACCAATGAATTCCACAGATTCACCACCTCTGGCTAAAGAAACTCCTCTTCATCCCTGTTATATTAATATAATGCTGCGGCTGTGTCCTCTGGTCCTAGACTCACCCACTATAGGAAACATCCTCTTCACACCCACTCTATCTAGGCTTTTCACCTTAAGCTTGTGACAATTTTCCTAATGTGCTATCAGACATTGCATCACTACAATATCCACACATCTCTCCGAGCATGCATCTACAGCAGGGATTCCCAAACTTTTTAATGCAATGGGCTCCTACCATTATCCAAAGTATCTGTGGACCCTAAGCTGGGAACCCCTGTTTGACTGGTTATCCATTTGTAAAACTGGCTCAATATTTCTCTGTCCATTAACCTGGTCTGTCCTGCTGGGCATTTCCTACAGCTCCGTATTTCATAGCTTTTACGTCACTCTGTTAATTTTTACAACTCTCTCTCCCTCCAATAGGGAGGAGAAGTTGGCAGCGCGACACAGTGCGTGTGGCCTCTCCGGTGAAATGATATCATATTCGTTAACTAGGGGACCATGCACAATCCTGATTTGATGGAGACAGATGTGAAGAAGCACGAAGGAACACCTAGAGAAACTTCTGAAATGCTCGGTTCGCTGCCACTGCTACCGTGCGATCGAGAGTCTACGGAGGAAAGGCCCCAATTCCTCGGCTTTGCCAGTTGCTGGCGGCTGGGGCTGGGGTCAAAGTGCTCGGCAGAGATGGTGCTCGGTGCTCGGTGTCGGAGGGCTGGTCGGAGGCTCGAAGTTTTCAGACGGACGGAGAGTCGGACTGTGGTCGGGTGCTTCCAGGATGCTGCATCGGCAAGTTTGCGGCGCTGGAGGCTCATGGTAGGGACAGTTTTCTTCCTTCTACTGTCTGTGTGAGATGTTGGGACTTTTGAGAGACTTTGAGACTTTTTTTACCGTGCCCATGGTCTGTTCTTCTATCAAATTACGGTATTGCTTTGCACTGTTGTAACTATATGTTATAATTATGTGGTTTTTGTCAGTTTTTCAGTCTTGATCGGTCCTGTGTTTCTGTGATATCACAGTGGAGGAACATTGTATCATTTCTTAATGCATGCATTACTAAATGACAATAAAAGAGGACTGCATGTCCTCATAATCTAATCTAAAAATCTTCATGCATTAACATAGCAAGCTGATATATTTATCAACAGTTTATCACCATGTCAACCCTGTATTCCTTTGTCCTATCATCCCTTTACTGCACTCCCTGCAACTAAAAACTAACTTGTTTTCTCGCTTTTACAGTTCTGATAAAGGATCTTTCTCTCACTATAAATGCTGCTTGGCCTAGAGAGAATTTCTAGCAATTTTCATATTTTATACATCCAGAATTATACTTATTTATTTACTGACTGATTGCTTGATTGAGATACAGCATGGAATAGGCTCTTCCGATTTAACCCTGGCCTAATCCCGGGACAGTTTACAATGACCAATTAACCTACCAAATGGTAGGTCTTTGGACTGTGGGAGGGTACCAGAGAAGGAAATCGATGTGGTCACGGGGGAGAACGTACAGACTCCTTACAGGCAGCGGTGAGAATTGAACCCAGGTCGCCTGTACTGTAAAGCGTTGTGCTAACCACTATGCTACCGTGGCTGCCCATCTCCATGAAGATGTCCCCTGCTAGCTCAGGGATGAGTTCTAAATGAGATCCATCTACAAAGGTGTTTCAAGCCCTCTCTAGTCTTTGAACAGTTACTCCGTGCAGTAAAGGACAATCAGCATTATAGTGTTTGACAGAAACTCATGGACGGAAACAAGATCTCTTTCCAGACCTTGGAATGTATCTTTTTTTTTCAAGTCTGTGCACATGACATTGATTAGAAGTGAAATGAGATTTTGAACCAATCAATCAGAGGGAGATCAAAATTTTTTAGATTTTTAAAAAAAAAATTCTTAATTGGACTTTGCCTTGTGATTAATTATGTTAATTATTAACATCTATCCATTTCAAAACCATCATCCGTCAAAAATAATTTGTGCTTCATAATCTCGTGGAAGTGGTGCGAAACCTTACAAAACACATACGGCACGATGATCAAAATAGACGTCAGACTCGAATGTATTGAAGCCAAAAAATTACCCATGATAAAGTGCAGACAATCTGAACATTGTACTGTTATTATTGGAAACACCTCAGCAGTCCTCACGCACAGAGTTTATTTTTAATGGTTAATATTTTGAAGTACGATCTGGGGTGGTTGAATCACCACAGCGCAATATTTCTGCTCCTTACTGACAATATATTAATCATTTTTATGATATAATTTATCTAAACTCTAATTTGCCAGCGCTGTCTGAAATTGCACGAACCGTGACCAAGTAACAATCTATGAAATGTAACTGCCCGGGCCATGTTCTTGAAATAATAACAGGAAGAATCATCTGCTCTCGCTCCATCCTCCCGCCACCCCACTAGGAATAGGGTTCCCCTGGTCCTCACCTACCACCCCATCAGCCTCCGGGTCCAACATATTATTCTCCGTAACTTCCGCCACCTCCAACGGGATCCCACCACTAAGCACATCTTTCCCTCCCCCTCCTCTCTCTGCATTCCACAGAGATCGCTCCCTACACAACTCCCTTGTCCATTCGTCCCCCCCATCTCTCCCCACTGATCTCTCTCCTGGCACTTATCCATGTAAGCAGAACAAGTGCTACACATGCCCTTACACTTCCTCCCTTACCACCATTCAGGGCCCCAAACAGTCCTTCCAGGTGAGGCAACACTTCGCCTGTGAGTCGACTGGGGTGATATACTGCGTCCGGTGCTCCCGATGTGGCCTTCTATATATTGGCGAGACCCGACGCAGACTGGGAGACCGCTTTGCTGAACATCTACGCTCTGTCCGCCAGAGAAAGCAGGATCGCCCAGTGGCCACACATTTTAATTCCACATCCCATTCCCATTCTGACATGTCTATCCACGGCCTCCTCTACTGTAAAGACGAAGCCACACTCAGGTTGGAGGAACAACACCTTATATCCCGTCTGGGTAGCCTCCAACCTGATGGCATGAACATCGACTTTTCTAACTTCCGCTAAGGCCCCACCTCCCCCTCGTACCCCATCTGTTACTTATTTTTATGCACACATTCTTTCTCTCACTCTCTTTTTTCTCCCTCTGTCCCTCTGAATATACCTCTTGCCCATCCTCTGGGTCCCCCCCGTTGTCTTTCTTCCCGGACCTCCTGTCCCATGAACCTCTCGTATCCCCTTTTGCCTATCACCTGTCCAGCTCTTGGCTCTATCCCTCCCCCTCCTGTCTTCTCCTATCATTTTGGATCTCCCCCTCCCTCCAACTTTCAAATCCCTTACTCACTCTTCCTTCAGTTAGTCCTGACGAAGGGTCTCGGCCTGAAACGTCGACTGCACCTCTTCCTACAGATGCTGCTTGGCCTGCTGCATTCACCAGCAACTTTGATGTGTGTTGCTAGGAAGAATTATATCGGACATCCCAAATGAACAATATATTTCTTCAGAAATTGCTTCCAGTGAACAAAATCTCTCTGAAGAAAGAAAAACATTGCAAACTTAACCGGCTTTCCATGGAAAACTGACAGCATTCTGACATTGACCGTCTTTCTATGTGGACATTGTTAAGTAAGACAGAGGAACAGAAGTATGCCAATCTGCCTATCATTCCATCATGATTGATCCATTTCGATCTCAACCCATTCTCCTGTCTTCTCCATGTAGCCTTTCATGCCCTGATTAATCAAGGACCTCCTTAAATACATCCAATAATCTGGCCTCTACAGCTGTCTGTGGCAACGAATTCCACAGATTCACCACCCTTTGGCTAAAGAAATTCCTCCTCGCCTCCGTTCTAAATGGACGTCCCTCTATTCTTGAGATTGTGCCCATTGGTTGTAGACTCCTTCAACATAGGAGGCATCCTTCCCACATCCACTCCACCTGAGCCTTTCAACAATCAAGTCAAGTCAGGTTTATTGTCATTTAACTATATACATTTATACCATCAAATGAGACAAAGTTTCTCCAAAACAAGGTATAAAGCTCTCTAGTATATGTAGCACATATAACACATAATAATAAATAGGTTTCAATGAGATTCCCCTTCATTTTTCTAAGTTCCAGCAACTACAGTCTAAAGCCATCAACCACTCCTCATATAACAAGCCTTTCAACCCCGGAATCATTTTTGTCAACCTCCTTTGAGCTCTCTCCAATGTCAGGACATGCTTTCCTTGATAAGGGGCCCAAAACGGCTCACAATACTTCAAGTGCAGCCTCACCAGTGCCTTATAAAGCCTCAGAATTACATCCTTCTTTTTATATTCTAGTCATTTGCCTTCTTCACCACCGACTCAACCTGCAAGTTAACCTTTGGGGAATCCTGCACAAGGACTCCCAAGTCCCTTTGCACCTTGGAGTTTTAAATTTTCTCCCTGTTTAGAAAACATTTGCAACTAAAATGTATAATATTTTAAATTGCCTGGCTGAATTAAGTATCTGCTTCCTTAAGACCATAAGACATAGGAGCAGAATTAGGCCATTCAGCCCATCGAGTCTGCACCCCTATTCCATCATGACTGATCCTGAATCCCACTCAACCCCACACACCTGCCTTCCCGCCATGTCCTTTGATGCCCTGACCGATCAGGAAGCGATCAATTTCCGCCTTATGGGCTCTGGCAAGCTGCTGTCAGGGGCCTATGCCCTCAGATGGCCTATTCAGCAAGAAAGTGGCCTATCCTCAAAAGTAAAAAAGCTGCTAGAGACGTGTACAATTTATTTGTACGAAAGTGGTCAGAGTTGGGCAGTCTTTCTTTGATTCCGTTATGGTTCTATAGATTTATTGAGTATGCCTGCAAGACAATGAATCACAGGGTTGTATACCGTGACATATATGTACCAACTTATTGCCTATTACGCCATTGGCATTTAGGGAGGCTGTAAAGGACCTCAATCTCTGGCGGTGTTCAGGGCTTCCTTCATCGTGTCAGTAGCTTCCTCGTAGTTTTCACCACTGTCAGTCATGCAAGTCCCGGGTGGAAACCAAAGAATACCATCACACTCAGATGTAGAAAGATTCTTCATTACTGTTTCCATAACAATTTTGTTTTAGCAGTCAGGGTTGTTAGCCCTGAACTGAACCTCTGAACTTGGATGACTGCTGGACAACTCTTAGTCTGGCCTCTACTCTTTGATCTGTTTGTCATGAGTGACCCTACCGAGAGACGGAGCACAAAGCCCTGACTCCAGACAACACAGCTCTCCGGGTCACTGAGGCACGCAAGCCTGCAAACCACGACAAGGTTGTGGGCCTCCTGGGGGTGACATATATGTACTTCGATAATAAATTTATTTTGAACTTTGAACAATGGGTTTAGCTGTCAACTTTAATGAAACACTGCACCAGCCGGAAATCTTAATCACTTTACACCTGACTAAAAAAATTAAAGGGTATTTATGCTGAAGAATTGTGTTACTATTGCAATGTATTAATTTACTCTTTACCTTGTCCTTATATATATATAATAGTTAATTTAAATAAGTAGTGCAAAGAAATAGAAATAAAAGGAATCAGAATCAGGTTTAATATCAATGCATGGGTCGTGAAATTTTTCGTTATGTGACAGCAGTACTTTGCAATGCATATTAATAAAAACTAAATTACGGTATTTTTTTAAAGTTACATTAAATAAGTGGTAAAAAAATTGTGAGGTATTGTTCATGGGTTCAATGTCCATTCAGCAATCAGATGGCAGAGGGGAAGAAGCTGTTCCTGAATCGTTGAGTTTGTGTCTTCAGGGTTTTCTACCGCCTCCCTGATGGTAGCGATGAGAAGAGGGCATGTCCTGGGTGGTGGGGGTCCTTAATGATGGATGCTGCCTTTTGAGGCACTGCTCCTAGGCCATCAGAGGAAAGCTACCGCCCATACAACTCTCTGCAGCTTATTTCGATCCTGTGCAGTATCCCCACCGCCGCCCCACCATACCAGACGATGATGCAGCCAGTTAGAATGCTCTCCATGACTCATCTGTAGAGATTTGCGAGTGTCTTTCATGACAAACCAAATCTCCTCAACTCCTAATGAAATATAGCCGCTGTCTTTATAGCTACATCAATACATTGAGTCCAGGCTAGGTCCTTAGAGATACTGACTCCCAAGAACCTGAAGTTGTTGACTCTTTCCACTTCTTATCCCTCTATCAGGACTGGTATGTGTTCCCTCATCTTAGCCTTTCTGAAGTCCACAATCAGCTCTTTGGTCTTACTGATATTGAGTGTAAGATTGTTGCTGCAACTCCAGTCAACTGGCTGACATATCTTGCTCCTGTACGCCCTCTCGTCACCATCTGCAATTCTGTTATTGTTGGTGACTCATTTCAATGGATTATGTTGGTAGTAGGTTGTGGAAGATTAATTGCTATAAAAGAAAACATTAGTGTTATGTTTAGTAACTTCAAGACATTAAACCTCTTCAAGGGAAGACACAGGAGTCTGAAAATATGGGTCTAACTTTAGGTTTACTTTCAGTGAGCTGCACGTGTCACCTGGTTGAGTGATGATGTATGCAATTAACATATTTTTTCATATAATCCACAATTAATTATTTATACCAACAAGAATGCTTAATCAAACAATATCTATACAAGATTAGTCAACTATTATTGAAATATTAAATACAGTTAGCATATATTTATTTGGTGAAAAGACTGGTGACCCAGATCTGGGCCGTACCCTCCAAATATCCGGACCTGCCTCTTGGTTTTTTTTTTGCACTACCTTACTTCCTCTTTTCTATTTTCTATTTATGATTTATAAATTAAATTTTTAATATTTACTATTGATTTGTACTCCAGGGAGCGCAAAGTGCAGAATCAAATATCACTGTGATGATTGTATGCTCTAGTATCAATTGTTTGGCAACAATAAAGTAAAGTAAAGTAAAGTAAAGAAAAGATTTAATGGGACCTTATGAGGTGACATTTATACAGTATCTCTCACATCAAATTCTTTCAAAGGACCTCACACAACACGTAAACATATTATGAGGGATATAGATAGGGTAAACGCAAGCAGACATTTTCACTGAGGTTGAGTGGGACTACAATCAGAGGTCATGGGTTAAGGGTGAAAGGTGAGAAGTTTCAGGGGAACATCGGGGGAAACACAAGGAAAACATGGTGGGTGAAACTAAGACCAGAGAACACAGCCTTAGAATAGAGGAGCGTCCTTATAGAATGGAGATGAGGAGGAATCCCTTTAGCCAGAGAGTGGTGAATCTGTGGAATTCTTTGCCACAAGCAGCTGTGGAGGCCAGGTCTTTATGTATATTTAAGGCAGAGGTTGATAGGTTCTTGATTGATCAAAGCATGAAGGGATATGGGCTGAAGGCAGGAAATTGGGGCTGAGAGGAAAATTGGATCAGACATGATGAAATGGCAGAGATAAACTTAATGGGCCAAATGGCCTAATTCTGCTCCTATATCATATGGTCTTCTGGAAACTTCTTCACTCAGAGTGTGGCGAGAGTGTGGAATGAGCAGCCAACACAAGTGGAGCATGCGAGCCCGATTTCAACCTTTAAGCAAGTTTGGAATAGTACATGGATAGCGGGAGTATGGAAGGTCTTTGTCTCGTTGCAGGTCGATGGGAGTAGGCAGTTCAAATCATTTCAGCATAGACTAGATGGGCAGAAGGGCTTGTTTCTGTGCTATCTAAAAAAATATTAAATCAGGTCATTGTTATTATGTCATGAAAAGTGATTAAACTTAGTGATTTCAGTATAGCCAAATCAATTCCTATTCAGCAGATGGATAGGGTTCATTCCAGCCAAGATTAAAATATGCCAGCGTGTGTGAGGCAATAAGAATTAGATTAAACACTAACATATCTTTATAAACAAGTTACCCATTGATCAAGATTTAAATGTATCTGACAGACATAACTTTTGAGCTAGTGGCTCTTGGTTCTGGCAATAAATTTCATGCACATGTCAAATCAAAGCTAAATCTCCATAATCATCTACTATATCAGCATAACAGTTTTCAGAAAATCTGATTAACACTGTAACCATGTCCAGCTCCAATCTGCGGAACGCCCGAAATGTAAAAGCGTCGGCTAACTACAACGTTACCATGGTGCCCCCTTGGTAAGACTTCTTATCAAGTCTTATTTGGTGTTTCCCTGAAATATTGTTTATCCCCCGATTTTATACATGCCAGCTTTACCCCGCATGCACATGATACTTTCTCAGCCAAAAAAAACTGCCCATCTAATTTCCTATGTGATGGCCTTAGCATTTAGTTTTCTTAATGTCCAATATTTATCCATCATAGTTTCAAATTAACTCCAAGGCTGAGCATCCACATGCCCCTAAGATAGAGAACTACAACCCACTGATTTAAAAATTCTCCTCAGTTGTGCCAACTGGCTGGCACTTGTTGTAAGCAAAAGAACACTGGGGAGCTAATAGCTAGTGACTAGGGATCTAGAAATAAATGTAGAGACATGGAATACAGCGATGATGGCATCTAAGTTTCAGGAGTTTCATTAATTATGTTATAGAATGCACCCATTAGAATAGAAAATTGGATTTACTGTTAGACATGTGGACAATCATTTTGCTCCTAATTTTGGAGAATGAATTACGAAGTAGGCTTCAGGGGCTGGTTAGTCTACTGAGGCTTCTCACGCCTTCCTTTCCACTCCTAATGAAGGGTCTTGGCTCGAGACATTGACTGCTCATTCCCCCTCCAATAAATACTGCCTGACCTGTTGAGTTCCTCCAGCATTTTGTGTGTGTTTCTGAATTTTCTGCTTCTCATATGCTTATATTAACAGATAGTATACATTGAAAAGGACAAGTTTTTGAGACGGACTTTGTCCCCAAACTGTACAATACTTACATTATGCTTTTTTAATTGAATACAGTAGATTCTGGTTCATTGGGACCAGTACATTTTGGCCCAATAAGCTGAAGTTTCATGGAAATATTTAAAAAGGTATAAAAAAAGACAAACTACCATTTAACAGAGTACACATTATAGATTTAAATTAAATGCAAAACAAAGTAGAACCCTACCAATACTACTACAGTTCTATAAAACTTTGCATTGGCTCCTAATAGTTATAGACAGACGAATTCATCCAGTGGATGCAATGAACAAATCAGCATAGACACCTAGTGCAGGTAGTGGACTGCTGTCGTACAATGCTTTTGATGATTGCATCCTTCAATTCTTTATTTACACGGTAACATTCAAGATAATTGTTGATACTTTCAGGTTCGTAGTTCCCAACTTGTTGAAGTAGTGAAATTGTTTCTGGCATTTCTAAGCCTGAACGCATGGAACGGCAGTGAGCAAAACAATTCTGAATTGTCCTGCTGTTTATATCTCCCCAACTATCAGTGACAAAAACCGCTGCTGTTTGAACACAAGCACACGCAACTGATGCTATTTAAAAACTTCGCTCTAGGCACGGTGTAGTGTCTACAGAATTACATGCAACTGTTGCTAGTTAGAACTGTTCAGCTACAGTCTCCTGTCCTAATTAAGCAGCATTGTGTCCCAGATAAACAAAAGAAACTCCAGCTATTTTCTCAGTTAGTTTTTGTTCTTTAAGGTCTGTCCCAGATAAGCACCTGCCTCAATTGATCGATGGTCCTATAAACCGGAATCTGCTGGATTACCAGGTTCTCTTACACTCCTGAGATTTACAACTCCACATGATCATGAGAAAGAAAAGTTTAAAAAAGTCTCTCTAATCTCAACTTCAATGTCTTAACATCCTTTCTGAACTGTGTAATCTTGCACACAAGCTCCTCAAAGGACTGAGCACAATGCAAACATTTAATTAACTCACAAATTATATCACCCTTCTCTGATGATTTTTTACTTGCTTAGTTTAAAGCACATTTGGAAGTTTAAAATAAGTAACTCTCGGGCATGATACAACTTATGCTGAAGGTAAATAAGTAATTCAAACAGTGTTATCGCTTTCTTTTTAAGACCTGATGAATCTGTCTGGTGTTTCAACTTTGGGTTGCTCCACTTGAGGCTTTCTGACAATGAACTTTGATAACTCCAATTTTTGGTAGGCTGTGTTGATGAAGTAAATTGATCAGCCTGAATGCGAGAAAGTCTGCTGATGCTGGAAATCCAGAGTAACACACACAAAGTGCTGGAGGAACTCAGCAGGTCAGGCAGCATCCATAGAAAAGAATAAACAGTCAACGTCCCGGGCTGAGGCCCTTCAGGACTGAGAGGGAGGGGGCAAGATGCCTAAATTAAAAAGGTGTGGTGGGGGGGGTGTCGAGGAAAGGGGCTAGCTGGTAGGTGAAGCCAGGTGGGAAGGAAAGGTCAAGGGCTGGAGAAGAAAGAATCTGATAGGAGGGGAGAGTGGACAATTAGAGAAAGGGAAGGAGGAAGGGACCCAGGGGGAAGTAATAGGCAGGTGAGAGGTAAAAGGTCAGAGCAGGGAATAGAGGAAGGGGGGGCATTTTTGTTCATCAGAAGGAGAAATCAATATTCATTCCATCAGGTTGGAGGGTGCCCAGACAAAATATATATGTTTTTTTTAAGCTGGATCAGGCATATTAACCTGCATTAAATTATTAACAAGCTCACCAAAGAAGATTTGGCTCATCTGGTATTCTAACTTTAATAAACTTGTCTTACTGCCAGATTTTTTGTACGGCCTCTGTATTCTTTAATTAAGATAATTAAGTGTCAGATGGCAGGGTGGAGATACATCTCTACCAAAGCAGAGGTAAGATGCTCCTTCCCTTCACTAGCCTGCAGGTCACCCTTGGGCAAGATGTAGAACCTGCTTAGCCCCCGATCAGGGTCATGCGAAGCCATGGGAGCAGGTGGTGGATGGTCGTAGGAGCAGCCGGTGCAGATCACAAGTCCTGGTTATGCAACCACTGATGCTAGGCAGACAGTATTTATAGCTGTCTTATAAAGACTCTGCCCAGAAGAAGACAATGGCAAACCACCTCTGCAGAAAAAATTTGCCACAAACAATCATGATCATGGAAAGACCAGGATCGCCCACGTCATATGGCGCAGCACAAAACAAATGAACAAACGCCTTCTGCACTTCCTTATGATCCATCAGTACACCCTCTGCTACTTTGTATTGCACGTTCCTTCCATTTTATATCCAATATAATATCCAGAGTATCCAACACACCTTCACAGAGCGACGCCTCAGGAAGGTGGCATCCGTCAATAAAGACATGCCCTCTTCTCATTGCTACCGTCAGAAGCCTGAAGACACAGAGTCAGTGATTCAGGAACACCTCTGCCATCCAATTTCTGAATGAACATTGAACCCATGGACACTAACTCACTACTTTTTTTTGACATTTCTGTTTTTGCACTACGTATTTGAGCTAAACTATTATATATATATATATATATTTAATTATGTTTTTCCCTATATTATCATGTATTGCATTATACTGCTGCCGCAAAGTTAACAAATTTCACAACATACTGCAGCAATATTAAACCTGATTCTGACATCTTGTGCATCTACACTGCAAATTTCACTCACCAGTCAGTACTTTCTGATCCACCTTAAAAATGTTTACCACAATGCATTTCCATCTTATATTCCACAAACGCTGGAATTCTTTACAACATGTGCAAAACTTCTTATAAGTTCAAATTGTCCCTGCAATATGAATATAGATATCACATTATAGCATAACCTGGTACTGAAAAGCTCATACCATAGTACTGATCACTGCAGAAGGAGAAGGGGATTCTATTCCTCTTCTCACTCTGTCTCTTGCAAAAATGCCATCCCCTTCTCGCAATTCCTCCGTCTCCACCACATCTGCTCTCAGGATGAGGTTTTTCATTCCAGGACGAGGGAGATGTCCTCCTTTTTTAAAGAAAGGGGCTTCCTTTCCTCCACCATCAACTCTGCTCTCAAATGCATCTCCCCCATTTCATGTACATCTGCTCTCACTCCATCCTCCCGCCACCCCACTAGGAATAGGGTTCCCCTGGTCCTCACCCGCCACCCCACCAGCCTCCGGGTCCAACATATTATTCTCCATAACTTCTGCCACCTCCAACGGGATCCCACCACTAAGCACATCTTTCCCTCCCCCCCCCCCACTATCCGCAGGGATCTACGCAACTTCCTTGTCCATTCGTCCCCCCCATTCCTCCCCACTGATCTCCCTCCTGGCACTTATCCTTGTAAGCGGAACAAGTGCTACACATTCCCTTACACTTCCTCCCTTACCACCATTCAGGGTCCCAGACAGTCCTTCCAGGTGAGGTGACACTTCACCTGTGCGTCGGCTGGGGTGATATACTGCGTCCGGTGCTCCCGATGTGGCCTTCTATATATTGACGAGACCCGACGCAGACTGGGAGACCGCTTTGCTGAACACCTACGCTCTGTCCGCCAGAGAAAGCAGGATCTCCCAGTGGCCACACATTTTAATTCCACATCCCATTCCCATTCTGACATGTCTATCCACGGCCTCCTCTACTGTAAAGATGAAGCCACACTCAGGTTGGAGGAACAACACCTTATATTCCGTCTGGGTAGCCTCCAACCTGATAGCATGAACATTGACTTCTCTAACTTCCGCTAATGCCCCACCTCCCCCTCATACCCCATCCGTTATTTATTTTTATACACACATTCTTTCTCTCTCTCTCCTTTTTCTCCCTCTGTCCCTCGACTATACCCCTTACCCATCCTCTGGGTTCCACCCCCCCCACCCCGTCTTTCTCCCTGGGCCTCCTGTCCCATGATCCTCTCATATCCCCTTTGCCAATCACCTGTCCAGCTCTTGGCTCCATCCCTCCCCCTCCTGTCTTCTCCTATCATTTTGGATCTCCCCCTTCCCCTCCCACTTTCAAATCTCTTACTAGCTCTTCCTTCAGTTAGTCCTGACGAAGGGTCTCGGCCTGAAACGTCAACTTTACCTCTTCCTAAAGATGCTGCCTGGCCTGCTGTGCTCACCAGCAACTTTGATGTGTGTTGCAGGGGATTCAAAACTTGGATTGGCACTGGGAAATTTTTATCCCAGCATTTCAATATAAAATACTGCAGGAAAATCATTTTGTTTAATTAATTGCACAAGTCATCATTGCTCTGTTTTCTGGTCGAATAACAAAAACCCATATAACTATAAAAAGAAGCAACAACTCTGTACAGCAGTAAAGTGTTGGGAAAAGAACAGCATTGAACTATCGTAGCGTGCAAAAGTCTTAGCACGTATACAATATAGTTAGGGTGCCTAAGACTTTTGCACAGTACTGTAGTAATTTTATGTATTACCCTGTACTGTTGCCCCAAAAGAAGAACAAACTTCAGGACATAAACAAGAGAAAATCTGCAGATGCTGGAAATCCAAGCAACACACACAAAATGCTGGAGGAACTCAGCAGGCCAGGCAGCGTCTATGGAAAAAAGTACAGTCGACATTTCAGGCCGAAACCCTTCAGCAGGACCAGCGAGAAAAAGCTGAGGAGTAGATTTCACGACATATGTAAGTGATGATAAATTGATTCTGATATGGGTCTCTATTGTGGACTGAGAGTGGGAAGGGGGCAGGGAGAGGAGAATCATGGTTTGGAAAAGGGGAAGGGAGAGGAAAGGGAGTGGGAAGCACCAGTGAGACATTCCATAATGATCAATAAACCAATTGTTTGGAATCAAATGGCCTTGCCCGGTGTCTCAGGGGTGGGCGTGTCTGCACCCACACCATTGGCACTCCTCCTCTGCCACCTGTCCCACATCCCTCCCCGCTGCCCTCCACCCTCGCCATTCCTGCCAGATTTACAAACTCGCTCTCCGCTCCACGTTAACAAATACAGTCCTGTGCAAAAGTCTTGGGCATTCTAGCTATATATACGTGCCTAAGACTTTCAGCCTTTGGATCCATATCGATATAGAAAGCTACAGGAGGAATAATGGATAACACGTAATAGTTCTAAGGTATAACATAAGACAGATGCATGTTCTCTTGGCGGGCTAGTCGATCAATATAATAAGCGATAAATATGGATGAAACTTTATTAGGAAACTAAATAATTGCCCAAGCCTTACAGAGGACTGAGAGAATATGCCAGGTGACAAAGGGGAGTTTAAAGAAATGTTATTAATCGTGAGGAAACCTTCTATATGCCTGGAATGAAGTAGTCAGCAGATTTTGCTGAGCTCTGTTGTAAACTCCAATCAATTTCTCTAAAGCACTTGAATTTTTTAAACATTTATGCTTAAAACTAAAATGTTTCCAGCACCTCACAAAATTTTCATTATGGACCAAATCACCTGAAGGAATTAAGACTATGTATAGATTAGGGACTAGATTTGATGTACTGGGCATCTTGCACTTTGGCGAATCAGCTCCCAAAATATGTTACCTTCTGCTGAAAGATATTACTTAACACTGTGTCCAAAACTGTTAATCTTTTTGCTGATGCAGGAATTCCCTTTCTTTTCCTCTTTAACCAACTGCATTGCAATTCTTCTTGATTGTTTTCACATGTGGTTTCTGTTTAGGATTCAATAGATTGAAACAAGACACAGCCAAATCCCACACACTGATTCAGGAACTGGATGATCTGAAGCCAATCCAGTTTCTAAGCCTCTAGGATTTGCAAAAGAACTGCCCCAGAGGAGATAGAGGGGCTACAGGGGGCCATGCATTCATCAGCTTACGATAATTGCTTGATCTTTAGATTTCAACAACACCTGGCTGTTGAGATGCTGAACAATAGTTATCTATAAGTTGTTATCTAATTCTGTGCCCATCTGATTTTTTAATATTAAGATAAAGATTAGTTTTATTTGTCACATGTACTGTGCTGCACAGAAGTCTTAGACTCATAGAAAAATTCTCTAAAGTGAAGATGCATTCAAAAATAATGAAATGAGAAGTTTCTAAATATCAAAAAAATTATAAACAGTAAAAAACTAAATCAAGTCAATATTTGGTATGACCACCTTTTGCCTTCAAAACTGCATCAATTCTCTTAGGAACACTGTCATGCAGTTTTATAAGAAAATCGGCTGGTAGGTTGTTCCGAGCACCTTGGAGAACTTGCAAACAAGAGGAAGTGTGCAGACGCTGGAAATCCAAGTAACACACACAAGGTGCTGGAGGAACTCAGCAGGCCTGGCAGCATCTATGGAAAAGAGTAAACAGTCGACATTTGAGCCCTGCTGAAAGGTTTCGGCCCGAAGCATCAGCTGCTCTGTTTTCCATAGGTGCTGCCTGGCCTGCCGAGTTCCTTGAAGAACTTGCCCCAGTTCTTCTGCAGACTTCGTCCGTCTCGCTTGCTTCTGTCTCACCAGGTAATCCCAGAGATCCTCACTGATGTGGAGGTCAGGGGCCTGAGGAGGCTATACAATCTGAAACCATATATAAAAATCTAGGATGTCTAAGACTTGTACAGCACTGTCCATCAAAACTTACAGTAAAATGTTCATTTGTGTCAATGACCAACACGGTCTGGGGATGTGCTGGGGGCAGCCTGCAAGTGCTGCCATGCTTCTGGCTCCAACATAGCATGCCCACAACTCACTAATGCTCCCCTTTGGAATGTGGGATGAAACCGGAACAACCAGAGGAAACCCACATGTTCATGGGGAGAACGTAGAAACTCCTCACAAGCAATGGTGTGAATTGAACCCCGATCACTAGCACTGCAAAACATTACGCTAACCGCTACCTACCGTGCTGCCCCATAGGTGGTAAATATCAAATATTTATCACCTGAAGGAACTCATGCAATGCATCCAATGAGCTTCATAGAAATGATCATCATATGATGGAAGAGTTGTCTGTTTTTGAAGTTAAGGTTCATGGTGGAGTTGGTGGGAAGATCTCGAAAGCAGCGAGGGCTGGAGATCTCACTTTGGCTGAAGCCAGGAACAACAGATTGGAACAAGATTGACTACACATAGAGAGTTGACGAAGAAGCCAGAGATGGAGAGGATTCAGGGAAGGAGGATGTTACAGAGGGGTATCTCAGCATCATAGTTTGACCACATGAGAAATTAAAATTTTAATGTTAAAACTAATGAAACAGAAATAAGTGAAGATTGTCAAACAGGTAAGTGTTGAATAAACTCCTCTCGGGCTTCAAGCCAGGTACAGCTATCAATTATAATCGATGTTTCGATGACAAACTCTGCCATCTTCTTCAGGGATGGCAGAATTTGTCATCGAAATATCAGTTATAATTGATACCTGTACCCCTGGCTTGAAGCCCAAGAGGAGTTTACTCATCATATACGCCAGGAAAGGACTAGATCAGCATTGGTTGAAAGAAATTTGATACAAATTAAGACTTAGAGCAGAGTTTTAGATGACCGTATACTTAAGTTTTAAGTTTTGGGTGGCATGGTGGAAATACGTCTCTCCCAAAGGAGGAGAAAGGTGCTCCTTCCCTCCACTAGCCTGCAGGTTATCCTCGGGCAAGTTGTAGCACCTGTTTAGCACCCTGGTCATGTGAAGCCATTGGAGCAGGTGGTGGGTGGTCATATGAGCAGCTGGTGCAGATCACAAGTCCTGGTTATGTGATATTTATGTATTTTGATCATAAAATTTACTTTCAACTTTGAACTTTAAGCACATTCCATAACTTGTTTGCTATTGGTGAGAATGCTATTTCTCCAGCTAAGATCAGTTAAAACATTCCTTGGCGTATCAAAGTTCAAAGTAACTTTACTATCAAAGTACATACATGTGACCATATACAACCCTGGGATTCACTTTCTTGTGAGCATACTCAATAATTCTGTAGAGTAATAACCATAACAGAATCGATGAAATACTGCCTAACTAGGGTGTTCAACCGATTGCATAAGACAACAAACTGTGCAAATGGAAAAAGAAGAAATAGTAATAATAAACAAATAAGCAATAAATATCGAGAACGTGAGACGAAGAGTTCTTGAAAGTGAGTCCATAGGTTGAGGGAGTATTTCAATGATGGGGCAGATGAAGATGAGTGAAGTTATGATTTTTTTATTTCTTCTATCTGGTCAACCCTTTAATTAAGTATTAAAACCTAGTACTGTGTATGTTCAATCACAAACAAGAGAAAATTTGCATATGCTAGAAATCCAAGCAACACACACAAAATGCTGGAGGAACTCAGCAGGTCAAACAGCATCTATGGAAATGAATAAACAGTCAACATTTTAGGTCAAAACCCTTCATCAGGACTGGAAAGGAAGGGGGAAGATGCCAGAATAAAAAGGTGGGAGGGGGTGAACGAGGACAAGCTAGAAGATGATAGGCAATTCTAGGAGAGCACATGGTCGAAGAGTCAGACACCAGCAGAGAACTCAGAGGAAGAGTGGCGAGAGAGGATTTCGCTGAACTCCCATCGAAGAGACGATTTAAACGTCTTCGGGATAGGCAGCCCTCAAAGAAACTTCGCACATGATAAACACAAGAAGTTCTGTGTGTTGTTCTGGACTTCCAGCATCTGCAAGATCTCTTGTGTTCATCACCACCTTCTGAAGACGTCCTTGATGGTGGGGTTTCCAATCAAATAATCACAATTACCACAGTTTATCAGAGGAAGTTTCCACCTTTGGTCTCCAAATACATGCAGGAATATCAGTCCTACTTGTACCTACTGCTGTGATTTTGACTCTCGTGTAAACAAGGAATGGAGCATGTGGTTGTGATGAGGGTTCTTCCACTCATTTCACACTGTCACCAAGGACAGATTTCTCACTCTTCCCTTTCTTTCCACTTCCTCATTGCTTCCTATTTCCTACCTCTAACCTTCTTTTGATTAGTTCATAAAACTGGCATTTCATTGTAAAATCTACAAATGCTGAATATTTATTAAAATGTCACGCTCCAATATTTTCTTGTTAATTTATTGTTATGTCCTTAACCTTGAAGCTACAATTACAGTTACAGTACTCTGCAAAGGTCTTAGGCGCATGTAAAAAAAATTCTGTAAAGCGAAGATGCTTTCAAAAATAATGAGATGAAAAGTTTCTGAAAAAAATTTACTATAACATTCAGTAAACTGTAAAAAAAACTAAATTAGATCATGATTTAGTGTGACTGCCTTTAAAATTGCATCAATTCTTTTAGGTAAACTGTCGTGCAGTTTTATAAGAAAATCAGCTGGCAGGTCGTTCCAAGCACTTTGGAGAACTTGCCACAGTTCTTCTGCAGATAGCCTCGATGATGTTAAGATCAGGGATCTGTGGTGGTCATGCCATCTGAAACCAGATAAAAAATCTAGGGTGCCTAAGACTTTTGCACTGTGCTGTAGATGCAGTGTTTTGTGCGCGTTATGTACATAATCTACAAATGTATACTAATTTATTCTTCTTAATGGCATTAACTTTCAACTCTTAAGTTCTCTGTTAGCTATTTAGAAGCAGTAATCCTTCTGTTGTTCTGTGTTGGGCACCATGGTTCAGTAGCGATTAGCACGACGATTACAGCTTGGGGTGGCAGAGTTTGGAGTTCAATTCTGGCGCTGTCTGTAAGAAGTGTCTGTGTGCATCTTTCCTGTAGAATGTGTGGGTTTCCCCCAGGTGCTCTGATTTCCTCCCACATTTCAAAAAAGTACCATCAGCATCATTATGTGCCATCACTTACGCCATGGGTGATCATGGTCTTCCCATGAACATGATTGTTCTTGACAAATTTTTCTACAGAATTGATTTGCCATTGCCTTCTTCTGGGCAGTGTCTTTACAAGACGGGTGACCCCAGCCATGGTCGATACTCTTCAGAGACTGTCTGCCTGACATCAGTGGTTGCAAAACGAGGACTTGTGATGTGCACCAGCTGCTCGTACAACCATCCACCCCCTGCTCCCATGGCTTCACATGACCCTGATCGGGAGCGGGTGCTACACCTTGCCCAAGGGTGATCTGCAGGCTAGCGGAGGGTAGGAGCGACTTACATCTCCTTTGTTAGAGACGCATCTCCACCCCACCACCCAGTCTACCAGGTGGGTTAATTAGTGATTGTAAATTGCCCCATGATGAGGTTAGGGTTAATCAGGCTGATCAGGGGTTGCTGGGGGCCGCATGGTATGAAGGGCTGGAACCCACTGTATGTCTCAATCATTGAATGTCACATCTGAAATCGAATACAATGTAACTGAATTTCAGAAGCAGAGTTCAAAGTAAATGAATTATTATATTATACAATTAATGCATACAGCAGAGGGTAGATATCTCCCCTTAGAATTTTACTCATCTTTTTTTTTTCCACTTAGCTTCCTGCCAGAGGCAGAATAGCTTACTTGTCTCTCTAGTAGACAGACAGACACAGCAGTCTGTGCTGGTGTTTATGTTCCACACGAGTCTCCTTTCACCCAGCTTCATCCTCGGCATTTCCTCCCATTCCGTCCTGCCTCTTGTCCCCGTCCACTTCCTTTTCAAAGCACCAACGTGCTTTTGTGTATCTAATATTTCAGCAATCTTGTCAATATCTTCTTTAATTCAGCATTCCTAGGGCAGGGGGAGTCTGACCAGAGGACACCACCTTGGAATAGAGGGACGTTCATTTGGAATGGAGATGAGGAGGAATTTCTTTAGCCAGAGAGTGGTGAATCTTTGGAATTCGTTGCCGCTGGAGGCCAAGTCATTGGGTGTGTTTAAAGCAGATGATGATAGATTCTTGATTAGTCAGGGCATGAAGGGTTACGAGGAGAAGGCAGGAGATTGGGGCTGAGAGGGAAAATGGATCTGCCATAATGAAATGATCGAGCAAACTCAACGGGCCAAATGGCCTAATTATGCTCCTGTATCTTATGATCTTGTTTTTTGTTGTTTATATAATTCATTATGATTATATATAAAAATACATGAATTGCAGATGTTATCATGTTACCACGTGATACGTGTGCGTCTCACTTAAAATAAACATGAAGTTCGACTCCCATGTCTTCCTTTGAATTAGTTTAATATTTTGAAGTTACAAAACATAACATTCTGTTGTATGGCTTTAACTCATAAAATGAAATATAAAGAAATGTTTGCAGTCAATAAGTCCATAAGATATAGGAGCAGAATTAGGCTATTTGGCCCATGGAGTCTGCTCTGCCATTTCATCATGTCTGATACACTTCCCTCTCAGTCCCAGTCTCCTGCCTTCCCGCCGTATCCCTTCATGTCCTGACCAATCAAATATCGATCAACCTCTCCCTTTAATATACATCAAGACTTGGCCCCTACAGCTGCCTGTGACAAAGAATTCCACAGATTCACCATTCTCTGGCTAAAGAAATTCCTCCTCATCTCCATTCTACAAGGACCGCCCCCCTACACTGAGGCTGTGTTCTCTAGTCTTAGACTCTCCCACCACAGGAACCATCCTCTGCACATCCACTCTATCAAGGCCTTTCACCATTCGATAGGTTTCAATTAGCTCGCACCTCAATCTTCTAATTCTAGTGAATAGAGGCCCAGAATCATCAAACGCTCTTCACATGACAAGCCGTTCAATCTTGGAATCATTTTCATGAACCTCCTTTGAACCCTCTCCAGTTTCTAAGATTAGGGGCCTAAAACTATACACAATACTCCAAGTGAGGCCTCACCAGTGCTTTATAAAGTCTCAACATTACATCCTTGCTTTTATATTCTAGTCCTCTTGAAATAGATGCTAACATTGCATTTGCATTCCTCACCACAGACTCAAGCTGCAAATTAATCTTTAGAGAATCCTGCACGAGGACTCCCAAATCCCTTTGTGCCTCAGATTTTTTATTTTCTCTCCATTTAGAACATCTTCCCAACCACTGAGATCAGACTAACTGGCCTATAGTTTCCTTTCTTCTGCCTTCCTTCCTTTTTGAAGAGTGAAGTGATATTTGCAATTTTTCAGTGTTCTGGAACCATTCCAGAATCTAGTGATTCTAGAATGATCATTGCTAATGCCTTCACACTCTCTTCAGTCACCTCTTTCAGAACCCTGGGATATACACTATCTCATCCAGGTGACTTCAGACCATTCAGTTTCCTAAGTACCTTCTCCCTAGTAATGGTAACTTCACACACTTCATGCCCCCTGACACCTGGACTTTCCACCATACTGCTAGTGTCTTCCAAGTGACGATTGATGCGAAATATTTATTCAGTTCATCCGTCATTTCCTTGTCCCCCATTACCACCTCTCCAGAATCATTTTCCATCGATCCGACATCCACCCTTGCCTCTCTTCTACACTTAACATTTCTGAAGAAACTTTTGGTATCCTCGTGAATATTATTGGCTAGCTTATTTTCATATTCCATCTTTACCTTCTTTTTAAATCTTTTTATTGAATAAGTATACAAAAAGGTAAGCCATATAAACATTAATACAATGTTAAAATATAATAAAATTCCAGAAGGTATCAATCATCTTTACCTTCTTAATGACTATTTAGTTGCTTTTTGTCAGTGTTTAAAAGTATCCCAATCCTGGGCCGGTTGGTGGCGCAATAACATCGGTGACGGACCCGGGAGCGGAGGTTCCCGGGTTCGAATGCAGTCGGGTCCACTCCCGAGTACGCTTTCCATCCATGCCGGGTTGAGTGTCGAGATCGCAACTCGACCTCGTAAAATAAAGGGAAAAAGACTGTGAAATGTCTGTGTGAGGGGTGGCGTGTCACAGTCTCTCTCTCGCTCTGTGCCTTGGAAAAGCCATGAAAAAGACATCATCACGGACGCACACACGCAGGCACACACGCCAAAATAAATAAATAAAAGTATCCCAATCTTCTAACTTCCCACTAATTTTTGCTCTATTATATGCCCTCTCTTTGGCTTTTATATTGGCTTTGACTTCCTTTGTTAGCCATGATTGTGTCATCTTGCCTTTAGAATAATTCCTCCTCTTTGGGTTGTATATATCCTGTGCTTTCCGAATTGCCGCCAGAAATTCCAGCCGTTCCTACTCTGCCATCATCCCTGCCAGTGTTCTTCTCCAAACAATTCTGGCCAATACCTCTCTCGTGCCTCTGTAATTCCCTTTGCTCCACTCTAATACTGATACACCTGACGTTAGCTTCTCCTGCTCAGATTTCAGGGTGAATTTGATCATATTATGATCACTTCCTCCTCAGGGTTCTTTTACCTTAAGCTCTCTAATCAATTCCAATTCATAGCACAACACCTAATCCAGAATAGTTGATCCCCCTAGTGGATCAATCACGAGCTGCTCTAAAAAGCCATCTCGTTGGCATTCTAGAAGCTCCCCCTCTTGAATCCCGTACCAAACCGGTTTTCCCAATCTACCTGCATATTGAAATCCCCCCCATGACTATTGTAACAGTGCCCTTTTGGCATGTACTTTCTATCTCCCGTTGTAACTTGTAGATCACATCCTTACTACTGTTTGAGGATCTGTATCTAACTCCCATCAGGGTCTTTTTACCTTTGCAGTTCCTTAGCTCTATCTACATTGATTCTACACCTTCCGAACCTCCATCACTTCTTTCTAATAACTACATTTGCCAACAGAGCCTTACCAGCTGCTCTGCCTTCCTGCCTGTCCTTTTGATACAACGTATATCTTTGAACATTAAGCTCCCGGCTATAACCTTCTTTCAGCCCTGATTTAACCATGATGCCTCTAACTTCATACTAGCCAATCTGTAACTGTGCTACAAATTCATCGGCCTTATTCCGTATTCTGCACACATTCAATTAGAGCACCTTTAGTCCTGTATTCACTTTTTTTGATTTTGTCCACCATTTATGTTGCAATTCATCCTGTTGACTGTAATTTTGCCCAATCATCAGCCTGTCCTTGCTAGGAGTCTCACTACACATTATCTTAGTTTGTAAACCAACTACCTCATCTTCAACACTATCACTCCAGTTCCCATCCCCCGCCAAGTAGTTTAAACCCACTCAAACAACTCTAACCAACCTGCCCACAAGGGTATTGGACCCCTTGGGTTCAGCTGTAGCCCACCCCTTTTGTATGGGTAATTCCTTCCCCAGAAGAGATTCCAATGATCCATAAATCTGAACCCCTGCCCCCTGCACCATTTCCTCAGCCACGCATTCACCTGCCAGATTATCCTATTCTTACCCTCACGGACATGTGGCACGGACAGCAATCCAGAGGTTACAACCCTGGAGGTCCAATTACTACCCTGGAATAAGAACCTTATGTCCTTGGAACATTTTAATGTTTCATATTCTGAATAATTATACCTGAGTGAATTACAACATTGGCATTTAAAATGAACAGGAATTCAGAACAAGAAAATTTAGCGCCATCAGCAAAATCTTTTACACAGCCTGGAATGGAAACACCAATGCCCTTGAAGAAAAAATCCTACCGAATGGAGTGGATTCCGCCCAGTTCATCACTGGTAAAGCCCTCCCCACCATTGAGCACATCTACATGAAATGTTGTCGTAGGAAAGCAGCATCTATCATCAGGGACCCCCACCACCCAGGACGTGCTCTCTTTACACTGCCGCCATCAGGAAGAAGATACAGGAGTCTCGGGACTCACAGGGCTAGGTTTGGGAACAGTTATTACCCCTCAACCATGAGGCTCTTGAACCAAAGGGGGTAACTACACTCAGCTTCACTTGGCTCATCATTGAAATGTTCCCGGAAACAATGGGCTCATTTTCAAGGACTCTTCATCTCATGCTGTTGGTATTTATTGCTTACTTAATATTATTATTGTTTATTCTTTTTGTATTTGCACGATTTGTTGTCTTTTGCAAACTTATTGAACACTCACGTTGGGTAGTGCTTCGTTGATTATGTTATGATTATTATTCTATAGATTTATTGAGTATGCCCACAAGAAAATGAATCTCAAGGTTGTATACGGTGACATATATGTACTTTGATAAGATATTTGCTTCGAGCTTTAAAGTTTTGTAACAGCTTTAATGGCAATCTGTCAGCCACAAAATTCCCATTATTCTCCAGGTTGCTGAGGATGCCAAGTTATTAGGTATATTTAAGGCAGAGGCTGACAGATTCTTGATTAGTCAGGGCATGAAAGGATACGGGGAGAAGGCAGGAGATTGGGAAATTGGTTCAGCCATGATGAAAAGACAGAACGAACTTAATGGGCCAAATGGCCTAATGCTGCTCCTATATCTTATGGTCTCTTGACTCTCGTGATCATAATCGTATCTTGCATACACGCTAAGCATATTTAAGTTAGAAACAGACCACAGGAGCAGGAGTAGTCCTTGAAACACTTCAAATCTGCTCCATTATTCAAAATAATCCTCTGTCTCAAAGCCATATTCCTGTTCTCACCCCTTAATTTTTCTTGCCTTTCATGTCTAGAAGTCCATGTATTTCCTTCTTAAATTCTTTCAGCAACTCAGCATCCATTCCTTCTGTGGTGGAGAATTCCACAAATTCACCACATTCCAAGTGAAGTGATTTCTCCTCACTTTACTTCCCAAAGTCTCACTCCCTGTCTGGAGATTGTGACCACTCGTGCTCTTCATTACACCAGCCCAACTAGGGGTACATACTCTCTGTGTCTCGTCTGTCCAGCCTTGTCACAATTCTATATTTTTCTAGGAGTCCCCTTTTATTCTGCTAAATTTCAGTGAACACAGGCCAGGTTAATCCAGTCTCTCCTCATACTCGCCAAGAAACAGTCTGATCAACTTTTGCTGCATGCTCTCTCTGTCGGGCACATCCTTCTTTAGGTAAGGAGACACCCTTCACACAGTTCCCCAGGTGTGCTCCTGCCCTTTTTAAACATAGCAAAACATTTCCTCTGCTCAAAGCAGTCAACCTTGCGAATGTGGAAAAAGAAAGTCCTTAAAGGCCAGGACTCTTTCAGGGAATTTCAGTTTGGTTCGCAAAAGACTCCGACTTGCCTTGAAGGAGCACCACACCATTTGGAAGAACTATTTTTGGATGCAACATTCGACTTAGGTAACGTCTGCTGTCATAAAATATCCAAGGGATCTATTTAAAGAACAACACAATCATTCTGCTTGTTCCCAAAAAACATTTATCCCAGAACTAGTTTCGCCAAAACCGATTATCAGGTCATCTGTCTCATTGGTACTGCTGGGACTTTGCAGTGTATAAATTGAAATAATTTAGCCTTACAGTGACTGGACTTCCAAAATATTTTGTTGTCTACAGGCTACCATGAAGAAGTTGAGATCAAGGAAGGTACTGCATAAGTGTTTTATCATTTATTTCTAAAAGGTCAAAGTTCAAAATAAATTTTATTATCAAAATATATATGTGTCACCATATACAACCCTGTGATTCATTTTCCTGTGGGCATACTTAGCAAATTTATAGAATAGTAACTGTAACAAGATCAATGATAGATTAGCCAGAGTGCAGAAGACAACAAACTGTGCAAATGCAAATATAAATAAATAGCAATAAATAATGACAACATGAGTTAAAGAGTCCTTAAAGTGAGATCATTGGTTGTGGGAACATCTCAATGGACGGGCAAGTGAGTGTAGTTATCCCCTTTTGTTCAAGAGCCTGATGGTTGAGAGATGGTAACTGTTCTTGAACTGGGGGTGCAAGTCCTGAGGCTCTTGTACCTTCTACCTGATGGCGGCAGTGAGAAAAGAGCATAGTAGTACACCATTTATGTTGCTACTTGTTTAAAGGTTTGTGAATTTCAAAGTATGATGATTTTCTTTTTATAAGCGCTTGCAGGTTTGGAATATTATTCATTTTATTTGTTACACTTGAACTATTTGCTTTATGAAAGACTAATATTTTCCTACTTGAGATGTCAAGCTTTCATTCCATGTCTGAGTTTCTTTGGAAATCTCCAAATGTCTGGTACTACCACTGTATTTAATGAGCTGTGAATAACTTAATCCACCACTTTACTTTCTAAAATCCTCATTTCCTCAGGCATTCTTGGATGCAGTTCCTCTGGTCTTGTCCTATGAATATTAATTTCATGGGCTCCAGTTCTTTTAAAGACCATTTTGATCAAATTTTCTCTTGTTTACAACTCATCAGGTACACCAGAAGAACGTTCTAATCCTCTTGCATTACAAAAGCTTAGTTTAAGAAAAACATTCCTAATTGTTCTCATCCATTTGACATTCCTTCGTTGAAATATCCACTTGTACTTTGCTTGCCACAACATGCATAAATGATTTGTAAAATTCTCCCTAATATTCCATGCAATGCAGCCAACTAGTTTTCGCATTAGATCAAATGCTGTAAATACTGACTGTATGTTTGTCTTGTGAGTTGAAAAAAAACCGGCAATATAATTGTTGCCGTCAGAGTGTCTCGGCCTGAAATGTCAACAGTTTGTACATCCAGGAATTAATATGTCGCCCCATGTTCATGAGGCACCATGGTAGCTTAGTAGTTAGCACAACACTTGACAGTACAGGCGGCCCTGGTTCAACTCCTGACGTTGCCTGGAAGGAGTTTGTACGTTCTCTCCGGGACCGCACGGGTTTCCTCCGGGTGCTCCGGTTTCCTCCCATGGTCCAAAGGCGTACCAGTTGGTAGGTTAATTGGTCATGGTAAATTGTCCGGTGATTAGATTTGGGTTAAATCAGGAGTTGCTGGGCAGCACAGTTCGAAGGGCCAGAAAGGCCTGTTTTGTACTGCATGTCAATAAATAAACAAAAAAAAAACTCTATGGATGCTAGCCAGTTCCTCCAGCAAATTGTGTGTGTTACTTTGGATTTCCAGCATCTGCAGGCTTTCTTGTGAACATACTCACTTATATCTCTCATTATATTTTGTCTTCTGTTGTTACATGTTATGCGGGGGGGGGGGCAACATTCTGTTGTGATCTCCATATCTTCCCTGAAGCCATCAAATGCAAACTCTGCGTGCCTGATTCTACACTGGTTATAAATATCACCCTTGAACTAGTGTCAGGACATCTGGGAGACAAATAGTCATATCTCAGGAAATCTTCTTGTACCAAACTGTTACTTAAATCGGTAAAACAAATAATTTCGTTTTCAATTGGGTTCATCATTATTAGCCTGTCTTATGCACTTCCCTTATTTGATGTTGTGATGTTGGCTGAGTTTGACAATTAGCTTGCCAACATTTCATCATCAGTTGAGGTGACGTCCTCAGTGAACAGTTGCTGGCGTTTCTCTCTGGGAGCGCTCGCGTTTATATAGTCCCCTGTTCACTTGGCTCGGTCCTGATTGGCTAACCTTCGGTCGACCTTTGAATTCTATTGGCTCTCATTTCTTTGGCTCTTAGAGGTTCGTAGATGGCAAGCGAACGGGGTTGGGGGGGGGCGGCAGTGGGGCCTATATAAATGCAAGTGCTCCCAGAGAGAAACACAGACAACTGCGCACTGGGGATGTCACCTTGGCTGGTGGTGAATCGTCTGCAAGCTAATTGCCAAGCTCGGCGAACACCGCAACATCAAACGCCTCAACCCAAGCTACCAACATTCACCACCATCCTAAACTTCTCCAATTTACATTATGAAGACACGCAGTCCTCTTCTATTGTCATTTAGTAATACATACATTAAGAAATGATACAATATTTCCTCCGGTGTGATATCACAAAACACAGGACAGACCAAGACTGAAAAAACTGACAAAACCACATAATTATAACATATAGTTACAACAGTGCAACAATACCATAACTTGATGAAGAAGTCCATGAGCACAGTAAAAGTTCAAAGTCTGTCAAATACAGAAACATAGAAAATAGGTGCAGGAGTAGGCCATTCGGCCCTTCGAGCCTGCTCCGCCATTCAGTATGATCATGGCTGATCATCCAACTCAGAACCCTGCACCAGCCTTCCCTCCATACCCTCTGATCCCCGTAGCCACAAGGGTCATATCTAACTCCCTCTTAAATATAGCCAATGAACTGGCCTCAACTGTTTCCTGTGGCAGAGAATTCCACAGATTCACCACCCTCTGTGTGAAGAAGTTTTTCCTAATCTCAGTCCTAAAAGGCTTCCCCTTTATCCTCAAACTGTGACCCCTCGTTCTGGACTTCCCCAACATCGGGAACAATCTTCCTGCATCTAGCCTGTCCAATCCCTTTAGGATTTTATACGTTTCAATAAGATCCCCCCTCAATCTTCTAAATTCCACGAGTATAAGCCTAGTTCATCCAGTCTTTCATCATATGAAAGTCCTGCCATCCCAGGAATCAATCTGGTGAACCTTCTTTGTACTCCCTCTACGGCAAGGATGTCTTTCCTCAGATTCCCACATCTCCCACAGACGGGTGAGGAATTCCTCCACAACTCAGCATTTTAGAAAGAAAATCAAATGAACTGATTCTCAGCCACGATCCTTCCTTTATTTACTCCACAAAACTTTTGTATCGCTGTTTATTCTGAGGCCAAGGATTTACATAGTTTCATGCTTCAGATTAGAGTTGTATAGTGTCAAAGATTACTGATCGCTTCCTGTCCTAACACCGTTTTTTTCCCAATTCTAAAAAAAAATATTTTGGATTCAGATTACTGGACATCCCTGGGTAACAAACTGGTTCTATTTTTACAGATGTCCAAAAGTCAATTTTGACATCAGGTAAAAAAGTAGACAAAAGTAGCCACTTCTCTACAATACTTTAATGAATGGCATCAAAAATAAAAATTAAAAGCAATGATAAGAAAGGATAATTATGAAAAATCAAGAGGGAGGGAGAGGGGGAAAAGAGGAGAGGGAAAGGGAGAGAGAGAGGGAGGGGGAAGGGAGGAAAAAAGTAAGGGAGGGAGAGAGAGAGAGAGAGATTAGTGGTGCTGTCATAGGATATATATACAGTTCATCAGACTTGTTCGTATGTAGGTTGTCATTGCCAGGGGTGATAGTGGGGTTAAGATCCCATTATCTATTAACTGCTCCCAATGCATTTCAAGTAATCTCCTGGCATTCATGTGTGGTTTAGCTACTAAACCGGGCTGAACCATTTCTACTGACAGGAGAAGGGACAAAGGCAGGTTACCGGCGCCTTAAAACCAGTCATTTCAGGCAGACGAGTCCCATCAGCCGTGGTTGACAGCTCATTTAGGAGAAGGAAAACTCTGATCTCAAACCTGTGCTGACTTGCAGCAATACCCACTCATGGGGAAGGCTTCAGGAGTGAACCCTGAGGGAAAAATACAGAGCTGGAGTCCCTAAGATAAACCTATGTTGAATTCAATGCTGACAGGAAACTCCTGCGATGTTGCTGGTCCCAAACTGTTTTGGTCTCTGTCGCTCATTTGGATTCATCAACTGTGTGGAGAGGGGCAAAAGTTAGCTTTCCATATTGTACTACCCTGGCATGCATTTGACACAGTATCATCCATGGTTGACCTTGACCAACAGAGGGCCTCTTCCTCCTATTTAGTGAATGTACGTTAGTCAGCCATTTTTAACTCGGAGATGACCGGTATTGATTTGATGTCTTTATATCCACATTTAGGTCACAATAAGGCCCATGATGGTCACCCCCTTCACACGAAAATTTTCACTGAAAATCACCCCAGCTCAGAGGTGGAAGATGCTCACACATGAGGTTCAAAAGTTCAAAGCGTCAAAGGTTCATTTATCATCAAAATATTTATGCAGTATACAACTCTGAGATTCGTCTTCTCCAGATAGCCACGAAACAAAGAAAACCATGGAGCCCGTTGAAAGAAAGCCATTCACCACCCTCCCCCCGCACAAAGAAGAAACAAAAACTCACAAATCCAAAACCCCAAGAACTCCCCCCCACACACACAAAAGAACTAACAAATCACTCCACACAGAAAACAGCAAAAAGGACATCAAACCCCAAACCCCCAACCCCTGACAGGCCAATTAGCAACAAAAAAAAATTAGCAAAGACGCAGAAAATTGAAGGAGATCAATAAGAACTACAGTTCGTTTGAACTAAGTTAGTTCACAGTCCAATCCGTAAATCTCAGAATTTTGATAACATCCTCTGACAGTGTCAGGGAGAGCGACCACTCGAACACAGCGGCCTACCTAGGAGAGTGGCCGCTTGAACACCACGTCAGAGGAGACCGACCACTTGACCACACGCTCCCCTCCGCATTCGCCTCAGTGCTTCGTTCTTCCTCGATGATTTAGGCCAAGATGGTGGTCAAGAAGTCAGTGGTGCAGATGTGACCTCAAGTTTTGCTGTTACAATAAAGGTGCTGGAATTGAATGGTAATTCCACCGTAACTGTATCGCTATTTCCACATCTGCTGCCTGCCCCCAAACCCAGCCGAGCGTCTCTCCCAAAGCTCCAAACAAACTTGAGGTTTTACTCTTTAGTTGCATGAGCAGTTGTTAAAATCTCAAAATTGATGAAGTGTATGAAATGTTTTATCAAGCTAGGTATATCCAAACAGTGGCACTTTTTTAATGGAAAATCTCTTGGGTTCCCCTTAGGTTTACTCAGTTGGTAAGGCTATAAGAGACTGTAAAGTTGCTGAGATTATACAATGTTAGGAGTGGGAGGGTTTGACACATCTGGAGAAGAAGGAGTCAATTTGTTTCGCAGCTGTTTCTCCTGCAGATGAAACCATCTGCACCATAATCAAGGAAAGTTTACCGTCAAGAAAGTAAAGGAGAAAATGCACAGGATATTTGAAAAAATGGTACTTTGTAATAAAAATGGTATCTTTCATAAACAAACTCATCAGGTCAGGCAGCATCTGTGGAAATGGATAAACCGTCGACGTTTCAGGCCAAGACCCTTCTTGAGGACTGGGAAGGAAGAGGGGAAGCTGCCAGAATAAAAAGATGGGGGGGAGGAGAAGGAGGATATCTAGAAGGTGATAGGTGAAGCTGGGTGGGTGGGAAAGGTCAAGGGCTGGAAAGGAAGGAGTCTGATAGATGAGTGTGGACCATGGTAGAAAGGGAAGGAGGAGGGACACCAGGGGGAGGTGATAGGCAGGTGAGAAGAGGTAAAAGGCCAGAGTGGGGAATAGAGGAAGATGGGAGGGGGAGGGATTTTTTTTACTGGAAGGTGAAATCGATATTAATGCCATCAGGCTGGAGGCTACCCAGATGGGATATAAGGTGTTGCTCCTCCACCCAGAGGGTGGCCTCATCTTGGCACAAGAGGAGGCTGTGAACCAACATATCGGAATGGGAATGGGAATGGGAATTAAAATGTTTGGCCACCAGGAAGTTCTTTCATAAATACTTACAAGTATCACTTCCATTTCTGCTCTGCTGGAGGTAAGATTAAAATTCTCCTTTATGACTGATAGTTCTCACAACCTATTTTAAACTCTTCGTCTCTTCACTCAAGGTTAAAATAGCAGAACAAGTGCCACACGAGTCCTTACACCTCCTCCCTCACTACCATTCAGGGCCTCGAACAGTCCTACCAGGTGAGGCGACTCTTCACCGGTGAACCTGTTGGCGTCATCTACTGTATCCGGTGCTCCCGGTCTCACCTGCTGTATATCAGGGAGACCTGACGTGGATTGGGAGAATGCTTCACCGAGCACCTATGCTCCGTCTGCCGGAAAAAGTGGGATCTCCCAGTGGCCACCTATTTTAATTCCACTTCCCTTCTCATTCCGACATGTCAGGCCCTCCTGATGAAGGGTCTCGGCCCAAAACATCGACTATTCCTTCCCATCCAGCGATGCTGCCTGACCTGCTGAGTTTATGAGCGTTACTCAAGATTTCCAGTATCTTCAGTATCTCTTGTGCCTAAGGTTAAAATTTATTACCATTGAATTCAATTGCCATTCGTAAGTTACTGCCGGAGTCCAGCCTACTCCTGGTGGTGAAGGAACCTGCACAGAACAAAGGGACAAGGACTTTCGTTGTTTCGGCCTGCTGACGATGAAGGAACAGCGATACTTTTTCAAGTCAGGACGTGGTTATGTTCCCGTGCTCCGGCTGTCACGATAGCCGCTGCTACTGGTTTGGGAGTTTTCTGGTGCTGTCCTTGTGCGCTGGATGTCACGATGGCCGATGCTGCTGGTTTGGGAGTTTTCTGGTGCTGTCCTTGTGTGCCAGACATCACGATGGCCGATGCTGCTGGTTTGGGAGTTTCTGGTGCTGTCCTTGTGCGCTGGACGTCACGATGGCCGATGCTGCTGGTTTGGGAGTTTCTGGTGCTGTCCTTGTGTGCCAGACATCACGATGGCCGATGCTGCTGGTTTGGGAGTTTCTGGTGCTGTCCTTGTGCGCCGGACGTCACGATGGCCGATGCTGCTGGTTTGGGAGTTTCTGGTGCTGTCCTTGTGCGCTGGACGTCACGATGGCCGATGCTGCTGGTTTGGGAGTTTCTGGTGCTGTCCTTGTGTGCCAGACATCACGATGGCCGATGCTGCTGGTTTGGGAGTTTCTGGTGCTGTCCTTGTGCGCCGGACGTCACGATGGCCGATGCTACTGGTTTGGGAGTTTCTGGTGCTGTCCTTGTGCGCCGGACGTCACGATGGCCGATGCTGCTGGTTTGGGAGATGTTGTCGAAGAAGCCTTGGAAAGTTGGGGCAGCTCATTCTACAAATATTACACAACACAAATGGAATTTTTGCTGATTTAGTTCATAGCACCTGACTTAATGGAAAAGCCAATATAAAGATTGTTTTATATTCTTCCTGATCTACATCAAATGATAAAAACAAATGTAGAAATACTTGGAACAATAAATGTAGTCCTGAAGGATTTCTTTGCTCATTAAAGTAATTCAGATTGATTCAAACCCGAAATCCTGTATTTTTATAAGGCAAGTACTGAAGGATGTAAGATAAATAGATTGTGCTTCAGTTATTTTGAAATTATACTTTCTTTACTTTGTCTCAGTAAAGTAATTCTTCACTAAAACAACTGAATATCGGTTGCTAGTCATTAACGTAACTGGACCCATTTTAAAATCTTGAATGGTTCTTCACTGAGGGATAAGAGAACCATATAAAGACAGCTCATAGCAGTTCCCCTGTGGGAGCCCGTTTACACTGTAAGGGCTGTGTTTGTGTGTCTGACTTCATTTCCATATGCTTTCAGTTCCTTCCACGTGCAACTTCAATCATCTTCCCCCCAGCACCGTTGACCAGAAATGTGCTGCCCATCTCACAAGTGATGAGACCGCCACTGGAGACTCGCGGATGCTCATTTCATCATCACAACCTTGTACCGTGACTTCATCAGGTCTTATTCTCCCTATGTTGATTTGTATCGCTTCACACTAAATCAACAGCCGCTTGGCACTGAAAAATTACTAAAATTCAGATCATTAAAATGCAGATTACTAAACCTCAGATATTTAAACCTCAGGTTATCATTTGCATTTCTCACATCATGTGCTACTTATCCAAGCTAACTATTTACTGTAGCATAGTGGTTAGCACAATGCTTCACAGTACAGGCAACCCAGGTTTGATTCCTGCCCTGGCTGTAAGGAGTTTGTACGTTCTGTCCGTGACCGTGTGGGTTTCCTCCAGATGCTCCTGTTTCCTCCCACAGTCCAAAGATGTAACAGTTGTTAAGTTAATTGGTCATTGTAAATTGTCTCATGATTATGCTAGGGACAAATCGGGGATTGCTGGTAATCGTGGCTCGAAGGGCCAGAAAGGCCTATCCTGTGCTGTTAATCAATCGCTCAATCAATAGATAAATAAATAAACAAATAAATGGGCAAATAAATACATGGATAGATACATAAATAAATGAACAAATTAATTAATCAATAGATATTAAACTGATAAATAAATAAACCGATAGATAGATAGATAAATAGGCCAGCAGCTAGCGATGAATAAATAAGATCTGTTGGAGCTCTCGCAGACATGCAGTTTGACAATGAAGTTGACCTGTTGTTTGGATCACTTTAAAAGACTATTGCTGTCTGAAGATTTGGGTATTTTTTGAGATAGCTTTACAATGAAACATATTGCTATTGTTACTGGAGAAAAAGTTTCACGTCGTCTTTCATTTATGTGCATTGGAATTGTTAGCTTCCTATGAAAAATGTAGCAAACTAAACAATTATTTCAAATACGCTTCTTCATTACTTTGCTGGGCGAAACAGGATGGCCTGGATGGCCTGTGCAGTGCCGTAATGTCTGTTTATTTATTTATTGAGATACAGTGTGGATTAGGCCCTTCCAACCCTTTGAGCCCTGGATCTCCCCCTCCCCCTCCCACTTTCAAATCTCTTACTAGCTCTTCTTTCAGTTAGTCCTGACGAAGGGTCTCGGCCCGAAACATCGACTGTACCTCTTCCTAGCGATGCTGCCTGGCCTGCTGCGTTCATCAGCAATTTTTATGTGTGTTGCTTGAACTTCCAGCATCTGCAGATTTCCTCGTGCCCTCTTGATCTCAAACCTCCGCTGCCTTGCGGCTATACCCACTCATATGGAAGGCTTCAGGAGTAAACGCTGAGGGAAAAATCCGGAGCTGGAGTCCCTAAGGCAGTCCTACATTGAGTTCAATGCTGACTGGCAACTCCTGTGACGCTGCTGGTACCAAACTGTATCAGTCTCTGCCGTTCCTTTGGGTTCATCAGATGTGTGGAGAGGGGGAGCTTGCTACATGGGCAACAACTTGCTCTCCATATCGCACTGACCAGGCTTGCATATCTCGACAGCGAGGACGCAGTATCCATGGTCAACACTGACTGACGGAGGCCAAGGACAATATATTTACTGTAAGTCAGTTCCTTTTTCTGTATTTATCATTGTATTGCATTGTACTGCTGCTGCAAAGTTACCAAATTTCACAACATATGCCAATGATATTAAACCTGATTCTGATTCTGACATAAATTATACCCCTTGTGAGGGATTCAGCAAACGGCAGAACATAAATTTAACCCCCTCAGAGGGCTTCGGAAATGATTCTGAAAGAGGGAATACAGGTGATCAGAACCATTGCTTTACCTGGCTCAAATTCAAACATCTTCCTGTCGCTCGAAAGAGTAGAATTTTTATTACAATTCATTTTCTAGCAACCTCTCTGTGCAACTATAAAGCAAGTAATATTCCCCAAGACAAGAAGTGTGCATTTGGACTATAGAGTCAGAGCTACGCAACATGGAAACAGGACCTGTGGCCCAACTCATTCATGCCAAGCAAGATACCTATCCAAGATAGTCCCATTTGCCTGTGCCTGGACTATATCTAAACCTCTTCTATCTATCTATCTATCTATCTATCTATCTATCTATCTGTCCAAATGTCTTTGAAACTTGGAAATTATATCAGCCTCTACAGCTTCCACTAGCAGTTCACTCTGTTTACTCAGTGACCTCTTGTGTGAATAAAGTTGTCCCTCAGGTCCTTTCATGCCTTCCTCTTCTCACTGTAAACTGGTATCTTCTCACTGTAGATTCCCCTACCCTCTATTTATGGTCTATCTTTAATATTCAGGTGGTGGGGTGGATATACATCTCTACCAAAGGAGGTGTAAGGTGCTCCAACCCTCCGCCAGCCTGCAGGTCACCCTTGGGCAAGGTGTATCACCTACTTAGCCCCCAATCAGGGTCATGTGAAGCCATGGGAGCAGGTGGTGGATGGTCGTACGAGCAGCCGGTGAATATCACAAGCCCTGGTTATGCGACCACTGACGCCAGGCAGACAATCTCTGAAGAGTATTGATAATAGCTGGGGTCACCCATCTTGTTAAAACACTGCCCAGAAGAAGGCAATGGAAAACCACTTCTGAGAAAAAATTTGGTAAGAACATTTGTGGTCGTGGAAAGGCCATGATCGCTCTAATCATATGACATAGCATGTAATGAATAAACATGAGATGTATATAATGAATAAGCATGAGATATATAATGAATAAACATGAGATATATAATGAATAAACATGAGATATATATATAACCATTAGGTACCCCTCAGCCTCCTTCCTCCAGGGAGACAAATCTTGGCCTCGCCTTATAACTCAGGCCTTCCCATTTCAGTAACACTCTGTGAATCCTTTCTGATGACGTGTAGAGACAGATGAAGTTAGTGTTCAAGCACAGTGCAGAATTGGCTTTAGTTTTCAGAGAAATTGGGAAATACTGAATGGCTCAAGTAACAGGAAACAAATTTCAGTTCCGTGTTTGCAGTGATTTCCGGAACACCACGCCTGAACTTGCGGGGAAGACCTGACGGTTTGGAGCTGGGACATTTCCTTTCGTGCCCTGATGCTGAGCATCTTGTGAAATGCAGCAGCAGAGCACATATTCTCAGCAGGTTTTTGCTGCAGTGTTTACCCAGTGAATCAGCACAGAGGAGACTTGGCAAAGCGAAGGCAGGTTCACACATTTCACTTGCGAGGAACAGCTAATGTGGAGTAGGGTGAATCTTTGTTAATGTACTTTTTTAAGTTAATTAAGTTAAATTAAAAAGATTATGTGATTTTGAGAGATGGAATGGCTCACTGCTTTTAATGCTTTGAATGATTTTGATTTCAAATTATTTGACAAATCAAGGTTTTAAATTTAAACTAAAGGCAGGGTCAGGCAGAGAAAGACTGAGACCATGACCTTCGATAGAGTCTTCTCCTCCCGTCAAGGCATTTAGCATCAACTTACCGAGCATCAGCAGATTCACCTGCCTGGGTAGCATCGTTTGGCAGGACAGTGCGACCAAGGATGACATCTAGGGCAGACTCCGCAAAGCTAGAAACATCTTCAGATCAATGGACAGCATATGGGGATCAACCAAGTACAGTGCCCACACCAAGGTGAAGCTGTACCAGAGCGGTGACCTGTCCACATTCTTGTCCGGGTCAGAACGCCGGCACATGACGCAGAACGTCCTTGCCAAGCCGTCGTCATTCCACGTCACGAGTCCCCGGAGGATCCTTCGTATTTTCTGGCCGGGAAAGATCTGCAACCACCCCTCACTCCTTCAGCGTCATCAAGAGGGCATGGCCACAGTCATCATGAGGAAGCAGTGGAGATGGATTGGGCACGTGATGAGAAGAGAGACCAACTCCATCATCAAGCCGACACTTCACTGGACCCCTAAAGGAGGAGGAAATGCAGGAGACCAAAGACAACTTGACGCCATACCGTAGGGATAGTAATGAGGACCCTGAACCCTACTTGGGGCAAAATAGAGAAGATGGCCAAGCACAAGCAGAGGCAGAGGACCTTTACAGCTGCCATAAACACCAACGGCATCACATGCAGTAAGTAAGTAAAGGAATAAAAATGACACAGTCAATAAGACTATGTCCTTAAACATGAACAAACAGTAGGATATTGATAATGTAAGATGTAGCAGGCCTGTTTCCCTTGTATGGTGGCGTGACAGGTGGCAGGGAAGCTGCGTAGCCTCGTCTGTAATGAGGACTAGGCCTCAAGCTGTGGGCTCGCCTGCTGCTGCAGTTCAGGAGTAGAGGAGACACTGGAGGTACAGCAGCGTAGCATCCATGTTCGGTTGGGTGCTGGCCTCTCCCATCGGTGCTGCCCTCCAGTGTTCATTCGATGGAATGACAGGCTAGATTGCACTGGATGCATATTGTAACATCAATTTGCAGGACATGTCACTCAGGGTCTTGGGCTATATATGTGTTTTTTTTTTTGCGTGACTATGTTTTTTCTTAGCTCGCTATTTTGAATGTGCTGTGTATGTTTTGCACCTTAGCCCCAGAGGAACACTGTTTTTTCGGTTGTATTCATGTATGGTGAATGTATTATCCACATTGCTTTGCACAATTCAAACCTGCTCCATATCTGTAAAAGTGAAAAAAAGCTTTCAATGAAGGATACCCACTCCACAAGTGAGGAATGAAATAATATCAAGTTAAAGGACTCCATTTACCACCTCTGCTGACATCCGACCCAGTCGATGTTCACAACTCCAGAGAGTAGACTGCAGCCTGAGGCAGTGACTGACAACCAACAGATGCCAGTAGTTGGTGCCAGTGGACAATGAACATCTTTCGACGTATATCGAATTGTGTTATTTGGAGGCCACATTACATGAAACACAAGTGTTCTTCATTTACTAACATAATATGACCATACAGCCATAAGACTATAAGATATTGGTGGAGAATTAGGCCATATGGCCCATCGAGTCTGCTCTGCCATTTCATCATGGATGATCCATTTTGCCCCTCAGTCACAATCTCCTACCTTCTCACAGTTTCCCTTCATACCAATACTAATCAAGAATCTATCAACTCTGCCTTAAATATACCCAATGACTTGGCCTCCACAGCCTCCTGTGGCAATGAATTCCACAGACTCACCACTCTCTGGCTAAAGAAATTCCTCCTCATCACCATTCTAAAAAGACATTCTATTCTGAGGCTGTGTCCTCTGGTCTTAGACTCCCCCACCATAGGAAACGTCCTCTCCACACCACTCTATCAAGGCTTTTCAACATTTGATGAGGTTATCCCTCATTCTTCTGAATTCCAGTGAGTACAAGCCCAGAGCTATCAAATGCTCTTCAGGTGACAAGCCTTTCAATCCTGGAATCATTTTCATGAACCTTCTTTGAACCTTCTCCAACATTACATGGCACATCGTGCCATTATAATTTTTTTCTCTCTTCCTTTATAAAAAGAAATTTTATAGAACTAAGCTGAGATAATTTCCCTCTAGTCCTGAGGTTGACAAGTGAGTCATTCCACAAGAGTCACTTGAATAGGAAAAGGTTTCCCTTATATTGGTCATGTGTTCTTTCTATCACACAAGTTGCAGTAAATTTGTCATCTATGTGCTCGAATTTCACTTGCTGAGTACAAATCAAGGAGGTTTATGGAGTGCAAAGCGGGTGAATTGTCAAATGAATTACAACCCTGACCTGCTGCTGGAGCAGAGAATGCTGAGGAATCACAGTGTAATAAATTTCAATGTCACAATCGGTCTCTTTGCCCTAAAGATGTATTCTCCATCATTTCAACCTACAATAACTGATGGTAGACATTGAACCTTAAGAAGTTTACATTCTCCTTTCTTTTCCATTCAGTAAAATAATATGCATGCATAACTTTTTGAAATCACCCTGGTATTCTGACACACTGAATAGACAGGAGCCTGCGCTGGTGCACCAGACCTATATCTTTCATCAATACCACACCTAGCCAGTCATTCACCTTCTTGTTATCCATCTAAACCTCACCTCTCTCTGGGTGGCTAAGATACAGTGTAAAATACAGTAGATGGAAATCTGAAAATCTGAGAGAAAATGAAGGTCAGCAAAGATACCCTTACTTCTATTTCTTGGTTCTATGTTATAAGAAATACGTAAAGATTAAGCAGTTCAAAGTCAAAGTAAATTGATTATCAAAGTACATATATATCACCATATGCTGCCTTAAGATTCATTTTCTTGCAGGCACCCCAAAGTTCAAAATAAATCAATTATCAAAGTATATATATGTCACCATATACAACGTTGAGATTCATTTTCTGGTAGACGTATGCAAAAAAAATCTATAGAATAATAACCAGTACAGAATCAGTGAAAGGCCACCCGCCTAGGGCGTTGAACCAGAGTGCGGACGACACCAAAACATGCAAATCCAAAAGGTGAAACAACAATAATAAACACATAGGCAACAAATATCAAGAACATGAGATGAAGAGACCTTGGAAGTGAGTCTATTGGTTGTGGGAACAATTCAATGTTGAGGTAAGTGAGGTTGAGTGAAGTTATTCCCTCTGGTTGAAGAGCCTCATGGTTGTGGGGGTAGTAACCATTCCTGAACCTGGTGGTGCCAGTCCTGAGGCACTTGTACCTTCTTCCAGATGGCAGCAGCGAGAAAAGAGCATGGCCTGGGTGAGGTGGATCCCTGACGATGGATGCTGATTTGCTGCAACAGTGTTTCATGTGGATGTGCTCAATGGTTGGGAGAGCTTTACTCACGATGGACTGACCCATATCCACTCCTTTTGTAGGACTTTCCATTCAAGGGCATTGGTGTTTCCATACCAGGCTGTGATGCAGCCGGTCAATATACTCCCCACCACACATCTATAGAAGTTTGACAAAGTTTTAGATGTCACGGTGAATCTCCACAAACTCCTAAGTAGAGTAATTGCCTAGTAATTGCACTTACACGCTAGGCCCAGGACATTTATAGGAAAATAAAGAAATATAATAGAATTTATGAAAAGCTAAAATAAATAAAGGCTGACAAGCAAACAGTGTGGAAGAGAAGACAAATTGTGGAAATAAAAAAAAAATGAGACCATGAGTGAAAGTGAATCCGTAGATTGTGGAATCAGTTCAGAGTTGAGGCGAGTGAAGAGGAAGTTTCCACACCAGTTTAGGAGCCTGTTGGTTGTAGGGCAATAACTGTTCCTCAGCTTGGTGGTGGGTGAGCTGAGGCTCCTGTTCCTCCCGCCGATGGTAGTAGCTGGAAGATCTGCAGCAACTTTACTGGTGAGGTTGGGAGAAGCATTTTCCAGCACGATGGGTATTAAGCTGCATCATTTCATATCAGCTTAAAAGATTTTTCTGAGAAGTTGGGTTTGCATTTACACGTCGTCAGTGCAGCGTGTCTTTCCATAAAGATCGTACATTCATCCAGTTTGACCAGCAGTTGATACTTCAGTGGGGGAGATAAAAAATAGAGTGGGGAGGTAGTCAAGTTGTGAAGCAGGGCCAAATGGAGGCTCCTCAAGAGGCAAGAGTTATAAGAGGGACCTTAACTGCAGCAAAATGTTCCGCTGCACTCCAATGAGTTACTGTGTGTATTGATTATCTTAACACTGCTTCTTCTTCTACCCTAACAACAGAGAAATCACTAACCAAAAGCATCTGTTGATGAGGTTACTTTAATAAAATCAACCAGTGAACTGTATGGTTCCGTTTAACTTCACATGAATATTTAGAACTACTTGTCTGTTCCAATAATAAAACCTGCAAGGCAACTTAATCTTCCACTTTAAGAATAATTAATTTGCACAAAACTAATTAATCGACTAACCAATTAGCTTAAAACTCTCCTGAGCGTCTACTTTGATTTGAGAATAGAGCCCTGTTGAGGTTTTGGAAAACGCGAGAGTTACAAGTGGATATTAAAGTATTCTGCTGAAGCGGTCTGGGACAGTTTGATGTGAGAATCCCAGAACAGAAAAACTCCTTTAGACATTATTCCAAGTTATCATTCCAGAAATAATCAGAATCGGGTGTATTATGATTGGCATATCTCATGAAATTTGTTGTTTTGTTTGGTGGAAGCAGAATACTGCAATATATAAAATAATACATATACAGTACTATAAATAAATACATATACATATATCCCCCCAAGAGGACCACAACCTTGTCATGAGACGATGTGTGTCTCAATGACCTGGAGAGCTATGTTGTCTGGAGTCAGTTCTTTATGGTTTGGCTCTTGGTAAACAGGTCAAAGGGTAGAGGTCAGACTAAGAGTGGTTCACCAGTCCTCCAGGTTCAGGGGTTCAGCTCAGGGCTAACAACCTTGACTAGTCAAATAAAACTGTTACGGAAGCAGCAGTGAAGAATCCTTCTACATCTGAGTGTGACCGCTTTTCTGAGTCTCCACTCGGAAAACTGAGAGGAAGTTACTGTTATGATGAGGGAAGGCCTAAACACCACGAGAGATGTCGGGCCTTCGTTGCTGCTCTAAACGCCAGTGGTGTAGCAGGCAGTAATTAAGTGTGTGTGTGTGTGTGTATGTGTTGCAAAAAAAGACAGCAAAGATAATGAGGTAGTGTTTGTGTGTTGGCGGATTGGAGGGAGCATTCAGATTAGTACTAGAGATAGGATATTCGCTTTAACATAACTGATGCAGGTTTTGAGCACACAAAGGCCTATCAGCCAACCGCTCTGGCTCTCACAGAACTGGGAGAGGAAATCTGAGAGACTGGGAAAGGGAAAGAGTCAGAAATGAGGTTCGAGAGAAAGTGTGGTGGAGAGGCAAGGATGTAATAGAGATCAAAGCTGTGTGTGTGTGTGTGTGTGTGTCTGTCTGTGTGTGTGTGTGTGTGTGTGTGTGTGTGTGTGTGTGTGTGGGGTGTGTGTGTGTGTGTGTGTGTGTGTGTGTGTGGATGTGTGTGTGCGTGTGCACGCACGCCTGTGTGTTCGTGTGTCTGTGTGTGTGTGGGGGGTGTGTGTGGGTGTGTGTGTGCATGTGCGCGCACGCCTGTGTGTTCCTGTGTCTGTGTGTGTGTGTGTGGGGTGTGTGTGTGTGTGTGTGTGTGTGTGTGTGTGTGTGCGTGCGCACGCCTGTGTGTTCCTGTGTGTGTGTGTGTGTGTGTGTGTGTGTGTGGGCGGGGTGTGTGCGCGCGCACGCGCCTGTGTGTTCCTTTGTCTGTGTGTCTGTGTCTGTCTGTGTCTATGTGTGTGTGTGTGTGAGGGGGGGTGTCTGTCTGTGTGTGTGTGTGGGGGGTGTGTGTGTGGGGGGTGTGTGTGTGTGTTTGTGTGTGTGTGTGGGGGTGTGTTTGTGTGTGTGTGTGTGTGTGTGTGTGTACACGCAAATAAAATTCAATGAATATTTGGTGCAAGACAGATGCAGACTGTAAAATCTTTTAATCTGCCACCCAGCCCAATATCAATTATTAAACAATTTTGAGTGTCCTTAAATTGTACAAGGGAAAATATAATGAATAGTTTTTATTCAAAGAGAATCGAATGTCTGGTAGTTTGGAGAATTCCTGCATTTTCTGGTAGTAAACTGGTAAATGCCAAGTGGGCCTCACGTCTCACTGGGTGTGTAAATGTTATGAAGACAAACTGTAAAAATGCCTCACACTATAACTCCTCATTGCAGACATTTTATTTCTACACAGCCACGCTGGTTTCAATAAACTGAAAACAAACTAACCCTGTGATACTGTACAGATAGCTGTCATCAACCTCGTGTCAGTCTCCAATAGCTGAGAACATTTCTGTAAACTAAATGTAAAGTTTTATGGCCTTCAACATACATTTAACAATCAAGTGTGAGGGAAAGGTCCGCTTACACTTGAAAGCAAAACCTTTCAATCAATTTGCCCAATGAACTTAACTCAAATAAACATGTTTATGCAAGTTTAACAAGAATATGGAGAATTTTTTTCAATGAGCAAACATCAGTTTCTTTAAATGGACTGTCACCTTAGGATAACATTGTAAGGTTAAAATAGTCATTTAACGTTAGGGTGACCTTTTAAATTTAAGCACTACAATATCGGTGCCCATATCCTTCCCTTATAGAAACAACACTGTTGTATTTCTATATTGATGAGTGCAGATGGAATTAAATCATAGTTGACCTATGTCTTAATTCTATTAACCTAATTTTGAAAATTTTGGTTGCACACCAATATTTCAGTAGGTAGAGTTCCAGATTTCCTACCAGAGCAAATAGCTTCTTTCTACCTGTGCTTCCCACACCTCAGCTGGATCATGTCCTCACCTTCTACACTCAAGGCAAGCCAGCCTTCCCTTACAGTTTAACCCTTCATCTCCTTACAGTTTAACCCTTCAACCACCTCAGCAAAAAACAGCAGAATACTTGAATTTTTTTTTAAATGATGAGAGATCAGACTGCATTGATATACCAAGGAACCTCAGTCACTGGAAGGTAAATGGTATGCCAGCCTTTTTTGCAGGAGATTTTGATTACAAAACTTAGTATAATTATATAGGGCCTTGGCTAGAGCAAACCCGCAACATTGTTTCTGTTTTCCCACCTAGTATACTTGGTATAGAAAGCATTGACACAAGAGATTCTGCAGATGCTGGAAATCCAAAGCAACACACAAAAAATACTGGAGGAATTCAGCGGGTCAGGCAACATCTATGGAGAATAATAATCCGTTGACTTTTTGGCGATCCCTTTATCAGGACTGGAAGGGAAGGGGGAAGAAGCCAAAATAAGAGGGTGCTTCTTCCCTGTCCCCTTCCAGTCCTGAGATATGTTGAACTAGTTACTGTTATTGTATTAATGTTATTCTCTGAACTGAATGTTATTCAGTAAACTGGTTCCAATTCTTTAGGGCCTTGGAGAGAGCAAATTCAGAGGATAGGTCTCCCTAGGTAGTATACTTGCTACAGATGTCGTAGTGCAATGGAGAGTTTGAATAGGATAGGTCTCTATTCTCTAGTTTACAAGAATGAATCGTGACCTTATTGAAAGGTAGAAAAATCTTAGGTGGAACAGCTGAGTAGATTGGGAGATAATGTTTCCCCTGACTGTCGAACAAGAATAAGGAGTCTTAGACTCAAGGTAAGGGGCAGGCCATTTAAGAAAGCAATTGGAAGAAATTTCTTTACCTGGGAGGTGATGTATTATCGGAATTCTCTGGCCAGATTGGATGTGGTGACTGATTCATTGTCTTTGAAAAGGAGATAGGTGGAATTTCTGGATATTGAAGGGATTAAGGGATATTGGATTTTGCAGGAAAATTGAATTTATGGAGGATCTTGTTGAAAAGCAAAGCAGGATTGAGAGGCATTCAATGACCAGCACCTGTTTGTGTTCTGGTACTATGCTCTACCTTCCAATTTAACCAAACGTTTTCTCCATCATCGCCTTTGGCAGTCTAGCAAATCTCTATAAGTCACCTCAGTTACCTCTACGAAGGATGACAAGTTCAAAGTTTACTTGCCTTTTCCTCAAGTTTTCCCTGTACCTTAGTCGCCCACACTAGGCCTTGGCTAACTTATTTATTTACTCATTGAGATAGAGCGCTGAACAGGCCCACTCGGCCCTTCGAGCTGCACCGCCCAATAATCCCTGATTTAATCCTAGCCTAATCAATGACCAATTAATTTACCAACCAGCAGGCTTTTGGACTGTGGGAGGAAACTGGAGAAGTCACGGGGAGAACGTACAAACTCCTTACAGGCAGCAGTGGGAATTGAACCTGAGTCATCTGTACTGTAAAGCATCTTGCTAACCATTATGCTACCGTGGCTGCCCATGGGATCATCTCCAAATGAGAAGAACTGCATACTGTATTAGAATGCAGCCTAAACAAAACAACATCCTTTCTTTGTTGTGCAGACGACTATGTGGACTATTTGATTCAATATTCCGTTTAGGAATGCCAACTTTGTTGTATTTGGGCATAGATAGAATAAGAACATATAGCTTCATCCATGGCTAGTCTTGAACTGTGTGTTATTTCTTCTTCTCTTTATCTGCAAAAGCCAACATTGCAATGTAATTTTCCAGTTAGAAACATGTTGCCCAAAACCTGGTCTGGAATTAGTAAGCTTCGAATTTCTGTATTACTCCATGTGTGATTGCCACCAGTGCAATCCACTTTCCCAAAAGCAATTTTATTACTAATTATGGAAGAATGTAAATTCAGTTGAAGATAGGACTGGCTCTCAACTTCCAGTCTTCAAATTGGGGCCGATGCTCTCAAATTGCGATGTCACATTCGTCCAGTTTGCCACAATGCAGTTACCACCCCTATTCTGGTAGCTTAAATACTTTCTAAAAAATGTTTTAATCAAAAATTAATAAAACTGATGATTGAATGGAGGCATCAGAACCAAATGTACTTGTAGCTTTCTTCACACTTAAAATACCTGAGGCTGTTCCAGTGACCTTATGGCATTAAAATGATTATTTGGTACAAAAATCATTCAACAGAATGTTTTCAAAACCATCTTTGGCTGAAATGTATCCTTTTATATAAAAAAGCTTCTTCTTTCCTTTTGAAAAATATTTTTAAAATTCTAAGTACCATTTGCCAACATTCCTTTCGTGATCCTTGGGAAAGTATTGTACCACTGCAAACTAATGCAAGGAAAACAGCCATCAGGCCAAAGGCTTACATAACACGTTTAAAGACTGAAACAAGGCCACTAGGAAAAGAATCACATTCGCGTTTCATCCGTCCACATATTGCTTCAGTTATCTCTTCTATTGTTTTTATCAATGTGTGCATCAGGTTTATCAAGGCAAAGACCGCACAGCTGCATAACTCAGTGTAAACGCAACAACCTACAGACGCCGGGGAAACAGAAAATGCCAGAAGCACTCAACTGGCTGAGCAGCATCCGCGGAGAAAGAAACGGAGTTAATGTGTCAGGTCAATGACCTTTCATCAGAAATAGGGAAAGTTAGAGATTAAACACATTTTCAACTGTAGAAAAGAGAAGGGAGTGGAGAGAACAAAAAGGAATGAGAAGTCATGAATGAAGTTCTTCCAGTTTAAGATGGAGCTGAGGCTAACGACAGAAAGAGGAGGACTAAATACTTTGTTTATCACACTTTTTCTGGTAAACAATACGCAAGCAACAACATGTAACTTCTGATTGGACTGGGAGGCGATTTGAAGCAAGAGGCCCATCACAGAAGCAAAAAAGACCCGAAGTTCATTGATTTAAGCGCTGGCCCGAACTGGAAAGGTTGGGTACAGGCCAAATCACGGAGGAGGGGTTCAGTCCCCAGAGCGTATCGGAGCAACAGAACCCGGATGCTTAGAAAACAACTTAAGAGCCGGGCCGAACAGGAAAGGTCAGTGCGTCAGGGCCCGAGGTGAAGGATGGGCCAGTTTAGCTTGCTGCACTGTGGTGTTTACCTGGCTATGCACCAGAACTGAGGCTGTGCTTCGTGTCTGTGGACGGTCTCTCTTCTGTGGACTTTAGTCCCAAACGCTATTTGCTTGCTTTTACAGTGTGCCCTATTTGTTTTTTCCCCTCTCTCCCCAGTGGGTGTTTGACAGTCCCCTTTCTCCTAATGGGTTCTTTGGGGTTTCTTTGTTTTGTAGCTGCCTGTAAGGAGATGAATCTTAAGGTTGTATAATGTGTGCAAACATTGATAGTAAATGTACTTTGAACTTTGAATTATAGAGAAGGTGGTGATATTGGCTCAGAATGGACAGCGAAGTCTTGTTAATCATGAAAAAGGAGCTAGTGCTTTTCCGGCGTATATGACGAATAAACTCTTCTCGGGCTTCCGCCCGGGTGCACCTATCGACTTTAGCTGACTTTTTAATGACAAAATCTGCCAGCTTGATCAGGGATGATGCTGCGGCATGTCTAGTCCGGTGGTAGTTATACTTCCATTATCCGTCCCTCCTGATTGGTTAGTCCTCATCCAATCAGGTTTCCGCTGTCCCACCCTGTTTACGATCCGATTCCAGTTCTTACTTAGAGCAGCAAGGTGAAGGAAATCGATCAGGCCCTTAAAAGGGACAACAGAAAAACTAAACAATGAGGGGGAGCCCGTCACTACTGCCTGTCTTCCCGGTATTTCCAAGATTTCTGAAGAAGTACTAGAATGACACTATCCACAAACCCGTAAGGAAACTCAAGTCATAGCTTATGCAGGTCAAAGATGACCTGGAACTCAGGACAGCTGACTTTTACAGGATTCCCCGTGAATGCAGAGCAGCATATATCGGCCAGACGGGACGCACGATGCAAACCCGCATCAAGGAGCACAGGAGATGCATCTGTTTGGGTTACCTGGAGAAATCGGCGGTAGCAGAACATTGCATTCGTAATGGCCATAGGATTGACTTCAACAACACAAAACTATTGTGTCACACCAGTGGCTTTTGAGACTACCTGGTGAAGGAAGCCATTGAAATAAAACTAGAGGAAAAGAACTTCAACAAAGACGAAGGCCTTGCTCTAAGTAAGAACTGGAATTTGATTGTAAACAAGGTGGAAAAGCAGGAACCTAATTGGATGAGGACTAACCAATCAGAAGGGATGGACGATGGGGGCATAAATACCACCAGACTAGACATACCCAGGCATCAACCCTGATGAAGATAGCAGAGTTTGTCATCAAAACATCGGTTATAATTGATACCTGTACCCGGCTGGAAGCCCAAGAAACGTTTATTTATCTTTTTAATCATGCCCACTTCTCTCTGCTGTAGGTGTGATTCACATGGTATTTATTTATCTCCTTTTATTTACATATTTACTGTCAAATACTCCCCCCCCCCCCAGGAGGACCATAATGACCTGGGTGAGATATGTTGGTAAGTTTGGTAAGAAATTTTTCAGCTTCATAAAACATATGCACTGAATATAGCTGGATATACCTAAATATTCCTACTCTACGTTGAGTTCAACGATGACTGGCAACTCGTTGTTGCCAAACTGTATCAGTCTCTGCCATTCCTTTGGATTCATCAGCTGTGTGGAGAGGGGGAGCCTGCTGAATGGGCAACAGCTTGCTCTCCGTATCGTACTGCCCGGGCTTGGGTATCACATAGACAGCCGGCACGCAACATCCACGGTCGACCCTGACCATCGGGGGGGGGGCCTCAGAGAAATATGTCTGAGACAATATATTTATGGCACCAAACAACAGGAATTCTGCAGATGCTGGAAATTCAAGCAACACGCATCAAAGTTGCTGGTGAACGCAGCAGGCCAGGCAGCATCTCTAGGAAGAGGTGCAGTCGACGTTTCAGACCAAGACCCTTCGTCAGGACTAACTGAAGGAAGAGTGAGTAAGGGATTTGAAAGTGGGAGGGGGAGGGGAAGATCCAAAATGATAGGAGAAGACAGGAGGGGGAGGGATGGAGCCAAGAGCTGGACAGGTGATTGGCAAAGGGGTTATGAGAGGATCATGGGACAGGAGGTCCGGGGAGAAAGACAAGGGGTGGGGGAACCCAGAGGATGGGCAAGGGGTATATTCAGAGGGACAGAGGGAGAAAAAGGAGAGAGAGAGAAAGAATGTGTGTATAAAAATAAATAACGGATGGGGTACGAGGGGGAGGTGGGGCATTAGCGGAAGTTAGAGAAGTCAATGTTCATGCCATCAGGTTGGAGGCTACCCAGATGGAATATAAGGTGTTGTTCCTCCAACCTGAGTGTGGCTTCATCTTTACAGTAGAAGAGGCCGTGGATAGACGTGTCAGATTGGGAATGGGATGTGGAATTAAAATGTGTGGCAAAATTTATGGCACCAAATGTATTTAATATACAGCCGTTCAAGGAGTTGTTATTATAACTACTGGGCTTGCATTTCTATGAAGACTAGAACTTCAAGAGAAACGGGAGATACTACTTCCTTTGAAGCCACAGCAAATGACTGGAGACACTCAGTGGGTCAGTGGCGTATACAGAGGGAAATAGACAATCGACTATCTGGGTTCAGACACTTCATCTGGAGGGTCCACTCCCTCCAGAGATGCCACCTGACCCACAGGGTTCCTCAGGCATTTTGTGCGTCACTCTGAATTCCAGCATCTGCAGTCACTTGGGTCTCTTGCCTCCTTTGGACTCTGTTTGACTTTAGTGAGAGTCTAGTGGACCTCCATTAGATATATCTGAGATGACAGAGTGTGTTTTGCATGTCATGCCTTTCAGCAGGTTATGATAGACAAGCAATCAATGCTTATCCCTTGTCTTTGATTACATTTTTTTTACATCAGCCATCTGATTTCCATAATGCAGTAAATGTCGGTAGTGTGTACTCCCAGCAGTGAGTTTCAGCTGCCGGATGTTCCAATTCATATTTGACACCACTCTCTGAAGCAGCGTAGAGAATGGTGAGTGCGTGGAATGCACTGCCAGCAATAGAGGTAGAGGTGGATACAATAGGGTCTTTTAAGAGACTTTTAGATAGGTACATGGAGCTTAGAAAGATAGAGGGCTATGCAGTAGGGAAATTCTAGGCAGTTTCTAGAGTGAGTTACATGGTCGGCACAACATTGTGGGCCGAAGGGCCTGTAATGTGCCGTAGATTTCTATGTTTTAACACACAAAATGCTGGAGGAATTCAACAGGCCAGGCAGCAGCGATGAAAAAGAGTAAACAGTCGACGTTTCGGGCCAAGACCCTTCTTCAGGAAAGATGCCTGTATTAAATGGTGGGGCAAGGGGAAAGAGGCCTGCTGGAAGATGACAGGTGAAGCCAGTGCGTGGGAAAGGCCAAGGGCTGGAGAAGAAAGAATCTGATAGGAGATGGAAGTGGACCAGAGGAGAAAGGGAAGAAGGAGGGGGCCCAGGAGAAAGTAATAGGCAGGTGAGAAGAAGTAAAAGGTCAGAATGGGGAATAGAGGAAATGTGGGGGAATCTTGTTCAGTGGAAGGAGAAATCGATATTCATGCCATCAGGTTGGAGGATACCCAGATGGAATGTAAGGTCTTGCTCCTCCACCCTGAGGGTGTCCTCATCTTAGCACAAAGGGAGGCTATACATCGACACGTTGGAATGGGAATTAAAATTTTTTGCTACCGAGAAGTCCCGCTTGTGGCCGACTGTGCGGAGGTGCATGATGAAGCTGCCTCCCCACTTATGTCAGGTCTCACCGATATACAGGGGGCCACATCAGGAGCAGCGGATGGAGTGCTAAAAACAAGTTATAAAACTTGTTTGTTACATGGACAGCTGCCTGCATAATTTGTTTCTCTGAGAGCCAGACTTGGGTGCGTTCCAGTTCTACAATAGCTTCCCTGTTGCCCTGTTATCTGTTGATCGTTCCACATTCTCGCGACATAGTTTTATGCAAAGGGTGCTGACAGCCTGACTCAATTATATTTCAATCATTTGAAGTAGGAGTTCCCAACCTGTGGTCCATGGACCCCTTGGGAAATGGTCAGGGTCCATGGCATAAAATAGGTTGGGAACCCCTGATTTAAAGGATGAAAGTCCTAATACCTAGACTCTAGACTCGGGACATAACTTGACCTAGAGATCTGTGGATTGGACGTGTGTGTGTGTGTGTGTGTGTGTGTGTGTTGACTGGAGACCGCAGTGAGAACTGTGCAGGTCTCTGGACCTTGAATCACCCAGTTGCTAACATCTGCAGGCCTGTACGGTCAACACTAGAACATTGGGCTCCGAGGTTTTTAGAGCAACTTTATTTGTTAATTGTTGGCTTAACTAGAGTTGTTAAGCCCTTGTGCTTTCTGTTTAATCTTGTCAAGTTTGTTTTGACTGGCACGGGTTTTCCGTGTACTGTGATTATTTAAAGCAGACTCCTGATTAGTGCTTATCGTGGGGTCCTTGTTCGGTCGAGCCACTGATATTCTGTTGGAATTCCTATGTGTAAACTTTTGTTTCTGTCTCTACATGGGAGCCTGTCATTCCACCGCACCTGGGTTCAGTCATTGCCAGTGCACACCCTGACAAACCTCTTGGTCAGGCTAGCTACCTGTTCTTGAGACTGGTAAGAATCCAGCCTACATAGTCATGAATACTGACTCATAAGGTAACAGTACAATAACTTGGCCACAATCCCCCAGGTGCATTCTTCCTGCCGGATGCAGTGAGGTACAGGCAGGAGCCAAGTAATTTCCTTCTTAAATAAAAAGAAACATTAGCAGTATCAGTCAGCACTGAAAATAGGAGCAAAGTTAGGAAGGAAAGCTCTTCTGTGACCATTGTGGAACGTTCAACACTAATTAAGTGCCAAAATGTAATTTCATAATCACCAAGCAAACTTTGAACATTATTCACACTATTTGGAAAAAAATCCTTGCAACGTTCCAAATAAAAGTCATTGATTTTTTTTCTCAAGGTAAGCATTGGGCAGGTTAATAAAAATCTCCAAAACACTGAAATAAATGCATAGTATAATTTTAGATTTTAATGCAGTAAATTCTATACCTGGAATCTCACCACTTGTGTTTTAAATGAAACTTGTCAATAGAACGTCCAAGAGGATGACAACCTTGTTGTAGGGTTTGGAGACTTGCATGCTTCAACAATCTGAAGAGCTGTGTTAGCTGGAGTCAGGGCTTTATGGTTTGGCTCTTGGTAGGGTCACCCATGCCAAACAGGTCAAAGGGTAGAGGTCAGACTAAGAGCGGCCCACCGGTCCTCCAGGTTTAGAGGTTTAGCTCAGATCTAACAACCCTGACTGGTAAAACAAAACTGTTACAGAAACAATAATGAGGAATCCTTTGCATCTGAGTGCGACAGTGTTCCTGAGTATCCACTGGGGATTTGCATGATTGCAGAAGTGAAAACCAAGAGGAAGCTACTGACAGGATGAAGGAAGCTCTGAACACCACCAGAGATGGAGGACCTCCATTGCTGCCCTAAACACCAGCGGCGTAACGGGCAGTAAGTAATTTGTCAACAGAAGTGGAAAATGTGGAAAATTAATTACAGACTTGATATAACCAGACGAGGTCAGTGACTCAAGGATGAAAATAAGGGAAAGAGCATTTCTCTTATTTGGCTGGATCAAAGTTCAAAGTAAATTTTATTATCAGAACACATATATGTCACCAAGTACAACCTTAAGATTCTTTATCCTGCAGGCATACTCAGGATCAATGAAAGATCAAGTAAAGCATAGAAGACAACAATTGTGCAAATGAAAATATAAATAAATAGCAATAAATAACAAGAGCATGAAATAATAGGATAAAGAATCCTTAAAGTGAGATTATTGATTATGGGAACATCTCAATAGATGGGTGTCGTTATCCCCTTTTGTTCAAGAGCTTGATGGTTGAGGGGTAGTAACTGTTCATGGAACCTGGAAGTGCGAGTCCTGAAGCTCTTGTATCTCCTACCTGATGGTAGCAGTGAGAAAGGAGCATGGCCTGGGTGGTGGGGATCTCTGATGCTGCTTTCCTATGACAGTGTTTCACAGTGTAGATGTGCTCAACGGTTGGGAGGGCTTTACCCACGATGTACTGAGCTGAATGCACTACCTTTAGTATGATTTTCGGTCCAAAGGCATTAATGTTCCCATACCAGGCTGTGATGCAGCTTGTCAGTACGCTCTCCACTAAATAACTATAACCATATAACAAATACAGCACTGAAACAGGCCATCTCGGCCCTTCTAGTCCCTGTCGAACTCTTACTCTCACCTCGTCCCACCAACCTGCACTCAGCCCATAACCCTCCATTCCTTTCCTGTCCATATATCTATCCAATTTAACTTTAAATGACAACATCAAACCTGCGTCAACCACTTCTGCTGGAAGCTCGTTCCACACAGCTACCACTCTGAGTAAAGAAGTTGCCCCTTATGTTACCCCTAAGCTTTTGTCCTTTAACTCTCAACTCATGTCCTCTTGTTTGAATCTCCCCCACTCTCAATGGGAAAAGCCTATCCACGTCAACTTTATCTATCTCCCTCATAATTTTAAATACCTCTATCAAGTCCCCCCTCAACCTTCTACGCTCTAAAGAATAAAGACCTAAATTGTTCAACCTTTCTCTGTAACTTAGGAGATGAAACCCAGGTAACATTCTAGTAAATCTTCTCTGTACTCTCTCAATTTTGTTGACATCTTTCCTATAATTCGGTGACCAGAACTATAGAAGACATCCATAGATTCTCCGCAATGGGGCTGTAATGTAATAATCTGTAAGTTCAATTTGAAATGCCTCTTACAGAGTTCTTTTCAACCTCCTTTGGAGATACAATGTCACAGCACTTCCACATATGTTGTTATTCACCTTGCTGATAGAGTTATTTGAGGTAGGTTACAATACCTTCCCTCAAATATCTTTTTTTCTTTCCAAATGCAGAGAAATCCAACTTTCTGTCCAGGTCATTGGTCATTACCAGAGTAGGTCATTACCAATGGAGGAGCTCCCAACATCCACTCAGTGGCCACTTTCCTAGGTACACGTGTTTATTAATGCGAATAACTAATCATCCAATCAAATGGCAGCATTGTATAAAAGCATGCAGATATGGTCAAGAGGTTCAGTTGTTGTTCAGACCAAACATCAGAACGGGGAAGAAATGTGATCTAAGTGACCTTGACCATGGAATGATGGTTGGTGCCGGTCAGGGTGGTTTGAGAATCTCAGAAACTGCTGATCTCCTGGAATTTTCACACACAAACAGTCTCTAGAGTTTGCAGAGAATGGTACGAGAAACAAAAAGCATCCAGTGAGCAGCAGTTCTGTGGACAAAAGTGCCTTGTTAATGACAGAGATCAGAGGAGAATGGCCAAACTGGTTTAGGCTGACAGGAAGGTGATCGTAACTGAAATAACCATGCTGTACAATGGTGGTGTGCAGAAGAACACTCCTGAACATAGAACACGTCGGACATTGAAGTGGGTGGGCTACAGCAGCACAAGATCCTGAGCATGCACTCATTGACCATTTCATTAGGTACAGGAGGTCAACGGGCAGAGGACTGTCACATCGTCATGCTTGTTTTTGGTTCTACGGTGGAGGTAAACTGAGTCATTGCAGAAATCTTTCTTTGCGCCCTGACTATCCATGAACAACCATCGGAAGCTGCAAAGGAAGGGAGTTCTTAAAATAATAGTAGAATTATTTTTGCAGACTTGTTTGTGCCGTTGACCAGTGGGATGGGCGAGTTGGGAGGGGAGGGGGACAGGATATCATTGTCTAAGTTCCTCGCTGGTCTTGGGACAGTGAATGCAAATGATTTCCGGTTGTTTTTATGAGGAAGCACCATCTGAATTCACTGATTGTCTAGCCTGGGGTTTCCTACTGAGTGAGGTGAACAACAGGCCAAATAAACTCCATTATGATGAGAACAGACGCAAATAATTTCCTGGTGACTAGTCCCATCCAATTACTTATATCACCGAGTGCAAACCCAATGTTCCCTCTAGCAGACAGTTGGAAGATGTCTGGAGGTTATTAATGTACCAACGTACCCAAGCTCCCTCTGATCATAGAATCATGGTGGCACAGAAAGTTGATGTTGCATAAACAAAGTCACCAGAGAAAAGTAGCTGGTTGATATGAACAGTCTCTTTATTCGACAAAATGAGACACAGTAGGCATCATACTGAAACCTTTCAGAGGAAGAGGCCTGCTTGACCCAACACTACACGACATTTTATGTGCTAAAATTCATAGGGCAATTCCATATTTTCAAAGCACTCACACTGTTTCCTTTGAAATCCACACAACCCCGCTGTTTGCATTCACACTACGAACACACAAATGTGTCATAAATCAGCATTGTCTGGTCTTCCAGTTAACTGTGGCTCAAGGCTCTAAGGAACACATTGCTCGGAGCTGCATTTTAAATTTAATCTACAGTCCATATCCAGATCTGAAGATTGGTGGCTGAAGTTAGTTGCTGAAGTTATTTGCTATATGTGCTAACCCCAAAAACACCCGAACAGATGGCACACTCCACCTTTCTTGTCCGTGTTATCTCTTCGCAAAGCAACCCAATCACTCCTGTTTCCCTCTCTTATCCCAAGACACTGCAAATCCCCCTCTGCAAGAGGACTGATTCATTACCCTTACAAGCAATGACTTCCAGATTAGAACTCAACAGCATTTATGAATATTCTTCAAGTAGCTCACAGGAATAATGTTCTACCATCTCCAGATGGGAGCACAGTTAACAGAGTGAAATTGCACTGGTTCTGTCATTTCTAATATTGCTCAATTTTTGTGCTAGGTTACTCTGAAATTTGCTAATTGTCAAATTTTCAATGATTCAGTGGTTCAGCTTAATATCAGAGAATGTATACTGTGTGCAACCTGAAATTCTTACTCTTCACAGACATCCATAAAACAGAAAAAGCACTCCAAAGGCTGAATGATGGAAATGTCAGAACCCCAACCCCCCCCACGCATAAATAGCGACAAAAAGATCAATGGTCCCCCCACTTGCTCCAGCAAGAGCATCGTCACCATCCACCCACCATGCAAGTCATAGCAAATCCCCCAAATACACCATGATGTAGAGTCCATCAGAAAACTACAGTCCATCCCAACACTTCAGTATCTCACCCAGGCTCTCTCTCACTAGCAAGGATAACACCATAACACCATCCAACACCATAAACACTTGGAATTGGAATTTGTTTCTTAATCTTACACGTACCAAGGTACAGTGAAAAACGTGTTTTTCATACTATTCATTTATATCTGCATTTGTATATGCATATATTTATGTCTGCATTTTCACAGTTTCTTTACAGTTAACAGTTCCTGATGTTTAGAGTTTATAGTTATTTATTTGCTAAGTATGCCCACTGAAAAGGAATCTCGGGGTTGTACGTGGTGACATGTATGTACTTTGATTGTAAATTTTACTTTGAGCTTTGAACTTTGTACAAATCAACTCGCAACTTAGGAATATCCATACATGGTTTGTTTCAAATATAAATTTCGATGCTGCTTTAGAGTACTGTCCAAAAGTCTTCAACACATGTAAAAAAAAAGTTGTAAAGCAAAGGTGCTTTCAAATATAATGAAATGAAAGACTTCAGTTGTCTTGCTTGATTCTGCCTCTCCAGAGAGCCTCGATGAGGTTGAGCTCAGGGCTCTGAGGAGGCTATACCATCTGAAACCATATAAAAAAGATTCTAGGCTGCTGTGAGACCTATGTGGGTACTTCTCTTCAAGGTCGGAAGCAAGCATTGTCACTTCAACAATAACTGAAAAATCACACAGGCCGTGAGGTGCATTGACAATCAATAAGACAATGGAGATCACCTCATGTCATTCATTAATTATTCTCATTGCTTTTCCCTACCCTTTTTTGCATTCTGCACCAATCCCAGAAGGTTTGTGAACACTGACACACACTGGGGTATTACTTTTGACAATTTATTTTATTTCATTCTGCCTGAGAGAACGTTGGGCTCTCACTCAATCATGTGTGTAGCTGGACGAGCTCAACCACCAAGAAACACTGCTAAACAAGGATTTTGCTTCCCAGATACTTTTCAATGTATCTTATGGATTTTGGGCTGCTGAGCTTGAAAATCACCACACATTTCCCTATTACATGCCATTTTTTAAAATAACATTAACTATATTTGTTTTTTGATTCATAGTTCAAGTCAGAATAACTGATGTCAAGGTTAAGGAAGGCATTTTTTGTTGGTCCACAAATCAAGCGGGTCGATAGTGACCGGCAATTCGAAGAACTTCGATTGGGACTGGAAAAAATCACATGGAAGGCATTCAAGGATGTTGTTGAAGTACTTTCTGACAACTACAGAGTACCAAACTGTGTGCAGCTGGTTGACAACGTGCTTCAAGTATACAAAACCATGAAGAGTTTCAATAATTCAAAGTAGAGAGTTATGTGTATTCCACCTAGCAATAGGTGTTATTAACACCGAACACTTTCCTTTGCTACTGAAACCAGCCCTGGGCATGTGGCATTTCCAAGTAAGACTAAAGTGTCCCTTTCAGATTTCCAGTAAAAGATCGCTTTGTCCGGAAACAAGCAGTACTCCCTCACTTCACCCTCTATAGAGGAAGCCTCAAGAACATTCATGAAGGATTTTCTTTGTCTACCAGGAAACCTCTTAACAAGACGGTGCTCAGAGTAGAAACCCTGTTTCTGAAGTCTGGAGTCAGCCATCAATTCTGGGGGTGTTAACCTGGTAGAAGATGCTAACGTTAGTTTGCTCTTCCTAGCTATAGAACTGGACACTGCTTGGATACGGATGGAGGAACACCTGCAGTACTCTGAGAGGTCCAGGTGTACAAGGCACATGGGAGACCATGTTTGGTAAAGCATAAGCCTGGTGCTGGAGGTGAGTGATTGCAACATTTGAGAGACACTTGCATAGGTACGTGGAGCGGAGGGGCTTGGGAGGCTATGGGCCGAATACAGGTGACTGGGACTAGCAGGGGGGATGCATGGACTAGTTGGGCCAAAGGGCCTGATTCTGTGCTGCATACTTTATGGTGGAGCAGTCTTGATGGGCTGAATGGCCTAATTCTGCTCCCATGGTCTGTGGTCTTATGGCCTTATGGACTTGGGGAAAGTCGTGGATGTGGAGTGGATGTTTCCTATGGTGGGAGGGTCTAAGACCAGAGGACACAGCTTCGGAATAGGGAGGCATCCTTTTAGAACAGAGATGAGGAGGAATTTCTTTAGCCAGAGAGTGGTGAATCTGTGGAATTCATTGCCACAGGCAGCTGTGGAGGCCAAGTCTTTATGTATATTTAAGGCAGAGGTTGATAGATTCTAGATTAATCGGGACATGAAGGGATATGGGGAGAAGGCAGGAGATTGGGGCTGAGAAGAATAATGGATCAGCCATGACGAAATGGCAGAGCAGACTTGATGGGCCAAATAGCCTCATTCTGCTCCTATATCTTATGGTCTTATTGTCTTATGCTATGAGGTCTTGATGTTTCCCTCAGATGCCCAGACTGTTGAGACTCTGGCGAATTTCACTCACCAATGCTTTGATGTGTGTCCTGCAGTGAGGAAACCGAATCACAGATCTTTCACTTACACTGGCCACCAATAAATCTGGCTGAAGAAATTAAACAAAGAGGCAACCAGAAAATCCACAAATAGCAGAGCACAACACTCTGTTTGGCTTTGTACAAATCTAAAGCACATCTGAAGTGGTTTAGTAATTCAAGCTGCCAATTAGTCCATTGCCAGCAAAGAACTGAAGTATTGGATCACATAACTGCATAAACTATTTGCCCATTCGGGCCCGATTCATCTGTTATCAAGATACGAGGTTAAGCAGAAGGTGAGAGTTATGCATTCCATCTCAAAGAGTGGCATTGTCTACCTCTGTCCCTCTCGCCAACCGGTTACAGTCTGGTATTGACTGTAACTTTGGAGCCGTTCTGTGTAACGTTGCAGGCCAACAAAGAGAATAACAGTTGACAAAAATAAAGCTGAGTGAAAAAGAACATGTTAAACAGGGGCAGAGTTTTCTGGCCCACCAGTGTTCAGTCCAGATGAATCTGTGAAGCTAACCAGTATTGCAATAAGCTGATTGCACACTACGTCCCTCATTTTAAGGTATTTTCGATATTATTCACACACCCTGTGGATTTTTGGCCTTCCATATTGAGTTAGTTTAATCAGGACCAGAGAAGTCACGCACTTGAGCTTCCTGCACATTCAGGACACCACCTCTCCTAATCCCCAGCAAAAATGTGCGTTCGGTTATTGTCGGCCCATCGCTGAGCTTTTCCCTCAACCTGTGCACTCACATTCCAGGACTCTTCCACTCACGTTCTCGACATTTACATAGAACATAGAATAGTACAGCACAGTACAGGCCCTTCAGCCCACAATGTTGTGCCAACCCTCAAACCCTGCTTCCCATATAAGCCCCCACCTTAAATTCCTCCATATGCCTGTCTAGTAGTCTCTTAAACTTCACTAGTGTATCTGCCTCCACCACTGACTCAGGCAGTGCATTCCACGCACCAACCACTCTCTGAGTAAAAAACCTTCCTCTAATATCCCCCTTGAACTTCCCACCCCTCACCTTAAAGCCATGTCCTCTTGTATTGAGCAGTGGTGCCCTGGGGAAGAGGTGCTGGCTGTCCACTCTATCTATTCCTCTTATTGCTTATTTATTTATTATTATTATTATTTCTTTTTTTTTAACCTCTTGCATTTGCAAGGTTTGTTGTCTTTTGCACACTGCTTATCTGTCCTGTTGGGTGATATCTTTCATTGATTCTTGGATTTACTATGTATGCCCACAAGAAAATGAATTCAGGGTTGTGTATGGTGACATATATAATAATAAATTTACTTTGAACTTTGGAGAAGGTCCATCATAAAATCTGTGTCTACATTTGTGCTCTTATTCCATAGGACCATAAGACGTAGGAGCAGAATGAGACCATTTGGCCCATCGAGTTTGCTCCTCCATTTCATCACGGCTGATCCATTTTCCTCTCAGCCCCAATCTCCTGGCTTCTCCCCGTAACCCTTCAGGTCCTCACTAATCAAGACACCAAGTGTAGAGCTTGTCTGTGAACGTACAGTATCTCCTCAACCAACTTTCATTCAAAAGGCTTCTTCCTCGAGTGACCTTAATCACTTCCATCAATGGCTGTACCTTCGGCTGCTAAAGCCCAAAACTTAACAATTCATTCTCAAAACCTCTTCCTTTTTATCTCTCAGTCGGCCTTGAAACCACCACAAAATCTGCCTTTGATCACACGTCTAATTCGTCTTTACGTGGCCCTGTGTCAGTGTTTTGTTCTGGCTTTTATGAGAACTTCGGGCTTTGTCATGTTGTGTTAAACATGCTACACAGATTGAAGGTATTATAGTTCTTCATTGCTCCTGGGTTGCCATGATAATTAGAGCTTTAAACAACACATGCATGTAGCTTAATACTATATATATTGTTACCAATTGTCGGCTGGTGGTGTAGTGGTATCTGCCCCGGACCCTGGGGCGAGTGGTCCTGGGTTCAGATCCAGTTGGCTCCTTCCATCCATGCTGGGTTGAGTGTCCAGCTAGCAACTCAGCTTCGTAAAAAACAGACAAACGCTAAAGATACGGCCAGGTTGCCACCTGATGCGCCATAAGGCACAAGAGGAACAACAACAATCGCTAGTAATAAAATAAGTAAACCTTTGGGCTTCGTATTAAAGCCAAATCTTAATTAAATGAGTCCTTGCAACTCTTCTCAATTTTCAACTTTTTTCTCCTTTAAATCTTTTCACATTCCAAGGGAATGTTGATACCTTCAACAAAATTCCACTAACTCAAACGAACTCAGAAAATGGTGGTGATTTTCGGCCATTTGGGGATCTCTTGGATTTTTCCACGGGACCTCCAGTTCACAAGGAGACACTTAATGTAGACTATCCAATAACCCAAGCCAAAGATGCAAAGTATCTGTATTGAGCTGCAAGGCCAAGATTGAGTGAGGTTGAACCATCAGGAGCTTTGGCCTCCAAGTTCTGATATGGCAGAGGTACGACTACCTTTTCAACCCCTTTCAATACCTTCCATTTAGTGGAAAAGAAAGGAAAAGGCTGGTAAGTACATTCAATGATGTTCATACAGGATATGTAGAGTACTGTGCAAAAGTCTTCGTAACATATATATAGCTAGGGTGCCTAAGACTTTTGCACAGTAGTGTAGTAATTTTATGTATTGCACTGTACTGTTGCTGCAAAAGTGAAAACATATTTCTTGACATATGTGAGTGATGATAAACTTGATTCTGATATGGGTCTCTGTTGTGGAGTAAGAGCGGGAAGGGGCCAGGGAGAGGGGAATCATGCTTGGAAAAAGGGGAAGCGAGAAGAAAGGGAGTACCAGAGAGACATTCTGTAAAAATCAATAAACCAATTTCTTGGAATCAAATAACCTTGCCTCAAATCTGAGCCCACTCCACCACCCCCTCCACACCAACTCTGCCACCTGTCCCACATCTCTCCCGCAGCACTCCACCCTCACCATTCCCAATATCCTTTACCTCAGCCAGATTTAGAAACTCGCTCTCTGTTCCACGTGGACAAATACAGTACTGTGCAAAAGTCTTAAGCACCCTAGCTATATATGTGCGCCACAGACTTTTCCCACAGGACCACAGATTTGGTTTAAAGGAAGGACATAGGTGCTCTTTCAGTGTTTCTGTTTTCTCAATCATGCCTCAATGTTTTCCTTTGCAGAAGTTATTGCAGGAGACCCTGTCAGAAAGACGACTGGAATTCATAAAAATGGAGGTATGGGCATATTGTACCTTGCAAAATCTGATGAGGTCTTTGAACTCCATTAGGGATGGTAATGGACACCCGTTCCCTCTGCAGTATGTTCTCACTGATGATGGAGTATTTGTCTAAATGGGCTTGCTCCCCTTGGGTGGGTAAACATTAATTTTCTTGTCCTTTCTGCCCCTCAACCTCAAAGCAACGTCTGAGAATTTAGGGGCAGAATCCACACATCAAGTGATTCTTGCATTTTTCTGTTGTTTGGAGACATTCCCTCTTCTCCATAGCTTTGCCTTTTCCACCTATCACCTCTCAGCTTCTTACTTCAAGACCCCCTCCCCCACACAGCTATCACCAACGAGCTTTTCATCTTTCCCCTCTCCCCCCCTTCTTATTCTGGCATCTTCCCCCTTCTTTTCCAGTCCGGATGAAGGGTCTTGACCCAAAACGTTGACTGTTTATTCATGTCCATAGATGCTGCCTGACCTGAGCTCCTCCAGCATTTCGTGTGTGCTGCTTTGAAGGTTGTCAAGAACATCTGACTTTGATTTGGCCCTCTGCTTCACCTCAGGAACAACACAACATGAATATTAACAATAACAGAAGACAGATCTCAATCCCTTCACAATCCACAAGACCTTCAAATAGAATAACCTTTAACAGTACTCTCAACTCCCTGGTTCCGTGCACAAACAAAAGAAAATCTGCAGATGCCAGAAATCCGAGCAAAACACACAATGCTGGAGAGTACAATCAACGTTTCAGGCCAAGACCCTACTTCAGGACTGGAGAAAAAAAGATGAGGAGTCAGTATTAGAAGGTGGGTGGGGGAGAGGAGGAAGAAACACAGGGTGTTAGGCGAAACCGGAAAGGGGAGGATGGGCAAAGTAAAGAGCTGGGAAGCTGATTGGTGACAGAGGTACAGGGCCGGGGAAGAGGGAATCTGATAGGGGAGGATGGAAGGCCATGGAAGAAAGAAAAGGGAGAGGTGCACCAGAGGGAGGGAATGGGTAGGTAAGGAGATAAAGTGAGAGAGAGAGAGAGAGAGAAGGGAATGGGGAACGGAGAAGTGGGGGCATTCCCGGAAGCTTGAGAAATCAGCATGGCCTCCTCTACTTTCACGATGAGGCCACACTCAGGTTGGAGGAGCAACACCTTACATTCCGTCTGGGTAGCCTTCAGCCTGATGGCATGACCATCATATTCTCCCCCTTCCTTCACCATTCCCCATTCCCATTTCCCTCTCTCATCGTATCCCCTTACCTGCCCATCACCTCCTTTTGATGCACCTCCCCCTTTTCTTTCTTCCATGGCCTTCTGTCCTCTCCTATCAGATTCCCCCTTCTCCAGCCCCATACCTGTTTCACCAATCAACTTCCCATTTCACCCCTTCCCCCCCTCGCAGTTTCACCTATCACTTTGTAGTTCTTCCTCCCTTACCCTCACCTTCTGACATTGACTCCTCATCTTTTTTTCTCCAGTCCTGATGAAGGATCTCAGCTCGAAAAGTTGACTATATTCCTTTCCATCAATGCTGCCTGGCCTGCTGAGTTCCTCCAGCATTTTGTGTGTGTTCCCTAGTTCTATGTTCTGGTTTCACTTAGCCAGTTATCCTCAGCAAGTTACTTGACTGACATATATCTACACTAGCAAATTTCCATTTGTACAATCTATTAATAACTGTTGTACACTATTACTGAAACTAGTATTTAAGGCATGATGTCTATCAGATGACAAATTCAGTGATTGCAACCATGGCTAAATTTCTAGAGTTTATGAAGTTGGTAATTAACCATCTCTCTGCCCAGCACTGTCATACTCCATCTCTGTAAGGTACTGTATTGGCACATCTATCATAACAGTTTCTGTGGCAGGTAGAGATACATCTCGACCAAAGAAGGTGCAAGGTGCTCCTTCCCTCTGCAAGCCTTCAAGTCGCCCTTGAGCAAGGTAGAGCGCCTGCTTAGCCCCAGCTCCACCCCTGCCCCCTGCCTCCACCCCCGAGCAGGGTCACGTGAAGCCATGGGAGCAGGTGGTAGATGATTGTGTGAGCAGCCGGTGCATGTTACGCAACCACTGACGCCAGGCAGACTATCTCTGGGGTCACCCGCCTTGTAAAGACACTGCCCGGAAGAAGGCAATGGCAAACAACTTCTGCAGAAAAATTTGCCAAGAATAATCATGGTCATGGATAGAGGAAAGACTAAGAATCACGGCGTGAAGGGGGTCTTCCCTACAGGCAGATTAAAGACAGATGGAAAGACCATGATCGCCCGTATCATCTGACATGGTACATAATGATAATGATCATCATTATTATTACAGTAAACACTAAAAAGTAACATTGCTCTCAGAAGAACTTAGATGTAACCCTGACCACCACAAAATGGGAAAAACCTTGTAATCTTCTCTAAGGTATGGAGCGTTGTGGTTATAAATATCAAAACATACAGTGTAGAGATTGTTGAAAAGACAGATCATTGTTGAAACTTCATTAGAATACAGCTCTGCCGACAGTTCAAAGTATATGTTTCTTATTAGGTACGTCCTCAGGCAAGGGTAACTTCATCCTTTTGTTTACAAAGCCGGCATGATACAAACCTTTAGAGTGAACATGAGGTCAGTAGTCACATTTGAATCAACTTGCATGTATTTCACACTCTTGACACAATGTTCAGTGGTCATCGGCATTGCAAACAGCCCTCTATAGAGTCCCAGACTTTAAAGTATTCAGAGCAGCCAAATTATCAAACGAGAAATCTAAAATCAAAAACAGATCGGCTTGCTGGGATTTGGAGAGGACTAAGGTCATAGAAGGTTTATGGTCTTTCTTCTTCTCTCAGAGGGGAATGAATCTTTGGAATTCTCTTCCACAAGGGGTGGTGAAGGCTGGATGATTGAATATATTTAGAATGGAGTTAAATAAATAGTTGGAAGATCGATGAATTGAGGGTTATGAGGAACTGGCACAGAAGACGTGTTGAGGCCACCACAGGTCAGCCAAGATTATATTGAATGACAGGACAGGCTTGAGGGGCCAGGGACACCAGAGGCTGCAGATTCTGGCATCTGGAGCAACATCTCCTTAGGAGCTTGGCAGGTTGGCCAACATCTGTAGGTGGAAAGTAATTACAGAAATTTTGAGTCAAAACCCTGCAACAGGATTGCATTGACGGGCCAACTAACTGATTTCTACTCCTAATTTTTCTGTCTTCAGTTTCCTCCTTCCCCAATCCTCTATTATAGGGGCTACTCTGAAATTAATTTGGGACTTTCCTTAATGACCTAAACAGTTTTAATAATTGTAGGATGAGTAAATAGTGATTCTCTTTTGCACTGGTCAATCTCTTAAATGGAGATAATCACTGCATAGGTTATTGTCTAATGTGATATAGGTTGTGTACCCCTTATCCAAAATTCCAAAAATCAAAAATCTCTGAAATTCGAATTTTTTTTGAGTGCAGACATGATGTCACAAATGGAAAATTCCACAATGCATTGGGAAAGTTCCCAGATGATACACAGGTCTGAGCACACCACAGTCAGTTGGTAATAAACAGAAGTTTATGAAAAATAGAAAAACACTGCATAAAGCCAAAAATGAAGATCTCGAATGTGTATTGAAAGAGTGGATTCGTCAGTGTCAACGTGGGAACATATACTAATTAAGAGAATGCTGATCATGAAACAAGCGAAGATCTATCACGACGAACTGAAAATTGAACATAATTGTAACTATTCAGCAGGCTGGTACCATAAATTTAAGAAAAGCCACGGCGTTAAATTTTTAAAGATTTGTGGTGCTAAAGTGTCTGCTGATCTCAAAGCAGCAGAGAAATTCATTGATGAGTTTGCAAAGGTTGTCACTGGTGAAAATCTAACATGCTGAACAGCTGCATCAGTACATATATGTGGTGAACAAGTGTAAGACAAAGACTACTTACTGGTAGCACATAAATTTAGTGTCAGAAATGAGGGTGATTCCAAACTATCTCATTATGTTATATTGATTCCAAACTGTCTCATTATCCATAAAAATCTGAAATCGAAAACACTTCTGGCCCCAGGCATTTCAGATAAGGGGTACTCAATCTGCATACATTTTTTTTAGCTTCTTCTGTGTTGTAAATATTCAGTCCAAACGGGTAATTCTTTATTTTTACTTTCAGAGTCCTCCTGCTATTGTTGCTACAGGAGCAATCTCTCTCTGTCCTTGCCAGTGACAGAGAGCCTGTCTAAGATACTAAAGTGCTGGGATGGACTGTAGATTTGATGGGCTCTGGATCAAAGTGTCTTTGGAAGCTTTTGCAATTGCTTGCAGGGCGAGGGGTGGGGGAAGGTATTTTGGCTGCTGCTTGTGCGTGGGCACGTGGCCAAGTGGTTAAGGCATTGGACTAGCAACCTGAAGGTCGTGAGTTCGAGCCCCAGCTGAGTTAACATGTGTTGTGTCCTTGAGCAAGGCACTTAATCACACATTGCTCTGCGATGACATTGGTGCCAAGCTGTATGGGTCCTAATGCCCTTCCCTTGGACAACATCGGTGTCATGGAGAGGGGAGACTTGCAGCATGGGCAACTGCTGGTCTTCCATACAACCTTGCCCGGGCCTGCGCCCTGGAGAATGAAGACTTTCCAGGCGCAGATCCATGGTCTCGCAAGACTAATGGATGCCTTTATGTGCATGGGAGAGAGAGGGGAGGTTTGGGGGTTCTGATGTTTCTGTCATTCATTCTTTGGGTTTTTTCTGTTTTGTGGATGTCTGTGAAGAATAAGAATTTCATGTTGTATACTGTATACATTCTCTGATATGAAATTGAACATCGAACCATTTGAAACAATTGTATTATCCTTAATTTACTCAATCATGGCCCCCTTCATCCTTTCATAAATTACACTATTCTACAATCTATTTTGTCATCATTACCTCATTACAATTTAATCAGTTTGATGCTGAATTTTGATCAGTGGTGTGTAAAGGAGGGATCCCTCTCAGACTTACAATGATCGTATCCTCACTGAAGTCTGCCACTCACTGCGGCCACCGCTGGACATGGACAACATTATCAGCGGCTGTCAGGGAGACAGCCAAGGTGAATTTTATGCCTCATGCTGTCCACTGGATCTGGAGATACCTGAAGAATCTCAGGTTTTGTTGACCTCTGTGGTGTCAGGAGGTCTCAAGCGGTCGAAGAGAGCCGCTGCACCTCATTCTGGCTTTCAAGCTATCAGGAGGCTGTGAGGAGACCCACCGGGGAAGTAGCCCTCTGCGTGATGCAGGTGCCACAGAATGCATCATTGTTGTTTAGCAGGTGCTATATGTCAGATGAGGAAGTGTTAAGAAGAGAACTGATATCATCAGTCGGGAAACGGAATGGGAATTTCTGGGACATGTACTGAGGAAAGAGAAGCTCGAACATCTTGCAGTGTCAGGGAAAACTGATGGAAGAAAAAGTCGCTGTCAACAGCAACTGGCTTCCAGGAGTTTTATCAAGGATGGACAGGTAAAAGTTTTGAAGAGCTTATTAGAACTTCTCAGATGAAAGACAGATGGAAGGCCATGATCACCTACTCAAATGACTGTCAACACTGACTCACATTTAAGTTAAAAGTGCTTTCACACTTTCATCATACAACTGATGTGTGACCATAGATTGTGATTCATATATTGCCCAATGTCTCGGATGCACTTGTAACACATTCAGTCTGAGACAGCCCAGTGTACAATTTGGATTTGAAGCCACCAGAATAAATCAAACAGGACAAATTTTAGCCCCATTTCTGCAGGCTATCAAACTTGGGTGACGGGGTGGAGATACGTCTCTACCAAAGGAGGTGTAAGGCACTCCTTCCCTCCGCTAGCCTGCAGGTCACCTTTGGGCAAGGTGTAGCACCTGCTTAGCCTACCCACGCCCCAATCCATATCACGTGAAGCCAGGGAAGCAGGTGGTGGATAGCCATATGAGCAGCTGGTGCATATCACAAGTCCTGGTTATGCGACCAATGACACTAGGCAGACAATCTCTGAAGAGTATTGATAATGGTTGGGGTCACCCGCCTTGTAAAGGCACTGCCCAGAAGAAGGCAACAACAAGTCACTTCTGCAGAAAAATTTGCCGAGTACAATTATGGTCATGGATAAGACCAAGATCGCTCACGTCATATGACACAGCACTAACAATGATGATAACTGAACAACAGCTTTGGTGAGCAATTCAAACCCTGACCTTCCAGCAGCTTTTCCTTTAGCATGGAGAAGTAGTTGCCTGGTGTTAAATTCCCATAAATAAAATCAAAGGTTGTGTATGAATCAATTACGTAAGATTTGATCTGTGATCTGAGAAACAACAGTTCTTATTTACATCAACAAAAATTATCATTGACATTAACTCAGGCTAACCTAAGACTGTGCGGTTTAAAAAGCCAAAACATAAATTCCACTCTTTGTTCTCGCCGAGCATGGGAGTGCTGTGCCAGTGGGAGAGCAGGGTAATGGTCACCCTCAGGATATTCCAGACTGCTACTGACCTCTGCCACATGGCATAAATTGATGCCCACAAATGCCAGAGGAAAGTCACCAGCTCTGTACTCGAGGGGAGAACACACCTTCGAACTCTCCACCATCCCACAGAACCCAGTGTTGGATTAGACCGCACAATTGTAATTTTATGAGACCATGATCGCCTATGTCATGTGACACCTCACATGATGAAGATGATCAGACTTTACTGACCTCCTTCCGCACTTCTCATTCCTAAAAGCTTGGTGTACACCAAAAAAAAGTTTGTTGCACTACGAAATAAATAAAAACGACACCAGAAATATTCAGCGGGTCAGTCAGCATCCACAGAAAAAAGAAATAGAGTTAAAACTTCAAAGCAACATCCCTTCATTAGAACTGGTTCTGTCTTCTTGCTGCATTCAAACTTTGGCCTTTAAGAAGGCCTCAGGTTAATATGGGTGCCTTGAAAATTGCACTCTGCAACTTGGCAACCGTTTTTCTCTGAATGATGGCGAACTGTAATGTTTACTTGGAGTGTGGTTACTGCTCACACGTTATATACATTAGGCTGATGAAAACATACATCTACAGTAAGAAAAATTGAGCACTTGATTGAAAACAGCAGCGTATGGAGCTTGACACACATGTAAAGCCATTATTTGTTGGCTATGAGGCTTTCCTTGTTCTTGTAGACAGTCATTTCCTTTTGAATATCCTCTGTCTGTCATACTGCTGACCACAGTTTTCTCTTGACTACACGTAGAGTATTATATACACAGTTTGCTTTTCCCAAGAACATGTGTATTCCTGATAAAATCTACACAATGCAGTTCATGAGATATAAACTTGATATCTGGCTAGGCATGTATTTCATTTTCTCTCTCACAGTGTGTTACAACATACACACATAGCAGCCTTTGTTTCTATTCCTTCTGACTGCTAACAGAGGGCTTATTTTTCCAGCCTTATACCCCAGGCCTAGGGTGGTAGGGTGGAGATATGTCTCTACCTAAGGAGTTATAAGGAGCTCCTTCCTTCTGCTAGCTGCAGGTCACCCTTGGGCAAGGTGTAACACCTGCTTAGCCCCTGACCAGGGTCACGTGAAGCGATGGGAGCAGGTGGCGGATGCTCGTATGAGCAGCCGGCGCACATCACAAGTCCTGGCTCTGCGACCACTTCCACCAGGCAGACAATCTCTGAAGAGTATTGATAATGGCTGGAGTCATCCGTCTTGGAAAGACACTGCCCAGAAGAAGGCAATGGCAAACCACTTCTGTAGAAAAATTCGCCAAGGACGATCACAGTCAATCAACATCCACATCAGACAACACAGCACATAATGAGGATGGCTCTAGTTCTAATTGCGTCAACAGCTTATGATAAAACAAGTGGGGTTGACATGCCAGCTAGCTGAAGACAAATCACCTCTCAGCGCAAAAGAATCATAGAGCTGTACAGCACAGAAACAGATCCTTCAGCTGGCCATCTATATTTCCCATCTACCCTCATCCTATTTGTCCACATTAAGATTCAAGAATAGTTCCTACCCCTCAACCATCAGGCTTTTGAACCAAAGGGGACAACTTCACTTGCCCCATCATTGAAATGTTCCCACAACCTATAGACTGACTTTGGAGGGCTATTCACTTTTCATCTCATGTTCTCGATATTTATTGCTTATTTATTTATTATTATTATTATTTCTTCTTTTTGTATTTACGCAGTTCGTTGTCTTCTGCACACTGGTTGAATGCCCTAGTTGGGTGGTCTTTCATTGATTCTGATGTGGTTATTATTCTATAGATTTATTGAGTATGCCTGCAAAAATATGAATCTCAGGGTTATATATCATGACATATATGTACTTTGATGATAAGTTTACTTTGAATTTTAAGATCATATCCTTTCATGAATTTCCTATGTAAGAGTATCTCTAAATGTGCTTTCACATCCTTGAACAATCTGTAAAAGTCTTAATCCAAGTCCATTTTAAGCTCCTTCCTCTCATTTCAAACTGTGCCCTCTTGCTTTCGATTCCCTTACCATGGGGAAAAAATGACTCTCTACACAATCTACTGTAAACCTGTCATAACTTTATATACTATACAGCGCAGAGGTTTTAGGCAGATATATAGTTAGGGTGCCTAAGACTTTTGCACAGTATTGTATAATTTGTCTTTCCAGTTACCAAATAACACTTCGTACTACTAAACTAATACAAAGCTAAGTACTCTTAGCAACACGCACAAAATGCTGGAAGAACTCAGCAGCTATGGAAAAGATAAACAGTTGACATTTCGGGCCAAGACCCTTCAACAGGACTGGAAAGGGAGGAGGAAGATGCCGGAATAAAAAGGTGGGGGGAGGGAAGGAGGCTAGCAGGAAGGTGATAGGTGAAGCCAGGTGGCTGGGAAAGGTCAAGGGTTGGAGAAGAGAGAATCTGATAGGAGAGGAGAATGGACCATAGGAGAAAGGGAAGGAGAAGGGAACCCAGGGGAAGTAGTCGGCAAGTGAGAAGAGGTAAAAGGTCAGAGTGGGGAATAGGGAAGGGGGGGGGAGGGATTTTATTCACCAGAATGAGAATAAGTACTGTTTTCTGTTTCCCAGCCACCTTCATATTTTAACCAATATACTGTACTATACAAAAGTCTTGGGCACCCTAGCTATATATTTATATATATATGTGCCCAAGACTTTTGCGCCGTACTGTACTTCTTTCAGGTCACCCGTCAGCTTTTCTTGCTCTAGGGGAAACAAGCTCAAGCCAATCTCTTCTTATAGTTAAGTCCTTCAATTTAGACAATACCTCAGTGAACTGCATCAGATTGATTGTGAGAATTATCGAGTCGTTCTTGCTCCGTGCATACGTAACACTTGGTGGCTCTCTGCACAGTCTCTCGTGTAGTCCTATCTTTCCTTCAATATGATGACACAGTACCCCGGGTGCAGTCAATTTCATCAAGTCTCAACAAATCACCCCAATTCGTATCTGCTTTGTCACAATCTATAAAGACAAGCACGTCATATTCTTTTGTTACCATGTATGATGCATGATGAAGTTCAGTTAAATTGGACGCCAATCCACTATAAAGCCAGTTGAGGAAAACTTAAGTGCTGCTGTGACCAGTACAGTGTATTAAGGTATGCTATTGCTATTTGGCCTTCCTTTGGTCGGAGACGACCATGAATGCTGTGTCCCAGTTGTCTACGTGATACACAAGCCAGGACAGTACGATACGGAGAGCAAGCTGGAAGGCTCCCCCCTCCACACATCCGATGAATCCAAAGGAACGGCAGACACTGACACACTTTGGCACCAACGTCGTTGCAGGAGTTGCCAGTCAACATTGAACTCAACTTAGGACGGCCTTTGGACTCCAGCTCCAGACTTTTTATCTGGGTTTACACCTGAATACTCCCCCATGAGTGGGTACAGCTGCAAGGCAGCCGAGGTTTGAGATCAGAGTTTTCCTTCTCCTAGATGAGCTGCCAACCACGGCTGATGAGCCCCATCTGTTCAAAGCAACTGGTTTTAAGGCACCAGTAACCTGCCTTCGCCCCTTCTCCTGTCAGTAGAAACAGTTCCGCCGGGCTTAGTAGCTAAGCCATGCATGAAGTCGAGGAAACCAAGGTATGGAAAATCATCATTAAAACAGGAGATAAGATGCATCTTATGGACATTGTGGCTAGTATATGATTTATCTATATTTTCCCAGTAGATTATCAATTCCAAACTCATGGAATTTTGTCAAAATTTGAAATACCTTATGATGAGTGTATACTGATACACTGCACATGCCCCACTTCCCCCTCGTACCCCATCCGTTATTTATTATTATAATGTATATATATGTATTCCTTTTCTCTCTCTCTCCTTTTTCTCCCTCTGTCCCTCTCACTATACCCCTTGCCCATCCTCTGGGCTTCCCCCCTCCCCCTTTTCTTTCTCCCTGGGCCTCCTGTCCCATGATCCTCTCATACCCCTTTTGCCAATCACCTGTCGAGCTCTTGGCTCCATCCCTCCCCCTCCTGTCTTCTCCTATCATTTGGGATCCCCCTCCCCCTCCAACTTTCAAATCTCTTACTAGCTCTTCTTTCAGTTAGTCCTGACGAAGAGTCTCGGCCCAAAACGTCGACCATACCTCTTCCTAGAGATGCTGCCTGGCCTGCTGCGTTCACCAGCAACTTTTAGGTGTGTTGACTGATGTACTGATTCATTTGCATCTGGCTCTGGTCAGCACATGTATACCTCATTATCCAAATATACACAAAACCCTGTGTTTACATAAACTGCTTCTCAGCAAAGATATCAAGTTGCATTAGGGTGCTTCTACTTTTCAATCTATTTCCTGAATCTTCTCCTCTTCAATTGAAAATTGTTGAATCAAATGTGTCAATATTCATCACTATTCTCCTTGGCTCCTGCTTGCTAATGAAATCATGCTGTGTGACGTCTTGGCTAATTCCCAGTCATGAATCTTCTCAAATCTATAAGCATCATCAACAAAACCCCTGATAGGTGAGGAGAATGGCCCACAGGAGAAAGGGCATGAAGAGAAGGAGGAGGGGACCCAGGGGGAAGTAATAGGCAGGTGAGAAGAGGTAAAAGTCAGAAGGGGGGCAAATTTGATTACCGGAAGGAGAAAGTGATAAACATAAAAGTATTTCCTGAACATATTCGGGTAATACTAGAAACAGTCCATAATTCTTCAATAAATATTTTTTTCCAAATAATGAAAATTTAAATTTACTTTCAAATTTTAGCAAAAATCACCATTAAATACCCTGATCAGCAAATAACTGTCTGGGAAATTGGCTTGGTTCATGTCAAGATTCCTCATCAAGTCAAATTAGTTAAGTGCCACATTTACAAGGGCAGTTAATTTAGCAAACCCATGTCTTGATCGTGAGCATTTTGGAAAGCTTGTCTGACTAAAATAAACCTGATCATCTGTTGTTTTAAGTCTTGGCACCAGAGCCCACCTCTTATCATATTGCAAACAGTGAATAGGAAGTACTAGAGCTCATCCTTGACCACGAGTCTTTCCATTGTTATTAAGTTAGTCCTTCTAGTGTAGTTTATAATCTAAGACGGGGGTGGTCCCCACCTGTGATCCACGGACCCCCTTGTTAACGATAGTGGTCCAAGGCATGAAAACGGTTGGGAACCTCGGGTCTAAAATTTTTTTTAAATATATTTTTTTATTATTTATTGACATTCTGCACAGAATCGGCCCTTCGAGCTAAGCTGCCCTGTAAACCCCCAATTTGATCCTAGTATAATCACAGGATAATTTACAACGACCAATTAACTCACTGTGAGAGGAATCTGGAGCACTCAGAGGAAACCCACGCGGTCGCGGGGAGAACGTACGAACTCCTTACAGGCAGCAGTGGGAAATGAACCCGGGTCGCTGGTGCCGTAAAGCCTTGAGCCACCCACTACGCTACCATACCACATATGAGAATATGCAACTGGTGTTCACTTAATAGCAATACCTAAAACGTTAGGAAGCATTAATACTACCTTTCCTGTGTTCATTGGCATTAATAAGAATACCTAGTTAATAGTCACACTTTTAGCACAGCAGCCTTGTGCATCCAGGGCAGGGTTATAACCAAGGAATCAAAGGCTAAAAACTTCTGCTATTTAAAAATATGTTTCTACTGGGAAATGCTGTTTTCACCCAAATACAATATAAATTTCAGAGCAAGTAAAGGCACTAACCAAAACAGATGCAAAAACGATCATCGCTACTCAAGTCCAAAGTTTAATGCTCATTATTAATGGGGATGTGAGTTATCCAAAATACAAATGCTGGCACTTGAAGAGCCAAATACAGGAAAACACTAACATATGCAGACAATAGCAACATCCAAATAATCTCCCATAAGAAAACAAGGAATGAGAACATTCGATTTGGCCCAAATGTTTGTCCCTCCTACACATTATGTGCAACCTGTTCTATTATCAGATTTGTCCTTCACATTTTGACTCCTAATAAAGTATTTTTTGAAGTTTCTCCCAGTATTTCAAAGGTAAATGAGACAAAGGTCCAAAGTTTTCTTTTTTCCTTATTGTTAGTACCTCTTAGCAAGGGGTAATGTCAAGGCTTTGTAAAGCACTGGTGGAGACTCACTTGGAGTTTTGTGGGCAGTTTTGGGCCCCTTCGGATGTGCTGACTTTGGAGACTGTTCAAAGGAGGTTCACGAGGATGAGTCTGGGATTGAAAGGCTTATCATATGAGGAGCGTTTGATGGCTCTGCGCCTTTACTCACTGGAATTGAAGACTGAGGGGAAACCTATTGAATGTTGAAAGGCCTCTGTAGGGTGGATGTGGTGAGGATGATTCCAATGGCGGGGGAATTTAAGACCTGGGGCATTCATTGCCACAGGTGGCTGTGGAGGCCAAGTCATTGGGTATATTTAGGGCAGAGGTTGATGGGTTCCTGATTGGTCACGGAGAGGATGCAGGAGATTGAGGCTGAGAGGAGAATGGATTGGCCATGATGAAATGGCGAAGCAAACTCAATAAGCCAAATGGCCAAGTTCTCCTCCATTCCTCTGATCCCTCATCCTCCCCTAACCCCGCTTGATTCCCCCACTACCCTCTTTCCTCCCCACGACTCCCAACCTTCCCTCTACCCCTCATCACCCCTCCATTCCTCTGATCCCTCATCCTCCCCTAACCCCGCTCTCCCTGAACAGCCTTCTCCTACCCACCCTCCCCCCACCTTCTTTATAGGGCCTCTGCCCCTTCCCCCTACAGTCCTGACGAAGGGTTCCGGCCCGAAACGTCGACTCATCCTTTCCACGGATGCAGCCCGACCTGCTGAGTTCCTCCAGCGTGTTGTGAGTGTGGCCAAGTTCTGCTCCTGCATCTTCTGGCCTTCTGGCTTATCGAGTTTGCTCCGCCATTCTTAAGTATTGCCACTTAAGAACACAAGAATGTAGAAACCTTGCAAGCAGATAAAGTGGGCAGTAATGGTCTTTTTCCCCAGTGTAGGAGAATCCAAAATGGGGGGGGGCGATAGACTGAGGGAAAAGGGTAGAAATGGACCTGAGGGGCAACTTTTTCACCAAGAGGGTGCTGAGGATATGGAGAAAGCTGCCAGAAGAGATGTTAAGGTCAGGTACAATAGTACCATTTCAGAAGCACTTGGACAGGTAGGTGGAAGGGTAGGGCAGAGAGGGATATGGGACAAACACAGGAAATTGGGGCAAGCTGAGTGGGCACTGTGGCTGGCATGGCCTCAATGGGCCGAAGGGCCTGAGTGCATGATGTATTGCTCTATGACTTGATAACAGAGGAAATGGAGGGAATAGGCCATGGGACCCTCAGACCTGTTCTTCTCCTCAATGTGACCATGGCTGGTCTTTGCTCTGAGAAAATAACTGTCCAATTGCACACTCAACAAGACCAAGGAGTTTGTTATAGACTTCAGGAGAGGGAAACCAGAGGTCCATGAGCCAGTCCTCATCGGAGGATCAAAGTTGGAGAGGGTTAGCAACTTCAAGTTCCTGTGAGGTATTATTTCAGAGGACCTGTCCTGAATCCAACACATAAGTGTAATTGCAAAGAAAACACGGCAGCAACTCAACCTTAGAAGAATGAGGGGAGACCTCATAGAAACATTTCGAATGTTAAAAGGCATGGACAGAGTGGATGTGGCAAAGTTGTTTCCCATGATGGGGGAGTCTAGTACGAGAGGGTATGACATCAGGATTGAAGGGCGCCCTTTCAGAACAGAAATGCGAAAAAATTTTTTTAGTCAGAGGGTGATGAATCTATGGAATTTGTTGCCACAGGCAGCAGTGGAGGCCAAGTCATTGGGTGTCTTTAAGGCAGAGATTGATAGGTATCTGAGTAGCCAGGGCATCAAAGGTTATGGTGAGAAGGCGGGGCAGTGGGACTAAATAGGATAAAATGGATCAGCTCATGATAAAATGGCGGAGCAGACTCGATGGGCCGAATGGCCTACTTCTGCTCCTTTGTCTTATGGTCTTATGGACCTCCTTGGGAGTTTGCGAAGATTCGACACGACATCTAAAACTTTGACAAAAGCCTATAGGTGTGTAGTGGAGAGTATATACTGACTGGCTACATCACGGCCTGGTATGGAAACACCAATGCCTTTGAAATGAAAATCCTACAAAAGGTAAAGAATTCGGCCCAGTACGTCATGGGTAAAGCCCTCTGAACCATTCAGTACATCTACATCTGTCATAGAAGAGCAGCATCCATCATCAAAGACCCCCACCGCCCAGGTCACGCTCTTTTCTTGCTGCTGCCATGAGGTAGAAGGTACAAGAGCTTCAGGACTCGCACCACCAGGTTCAGGAACAATTACTACCCCTCAACCATCAGGATCTTGAATAAGAGGGGATAACTACACTCACCTGCCCCATCACAGAGATGTTCCCTCAACCAATGATCTCACTTTAAGGACTCTTTATCTCATTATCTCATGTTCTCAATACTTATTGCTATTTATTTATATTTGCATTTGCACAGTTTGTTGTCTTCTGCACTCTGGTTGATCTTTCATTGATCCTGTTATAGTTACTATTCTATGGATTTGTTGAGTATGCCCACAGGAAAATGAATCTCAGGGTTGTATATGGTGACATATAATACTTTGATAATAAATTTACTTTGTACTTTGAAGTTATCAGCCTACTCTTTGCCATCACACTCATAGAAGCAAATGAGACTCAATCACCAGGTTCAATGGATGTGAAAAAATACATCACAGAATTACCACAAACCCTAACGTAGCAAGTGGGCAAGCTGGGCACTCTAGCTGAAGGCTTGCTCCTCATATAATGATTTGCCATTTGTTCAGATCATCCAGTGAAGAATTACTTTCTCCCACAGTACAGTTACATTCAACCAAAAGGAATGAAAGAAGTCCCCTAAATACTTAAACATAAGAGATTCTGCAGAAGCTGGAAATCCAGAGCAACATGCACAAAATGCTGGAGGAACTCACCAGATCAGGCAGCATCTATGAACATCAATCAACAGTCGACGTTTCGGGCTGAGGCCCTTCTCCAGGACTGGAAAGGAAAGGGGGAGACGCCAGAATAAAAACTTGAGGGGAGGGGAAAGACGACAAGCTGGAAGATGATAGGCGAAGCCAGGTGGGTGGGAAAAGTAACGGGCTGGAGAAGAAGGCATCTTCTAGGAAAGCAGAGTGGATCACGGAAGAATGAGAGACACCAGGGGGAAGAGATAAGCAGGTGAGGAATAGAGGTGAGAGGCCAAGTCATAGGTGCTGCTTAACCTGCTTAGTTCCTCCAGCATTTTATGTGTGCTCCCATAAATATTTGCTCTCACCTTGACATTTCAACTTGACGTTATTACTTATCTAAATTGGGACTTTTCTTAGTTTTACATTGCCCAGTTGATTCGTTTGAAATCAAGGTTCAAAGTTCAAAGTGCACTTAGTATCAAAGTATGTATGCATTACATAACCTTGAGATTTGTCTCCTTACGGGCAGCCACAGAACAAAGAAACCCAATAGAACCCATTAAAAAGGACCACCAGAATGCGCACAAAAAAAGAAACAAACCATACAGATAATAAAAGTAATCAAATAACATTGAGTACTGAAGTTCACGAAAGTGAGTCCACAGCACAGTGAAGCCAGTCATCACTGCAGCTACCTTCCTGACCAGACCAATCTTGGTAAAGCAAGTTCCTTCTGCCCATCAGGGGAGGAGAAGACAGCGGCGCGACGCAGCGTGCGCGGCCACTCCGAAATGATATCGTATTTGTTAAATAGGCACCATGCACAATCCTGATTTGATGGAGACAGGCGTAAGAAGCATGGAGGAACATCTGGAGAAACGTTTGAAATGCCTGCTTCACTGCCGTTGCTACTGTCCGATCGAGAATCTCCGGAGGGGAAGGCCCCAAATCCTCGGCTTTGCCTATTGCCTGTTGCCGGGGCCAGGGTCAAAGCGCTCGGCAGGGATGGTGCTCGGTGCTCGGTGTCGGAGGCTCGAAGTTTTCGGACGGACTCAAGAGTCGGCTGTTGTTGGGTGCTTCCAGGGTGCTGCATCGGCAAGTTTGCGGCATTGGAGGTTCATGGCAAGAAGAGAGTTTCTCTTCCTTCTACCGTCTGCGTGAGATGATGGGACTTTCAAGAGACTTTGAGACATTTTTACTGTGCCCATGGTCTGTTCTTTATCAAATTATGGTATTGCTTTGCACTGTTGTAACTATATGTTATAATTATGTGGTTTTTGTCAGTTTTTTTTAGTCTTGGTTTGTCTTGTGTTTCTGTGATACCATTCTGGAGGAACATTGTATCATTTCTTAATGCATGCATTACTAAATGACAATAAAAGAGGACTGCGTGTCCTCATAATCTAATCTAATCTAATCTAATGTACACTTTAAATTCACCCAAAAGCAGTGGGAATATCCTGGAATGTGGACGTTCTAATCCGGGGGGGGGGGAAAAGACTTGACAGAAGTAACTGTTGTGTATTTAATATTTCAGTAATACTGTAAATATACAGTATTGTGTAAAGGTCTTGACCATTTATATAACATCCAAGATGGCGCGGCAATCATCAGCAGCTTTCTACTGGCTTTGAACTTTATATAGCTAGGGTGCCTAAGGCTTTTGCATAGCACTGTAGTAATTTAATGAATTTCACTGTACTGCAACCAAAAAGAAATTCATAACACAGGTGAGTGATGATGAACCTGATTCTGAGATGGGCCTCTATTGTGGACTGAAAATGGGAAGGGGGCAAGCGAGAGGGGGAATCATGGTTGGGAAAAGGGGAAGAGAGAGTGGAGGGTGCCGGAAGCACCAGAGAGACCTTCTGTGATGATCAATAAACCAATTGTTTGGAGTCAAATGGCCTTTCCTGGTGTCTCAGGGCTGGGTGTGTCTGTACCTGCATCACCCCCGCACCTATCTCTCCCTCTCTGCCACCTGTCCCAAACTCCCTCCTGTGGCATTCCACCCTCACCATTCATAAAATCCTCTGCCCCCGCCAGATTTACAAACTTGGTCTCCGCTCCACGTTGACAAATAGAGTACTGTGTAAAAGTCTTAGGCACCCTAGCGATATATATGTGCCTAAAACTTTGCACAGTACTGTATTGTCTGATTAAGCATTCTTTGTTGTTAGGTAATTCATTATGGGATATAGGTAAAAGTCTGTGAAAGGCATATGTCGTCACACCTCCACATCATAAGTGTGCGCCTCACTAAAAGGTAAAAGGAAAGTACACACATTTATCCCCAGGTTTCCTGCAGTTTTTCTTTCGAATAGTTTTAGAGTTACAAAGCATAACAGTAACATTAAGAATAGTTGATTGCAGTGATCTGACCAAGAGCTGCCAACTCAGATCAGGAGTCAAAATGCCATCAGTAACTTCCACCCAATCCTGCCAAAGCTTATGAAAAGGTTTCCTTGAAAAATATTTCCTATTCTACGAAAAGAATAAAGGTTGAGCAAGTAGTAAAGGAATTGTTCAGTCAGGATAAATACTATAGATGTTCACATATCAGAATTTCACAGCCAAGGAAGTCTGGTAAACGTTATTTTCTATGCTAGGAAACTAAAATACGCAGTTCTCAGAGACAATGTTTAAAGGAAGTTACCACAGAGGAAAAGGCCACAGCTTGAAGACTGCTTCCTCGACCCAACTTTTGGTTACTGCTCTAATCTTCCCCTTCTGGTCTTGACCTCTATGCCATGTGGATTTCTGTTCACCAGGACTGTTGGATTTCATAAGCAATATATCTTCCATTAAAGGTGGCATAGGAGCCTCACACCACCAGGTTCAGGATCAGTTATTACCCTTCAACCATCAGGCCCTTGTACCAAAGGAGATAACTTCACTAATTTCACCCACTCCATCATCAAAATGTTCCCACAGCCTATGGACTCACTTTCAAAAGCTCGTCATCTCATGCTCTCAATATTTATTGTTTATTTATTAATATTATTTCTTTCTTTTTGTATTTGTACAGCTTGTTGCCTTTTGCACACTGGTGAACACCCAAGTTGGGCGATCTTTTATAGCTTCTGTTATGGTTATTATTCTATGGATTTATCGAGTATGCCTACTAGTCAATGAATCTCAGGGTTGTATATGGTGACATGTAGTACCAATAATAAACTTACTTGGAACTTTGATAACTCCTTGAGCTAGCTTAGACAAAAAGACTACCTGAGGTATAATGAATTTAAGTGGCATCCAAAGTTGATAAGTGCATCCAAAAGGAGCATCACCACAATTACGAGCATCCTTTCCCTCTTCATTATATCTTTTTTGATATTGATCGCTTTGAATCCAGGTAAGTTCCTTTATTATGCTTGATAACCTACCCTTCTAAGGCCTTGCTGAACTGAGTGGCATCTGCCAATTTAAGAAAGTCTAGTTGTACTGTTTTTTTTAATCTAAAATTCGTTGACACTTCCAGACTCAATTATTCCAGCTTTCCTCTGGCTAGCGTCTACTCTCAACCTTTGGCTCATCTAAAATTCTGCTGCCTGCATCATTTGCCAAACCAAATCTCACTCAATCATTCTTGCCGACCACAGTGTCTCAGATTTCAAATGTCATTTCTTTAACTCCTTCCGTGGTCTCATCCCTCACCATTTCACCGTTCTCCCCATCACTTTAATCTCCAATAGTTCTACAATACTACCCCACCTCCTCCACGAAAAAAATCCTCCTGAAGCCCCTCTCTCTCCCTGGTGGTCTTGTCTTTTCTTCCGAGGCTCCACAGTGATGGAATTACTTCACTAAAATCCTCAGCTTTTACTTAAAATTTTCTATTTAACCAAGATTATGGTTACAAGTCAAGTCAAGTCCACATTATTGTCATTTAACTATTTACATGTATATAACTTATATAACCATATAATGTATATAGAAATGAAACAACATTTCTCTGAACTAGTGTGTAAAGTGCAGTAGTACACATAACACACATAAAACACAATAACTTATGAAGGTAAGGATAAATTCTACAGTTAAATCACATATAAATAACAAACTAAGGTGCATAAATTAAATATTGTCAGGTACAAAACAGATTAACCGGTGACACTTCAAATGTGATGCAGCAGGGAGTTCAGAAGCCAAATGGCCTGAGGGGAGAAACTGTTTCCCATCCTGTTTTTATGCATCAGAGTCTCCTGCCTGCTGGTAGAAGGTCAAAAATGATACTGGATGGATGGGTGGGATCCTTGATGATACTAAGGGCCCTGCGTATGCAGCGCTCCTGATAAATATCCCCAATGGATGGTAGGGAGACCCCTATGATCTCATAGTCCTTTGTAGGAATTCCGGTCCGATGCTCAGCTGCTCCTATCCCAGATGGAGATGAAACTTGTCAGGGTGCTCTCACCTTTAATCTTTCTCTTTCACCACGTCTTCTATTTTTCGTTGTACCTGGACTATCTGTGGACAATTCTAATGTTCTTCAATTCAATTCAAGTTTAATTGTTATTCAACCATATATGGATACCCATGAATACAACCAAACGAGACAGTGTTACTCTGGGGCCAGGATACAAAACACAGTACCAACAGTCATTCACAGCACAAAGCACACATAGCACATAAAGGTATCAGTACAATACAGCCATGCAATTGAAAAGTCCAGACCAGAGCCATGAACGCTGCCAAAATCTGCAGTCAACCACAATACAGCTTGTCTTCTTCCGAGTGAACACTGGGGGCAGCACTGACTCCAGCCTGAATGTCATATCGCCCCCGATAGAGTGCGTCAGCTCTGACGCCTATCTCCTGGCGGCTGTAAACATGCGATACCGCGATTTGAGGCATAGTCCTCGCACAGACAAGATAGCAAGCACATATAGGATATCAGTAAAATACAACCACGCAAAAAATAAATATGCATAAGGTCCAGACCCTGATTCTTCCAGCCAATGCTAGAATATTTATGCATTCCAAGTTCATCCAAAGCTATACCCGAGCTTTTATAAAGTTCCTGTCACTCAATACATGCACACTCATTAGCCCACCCAGCAATACCTCAAGTTTTCAAATTCTGATCCTTCTTTTCAACTCTTCCAAGGTTCATCACATACCTTCTTTGTAATCTGCTTTAAGCACCACAGATTTCTGAGATCACCGCATCCTTCCGCCTCTAGTCTTTTGTATCTCACAATTCTACGAATGACCGTCCCTTCAGCTGTCTGGATATAACTCTCTATCTAAGAGGCTTCTTGAAACCTACACCTTCAAATGAGCTTGCCTGCAATCTCCTTTAATATTTTTTAAATCACCCTTATAAGGCAGAACTATCTTAAAGAGCTATATGCAGTACTGTGGAAGAGCCTCAGGAGCGGAGAGCAAATCTGTAAACCTGGCGGGAGCAAAGGATGCTGGGAACAGCAAGGGTGAAGTGCCGTGGGAGGGGCGTGGGACAGGTGGCGGACAAGGAGTGCCAGGGGTGGGGGGGGGGGGTTGGGGTGAGGTGGCTCCGGTGCAGACACACCCAGCCCTGAGACACTAGGTGAGGTCATTTGATTCCAAACAATTGGTTTATTGATCATTACAAAATATCTCTCTGGTGCTTCCTGCTCCCTCCCCTCTCCCCCTTCCCTTTTCCCAACTGTGATTCCCCTCTCCATGCCCCCTTCCCACTCTCAGTCCACGATAGAGACCCATATCAGAATCAGGTTTATCATCACTCACACATGGCATGAAATTTGTGTATTTTTGCAGCAGCAGCTGTGCAGAGCAATACATAAAATTACTACATACTGAGCAAAACTCTTGGGCTCCCTTGCTGTAGAAATGTGCCTAAGACTTTTGCACAGTGCAGTGAATGTAGGTCGTTATCTCTGACGAGGAGCAAAAGCCTCTGCTGTTGGCTGTTGACACAGGTGATGTCATTTTAATGGTGTTTTTATTGCAGGCAGTTAGCTTAATTCCAGATGTTGCTGAAACACCCCAAATAGCTGAAGCATGAGACACAGAGACACAAAACACATTGAATGAATAGGTGTCCAGAAATAAAACCACACACGACAGCTTCCCCACAATGCCACCTCCATCTGTTGGTTTTACAGACCTATCCATCATCGCTAGCAAAGTCTCATATTCACCCCATCAGAGTCAAGATAGATATTGTAAACCTACAAATTAACTAAGGAAGCCAACAAGAAGGTTAGATTAGATTAGATTCTACTTTATTGTCATTGTGCTGAGTACAGATACAAAGCCAATGAAGTGGATTTAGCATCTAACCAGAAATGCAAAGAATAGTGTTATTTACAAAATAACTGCAAATAAAAAGTAAGTGCTACAGCACACAAATATAAAAGTACTGAGACAGTACAATATGGGTGCAATACTGCTCAGCGCTGTGATGTGAGGTTCAGCAGGGTCACAGCCTCAGGGAAGAAGCTCTTCCTGTGCCTGCTGGTGTGGGAGCGGAGGCTCCTGTAATGCCTACCAGATGAGAGGAGAGTAAAAAGTCCATCGTTAGGGTGAGATGCATCCTTGATAATGCTTTTCACCCTGCCCGGGCAGCGTTTACGGTAGATGTTCTCAATGGTGGGCAATTGGGTGCCGATAATCCGCTGGGCAGTTTTCACCACACGCTGGAGTGCTTTGCGGTCCGATATGGGACAATTGCCATACCACACTGAGATGCAGTTGGTGAGTATGCTCTCAATGGTACAGCGGTAAAAGTCCATCAGTATCCTGGGACACAGATGAGCTTTCTTCATGCTCCGCAGGAAATAAAGGTGCTGTTGCACCTTTTTGATCAGGTTAGAGGAGTTCAGGGACCAGGTGAGATCCTCGAAAATGTGGACACCAAGGAATTTGAAGCTTGGGTCTTCTTTTTACTGAGATTTTATTGATCTTCTTCTGGTATGGGTCATTGGTTAGAACCTGTGTTTGGGTCGATGTCCTAGCTTTTCCCTTCCTAAGCTAACGGAAAGGGTAATCCTTTGACAGCAATGGCTTCTCTTTCAGATCAGCCCAAATGAGTGGCCCCAAGTCAGACCCGAATGTTAAATACGTTGTGTGTTACAGATGGTATCACCTTAGCTCTTAAACTGGCTGTTGGGCCAAAAGAAAAAGATAAAATCTAAACATTTAACAAAAATTAACTATAAGCCATGGGTTAAGAAGGAAGTGGAATTGACTGAACTGACATACAATAGTTTAGTTTCTTGTTTACAATTTGCAACGATATTAATTATAACAGCTCCTTGTTATGACAATAGAAATGTAGTATCAAGGATCTTATAGGAGCCATGCATCTGTTCTCTATCTGTATTGTATTTTGTGATGCATGTTTATAATGGAAACTGGTCACATGGGTGGGGTGGTAAAAGCAAAGGGAATAAGTTTCGTATTCTTGCTTTGTTCTGTTGCAGTTTGGTTCTAGGATCCACTAGGTGTCTTATCTTTTGTTAGCTGCTTAATTACACTTAATTGCATCCCTTCAATATTGTCTGTTTTGCTAGTTGCTTATAAAAGATCAAATGCATTTCTTCAACTATGAGGAACATCATTACTGGAGTGATTGGAGGATGTGTCATGCAAGGATAACAACTCGTACCAGGTCCCCAGCTGCGGAATTGGTTTGTTAGAATTCGCCGCTACAGATCTGTTATAATTAATATACAAACATTTTGAACACTTGAACTGAGGTCTTTCATTGGCTGGGATTGACCATGGATATTGTGTCCTAGCTGTCTACATTATATGCAAGCATTGGCAGAATGATATGGAGAGCAAACTACTGACCTTGTAGCAAGCTCTCACTCTCCACAGAGCTGAAGAATCCAAAGGGACAGCAGAGATTGATACAGTTTGGAGGAGACTGATACAGTTAGGAGAAGACTCATACATCTTGAGAGTCTGATACAGTATGACAGATTGATACAGGTTGGAGAAGACTGATACATTTTGAGAGTCTGATACAGTGTGACAGAGACTGACACAGTTTGGCAGAAACTGATACAGTTTGGAGAAGACTGACACATTTTGAGAGTCTGATACAGTGTGACAGAGAGTGATACACTTTGGAGGAGATTGATACAGATTGGCACCAGTAGCATCTCAGGATTTGCCGATCACCACTGAACTGCCTTAGGACCTCCTGCTCCGAATTTTTCATCAGGGTTTACTCCCGAAGTCTTCCCCATGAGTTAGTATACATTTATTTATTATTTTATTTAGTTGATATGGGGCAGAGTAGGCCCTTCTGGCCCTTTGTGCCACGGCACCCTAGCAACCCCAGATAATCCCAGTTAACCCTAATCTAATCATAGGACAATTTGCAATGACCAGTCAACCTATCCGGTATGTCTTTGGACTGTGGGAGAAAACCGGAGGTCCCGTGGAAAATCCATGCATTCCACAGGGAGAATGTACAGACTCCTTACGGAACAGCACCAGAACTGAACTCTGAACTCCATCAGGCTCTGAGCTGTAATAGTGACACACTAACCGTGGCACCACCATGGTACAGCTGCAAGCCAGCCGACGTTTGAGATCAGAATTCCTCTTCTCCTGGGTGAGCTGCCAGCAACAGCTGATGAGCCCCATCTGCCCAAAGGGACTTGTTTTACAGAGCTGGTAACATGCCTTTGCCCTTTCTGCTGTCAGTGGAAATGGTTCTGCCAGATTTAGTAGCTAAACCACACATGAAGGCGAGGAGCTGGTCTTGGTTGCCTGAGGCTATTTGAGATGCACGTCACTGGGAGCATTTAATAGGTAGTGGGAGTTTATCCTCATTACCTCCCCTGGCCATACACTCGAACTAGCCATTTACTTAATGCTTCACTTCACCAATTATGTTCCACTTTTGAAACAACAGAATGAAATTCAGATCAGACATCATTACTTACAAGGTTTTGTAGTAGCACTTACACAAGATATCCAAAAGTAATTGCTAAACTTTTTAGTTAATCACATCGTTAGTGCTTGTAAAAGCATATTAAGGGAATTCTCCCAAACCATGATTTAATCCTAATTTGTAATCCTACTGTACCACGTACTCAAACCTGAATCTCACACCTCTGAGAGATACAGGCAATTATGATAAATCATTATAAAGACTTATAACTCACAACTCACAATAAACATTTTGCAAGTCCTTTTACAACCAACACTCCCTGATCTTGTTTCTGTCAATCTTGTTTCTTTATTGTCTGCTATAATATTTGTTGATATGGAAAAAAAAATGACCAATAAAGAAACATAATTTTAGCAACAAAATGTGAAATGGATATGAGTTGATTTTTCAATGCTGCCATACAGTATTCTAGAAGTCAACGTGGTTGACCAGGGAGTAATCATATTGTACGTCACTGTATGAGTGACTCATGCAGACTGTGCTGTAGAAGTTCATAGTAAGGTTACTATCAAAGTTGTTGTTGTCCTTTTCTGCACTTGGGGTGCATTGACCAGCAATCTTGCTGTTTCTTTAGCATTTTTGTCTGTTTTTTATGAGGCCCAGTTGCTTGTTCGGCGCTCAACCTTGCACAGATGGAAAGCGTGTAAGGAGCTGGCCGGATTGGAACCCAGAACCGCTCGCCACGAAGTCTGGGTGAATCCCACTAAGCCATTGGCTGGCCACTATCATAGTGCATGTATGTTATCATGTATTATCATGAGATTCATTTTCTTGCAGGCATTTGCAAGAAGATAAAGAAGTACCATAGAATATTATGAAAAAATATACATAAGCAGAGAGAGATTTACAAACAATGAATATGCAAAAGTATGCAGATAAAAAAATTACGGAGAACATGAGCTGTAGAGAGTCCTGGGAAGTGAGTCTGTGTGTCGTAGAATCAGTTCAGAGTAGTGGTGATTGAAGTTACGATTATGATTATGAGGACACGCAGTCCCCTTTTATTGTCATTTAGTAATGCATGCATTAAGAAATGATAAAAATGTTTTTCCTGAATGATATCGCGAAAACACATGACAAACCGACTTAAAAACTAACAAAAACCGCATAATTATAACATATAGTTACAACAGTGCAAAGCAATACCGTAATTTGATAAGAACAGACCATGGCACAGTAAAAATCTCAAAGTCTCTCGAAAGTCCCATCATCTCACGCAGACGGTGAACCTCCAGCGCCACCAACTTGCCGATGCAGCATCTCGGAAGCATCCGACCACAGTCCGACTCCGAGTCCGTCCGAAAAACTCCGAGCCTCCGACCACCTACTCGACACCGAGCACCGAGCACCGTCTCAGCCGAGCGTTTCGACCCCGGCCCTGGCAACAGGCGATATGCAAAGCCGGGGATTTGGGGCCTTCGTCTCCGGAGATTCTCGATTGCACAGTAGCAGCGGCAGCGAAGCGGGCATTTCAGAAGTTAATCCAGATGTTCCTCTGCGCTTTCTCGTGCTTTATTCATGCCAGTTTAGGAGCCCGATGTTTGTAGGGTAATAACTTCCTGAAACTAGTGGTGTGGGACCTAAGGTTTCTGTACCTCCTGCCTGATGGTAGTTGTGAGAAGAGAGCACGGCCTGCATGATGTGGGTTTTTGTTTTGATGAATGTTGCTTTCTTGTCTCAGCGCTCTACATAAACGTACTGACTGGTGGGGAGGGTTTTGCCTGTGTTGGACTGGGCTGTATTTACCACTTAATATAGCCTTTCCATTCCTGGGTGGTGTTGTTTCCATCCCAGGCCATGATGCAAACAGTTAGGATACTCTCCACTGTGCATCTACAAAAGTTTGTCAAAGTTTCAAAGTGAAACTCAATCCATGTCACTTTAGTGCTTAATGTTATGTGGGTAGATGACATGAGATGGCAGCATTTATATCACACTGGCTGCCATACAGGGCAGTAAATGTTTATACACATTGAATTTTTAAAGGAAAGTAATATTCTTAGCAGTTTGCTGGACAAGCCTTAATCTTTGAGAGTAATGCCGTGCGTGAATTTAATAGAGTCCATCTTTCACCAACGTGTTTCCCTGTGAGCTGAGAGCTTTACACATCGAGACAGTATACCAACTAACTCAAGTCTGCAAATCAGACCGGTTTTTAATATTCCCATTACTTCAGCATCCTACAGCATGTTCAAAGTGATTAAACCGCCAGATAAGGTGACTGGAGGTGGGGGCTCGTATCCCACTTCTGACACCATGTTGTGTCCGTTAATGAAGGAGAGTGCAGAGCACACACCGGCACAGTGGCATGCAGGCTATTCAACTCAACTTTACTGATAACACTGCTTGTACAGTATGTGAACTCCTCCCATGTGAGAGTGGCTAACTGAGAGGCAGAGGAGTATCACTATTATCTACCACCAAAATCTAAATGAATAGTTAATTTTAATTGTAGTAACATAATCAGTTCTGGGATTTGGAATATGACTTTATTTAGGCCATAAGACATAGGAACTGAATTAGGCCATTCGGCCCATCATGATTGCACTGCCCTTCCATTATGTCTGATTTATTATCCCTCTCAACCACATCCTCCTGGCTTCGGCTTGTGAACTTTGACATCTTACTAATCAAGAACCTATCAACCTCCACTTTAAATATATGTAATTTTTACCAGCTTACCATATTTACTAAGCACAGAAGAGAATTTGCCAGTAATTTTTGCTCTTGTAATTATACTTTCTATCCGTTATTTGCATCCAGCACAGTTGTTGCTTGTTAAAAAGTACTTTGAAATGGAATTATTTGCTCAGTAAGAAGCAGTCTCTAAACTCTGACTCAGGGGCTAAATTGGATGGCTCTCAAAGTGCAATTAACCCACACCTGTTTGAGTGCAGTTAGTGCACCAGCTTTATGTTATTATCATGATTTCAGCAATCAACCAACCCTAACCACTCTGCTGATTGCCTCAGCATAATCTCACATCAGAGCCCAGTCAAACCACATTCCCACTATTGTAGTCACAGAAGACCATTCAATAATGTGCTTCCCCTGTCAACAGGGGGCGCAATTTTTGGGAGCGATGTTTAAGTTCAGCCTGTGCCTCTTAAAGTTGCACTGTGGGTGTCAAAGAAAGGCCATTCTTTTCCACATATTGCAGTCCCATTCCTTGCAAGGCCCTTCATAAATTATTAACTTCACGCAGCGCAAACACTCTCATTCACCACCGTCTCATGTTGGTTCAGTACTTCTGCTAAGAAACTTATCTCAAGTCACAGCTAGAGTAGCATTAGTATGATAATGCACTGAGTTTAAAATAGATGCACTTTAGAAGCAATAGCAATTTCTTCTTCAGGTAAACATATTTCACACCCCCTCCCCACCCTTCCTCTGTTCACTAGTCTGACTTTTTACCTCTTCTCACCTGCCTATTATTTCCCCCTGGGTCCCCTCATCTTTCCTTTCTCCTATGGTCCACTCTCCTCTCCTATCAGATTCCTTCCTTCTCCAACCCTTGACCTTTCCCAACCACCTGTCTTCCAGCTAGATTCCTTCCCCTCCCCCTACCTTTTTATTCTGTTGTCTTCCCCCTTCCTACTCAGTCCTGGAAGAGAGGTCTCGGCCCAAGGCATCAACTGTTTATCCATCTCCATAGATGCTGCCTGACCTCCTGAGCCCCTACAGCATCTTGTGTGTGTTGCTCTGGATTTCCCCTCATCTGCAGACTTTCTCGCATTAACATTTAACAAACTAATGAAACTATGTAGGCTACCAATGAGAGTTAGCAGAAACCTAATACAACTAAACTGTGTTGTTTACAGTCAAATATACACAGTCATGTGGAGCTTACTTGATGTTTAATCCTACAGCTTGATGACCATTTTGGGGCTTACAGTGAAATCCCATCAATTGGATCAGTCAATGAGCCTACATCGGTGGAACTTCGAAATAAGGAGGAAGTGGTCACTTTGATGGAATTGTACTATAGGCCCCACAGCAGTCAGAGGGGCTTTACTCATAGAGTCATAGAAAAGTATGGTACAGAAGCAGGCTCTTCAGTCCTTCTAGTTCATGCCAAACCATTTAAACTTCTTAGTCCCATGGATCTACACCCAGACCACAGTCCTCCATAGCTCTCCCACCTACCCAAACTTCTCTTAACCACTGAAATTGAGCTGGCAGCTCATTCCACTCTCGTGACCCTCTGAGTGAAGAACCTTCCCCTCATGTTCCTCTTAAACATTTCACCTTTCACCCTTATCCCATGACCTCTGGTTGTAGTCCCACCTAACTCCAGTAAAAAAAAGCCTGCTTGCATTTACCCTATCTATACCTCTCATAATTTTGTATATCTCATTCAAATCTCTTCTCAATCTTCTACATTCTAAGGAATAATAATGTCCTAACCTATTCAATCTTCCTTTATAACTACTTAATTTAGAAAATCTGTAGGTGCGCGCACAAAATGCTGGAGGAACTCATGAAGCCAGGCAGCATCTTTGGAAATGAATAAACAGTTCAGGCTGAGATCATTCATCAGGACTGGAAAGAAAGGAGAAAGACACCAGAAAAAAAAGTTGGGTGGAGAGAAAGGAGAGCAAGCTAGAAGGTGATAGGTGAAGGCAGGAGGGTGGAAAAGATAAAGGGCTGGAGAAGAAGGAATCTGATAGGCCAGGAGAGTGGACCATGGGATTACTCCTATGAACTGTGCTTTTGAAAAGAGAGAGAGAGAGCTGCTCAACAACAGACACTTGTTAAAAAGAGAAAGAGAGAGTTATTTAACACCGACATCTTGTTTTTAAGAGGGAGAGAGATGAAGACTGCTTGGAGATGGTGTTATGATTTTTCGGCGGGTTGTTTATACTTTCTCCCAGGACATTGCCTGCTTGTACATTCTTACACAGACAGAGAAGGGAAGAGTTATTTGAATGACAGTTGGTACTCAGTACGGTGAGATAAATAGGAGGTCAGATGATAGACCTGCAACACATGTTTTTGGACACTGAATGAGCTTTGTTGTGCCCACAGAAAATGTGGGTGTTTGGAGGATCGATCAGTGGCTCTCACAGTGAGGAAAGGGAGTGACCGGTGGGGAGTTATTTGTGAGTCCAACCCTCGCCTGGGTTGATAACTCCACCACAGAAGAACGGTCCCCTTAGTTTGGTCACAGTCGATGACTTTTAAAGGATTTCGGAGGACAACAGGAAGATCAATGATGTCATCTCACCTGAAGACTCAAATCTCTCCCTCTCTCTCTCTCTCCATCACTACTCAACTCAATACCACGAACTGAACTAAATTTTACTCATTATTGTATAACTATCTATTTACTCCTAGACTTGAAGAAGCTTGGTTTTCATATATATATTCCATACTTACTTATATATAATCATCGCTAACCTGTTTGATTTATCTGCATTTATATTACTGTATTGCGTAGTTACTAATAAATACCATTAGTTAATAGCAATACTGGACTCCAAAGTGTTTTCTATTGCTGCTGGTTCTTTAACCCGTCACGGGGTACGTGACATAGGGTTGTAACGGTATTTGATTTTAACTTCCTTAACATTTATTGGGACTTCCATAGATGGAGCAGAATTTGATAAGTGTGTCTAGGAAAGTTTTCTCAAGCAGTATGTGTATAGGGGCAAACTTGGCTTCCTTCAGAAATGATGCCAGGCAACTGGCTGAAGTGTTGGTGAGAGACCAATGACTAGAACTCTAATAGTTGTTATTATTAGTTATAATTAGTTATGGAGAGAGCTAAGACTGGTCCACATATTAAAGTGCTAATATGTTCGCTCATAATGTGTTGCGTCTATGACGTAGGCGACCATGATCTCATGAGCATGATGTTCTTGGCAAATTTTTCTGCAGAAGTGGTTTGCCATTGCCTTCTTCTGTATCTTTACAAGAAGGGTGCCCTTGACCATTATCAATACTCTTCAGCGATTGTCTGCCTGGTACCAGTGGTTGCATAAGCAGGACTTGCGATGTGCTTCAGCTGCTCATACGACCATCCAACACCTGCTCCCATGGCTTAATATGATCCTAATCAGGGTAGGGAGGGATTAAGCTGGCGCTACACCTTGGCCAATGGTGACCTGCAGGCTAATGGAGAGGATTACATCTCCTTTGGTAGAGATGTATCCCCACCCCGCCACCCACCTAATATGGGGCAAGCCTAACCTTAATAACATTAGACAGGAACTTGCAAATGTTGATTGCCAGAGGCTGGTAAGGAGATAAAGAGATGTCTGTCAATCTCGCAAGGAATAGGGGAAGTTCAGGGCCAGCATTTTCCCATTGGAGAGAAGGGCAAGGCTGGCAGGATTAAGAAACCCTGGTCTTATGGGTATTGATGCTCTGGTCAGAAAATAGTAGTCATATGCAGGCATAGGAAGCTGGGATCAAGCAAGTCCTTGAGAAGTATAAGGGATGTAAGAGTGACACCTAAGTGGGAAATCATGAGGACAAAAGGAGGGCAAGGTTAAGGAGAATTCTAAGAGAATGCAGTTGACCTGGTTAATAGGTTTGCTGATGACACCAAAACTGGTGATTTAGTGGACAGAGAAATGGAATGTCTAAGCTTAGGACCTAGATCAACTGGGAGAGCTGACAAAGGGATGGCAGATGGAGTTCAACTTTTGTAAAGTGTAAGGGCAAGACCCTGGATAGTGCTGTAGAACACAGAGACCCAAGGGTAAAGGCACATTGTTCGCTGAAAGCAGACAGGGTGGTGAAGAGGCCGTTTGCAAACTGACCTTCATACGCCAAGGCATAGACCGTGGCTGCTTTGGTCACTTGTGAGACCACACTTGGAACGTCTTGTGCCAGTCTGGTCACCGAGAAGGATGTCATTAAGTTGTACAGTGTTTACCCTCATTACTGATCATCAACCACTAGTGTCCATTTTCGGTCCGCAGAAGGGTATTCCACCAACCGCAGCCACACATGCAGGGACGGGCTCTTTTCTCGGAGGACACAATTAGATTGAATTCAAGAGGGCAACTAATCATGGAAATGCTGATGGGTTGTCCTGTTTACTCTTGGAAAAGAAAATACCAGAAAAATTTACAAAAGAGGGCACTCTTTGCAATGCATTTCTCCCTAACACAAATCGAATGTGACCAAATTACGGCAGAGGTGATCCAAAGTAAAACCAGAAAAGACCCCACATTGTCTCAGATCCCCATGGGAACCCAAGATGGCTGGAACGTGCAGCAAAGATTCCAGATCCCACTGTGTTTACCAGTACCGGGATGAACTGGCCCTTGTTGCCTTACATGGGGATTGGGAGTTGCTGCCCCACCTAAACTGAGAGTTAGAGTGTTTAAGGAGTCTATTTTTCCATTGCTGCAAGTCCAATTTCTCACTACATTAAAAGAAATGTACTACCAAAAGTAACATACGCTAACACAGGCCAAATGGCCTCAAAGAAATCTGAGGCACCGGTGTCCAGAATATCTTTAGAGAAGCATTTTAATATCAAATCTACTGCCTGCAGCGAGTCACAAAAATGACTTGGCTTCATCATCAAAGGAAAGGCCAGGGAACCGGTCAAGGTGGCAATATCCTACTCCAGCTCCATAAAGCTCCAAACCCCATGGTCAGTCCTTCTAATAAAAGGCTAGTAAAACCCAAATTAAACTGCAGCTCAGACAAACACTTCCAGCCTCCCCACAAAGATGCCATTGTCAATGGCTGAGTCTCTGCCAGAACACCTCAAGCTGGTTTAAAGTAAGTTAATAGAAACGAGAAAGCTGCTCCCACATGCTTTATTTTCCAAAAATAAATCAGCGTTGAGTAAAGTTTAATGAGTCCTCTCCAGTGAATAAATAAAGCCGTGGTAACAGCTGTCATACTGGAAGTGTTTCATGAATCACAGAGACTGGGACGCTGTGCAGTGACTGGGTTCTGAGAAGAGAAATTTATGTCCCAGCTGTGCCTGGGCTGGACGCTTTGAATACTGCATGGAGTGGCCTTCCTAATCCCACACAGTGTAAGTGCAGCTGGTAACTGAGCAACAGTATATGAGCATGAGTGGGCAGTGATAATCATCTAACTTAGTTCAGGATCAAAATCAGGTTTAATATCAATCACCAGCACATGTTGTGAAATCCGTTGTCTTTGTGGCAGAAATACAATGCAATACATAATAATAGGGAAAAAATGTGAATACAGTAAGTATAGGAAGGCTGTAATTCACGATTAAATACTTGAAACAGTGACGAAACAGCTCTATTTCCATCTTTAATAGCTCTATTTTACCCCTTCAGGAATCTTTTAGATTATGAAGACACGTAGTCCCCTTTTATTGTCATTTAGTAATGCACGCATTAAGAAATGATACATTATTTCCTCTGGTGTGATATCACAAAACACAGGACAAACCAAAACCACATAATTATACATATAGTTACAACAGTGCACAATACCATAACTTGATGAAGAAAGTCCGTGAGCATAGTAAAGTTCAAAGTTTCTCAGATGTCCCACATCTCACACAGACAGGAGAAGGAAGAAAAACTCTCCCTGCCATGCCGACCACAATCCGACTCTGAGTCATCCGAAAACTTCGATCTCTGATCAGCTCTCCGACACCGAGTACTGAACGCCATCTCTGTCCAAGCGATTCGACCTCTTTCTCAGTCGCCAAAAGCAGGCAAGGCCGGGGATTTTGAGGCTTACCCTCCGAAAGATTCCCGACCACACAGTAACGACAGCAGCAAATGGGCGTTTCAGAAATTTCTCCAGATGTTCCTCTGTGCTTTCACGTCCATTCTCCATCAAATCAGAATTGTCCACGGCCCCTATTTAACAGATACGACATCATTTTTCACCGGAGGGCTGTGCACGCGCCGGCGCGCTGCCATCTTCTCCTCCCACCTTTTGAAGACCCTGACCTGGAGTTACACGCTGACTACAGTTCTTTGTGGGAATGGGACCCACTCTCAGGGTTTCAGGACCGGCCATTATTGAGCACATCAAGGGCTTGGCCTAAAAGCTCAGCCCGCCTTCGGAGGACCGAGATCTCATGGCTCTGGAGATGGAGGGCTCGAAGGTCGGTGTCTGGCAGGAGATGGGTGTGTTGTGGGAGATGGAAGAGGTCTGGCTGTGTGCCCAGAGACCCAAGATCTTTGGGCACAGAGCTTGGAAAAGCAATGTAACGGACTTCTAACATCGTAAACTAGCGAGTTGTTTGTTATGCCTCCCCGCTCGCTGTGAAACGGAGACATCTCTTTCTCCCTTATTAGGGAGGGAGAGAGCCTGTGGTATGTCGAATACCGGGTGAACAAGTAGTCTTTGGAGTAACTGCACGTCTGTGTCTTTGCTGTTGCTTTGCTCATGTTTGAGTGCTTGGTGGCGGGTGCCGATGCTTTTTTTTGTCGATGGGGGAATTGTTAGTTGCTGCTGCTTATGTGTTGGAGGGAGGGGAACGGGGGGGGCGACTTTGGGCTTCTAACATTTAACTGTCATTCATTCTTTGGGGGCACACCTCTGTTTTTGTGGATGGTTGCGAAGAAAAAGCATTTCAGGATGTATATTGTATATATTTCTCTGACATTAAATGTACCTGTGAAACCTTTGAAATACTTTAATTAAATAAGTCGGGCAAAAATTTATAAAAAAGGAGTGAGGTTGTGTTCATGGGTTCAAAGTCCATTCAGAAATCAGATGGCAGAGGGGAAGAAGCTGTTCCTGAATCGCTGTGTGTGTATCTTCAGGCTCCTGTACCTCCTCCCTGATGGCAGCAATGAGAACAGGGCATGTCCTGGGTGATGGGGGTCCTTAATGATGGATGCTGCCTTTCCGAGGCACCACTCCTTGACGATGTACTGGATACTACGGAGGCTGGTGCCCATGAAGGAGCTGAGTATGTTTACAACTCTCTGCAGCTTATTTAGACCCTGTGCAGTAGCCACAGCACCCCACCCCCCTCCCCGCATACCAGACAGTGATGTGGCCAGCTGGAATGCTCTCCACAGCACAATTGTAGATATTTGCAGTGTCTTTGGTGACATTCCAAATCTCTTCATACTCCTAACGAGATCTGGCCACTGTTGTGCCTTCTTTGTAGCTTTGGGCACATGAAGAATCCTCAAAGATATTGACACCCGAGAAATTGAAATTGGTCACTCTTTCCACTTCTGATCCCTCTATGAGGAATCTCTCTATTAGTTATCACTAATGATAATATGACTAGCTCAGATTGTGGACAAATATTATTCCTTCAGTACCAACAGTACATTCCCACAGTTAGATTTGAAGGAGGACATTTGGACCATAATTGTTTGACGGTGTGGTTAAGAAGGCATACGGTGCATTGACCTTCATCAACCGTGGGATTGAGTTTAAGAGCCGAGAGGTAATGTTACAGCTATATAGGACCCTGGTCAGACCCCACTTGAAGTACTGTGCTCAGTTCTGGTCGCCTCACTACAGGAAGGATGTGGATACTATAGAGAGAGTGCAGAGGAGATTTACAAGGATGTTGCCTGGATTGGGGAGCATGCCTTATGAGAATAGGTTGAGTGAACTTGGTCATTTCTCCTTGGAGCAATGGACGATGCGAGGTGACCTGATAGAGGTGTATAAGATGATGAGAGGCATTGATCGTGTGGATAGTCAGAGGCTTTTTCCCAGGGCTGAAATGGCTAGCATGAGAGGGCACAGTTTGAAGGTGACTGGAAGTAGGTACAGAGGAGATGTCAGGGGCGTTTTATACACAGAGAGTGGTGAGTGCGTGGAATGGGCTGCTGGCAGCAGTGGTGGAGGCGGATATGATAGGGTCTTTTAAGAGACTCCTGGATAGGTACATGGAGCTTAAAAAACAGAGGGCTATGGGTAACCTGAGGTAATTTCTAAAATAAATACATGTTTGGCACAGCATCATGAGCCAAAGAGCTTGTATTGTGCTCTAAGTTTTCTATGTTCTATGTTTCTATTGTATGGGAAGTTGTACTATAATTCATGCCATATTTTTAAACATTTCTAATGATATATGTTGAGGTGACAAATCAACCAATGCAAGAAAAGGAAACATTTATCCCTTTGTCATATGTTTCCCATTAAAGCACTTTTAAGTCAGATAAAAAGGTTTTAAAATAACAGTTTAGTGTTATCATCAGTGACAGATGTATTATCAGTAGCTTGCGCTGTAATATCTAACATTTACTGTCTTCTTCCAGACACTTCTCAGAATCTATCAACCGGCAAACTGTTTGTTTATCTATCCATCTATCTATCTATCTAATCTCGTGGAATAGGCTCTTCTAGTCCTTCAGGGCAGCCCACCAGCACCACTCCCCCCAAATTAATCCTAGCCTAATAAAGAGAAAATGTACAATGGCCAATTAACCAACCAACTCACACACCTTTGGGCCCGTGGAAGGAAACCAGAGTACCCGAGGGAAACCCACACGGTTGCCAGGAGAATGTCCCTATGGGCAGCTGCAGGAATTGAACCTGGGTCACTGGTGTTGTAAAGCATTCTGCTAACCACCACGTGGTCGTGCCATGTTGCGACATCTCCCTGTGGTTCAGTGACAAACTTTGTTACAACTTTGTGTGCTGAACAATTCTGTGTAATTTTTGGGATATATTAAGTTATCGCAGAAGTGCGAACCAGCATAGAACTCAGTTTTTGTTTGCCAATAGCAGAATTTTCCCAAGGACAATTCTGTCCCAATCAAACTGCGGCTGATAGGATTAGTTGCTCCTAACTCTCTAGATTGGACCATCTTTCCTTCTGACGGAGGAAGAATCTATTGAGTTGATGTCAGCACACAGAACAGTCCCAACCTCCACTTATCTTCCCACTGACTCATTTTCCCCACATTTCTATCATCTGTTCCCCATATTTTTCCGCTCATCTACACACTAGGCGCAACTTAAAAAAACGTAGGAGATTTCCGCCGGAAATCCAGAGTAACACACACAAAATGCTGGAGGAACTCAGCAAGTTGGGCAACATCTATGGAAAGGAGTAAAGAGTCGAGTTTCAAGCCTAGACCCTTCATCAGGACAACTCAACCTACCAACCCACATACCTTTGGAATATGGGAAGAAATGGGAGCACACCAGAAGGGAACCCACATCGTCACAAGGAGATCATGCGAACGAGTGGGCAGAATTGATCCAGGTGATGGACTTATGAGCAGCAGCTATACCAGCCCCCCATTCCGACAACCTCTGCAAAAAAGCTTCACTGAATTAGCTGCTTGAAAGCCTGTAATAATGTCCCAGTAAAATTCTGACCCAAAACTCCTGCACCTGGGTGGGATACTGCACAATTTCTGCCCAAGATGCTTGCATGTTTGCAAGGTATGGTCAAATTCCTGCCCAGAGCTTTCTCCCACAGTGATGCAGCTAAGGTCAGAAACACGACAATGCAGTATAGGTTTTGTAAATATGAAGAAATTTGCTTCACTGCAGTGGGAGAGCAAGATCGCATTAGGGTCACCAAAGATGCTTAACAGAATACTAGTCATGTGTTTGCAAATGCTTTCCCCTTGTATGACAGCATGAGTGGACTCTAATCTTCTGTTGTCAATAGAAACAGATTATTTGCCTTTTAAACTTAAACAAAAGGGGCCATTGTGAAACCGCATCACATAGCGAAAGTCTTTCCACTGGTGTTCAAACATACAAAAACAACTAGGCTGGCTGAATTATGGCCAATGTGGCCTTCTGGTTTTCAGTTGCAGTGAAAATACAAGATTCAGGAGTGTTCAGGATTGAAGATGTACTGCAACTTGCATGGTCTGTAAGTTTCGTCAGGTTCCTCAGAATGTTGGGTGCTCTGACGCCTGGAGGAGTGTGGGCTTGTGCACTGCGGTTGGAGCACACCCAGCACGTGACCCAGCACCCAGTACCCAAGTGCAGCCTCGACTTCCTTAGGAGACTGCGGAGACTCTCCATGACGTAGAAACTTTGACAAGCTTCCACAGATGTGTCGTGGAGAGTATACTGACTGGCTGCATCACAGCCTGGTATGGAAACATCGAAGCCTTTGAACAGAAAATCCAACAAACAGTAGTGGATTCAGCCCAGTATGTCACAGGTAAAGCTCTCCCAACCACTGAGCACATCTACATGAAACCAGAAGGCCACATTGGCCATATTTCAGCCATAGGAAAACAGCACCCATCATCAGAGATCCCCACCACCCAGGTCATGCTCTCTTCTTGCTGTTGGGTAGAAGGTACAAAAGCCTCAGGACTCGCACCACCAGGTTCAAGAACAGTTATCACCCCTCAACCATCAGGCTCTTGAACAAAAGGGGATAACCACATTCACTTGCCCCATCATTGAAATGTTCCCTCAACAAATGATCTCACTTTCATGACTCTTTATCTAATTTTCTCATAATTTATTGCTATTTATTTATAGGAGCATTTGCACAGTTTGTCATCTTCTGCATTCTGGTTGATCTTTCACTGATCCTGTCATAGTTACAATTCTGTTGATTTGCTGAATATGCCCACAGGAAAATGAATCTCAGTGTTGTATATGGTGACGTGTACTGAGATAATAAAATTTCCTTTGAACACACCTGCACTTGACTTCTGGGAGCTTTGACCGTGCATCCAGGACCCACAGGTGACATGGACTGGACAGGTAGAAACAGTTTTCACAGATTTGCTATGTGAGGGAACCCTGGGAGCGTCTCGATTAGTGTAATGCTGTCATATCTTGGTGGCGTCACAGTAAGGAGTTCAATCTCAGCTTCCTTTGTGAGGAGTTTGTGCATTCTTCCCGTGGATTGCATTGGTTTTCTCCAGGTGCTCTGGTTTCCTCCCACAGTCCAAAGAAGTCGTTGTAAATTGTCCAGTAATTAGGTTAGGGTTAGAATCGGGGGTTGCTGGCGGGGCAGCTCGAAGGACCAGAAGGGCTTATTCCGTACTGTATCTTATTTATCTCTGAATAAGTAAATAAATAAATCATTTAGGATAGACATGCTTCAGGTCCTCATAGCTCAATGACTCCTCTAAAGGTCATGTGGGCAGCTGGTTATCCTTTGGCTCTTCTCCATCTACCCCCATTATAGCCAACAGAAGCCCTCCAGCTCGCTCACTCATCCTGTCAGCTAACAAGCCCCAATTATAAACCCAGCCACCACTGTTCCTGGCAGTTAACTTCACACTCACTCCTCTTCCAGCCTTGTTATGACCATGAAACATGGGAACATAATTAGCCCACTTGGTCCACTGAGGCTGCTTCACCATATAATCAAGTCAAAGTCAAAGTCTGTCCTGAGCCTTATAGGCTCATCAGGCCAGTGCTTATGTCAGTTTCTGTGGCGTGAAGCCACTGAGAGTATGAAACTACCCCCCACCCCCACCGGATACGACGCCAGTCTATCGTGAGGTGAACCCCCAGCATTTCAGCATTTGCCGGTACCCATTTTCAGCTGGGTGGACTGGAGCAGGGTGTGGTTAAGTGCCTTGCTCAAAGACACAACACGCTGCCTTGGCCAATACTCGAACCCACGACCTTCAGATCGTGAGCCCAACACCCTAACCACTTGGCCACGCACCACACCACCACATACGCAAGGCATATTCATTTTCCCTCTCAACCCCGTTCTCCTGTCTTCTCCCCATAACCTTCAATGCCTGACCAACCTCACCCCTCCAAAAAGTTTGACAGTTTGATCTTTTACCAACCCAACACCAACCCAACTGCTCTTGTGAGGCCTAAAAGCAAACTTCTTACTGCACTCCAGTATGGACTCTTCAGAATCAGGCATATGTTGTGAAATTTGCCGTTTTGCAACAGCAGTACAATGCAATACTTAATAATAAAGACTATAAATTACAATAAGAAATATAAAGCGTTAAAAATAAATCAGTAGTCCAAAAAGAGGGGAAAAATATTGAGGTACTGTACATGGGTTCATTGTCCATTCAGATATCTGGTAGTGGATCTTCCTCACAATGCCCAATCCTCTAATACATAGGTCTTCCCAACTCTGTCCCTGGAATCCTGCCTTAACTTATTCCATTTGCAAAAATGGGAGCTTAAATCAAACATTTATTGGTTTCACATTCTCCAGTAGTTTGACATATCCAGACAGGCTTCTTTAATCTTCCAAGGATCCAAATGACATGAATTAACGGTACAATGACAACATTCAAGTGGCCCTTTACTGCTCCCAGCTGTTTTCAGCTAGTTTACTCCAGTTTGGGAAAAAGCATTAAATTCCATATTTAGCCTATATACTAGTGAATTGGAATCAATAGTCATAGAGTCATAGAAAAGCACAGCATAGAAACAGGCCCTTTGGCCCATCTAATCTGTGCTGAACCATTTAAACTGCACTCTCACCTAGCTGCTCTGGGACCATAGCCCTCCAGACACTTACCATCTATGTATCTATCCAAACTTCAATTAAACGTTGGCGTCTTCATCTCATCTTCTCAATATTTATTGCATATTTATTTATTATTATTATTATTTCTTTCAATTTGCCTTGGCACAGTTTGTTGTCTTCTGCACTCTGGTTGAGTGCTCAAGTTGGCCCAGTCTTTGGTTATTATTCTATAGACTTATTAAGTATGCCCGCAAGAAAATGAATCTCAGGGTTGTATATGGTGACATTTATGCACTTTGATAATAAATTTACTTTGAACTTTTGGACTTTGAACGTTTGGTTGTGCAAAGCTGATTATTGCAAAGAAATCTAAAGCACCATTGAGAGTCATAAAATCTCTCAATTAAAGAAAACTCTGAGCACCTTCAAGAATTGTAATCCTCTTGAATAATATGCAGACTGAGAATCGGGGATCAGTCGTAACAAGGTTCATTTTGTCTCCAATCACTGTCTGCCACCAAGGAAAGAGAAAGGACTGCAAATATCATTTCTTTGCCTTTAAGTAATTAAAGTAAGATTTGCAAATAAATAGCATCTTTCACAGCCTCAGGACACCTCAAACTGCTTCACCCCTGAAGTACTTTTGAAGACCGATTTATGTTTTAATGCAAGGAACGGTGTATTCTTCAGTTAATGGTCGAAATGTGTCGGAATCAGAATCAGGTTTATTATCACCGGCGTGTGTTGTGAAATTCGTTAACTTAGCAGCGGCAGTTCAATGCAATACATAATATAGAAGAAAATGAATGAATGAATAAATAAATAAATTACAGTATACATATATATTGAATAAATTAAAACATGCAAAAAAAGGGAGTAAAATATATTAAAAAGGTAAGGTAGCGTTCACGGGTTCAAGGTCCATTTAGGAATCTGATGGCAGAGGGGAAGAAGCTGTTCCTGAATCACTGAGTGTGTGCCTTCAGGCTTCTGTACCTCCTACCTGATGAGAAAACGACATGCCCTGGGTGCTGGAGGTCCTCATTAATGGACACTGCCTTTCTGAGACACCGCTCTTTGAAGATGTCCTGGGTACTTTGTAGGCTAAATTTACAACCCTCTGGAGCTTCTATCAATCCTGTGCATTAGCCCCCTCCATACCAGACAGTGATGTAGCCTGTCAGAATGCTCTCCACAGTACATCTATAGAAGATTTTGAGTGTATTTGTTAATATACCAAATCTCTTCAAATTCCTAATGAAGTATAGTTGCTTTCTTTATAACTGCATTGATATGTTAGGACCAGATTATATCCTCAAAGATCTTGACACCCAGGAACTTGAAACTGCTCACCCTCTCCACATCTGATCCCCTATGAGGATTGGTATGTATTCCTTCGTCTTACCCTTCCTGAAGTCCACAATCTGCTCTTTCGTCTTACTGACATTGAGTGCCAGGTTGTTGCTGTGACACCACTCCACTAGTTGGCGTGTCTCACTCTTGTACGCCCTCTCGTCACCACCTGAGATTCGACCAACAATGGTTGTATCATCAGCAAATTTGTAGATGGTATTTGAGCTATGCCTAGCCACACAGTCATGGGTATAGAGAGAGTAGAGCAGTGGGCTAAGCACACACCCCTGAGGTTAGGGACGCATGGTAGTGGTTAACACAATGCTTTACCCTATCAATGACCCAAATTTAATTTCCACCACTGCATGTAAAGAGTTTGTACGTCCTCCCCGTGAGAACATGAATATTCCCTGGGACCGTCGGTGTCCTCACATCGTCCAAAACCTATCAGTTAGTAGGTTAATTGGTCACTGTAGATTGTTCCGTGATTAGGCTAGGGTTAGTTTGGGGTTGCTAGGCAATGTGCTTTCCGGCCCTATTCCATGCTGTATCTCAAAGTTCAAAGTTCAAATTGCCAGCAACACAAATGGCTGTTGTCTGCAAATGGAAATAAAATCAATACAGTGGTTGTTGGAAATCTGAAGCAGATGTACTCAACAAATTAATATTTCACAATAACATTCACTGGGACTCAGAGGTCTGATTTTTTTTTTCTGTGTGGTGCAATGGCATCAGCGCCAGACTCTGGAGCGAAGGCTCCCGGGTTCGAATCCAAGTCGGGCCACCCCCCGAGCACGTTTTCCATCCGTGGGGGGTTGAGCGTCGAGCTAGCCACTCGGCCTCGTAGAAAAAAAGGGTCGAGTCAGGAACGTTCATATCGTGACCCGGTTAATCCGAAAGGAGACCAATCCTGGCACCACGCGCCAGACGAGAGTGGCTGACTGCCTGGTGTGGCACGCTTAAAAAAAAGTACATCATCCTTGGCAAATGAAAGCTAATGTCAAAACAGTATTTCAGTTTCTGCAGCAGAAATAGCTAAGAAGTCTGGTTACTTACAGAGAACGTCTGTCAGATGGACACAGTAAGTGATGTGGAAAGATCAGAAGTGAGTTTGACTTGGTGCTTATAGTTTGGCATGAGGTTTTGTGGAGTGGATATGTGCATGCCAAGAGTGAGTGCCCAGTCAAAGTTAGACTCAAATTATGGATTATATCCCGACCACTTAATTTAATAGATTTTAAATTACTATGCCACCCAGGTGTCTATTCACAGTAGTGAGGAGAATGTGGCTGGAAATGAACTGCTTCTGCATTTTTTGTTTCTATCACTCCTTGTTGATAAGTTAAATGCTTCTGTCTAATTACTCCCTGAGAAACAGTTGTCTTTTGTTCAAAGTTAATGGGGCATGGGAATTCCTGGCAAGCCCTATTTGTAATACCTACTCTAAACTGCTCTAGGTGACAAACGGCCTCCTGAGTCTCCTGGTACTGAAGCTACCGAATATTGAAAGGCGTGGGTGTGGAGAGGATGCTTCTAACAGTGGGAGAGTCTGAGACCTGAAGGCACAGCCTCAGAATAGAAGGGTATCCCTTCAGAACAAAGATGAGGAGGAATTTACATTGCCAGAGGGCAGTGAATTCATAGTCATAGTCATACTTTATTGATCCTGAGGGAAATTGGTTTTCGTTCCAGTTTGCACCATAAATAATTAAATAGTAATAAAACCATAATAGTTAAATAGTAATATGTAATTATGCCAGGAAATAAGTCCAGGACCAGCCTATTGGCTCAGGGTGTCTGACCCTCCAAGGGAGGAGTTGTAAAGTTTGATGGCCACAGGCAGGAATGACTTCCTATGACGCTCTGTGTTGCACCTCGGTGGAATGAGTCTCTGGCTGAATGTACTCCTGTGCCCAACCAGTACATTATGTAGTGGATGGGAGACATTGTCCAAGGTAGCATGCAACTTGGACAGCATCCTCTTTTCAGACACCACCGTCAGAGAGTCCAGTTCCATCCCCACAACATCACTGGCCTTACGAATGAGTTTGTTGATTCTGTTGGTGTCTGCTACCCTCAGCCTGCTGCCCCAGCACACAACAGCAAACATGGTAGCACTGGCCACCACAGACTCGTAGAACATCCTCAGCATCGTCCGGCAGATGTTAAAGGACCTCAGTCTCCTCAGGAAATAGAGACGGCTCTGACCCTTCTTGTAGACAGCCTCAGTGTTCTTTGACCAGTCCAGTTTATTGTCAATTCGTATCCCCAGGTATTTGTAATCCTCCACCATGTCCACACTGACCCCCTGGATGGAAACAGGGGTCACCGGTGCCTTAGCTCTCCTCAGGTCTACCACCAGCTCCTTAGTCTTTTTCCACATTAAGCTGCAGATAATTCTGCTCACACCATGTGACAAAGTTTCCTACCATAGCCCTGTACTCAGCCTCATCATTGTGGAATCTGTTGTGGAAGAAGTCTTTGGGTGCATTTAGAGTGGAGTTTGGTAGGTCCTTCATTAATATGGGCATCAAATTTAAGGGGTGAATGCAGAATGGGGTATGGGGGAGGGGAGGAGAAGATGGTGGCGCGACACAGTGCGCGGGGCCACTCCAAATTGATATCGTATTTGTGAAGTAGGATGCCGTGCACAATCCTGATTTGATGGAGGCAGACATGAGAGCACGGAGGAACATCTGGTGAAACTTCTGAAATGCCCGCTTCGCTGCCGCTGCTACTGTGCGATCGAGAATCTCCGGAGGGGAAGGCCCCAAATCCTCGGCTTTGCCTATTGCCTGTTGCCGGGGCCAGGGTCGAAGCGCTCGGCAGAGATGGTGCTCGGTGCTCGGTGCCGGAGAGCTGGTCGGAGGCTCGGAGTTTTCGGATGGACTCAGAGTCAGACTGTGGTCGGGTGCTTCCAGGATGCTTCATTGGCAAGTTTGTGGTGCTGAAAGCTCATGGCAGGAAGATTTTTCTTCCTTCAACCATCTGCGTGAGATGATAGGACTTTCGAGAGAGTTTGAGACTTCTTTTACCGTGCCCTTGGTCTGTTCTTCTATCAAATTATGGTATTGCTTTGCACTGTTGTAACTATATGTTATAATTATGTGGTTTTTGTCAGTTTTTTTAAGTCTTGGTTTGTCTTGTGTTTCTGTGATATCATTCTGGAGGAACAAATTGTATCATTTCTTAATGCATGCATTACTAAATGACAATAAAAGAGGACTGTGTGTCATCATAATCTAATAATCTAATATAAATCAGCCATGATTGATTGATGATCAAGCTCGATGGGATAAATAGCCTAACTTTGTTTCTATGTCATGGTCTAAGTTACTCTCAGGTGATGTTGGGTGGCAAAATTTTGACCAAGCAATGGTAAATAAATGACAATATATTTCCAAATCAGGATACTGATTGACCCAGAGAGGGGTGATGTTTCCATCTCCTTTCTTCCCTGGACCTTCTCGGTGGTAGTGCTGGAGATCTTGCAAGTTGCTGCTATTCATTTTGCTGTTCATGTCAAGGCAGTGGATTGCATATTGTTAATGCAAGATGCCTCGGACTGGAGGGTGGCAACCCATTACTTCAGTTGGAATAACACCCATCAAGATGATCAAGGAGCATTCTGTCTGAATTTAGGTGGCTGGTAGAGCCATAGGGAGGCACAACATGCACGGGGTGGCAGGCAACTCAGCTTAAATTCCGCTGCTGGAAGTAAGGAGACTGTACGTTCTCCTCATGACCATGATGGTTTCCCCCCACATTCCTAAGACTTGGTTTGTAGGTTAATTGGTCACATTGGTGTAATTGGGCAGGGGGAGCCAGACGGGCCTGTCATTGTAACGTATCTCAAAATAAATTTAAAAATAAATAAACATGCAAAGGATCCTTCAGACCACTGAGTCCAAACCCACCATCAACCACCCACTTCTAGCAGTGGTTCCTGACCATTTTAATCCATGAAACCTTATCGTTAACCGAGGGGTCCAACGATTCCTGAGGTTTGAAAACTTCTACTGGAAGTTCATCAGGAACTTCAGCTCGGTGGCAGCTCCGCTGACTGTGCTAACTGAGAATTCCATGGGCCCTTTTGTCTGATCTACTGACGTGGAGGCTGCTTTTGCAGAGCTTAGACAGCGGTTCACAACAGCTACCATCTTTCTTTGTCCCGACGTGAGGAGTCCCTTCATTGTGTAGTTGGACGCCTCAGACAATGGAGTTGGTGCTGTCTTGTCTCAACAATCACCTTCAGATGGTAAACCGCACCCGTTTGCGTTCTTCTCCAGACGGCTATCCCCTGCAGAGAATAACTATGACATAGGGAATCGGGAGCTTTGGAGGAATGGCGCCACTGGTTAGAGGGGGCAAAGAATCCTTTTATCATTTGGGCTGACTACAAGAACCTGGCTTATATTCAGGAGGCCAAGAGGCTGAAATCCATACAGGCCGGGTGGTCTCTATTCTTTAACCACTTTGATTTCACCCTGACCTAGTGACCTGAGTCAAAGAACCAGAAGCCAGACCTGTCCTGTCAGTTTGATGAACTGGAACAAGAGGAGAAGCCTACCACCATTTTTCCCCAAGCCAGCGTGGTAGTGCCAATTCATTGAGGAAATTGACCCTCTTGTTCGCAAGACCCAAGCAGAAGTGGAGATTCCTAAGAAAGATCCTCTGGGTCATCTGTTCATCCCAAGTTCATCCAGTCCCAGATACTCCAACGGGGATATTCATCGAGAATGACCTCTCACCCAGGGATTGCCAGGACCCTCGAGTTTATCAAGAGGAGGTTTTGTTGGCCCGGAATGACGAAGGAAGTTCGGCAGTACATGCAGGCAACAAGCAGCCCCGTTCCCAACCTCAAGAGTTATTCCACCCGCTACCTGTTCTGGAAAGACCATGGGCATACAACTCCATGAACTTTGTCACGGATCTTCCGCCATCCAAGGGGAAGGCGGTCATCATGGTAATTGTCAACCAGAAAGTTCAATGCCTTGGAGAAGCTACCATCTACATTGGAGATGGCCTAAATTGTCCTGGACCAGGTCTTCAGGAACCATGGATTCCCAGTGGACGTGGTCTCAGATCGTGGTCCACAATTCACAACACATTTCTGGAGGGCACTCTGTAAGCTGATAAGGGCAATAGCACACCTTTCCTCTGGGATTTACCCGCAGTCCAACAGCCAAACAGAGTGGACCAACCAAAATTAAGAACGTACTTTAAGATGCCTGGCCTCAGAATGACCTGATGAGTGGTGTGACCATTTGATGTGGGCAGAGGTCATCCACAACCCCCTTACAGCATTCGGCGCATGGGATGTCACTGAGTGCCAGATTGGTTATCCTCACCCTCTCTTTCCGGAACAGGAGGCCGAGGTTGGGGTGCCTGCGGCGAAGATCTCAACCAATGCTGCAAGCAGAAACGGAGTAAGGCAAGAGAGATTTTACTGTCCTTGATCCATAAGGCGGAAGCTAAGGCAAACTGAAGGAGAAGACAGGGACCCACTTTACAGCCTGGGCAACAGGTCTGGCTGTCCACTCATGACTTGCCTCTCCGAGTGGAATCACAGGCACATTCCTCTCTGTTATTGGTGGTATCTACAGGAGGTGACCTCTATCACCCAAGATACCCACCACCAGGTCCAATGCATCTTTCCACAGTTACCATCCGGCAGGAGGTAGAGATGCTTGAAGACCTAAACCACCAAGTTCAAGAGCAGCTATCGGACTTCCCTTCAACCAAATGGAAAAACTCAAATCCCTACAGTTTAGCAACTCAATGACCACTTTGCACCAAAATGGACTTTGTGTTTCTTTTATTCCAATTCTGTTTTCTTACTTTAAAAATCTGTGTAATTTATACTTTCCTTGTGCAAGTTCCTTATACGATGCTATGTGCCTGTGATACTGCCACAAGTAAGCTTTCCACTTCCCATATATATGACAATGAACTTGACTTTGGCTATGGCTCTCATTAGCATTGTAACAACATCTTCCATGGCTTTGCTGATGACTGAGATCGATGTAACACCCTTGCAACCTTTAATAGAACGGTCAATATGAATGCATCGAAACTCAGAAGAAATATGGACTGATCATAAATCACAAACTTCAGAAAAAAAAGTGTTGAAGTACATGGATAACTATGAGATTCCTATGAGTTTGAGGAAAGGAAAGTTAGAGGGTAATCTTAGCGTTGTTTATTGATATGAATGACTGTAAAATATTGTCATAGTTGAGTAGTTCATAGTGACAACTCTCAATTTAATCTTTCAAATTTTCTGCAGTATAGAAATTCTTGGAAACCAGAGGGCAGTAGCACTGGTGTGAACTTCCTTTGGAAATGAAAGGGCAGGAACACAAGTGAGGAATGAATTTTTCCACATGCTTCTATTGTTTGTTCAGGGAAGTGATTGTAGGGGTGTGATTTGATTCGGTTTCTCAGCTGCAAGAAATTTTTCACTTCTCCAAGCAAGGATGTTGAACTTGTAAAACTTCTCTGTAAGAACTCCAGTGCAACTTCTAGCAGGTGGTTGCTCATGCATTTTAAAAGCTTCCAACTTGTACAACTGTTTTGACTACAAATAATTTTATTAAGTCTCAGCTTGGCAAAGTCTCGAATAAAGAAGTTATGTATGACAAACTACCTTAACTTTTTGAAATATTAATGCAGCCACACAGAGCTTCTGAGATCAGGGGCCGTGCGGCTGCCTGCATTCTGGGAGCAGAATTAGTTTGGATATTTTAAAATGGCTTTGAGCATTTTGAAAGTCCCAAATTGTGATGGTTTTGGGCTTGCCTTTTGCAGATATTCTTTATTTGGGTTTTCCAGATGGTTTCAATGCAGGGGTCAACACAGCTCCGATTTGTCAGCCATTCTCCCAACCAAATGAAAATGCAGTGCTACATGCAAAGTAAAAAATCCCTCCTCCTCCTCTCTTCTTCTGTATCATTCTCTGGCCTCTTACCCCTTCTCAAGTGCCTTTCATCCTCCCCTGGGTCCCCTCCTCATTCCCTTTTTCCTATGATCCACTCTCCTCTTCTATCAGATTCCATCCTCTCCAGCCGTTTACCTTTCCCACACACTTGCCTTCACCTATCATCTTCTAGCTATCCTCCTTCCCCTTCCCCCACCCCCTTTTTATTCTGGTATCTTCTCCCTTCTTTACCAGTCCTGAAGAAGGTTCTCAGCTCAAAACATCGACTGTTTATTCATTTTCCTAGATGCTGCCTGACCTGCTGAGTTTCTCCGGGGTTTTGTGTTTGCTGATGTAGAGTAACTGGCTGGTTGGCAGGGATATGCTGTGTGAGGTTTGGGTCAGCACCAAGAAACCACTTTGAGCCATTTTGACTTCTTTAGAATGGTAGTGTTAATTATTTTCCCGGCGGATCTGGCAGCATGATCACACTGACTAATGGGTATCAGTTATCTTGCGGTATCAACTGGTGGTTTACAACATTTTGCAAAATCCATCTTTCAAAATATTTTTTTGTGAATTTAGAGGTCATAGTATTCGCACAATGAAAATAATTTATTTCAGAGATGAAACAGAAGAGCTATAATTTCTGAGTCATTTTGCACCACTTGGAAAGCCTGACAGGGACCTTCATGTCAGGGGCACATTGCAGGAAGTTCTGAATCCCTCCGCCAAAATAGACATATGCAGGCCTCTGCTCCCAACCACACGCCAGTGAACCACCGCTCTGCCTGAGCCTGTGGCTGAACTGCCAGGCCTGGTCTTGGGACAGGAGGATCAGTGATAATCTTTGGCTTTAGCTGCAGCTGAAGTACGATGTGGTAGCTCCATGAATTGAATGCCCATTTATTGACTGCATCCAGACCAGTCCATTAGAATTTCTGAGCAAGTGTGGAATCTACATTGGACTCCTTGTAAATTAGTGTTGGGACCTATAAAGATGGGCAAATAAACCTCACTTTTACTCTCTAACAGTGGCTGCTTTTAATTTACAGGAAAGGTCTATAATAATCCTAACATGATCTTAGCTATAAGAGAGTCTATCAATGCCCATCGTTCATCGCTCAGTCTTTAGCTGATTGGTTTGTTGAGATGTTGGCATTTTCACGTCAGGTACACCCAGAGCCCCTGGGTTCCTGAGGTTTACTATCTGTCTACAATGGGCTTCTTGGTGCAATTTGTTTTCCTGATTGGAGAACAAGGGAAATTGTAATAACAGCCCCAAATGGACATGTCTCTGTAAGCACCATACCCGAGACCACAGACTAGCACCTTGACCGCCTTTCATGTGCAACCTGCAGACTCCAATCAGGTACTTAGTTTGCTGGTTAGAAGCAGTGGAAAATCAGCTGGTTTCTGCATGGAACAAGTCAGAGGAGATGAAAGGAGGAATGGGAGTTATGGGCTGGAACAGTAAAAATGGGTTAGGAGTTGATCAAATGACTTTGAGAGGCCAGGAGCAACAGGGTATGTTGAAAATCTTGCTCCCAACTGACATCTTTCATTCAGCTTCTCCCCTCACACTCACAACTTCCAACACTGCAACTGAATTGCTGTCTGTTGACAAGAATAACCGGCTTGCATCATCTTATGATTTCCTGTCTGGCGTAGGGAGGGAAATTTGTGCAGGGCTCTCCGGGACACAATTTTGTCTCAGCCAATCATAACTTGCATGCAAGCTTAAAGTTAAAACAACTCCTTCCCCAAGCCACTGCTTATTCACATTTAAAATTGCTCTGGGGTAGCTGCTCTGGAAACATTTGTCAGGAGGTGTGAGAGGACAGCCCCAGTTTCCCTCAACTGCACTCAATGGCCACTTTATTAGGAAGCACCTGTACCTATAAAGTGGCCACTGAGTGTGTGCTGCTGTCGCCCGTCCACTTCAAAGTTCGGCATGTTGTGATAATTTTCTGCACGCCACTAATATAACGTTTGAGTTACTGACAGCTTCCTGTCAGCTTGCACCAGTCTGGCCATTCTCCCCTGACCTCTCTCATTAACAAGGCCACAGATCTGCCACTCACTGGATTTTTTTTTTGTTTTTCACACCATTCTCTGTAAACTTTCGAGAATGTGGTGTGTGAAAATCCCAGATGATCAGTAATTCCTGAGATACTCAAACCACCCTGTATGGTACCAACAATTATTCCACTGTCAAAGTCATTTAGATCACATTTCTTCTCCCTTCCAATGTTTGGTTTGAACAATAACTGAACCACTTGACCATAACTCATGGTTTTTTGCTTTGAGTTGCTGCAACATAATTGGCTGATTAGATATTCGCATTAACGAGTGAGTGAACTTTCTCCAATCTCCTTCTCGGCAAGTGCCGTAAGGACAATAATCCATTGCCATCCAAATCCAGAACACCTCCCTTCCATTGCCATTCAAACCAAGCTCAGAACACCTCCCTTCCATTGTCTCCTCCTGAAAGTGATGGTTACAGAACTTAATTAATACACAGAATAGATCAGGATGGCAGGTCACAGAATTTGTAACTGTGGGAGAGTTTACAAAGTGGATGAGTAGTGGGGTGGGATGATTCCAAAATTGTGAAAATACATGCTAATAGTTGACCTATTCAAACATCAGAAACACCTCTATAATCATTTTCTTTCGTGTTGGGGTCCACTTACCGTATACGGAAAATGCCAAATAAGTGTCCAATAAATTAGATGCACAACCCCTGGGCTGCTAAAAATTCAAAGTGACTTTTCATAGAGGTCTGCAAATGTTCGTGTGGCACAACGGAGATAGGGAACACCAGGAACAGAAACTCTGCCCACCATTCCAGCCTACGTGTACCGTGCCAATATTCTACCATGTGAATCAAGTTGTGGCTATTTTCAAATGCAAAGCAGCATGCTGGAAATCCAATGGGAAATATGGATAAGGAAGGCCTAGAGGGATGTGAGCCAAATGTAGACTAGTTTAGCTTAGAGTTTTGGTCGGCATTGACTAGTTGGGCCAAAGGTCTTGTTTCCGGGTTGCATGAGTCTATCATATAAAAATGAAAACATATTGGAAACACACAGTAGGTCAGGCAGCATCTGCGGCGAGAGAAACTGAGTTAATGTTTCAGGCTGAAGAACGATGCCAGACCAAGGAAAGGAGAAAAACAACTTAGTTCTACACTGCAGAGAAACTGGAGTTAGAATCAGAATCGGGTTTAATATCACTGACATACAGAATGTCGTGAAATTTGTTGTTTTGCGGCAGCAGTACCGTGCAATGCATTAAGAAACCTTAAAGTTACAATAAGAAATATATATTAAAAGATTAAATTATTGGGATGCCAGGGTGGAGGTTAACATGAGGCACAATGAGAGAGAAAGAAGGTTTGGTCTACTTTGTCTATTCAAGGGTGATAGATGGTAGGGTGGAGATACGTCTCTACCAAAGGAGCTGTAAGGTGCTTCTTCCCTTGGGCAGGTGTTACACCTGCTGAGCACCCCCCCCCCCCCGCGATCAGGGTGCCATAGGAGCTGGTGGTGGTTGGTTGTACGAGCAGCTGGTGCATATCACAAGTCCTGGTTATGTAACCTCTGACGCCAGGTAGACAATCTCTGAAGAGTATTGATAATGGTTGGGATCAGCCCTCTTGTAAAGACACTGTCCAGGAGAAGGCAAGCCACTTCTGTAGAAAATTTTGCCAAGAACATTTATGATCATGGAAAGACGTGATCGCCCACGATATAATGATGATGTTATACGACATGGCACATAATGGTGATGATGACAAAATTAAATAAGCAGTGCAGAAAGAGAAAAAAAGATAGTGAGTTAGTGTTCATGGGTTCAATGTCCATTCAGAAACCTAATGGCAGAAGGGAAGAAGCTGTTCTTAAAACATTGAGTGTGTGTCTTCAGGCTCCTGTACCTCCTCTCTGATGGTAGAAATAAGAAGGGAGCATGTCCTGGCTGATGGGGGACTTTAATGACGGATGCCACCTTTTTGAGGCATTGTCTTTTGAAGATGCCCTAGATGCTGCTGGTGCTGGTGATGAAGCTGGATGAGTTTGCATCCCTTTTTCTGACCCTGTGCAGTGGCCTCTCCATACCAGACACTGAACTGAAAAAGAGGACCAGGTTTGCCTTGCAGATAAGTTGAAAATGGGAACATGGGCATTCCCCTTGTCCCATCCACCTCTTTCCCCATCTATTCTCCAACTTTAAATTCAATTGCATTTCTCTCTTTCCCAGTTTTGACGAAGAGTTCTAGCACTTCAAACCTTAACTCTGTTTCTCTTTTCATTTTCCGAAGTTCGAAGTTGAGTATTTTTGCGTATTTAATATTTTGATAATATTTGAGCATTGTAAATATATTAATTGATTAAGCATTTTTGTTCGTTTAAACACTTAATTACAGCTTATATGTAAAAATACGTGATTTGCATTCATGATGATGCTACTATACGATAAGCACACGCCTCGCTTAAAGTAAAACAAATTAAGACCATAAGATATAGGAGCAGAAATCAGCCATTTTGACCATCGAGTCTGCTCTACCATCCTGCCATGGCTAATCCATCTTCCCTCTCAGTCCCAATCTCCTGCCTTCTCCCCATGTACTTCATGCCCTGACTAATTGAGGATTTATCAACCTCTGCCAATTTTTCACTAGTTCCATTTAATATCAGAGAAATGAATACAAAATACATCCTGAAATTCTTTTTCTTTGCAGACGTCCACTAAAACAGCAAAGTGGCCCAAAGAATGAATGACAGTAAAAATGTTAGAACTCCAAAGCCCCCCCACTCTCCCGTCCCACACACAAGCAGCAACAAAGCAACGACCCCCCCTCACCCTACCCGCTTCCACAAAATAGCATCAGCATCCTCCACCTACCTAGCAAACAATAGCAAAGGCCCCAATAAAAATTATGATCTACAGTAAAACAAACAGTCATTCAATCAACAATTCAACCATACCGCCATACCACAGGATCTCTCTCTGTCTCTCTGCCTAATAAAGGGAACAAGAGGTGTCCCTTTTCACAGCAAGAGGCGAGACATAACAAAACAACTCTGTGATTTACGGTGTTAAAAGTCTGTCAAGCTGCTTTTTTCCTCTGAGTTCTGCAACCCAAAAATCGGCAACAATCTCTCACCCACCAATGAAAGAGAGAGAGCGTGACTCACCGTGTACACAGCCTCCATCAGCTGATGCACTGTTCCCGATGTTCTGTTCTCTTCTCCCGCGATGCTTCAGTCAGTGGGAACAGCTTAGAATCAGCCAATCCACAGGGCCAATGACTTGGCGTCCATAGCAGCCTGTGGCAATGAATTCCACAGATTCGCAACTCTCTGACTAAAGAAATTTCTCCTCAACTCTGTTCTAAAAAGACATCCCTCTCTTCTGAGGCTGTGTGCTCTGGTCCTAAACTCCCCCACCATAGGAAACATCCTCTCCACATCCACTCTATCAAGGCCCCTCAATATTCAATGAGTTTCAATGACATCCCCCCTCATTCTGAATACCAGTGAGTAAAGGCTCAGAGCCATCATATGCTCCTCCTAAGCGTTTCAATCCTGGAATCTTTTTCATGAACCCTCTCCAATGTCAGCACATCCTTTCCTAGATAAGAGGCCCAAATCTGCTCACAATACTCCAAGTGAGGCTTCACCTGTATCTTATAAAGCCTCAACATTACATCTTTGCTTTTACATTCTAAATCATCAGAAATATACCCAAGTTAACTCTTGAAGGAGCTCTATGGAAACCTTGCTGTAGCTTCTGAACTGCAGAAACACAAACATCTCAAGCTCACTCCAAGAGAGGCCTCACCAGTGTTGAGACAAGCTTACCCAGGCTCCTGTCTCTTTGCTTTCAATTAGTTTAATGTTTTGGAGTTACAAGAATAGCAAGGTTAATGTTTTCTGCTAAATTAATGAAGGAGTACCCTTATATTCTTTTTTACAAGAAGGTAACATTTCGAGTCTGAAACATCCTGGAAGAGTTTTGGAAGTGTGTCATCAAACTAAACATGAAGAGCTACATCACCTCTTTTTCCTTAGTATAGCTGACAGGCATCCAGGATAGAAAGTGATTATTCAACAAATCCTCGACCACACAAGAATAATACGCATCTAAATCTAGTTCTTGCACGGAAGGTTAGTTGGAGATGAGCCCTGAACTAAATTCAAATAATTCAGCACGGTCTGGAAACCCAGCCGATTGATTAAAGTCAGCCATCCCTCCATTAATTGAATGGTCCACTGTTTCTCACCCCTTAACAGCCAGTTCCAGCCTAAAAATTCAGACGGGAAACATTACCCCAGACAACAGCAATTTCTCATGCTTACATTACCCGTTCTAAAACAGCAATAATCATTCAACAATATATTTCTTGGCCCAATCATGACCAATAATCAAAGAAAATGTTGAGTCAGATGGTAGACTAGTCCTTAATACAATTTTCCTGAGGTTGATTTTCAACTTGTTTGAAGTAATAGTGTGTGATAAATTGTCATCTCTTGTGCTGACACTCATCCCATGAAGTACGGGTTATGTTTCCAGTTCATACATATGTTGGCATTGGCAACTGGTGGCAGAGGGAGAATTTTTGGGGCGTCACAGTGATGTGGCAGTCAGTGTAACAATATTAAAGTGGCAGCGAGCTGGGTTCATTTCTGCCACTGTCTATAAGGAGTTTGCACATTCTCCCTGTAATCGTGTAGGGATTACTTCACTCACCCCATCACTGAACTGTTCCCACCGCCTACGGACTCACTTTTAAGGGCTCTTCATCTCACGTTCTTGATATTTAATGCTTATCTTTTTCTTTCTTTTGAATTTGTACAGTTTGTCTTTTTTTGCTTATTGGTTGTTTGTCCTGTTGTTCTTTCATTGATTCTATCAGGTTTTCTAGATTTACTGAGTACGCCCACAAGAAAATGGGTTGCATAAGGTAACATATAGGCACTTTGGTAATATACTTATTCTGAATTTTGAACTTTGAAATACCAGGGGACAGGGAATGGAGTGGAGGCAGGTGCCTGATTTGAAAGGCGGTGACTTCATAGGAAAGATTCACAATGCAAGATTCAAGTTTATGTATTACTTTATACTTTACTGTCGCCAAACAATTGATACTACAATGTACAATCATCACAGCGATATTTGATTCTGCACTTCCCGCTCCCTGGATTAGAAATATTAAATATTAAAAATAGTAAAAATTAGTAAATATTAAAAATTTAAATTATAATTCATAAATAGAAAATTAAAAAATGGTAAGTAAGGTAGTGCAAGAAATGCTGAGAGGCAGGTCTGGATATTTGGAGGGTATGTGTCTGTCAAAACACACCATGAAATGCGTCATTTGCATCAAAAATCAGCACATGCAAGGACGTGCTGGGGGCAGCCTGCAAGTATCGTCGCGCAGTCCATCGCCAGCCTGATTTGAAAGGCGGTGACTTCATAGGAAAGATTCACAATGCAAGATTCAAGATTATGTATTACTTTATACTTTATTGTCGCCAAACAATTGATACTACAATGTACAATCATCACAGCGATATTTGATTCTGCGCTTCCCGCTCCCTGGATTAGAACGAAACAGAACTAGCAACAACAGCAAAACAAGCCCCCGTTCCTCTCCCCCACCCATGCACGTACACAGTGCTCTGACCCCAAGACAGTCCATATCCTTCGTCCCCCAGCCGCCAGCAGACCCGGAGAGCTGCTGCAGCTGAATCAAAGAACAACACTGCTAGAAGTGAGCACGTGAGGACAAGGTCCCTCCGTGCCACCAAGATTCATTACTCATATTATGTAGCACCTCAAACCATGCACGATCGTGTGGTGGTTAGCACAACGCCTTACAGTATCAGTGACCCGCTACGTTCTCCCTGTGACCGCGTGGGTTTCCTCCAGGTGCTCCGGTTTCCTCCCACAGTCCAGGCTAATTGGTCATTGTAAATTGTCCCGTGATTAGGCAAGGATTAAACCGGGAGCTGCTGGGCAGAGTGGCTCACGGGGACTGTTCCATGCTGTATCTCAATTTCAAAAATCTGTGGCACTGCCAGTGTTGTGAAGGGTGGGGTGAGGACCCCCCCATTGGTCATGGTTGACCATGGAAGTTGCGTCCCAACTGTTTATGTCATACGCAAGCCAAGGTAGTACAATGTGGAGAGTGAGCTGTTGCCCAAGTAACAGGCTCCCCCTCCCTACGCAGCTGATGAATCCAAAGGAACAGTAGAGACCAACACAGTTCAGCACCAGCAGTGTTCCAAGAAGTTGCCAGTCAGCATTGAACTCAACATCCAGCTCCTGTACTGTAAAGCATTGTGCTAACCATTATGCTACCGTGCAGCCTTATTCGACTAATCTCCTTTCCCAAGACTTCCGCCGCCACCAAATAATTCAAGTTTCAGGCATACGGCAATATCATCACCTAGCAGTTCCTCTCCAAGTTGGACCTGATCCCAAATAGAAAACATATTGCTATTCCTTCAACATCGCTAAATCCCACAATTCCCTACCCAGCCATTCCCAGGATGTACCTCCTTCCAGCTGCTCACCTTCTCAACGGCAATGAGGGATGAACAATAAATGACAGCCTTGGCAATAATGCCTATTTCCCAAAGAATAAACAAATAATTAAATATTCAAATTACCTCTTCGGTAGCAGTATACAAAATTGGTAGCGCAGTGGCAGGGTGAAGATATGTATCTACTAAAGGAGGTGTAAGCTGCTTCTTCCCTCCACTAGCCTGCAGGTCACCCTTGGGCAAGGTGTAGCATCTGCTTATCCTCACGATCAGGGTCACGTAAAGTCATAGGAGCTGGTGGTGGTTGGTTGTACGAGCAGCTGGTGCATATCACAAGTCCTGGTTATGCGACCACTGACGCCAGGCAGACAATCTCTGAAGAGTATTGATAATGGCCGGGGTCACCCACCTTGTAAAGACACTGCCCAGAAGACGGCAATGGCAAACTACTTCTGAAGAAAACTTTGTCAGGAGCAATTATGGTCATGGAAAGACCATGATCGCCCATGTCATACGACATGGCGCATAACAAGCGCACAAAACAAAGTTATGGGGATATAGGTAGGGTAAATGCAAGCAGACTTTTTCCACTGAGGTAGAATGGGGTGACAGCTAGAGATAAGAAAGGTGAGAAGTTTAAGGGGAACATGAGGGGAAACTTCTTCACTCAGAGAGGCTGGAGAGAGTGCGGAATGAGCTGCCAGCACAAGTGGTGCATGCAGGCTCAATTTTAATATTTAAGAGAAGTTTGGATAGGTACATGGATGGTACGGCTATGGTCCAGTTCAATGTGAGTATGCAGTTTTAATGTTTCGGCATCGACTAGATGGGCCGAAAGGCCTGTTTCTGTGCTGTACTTTCCCATGACATAATCTATATAATTTTATAATAATAGAATCATATTGAAAGGATAGATTTGATCATTTGTAGATCCAGATTTTTTTCCGTTTAACATTTTAGCATTAACTGAATACTTAATACCGGGAAATCAAGTGAACTATTAGTATTAGAATTAATAGCTGTGGGAAATGAACCAAACTCTAAATGCATTTTAGATGGATTATTCCTTCTTTTCTAATATAAAAGCAGCAATACTGTACGACAAAAAATCAATTTTGAAACTTTGGTACTTTGCAACAAAACTACGTATGGGGTTTAAACGGCGTTCCCTATCCTGCTCACTGAGTTATAACAACAATGTCATTTTAAAATTTCAATCTGTTCCTGAAAACTTTCCCTACTTTCCTTTGATGCAATCACATTCAAGACATATCTGTACTTTAAAACCTTCATAATTCAAAACAAATGCGCTTGGGAGTATCTTGGCTCACTGTAACATTACTGACATCTAAAACAAGCAATTTTGCTTTAGAATTTTAATGAATTAATTCACTTTTTGCCCAAGTAAGCCTGATGGTTACTTATGAAAGAAAACCGATTTTATGCAGGCTTATCGGTAATTGTAGAGGATAACAAAGACATATTGCACTTAATACAATGAGTTTGTTGTTTTCATACCGGGGATATCTAGTGCAGATTGCAGTACTAGATCACATTAAACTGTTTGAAACCATTACTTTCATCATTAACATACATAAAACCTACAACACAGAAATACCCCTTTATTTTATAACTGATGTATGTCAAAGCCAAAACTCCACATTAATTTCCATTTAAGGAATATGACGAGATACAATAGGAATTCAACATCTGCATTGCAGCATCTGGAAATAACTCACACCACGTGATAACACTGCTGGTAGCTAGTTCCTCAATGCACAGTGCCTTATAGATTTCCCTAGACCTTGTGAAATATTTCCGAAAGCAGCCAGCAATTTATATTCAATGAAACGTAGAGAGTCAGCATTGAGAAGGGCTGTTTGTTAAAGTGCAAGAAGCACTCGTAACCCATGTATTACCACAGTGTTCCAGCACTTCTGAAACAGTAGTCAGTTAGACCAAGTAGGCACATTTTTGCAAAGACCAGATTAAGCCCAAAAGTCAATTTGATACTTATTGTTTAGTACAAGAGTACAAATGCCAAGAAATTCACAGAACTGGTGACATTAAACACACAGTAATGTATTAAAATCTGCCTCCTCAATTAATCACAGTCAGGGGAATGGATTTCAGACTATATTACAGGCTCAGTGCCTATACTACAAATCCATGACACCACACCAATAGATCAGCCCGACCCTTTTATCTACCAATCGCTCATGAGCCATCTTTCCATTCCACAGATTTCTCATCTGGTTAGCACATTGAAACAGGTGTCTTACAATTTCTAGCCACGTGGATTTTAAAGCAATAGGGGAACTACACTCTATACCCTTCAGACTGCACAAGTTGTACCTTTCTTAATGCAGGGACTGTATTTGAAGGCACTGAACAAGAAACTTTCTCTTCTGCTCTGCAGTGCAATGTGAAAATTGAAGACTGAAGGTACAGCAGTTCCCAGCCATTCATGAGGAAGAATTCTCACAGACTCACTGTCTGAATAAGACCAGCCTTGAAGAGTTATATCCCCACAATAAACAGGTGTAAGTAGCCCTACCTACTCTGTCGTTGATTTTGAATTTCAGCACAGGAGTTGCATTTACCAATCACTTTTAAAATCAGACAAACTGGAAACAAATGAACTCTGAATACAGTTCAAATTCAAGAAATGGCTGCCTAGGGCAGGGTCAGGCTAATGAGACGTCAAGCAAAGATTTTGAAGTGATGCAATAGATAGAGAAAGGATTAGGTGGAGCTACAAACAGTTTTAAGTTGTCCTGATTTGCTTGTCTATTTTGCGCCTGAAATCATAATTGTGCCGTGATTCAAAGAAGAAAATAAAGAAAGAGAAACCTCGCATCTCAATCTCACATCTAACTAACACTTTCCACAATCTCAGGATGTCCCAAGGCAACTCACTGCCAATGCAGTTCAGTGCAGCTGCCAGCTGAAACACACCAAAGCAGTAATGATCAGATAATGCACTCCTTGGTTTATTTGCCTCAGCTGTGTGATCAACATAACTCAGGACTTCACTCACTTAAAAATGTGGCACAACATCCATTGGGGATAAATGACAGGGACTCCTTTAAAAGTCGTCTGAATTTTGGCACACATTCAGGGCCACAATCTAACACTAAAGAATTAACTCATTCATCATTATGATCAATGTCTAGCTTTGTAACGACTACAGCACATACTTAATTTAAGAATAGCAAGAAAATAATATTCCATATTACATTCTGTTGCCTGGAACCACACAGAGAATTCTTTGTTCATATGTCACGTCCACTGTCATTGAAAGAGTTTTTTTAATAGCTTCTTATTTTAGTTTCACACAGTACCTTAATTAATAGGACTAAAACCTGTTGGCATCTTTAGCTGTAATAATAAGAAGTTTTATGCTTATTTAAAAAATGAGTAGTTAATTTTCTTTTAATTTATTGAACCCTTTTTTTCTAAATAGCAAATAGTCACAAAACAATTTGTTTGATCCATTTCTATTTGGTTATGCCTTACCATCCAAGCTTAAACTATTTTCCTTCTGAATAAATAGAGCAGTTTCCTCAGCTTAATATGCATAGCATGGAATTCATATACAGACAAAATGAAGAAATGGAGACTGAAGTTTCCTACCTTTGCAAGTTGGCTGGATCTCATTTAGAAATGAAAGGGTAAGTTTTCTCGATGTGATAGTGGAATTTCTTCTGGATGCTCGTCTGTACACGTCTTTATGAAGAGCAAGAGAACTTTTCTCCTTTGCAGTTTGCAACTTCAAGCTTCACAACAGAGAGGGGGAGAGAGAGAGAGAGATAGAGAGAAAGAGAGAGAGAGAGAAAGTCACCTTGACAGCCAACTGCGAAAGAGGCATGCATGTGTGAGTGTTTATGAGTGTGTGTGTGTGTGTGAGTAAGTGAGAGAGAGTGGACTACTTCACAAGCTGTTTAACGGGCTAGGCTGAGATCAGCTTTGGTTGTTTTTGAACGTGTTCCAGCTGAGAATTGTTTCTCAGGTTCTCCGATACAAAGGATCGTGTTCATAGGGTTGGGGGAGGGGAAAGAATTGTTGAGGACTATTTAAGAAAACAATTTTCATTTATGGATTTCATAAATATTTGTCATTCTGATCATACAGATGGCAAAAGCACTCGCAGCCTTTTACTTCTACCATTCCTTTTTTTTAATCTTTCCACACCAAACCGAAAATTCTGTTTCTGCTCATTAATCGATAAATCAACAGATGAATTTGCATGCCAGCTCAGAAGGTGAATAATTGGGGAAATATTATGAAGCAGGGAAAATAAGAACTTAGAATGTGCTTGTTCAAATAGAACAAAACAGAGTTTTGACTGCAAAGACTGAAATATTATAACTTAAATATGGATCATCCTCATGAAGCAGAAACAGATGTCCTATATATCCCAGTAGAACGGCATGGCCAACAACACGTGGAACTTCTAAAGCTTTTTGTGATTAGTGTCTAGTTCAGCTCCATGCACATGAAGCTCATTATGTATTCAGTGCTTATTGCCCATTACCAGCGGCATCAGCTGACATATTTACACCAGGCAACTTTCAGTGTTTTCACTTAACACTACATAAACAACAAGACCTGGAATTTCCACTTGGATTTGCTGTTCCCTCTCCACACAATTCTCTACCATCAGCATGGCAGGAAAATGAGGATTTTTTAAAAAAAATGTAAATAACCTTCCATGCAATTTGAGCTTCTGGGATCTCTTGCACAAAGTTTGAAAATAGTCAGGCAGAGGTAGGCTTTGCCCTCAGATATTGCCACAACACTTGCCTGTTTCACCATTCATGACTTTTCTGATTGTCAGGTCTTCACATTCGTGCATCCCACTCTGATTATTTCCCACTGGGAGTTTCCAACATCTGTGGGCCTTCGGGAAGCTCCATGACCTAAGATGAACCTTCAACCACTGGAACATAATAATAAATAAATTATAATTAAATAATTATTTCTTCTTAACTTACTGAGATGCAGTGTGGAGCCCGGCCGCCCAGCAATCCCCTGATTTAACCCTAGCCTAATCATGGGACAATTTACAATGACCAATTAACCTACCAACTGGTAGGTCTTTGCACTGTGGGAGGAAACCAGAGCACCCGGAGGAAACCCACACGGTCACGGGGAGAACGTACAAACTCCTTACAGGCAGAGGCAGGACCTCAATCTGAGTTGCTGGTACTGTAAAGCAATGCGCTAGCCGCTACACTATCATATGGCCCCTTTTACTTATATACTTATAATTATAATTACTTAATTATAAGTATATAAGTAAATATTTTAAACTACTTATATTCTAAAGAAACCAGAACCTGAGTCTGTACCCTGATTTCACTGGTTTGCTTAATTTTCAGTGGCTATTTTCATGAATTGGACACTCAACAAAATTTAAAATGTTCATTGTGTTGTCAGAAACTCATTTCATTGCATAAAGCAGTACAGCACAGTACAGGCCCTTCAGCCCACAATGTTGTGCTAACCCTTTCACCTACTCCAAGATCAATCTAACCCTTCCCTCCCACAAAGCCCTCTATTTCTCTTTCATCATGGGCCTAGTTAAGAGTCCCGATTAAATCGCCCAGTGGATCTGCTTCCACAACCTCCTCTGGCAGCGCGTTCCATGTGTCAAAAAACACTCTACCATCCCCCCATACTTTCCTCCCAACACCTTGAAGTTATGGCCCCTTGTATTAGTCATTTCCACCCTGAGAAAATTAAAGTCAGTCAGTAGTCAACTCCATCCAACAAGATTAATGTGTTTTTACTGGGGTATGGTGTTTAGAGATGCACACAGCTCTCTGGATCTAGTCTAACCACAGATTTGTATAGCTTAGTATAACTCTTCCAGCTAACGTCATGGTCTTTGAGTTACATACACAACCATCCCATTAGCTTTTTTGATTTCTATTGTACCTAATGTACAGTATGTATCTGGAATTTTACAGCACCCCATTTGTCCTTTTAAAAAATTTACCCCAAGCTATTACTGAAACTTCGACAACTTCACCCAAACTGTCAAGCGGTTGCTTCCCCCAAGCCGCCAGGCTGATCAACACCGCCACCCATTAACCCACCCCACCAGCCCCCACTACCACTACCTACACCTCACCTATTACCAATTTATGTACATACCATCTATGCAAATAACCATTATTGTAAATGGATTCCTCTTATTTGTATTGTGTTTCTTTTTTCATTTTTACTGTATTATAGAGTCATAGAAAAGTACAGCAAAGAAACAGGCCCTTCAGCCCATCTAGTCTGTACCGAACCATTTAAACGGTACTCCCATCGACTTGCACTGGGACCATAGTCCGCCTTACCCCTACCATCCGTGTACCTATCCAAACTTCTCTTAAACATTAAAATCGAGCTCACATGCACCACTTGTGCTGGCAGCTCGTTCCACACTCTCATGACCCTCTGAGTGAAGAACTTTCTCCTCATGTTCCCCTTAAACTTCATCTTTCACCCTTAACCCATGACCTCTAGTTGTAGCCCCACCCAACTCCAGTAGAAAAAACATGCTTGCACTTACCCTGTCTATAACTCTCATAATTTTGTATATCTCTATGGAAGCTCCTCTCTGTCTTCTGTATTGGTGAGGGTGGAATGCAATGGGAGGGGGTGTGGGACAAGTGGCAGAGGAGTGCCAGGGCAGGAGTGGCGTGGGTACAGACACACCTACCTCTGAGACACCAGGCAAAGTCATTTGATTCCAAATAATTAGTTTATTGATCATTACAGAATGTCTCTCTGGTGCTTCCCACTCCTTCCCCTCTCCCTTCCCCTTCTCCCAGACATGATTCCCCTCTCCCTGCCCCCTTCCCACTCTCAGTCCACAATAGAGACCCATATCAGATTCAGGTTTACCATACATCATGAAGTTTGGTTTTTTTTTCCCTCCGGTAGCAGAACAGTGAAATACATAAAATTATGACAGTACTGTGCAAAAGTCTTAGGCACCCTAGCTATGTATATGTGCCTAGGACTTTTGCATGTGACTGTAACTATTGGAAGAACAACAAAGGAGCAAACTGGAGGGATGGTCATGTCTGCCACTCCCTTTTGTGTCTGATAAACTAATTGGCTTCGATTTTTCATTATTGATTATTAACTATGTGGCTCAATAAATGAGACTGTATCATACTTGTATTAATAGGCAGCTAATACTTAAATAGCAGTGAGCAAAGGATTAGATGAGTGAATCTTCAATGCACAGTACTCTGCAAAAGTCTTAGGCACTTACAGTATATACAGCTAGAGTGTCTAAGACATTTGCACAGTACTGTAGTAATTTTATGTATTGCACTGTATTGCTGCTGATGATAAACCTGATTCTGATGTGTGTCTCTAGTGTGGACTGAAAGTGGGAAGGGGGCAGGGAGAGGGGAATCATGGTTGGGAAAAGGGAAGGGAGAAGGAAGCATCAGAAAGACATTCTGTAATGATCAATAAACCAATTGGAGTCATAGAGTCTTCGAGTCATAGAAAAGTACAGCTCTGAAACAGGACCTTCAGCCCATCTACTCCATGCCAAAACCATTTAAACTGCCTACTTCCATCGACGGGCACCGGCACCATAGCCCTCCAAATCCCTTCCATCCATGTATCTATCCAATCGGTGCTTAAACGTTGAAATCGAGCTCACATGCTCTGGCAACTCCTTTCCACTCCCGCGGCCCTCTGAGTGGAGAAGTTTCCCCTCATGTTCCCCGTAAACTTTTCACCGTTCACCCTGTAAATCCAATTAATTGCTGAAAACATTTTGTGCAACAATTGTCAACGTATCGGAATTCTATTCATTCCAATACATGAAGTTGAGTTAAATCTTCTAATCCTTTATAACCTGACTTATTAGGTCTCTTTATTTAACAATCATGTGTCATCAGTCTAAAATTTTTTCACTTTTTTTATCTTCTCATCTTGGATGAGAGGAATTATGTTACATCCAACATGTAATGGTTTTTGATGATCTTTGGCTGTCGGAGGGGTTTGGCAAGCTGAGATGTTCAATTATGAGAAAAATTCAGTTTTTTTCCTGTTGGTCTAAGACAATTTGAAAGTCTTGGATGGTTCAGGACCAACGATCCAAAAATCAGAAACCATAGAATGTGATTTCCCTCCAATGGATGAAGCACATCATTTACCAGAAAGTTAATCCTTCAGTGGATTCAGCAATCTCAATGATCTCAGGAAGTTTAACTTTAGAAATATTTTTCGTCATGCATTAGAGATGATAAATTGTGCCCCTATTGTCACATCCACAAAGTTCCCTAAAGAAAGAACAAGAATAACTCTCAAAAATATCACTGAAACATTCATGACGTGTGTATTCCTTTACATCAGGCAGAGAACTTAAAATGTCTGAATTTTTCTCTGCAGATGTTACATAAATATAGCAAAACCACATGCTATTAAAGACACAAATCTTAAAATTTGGAGAAGGTCCTAAAGAAGAGTCTCAGCCCAAAGTGTTGACTTTCTGTTCATCTCCATAGATGCTGACTGACCTGCTGAGTTCCTCCAGTATTTTGTGCGTGTTGCCTTCGATTTCCAGCATCTGCAGATTTCTTCATGTTTTAAATCTTAAAATGTTGGGATCTCCTGCTTTAATTGTTAAATAATAATTCTAGAAAATGCACGTTGTTTATACTTGTTCTTACTTAATGATTCAAAGACTTTGGAGTGGTGTATCTGCATATATAGCGGTATTGTTTCAACAGTGTGTTAAACAGTAACCATTCATCCTGTTTACTACAGCATACTTGTTCCTTACTTATAAAAGTCAAAGAAATTCCAGATAACTTCCCATTACGTTATTAGCTATTAAGATCATAATCCAGCTCCATTTAGCCTCTTGAGTTTACCCCATTTTGTTTTAGTTCAAATTTAACTGAAGTTTTCCAAGTGTAAAACTCTAAGGGGTTTTGATACTCAGCATATGAATGATTTGGTTTTAAGTTCTTCCTGAGTGGCTGATATTCCATTACATAAAATAAACTGAATGCGTAGTTTAAACATAAGCAACACTTAACATGATCTAAGTTCATTATTTTCTCAACCTTTCAAATGTATTATCACGTCATTTATGGCAAGGAAAAATTATGTATTTGTCAGAATTATTGACAAGTTATGTGGTTCCATTTCCTTGAAATACTCCAAAATAGGCATTTCAATGCAATCTGAAGTGAAATTCCAAGGTTCAAATGTTCATTTATTATTGAAGTATGTACGCAATATACAGCTCTGAAATTTGTCTTCTTCAGATGGCCACAAAACAAAGAAAACTATGGTAGCCGTTAAAAGAAAAACACCAACCCCACTCTCTTGCACAAAAACAACAAATCTCGCAAATGGCAAGTTGAAATTCTCAGAATTGACGCCATTAGTAAGTATAATTTTAGTCTAATGATATTTCAAATATTTGCATCATATATTACAATTTATTTACTTTACAGATAACTCTTTATTTTGGCAGAAGTTATTTGTGAGTATTTCAGAATGACACTGGGATAGTTTGAATGTTAGTCATGAAACCTGTTATTTTAGTTTATGCAATAAACTACTCTTGAACTGAATGGTTAGTCAGGCCATTCCTGAGGGCCATTCAGAGTTAAGATATTGCTGTGGATCTAAAATTATATTGCAGATTCATATGGCAGTTTTCCCTCCCTGATGGACGTTAGGAAACCAGATGGTTTTGTATCAACAGTCTAGTCATTTCATGGTCAATTTCTATTGATTCTGGCATTTTCTTCCAGATTTATTTAATTACTGGAAATTAACTTACTTGTTTAGTGTGGTGGGATTCAAATTTATGTCACCAGGTCAATAGTCCAGACCTCTGGATACTAATTCTGCAGCATAACTAGTGCACTACTATGTTCCTCTTAATAACGTACTATTTTAATGGCAACATCATCATTATGTGCCATGTTGTATGACATAGATGACCATGGTTTTTCCATAACCATGATTGCTCGTGGGAAATTTTCTACAGGAGTGGTTTGCCATTGCCTTCTTCTGGGCAGTGTCTTTACAAGATGGGTGACCCCAACCATTATCAATACTCTTCGGAGATTGTCTGCCTGGAGTCAGTGGTTGCATAACCAGGACTTGTGATCTGCACCAGCTGCTCATACGACCATCCACCACCTGCTCCCATAGCTTCACGTGACCCTGATTGGGGGGCAAATCAGTGCTACACCTTGCCCAAGGGTGACCTGTAGACTAGCAGAGGGAAGGAGCGCCTTACACCTCCTTTGGTAGAGACTTATCTCCACCCCAGCCTTGCGCTAATTACTGTTTCATGGTGCAGTTACTGTTGAAACACTCTGAAATATACATGCGTATTAAATTTAACAAATTTACTATATCTCCAAATTTACTCGTAATACAGCAGTGTGCAAAAGTCTTAGGCATATATATATATAGCTAGGGTGCCTAAGACTTTTGCAGAGTACTGTAGTAATTTTATGTATTGCATTATACCGCCCTTGGCACTCTTTCTCTGCCACCTGCCCCACACCCTTCCCATGGTGCACCACCCTCGCCATTCCCACCATCCTTTGCTCCAGCCAGATTTACAAACTGGCTCTCTGCTCCACGTTGACATATACAGTACTCTGCAAAAGTCTTAGGCTCCCTAGCTATATATAAGATTGCTGAATGGATCCTGACCCTGATCTGGGCCATACCCTCCAAATACCCAGACCCGCCTCTTGTTTTTTTTTTGCACTACCTTACTTTCCATTTATCTATTTTCTATTTATGATTTATAATTTAAATTTTTAATATTTACTATCAATTTGTAATCCAGGGAGCGGGAAGCACAGAATCAAATATCACTGTGATGATTGTACGTTCTAGTATCAATTGTTTGGCGACAATAAAGTGTAAAGTATAACAGGGCCTAAGACTTTTGTACAATACTGTACCAAGTTATATCTACCAAATTTCCTGAATACACAAGAACTTGCAATTAGCACCTGCTACTCAAAGGATATTTATTGAAATTAGTCCAAACAGACTTTCAGAAAGATTATTCATCATCTTTCCACCTGTAAAGTTTCTCCAGTACATTATTCCATGAGTTTCTCTGAACCTCTGTTCAGCAGCTCATTTTGCGAGTTTGATTGCACCGGGTTTCTGTTATCAACTTATGGTTGAATTTCACAGTGGCTTGTTAGCCTCTCTAAATTTGGGGAAAAAAATAAACTCCATTTAGAATTGATCTGCTTTCCCTTCACAGTGTGTCTTGTAGCTGCAAGACAGGACAGACCAGCTCAGAGAACCATTTGTCATCCGTCCCTGCTAGACATTGAATCCCATGCTGCATTCCACATCTCACATGGAATTTGACCATTGCATCACCAACCTTGGCTTCAGGCCATAGTAAACGTTATGTGCGACCTTTCCAAACTCATAAAGGAGTAATTAGTTTTGATAAAGCTACACACCCAGAACAATTATGATATATGTTCCTTCTGTGTTCCTAAACAAACACTACTACACCAAATATCTAATACAGATAAATCACTTCCCTTCGTCTACATTCAAAATCAGTGGTCCGGAAAGAGCAATGCTACATGTTTGAAGATAATAATGCAGGCCTGGCATGTGGAGTAGATTTTTGAATTAACCCATTGAATGAGAGTGTATACATCCTAGTTTAACACAGGTAAAGCCCTCCCCACCATTGAGCACATCTATACACAGCATTGTCACAGGAAAGCAACATCCATCATCAAGTCACAGGCTCTTCTCATTGCTGCCATCAGGAAGGAGGTACAGGAGTCTCAGGACTCACACCACCAAGTTCAGGAACAGTTACTACCCCTCACCCTTCAGCTCTAGAACCAAAGGAGATAACTTCACTCAACTTCATTTTCCCAATCGTTGAACTGCTTTATATTATCGGCTAGTTTGCCCTCATATTTAATCTTTTCCCTTCTTATAGCTTTTTTAAGTTGCCTTTTGTTGTATTTTAAAAGCTTCCCAGTCATCCAAATTCCCACTCACTTTTGCTACCTTATATGCCTTTTCCTTAGCTTTTACGCTGTCCTTAACTTCCCTTGTCAGCCAGAGTTACCTACCCCTGCCATTTGAGAACTTCTTCTTCTGTGGGACATGTTAATCCTGCACTTTGTAAATTAATGCCAGAAACTTCAGCCATCTCTGCTCTGCCTTCATCCCCACCAGTATCCTTCTCCACTGCACCTGGGCAAGCTCCTCTCTCATGCTTCTGTAATTCCTTTTATTCCATTGCGATACTGATACATCTGACTTATGCTTCTCCCTCTCCAATTGCAGTATGAATTCATTCGTATTATGATCACTGCCTCCTAAGGGTTCCTTTACATTAAGCTCCCTAATAAGATCTGGGTTATTACACAGCACCCAATCTAAGATAGCCTTACCCTAAGTAGGCTCAAGGACAAGCTGCTCTAAAAAGCCATCTCTTAGGCATTCAACAAATCCTCTGTCTTGTGATCCAACACCAACCTGATTTTCCCAATCCCCTTGCATATTGAAGCTCCCCATCACAATTGTGACATTACGTCTATTACATGTCTTTTCCAGCTCCCTTTGCAATCTCAATCCTACATCTTGGCTACTATTTGGAGGCCTATATATGGTTCCCATAATGTTTTTTTTACCTTGTAGTTTCTTAAATCCACCCACAAAGATTCAACGTTCTCCTACCCGATGTCACCTCTTTCTAAAGATGTAATTCCATCTCTTACCAACAGAGCCAGACCACCAACTTTGATACAAAGTATAGCTTTTGATGTTAAGCTCCCAACTATGGCCTTCTTTCAGCCACGATTCAGTGATGCCCGCATCATACCGGCCAATCCCTAATTGCACTGCAAGTTCATCCACCCTATTCCGAATGCTACGCGTATTTAAATGCAACACCTTCAGTCCTGCATTGTTTGCCCTTTTGAATTTGACCTCTGTGGTGAAGCTTTCAGATGAAAAGTATCCCGTCCAAATGATCTTCAGCCTGTCCTGAAGAAGGGTCTCAGCCCGAAACATCGACTGTTTATTCATTTCCATAGATACTGCCTGACTTGCTGAGTTCTTACAGCATTTTGAGTGTGTTGCTGTTCAAATTATCACCTGGTAAAGCTCTTACTAAATTGTGTAAGTCACATTTCTTTGCTGTACATTTTGTAAATATTTAGTTGTAAGACCCATCCAATTGCCAGAACAGTGATAGTGCTATAATTCATTATGTGTTTCTTACTCTATCCAGTTGGGTCTGCAAATTTCAACTTCATTACAAACATAGCCACCCTGCGTCCAATGTTCTTGATATTTAGGTCCGTGGCTCTGCCTTCCCTGGTGGTCTTGTAAGTCTACATTTCCAAATTTCCTAGCATTCTGGAAGCTCTTCCTATTCATGCATCAATAACTTCTTTTAATAGTATTTGGCTGGGCAAATTTTCAAATTGACGTCCAGTGTCTGACTTCATTCAAATATATATCCAGTGTTATGAAGCAAAATTGGAAAAGTATATGTAGTTTTGGTTAACTTCTTGATTCACAGAACACGACTCTCCGAATAAACACAAGAAATTCTGCAGGTGCTGTAAGTCCAAGGCAACACACGCAAAGAAGTGCAGGAGGAACTCAGCAGGTCAGTCAGCATCTATGGAAATGAATAAACAGACAAAGTTTTGGACAGAAGCCCTTCCTCAGGACTGGAAGAGGAGAGAAGCCAAAGTGGGGAATGGAAGAAGTGGGAAGGAGGGGGACAATGAATTACCGGAAGAAGAATTCGATGCTCATGCCATCAGGTTGGAGACTACTGAGACGGAATATGAGGTGTTGCTCCTCCACCCTGAGCTTTGGTTAACTTCTGATTCACAGAACAAGATTCTCTGGATAAAGTACAATTGGGTAAGCCTCCACTGACCTAAAGACAGAGCATTTTACCTATTGCTTACTTAGTGCTTGTAACTCATTTGTAATTCATTTACACCATTGTTCTGAAAAACCATTGTAGAAGTCTGTTTCTATTCCTTCCAGAGTGAAATTCTGAGTTATTTGGGATGGTATAATGTCATTACGGTTAGCATAACGCTTTACAGTGCCAGCCGTAAAATCAGACTGCAATTCCCACAGCTGTGTGTAAGAGATTTGTATATTCTCCCCAGTGCCAGTGGAAAGCGCCTACATCTGACCAGTCTCTCTCTCTCGTTCGCTGCTCCGGGAGGAAGGTGCCTGCATTTGACCAGTCTCTCTCCTTCTCTCCCTCTTGCTCGATACTGCCAGAAGATGGTGCTGGAGTCTTGGGTCCTGGGCAAGGTTTAACTGACACGGTTTGTAGGATTGGTCTTGTTTTTAGAGGACTCTGCAGATAATGTTATGATGTGTTGCTGGTTTCTGGTTACTCCTTTTTTTTGTGTGATTTTAATTGGCTCTTACGGCCTTCAGTCAATGAATGACACAGCGCTAAATTGAACTGAACAGAATTGATCTGAACGTTCCGAGACTATTACAATGACTCTGCGGTTTGATGTTTTACATTCTGTGATTTTTTTACTTTTTTTATTGCCATTTGTGTGATTTGTTGTTTTTTTTTGCATGTTGGGTGCTTGATGTTTCTTTGAACAGGTTCCATGGAGTTTCTTTGTTTTGCGGCTGTCTGTGAGGAAGACGACTATCAGGGTTGTATACTGCACGCATACTTTGATATTAAATGCATTTTGACATTGACCATGTGGGTTTCCTCGAGTGATCCAGTTTCCTCCCACATTCCAACAGGGTGCGGTTAGGGTTACGCTTAGCAAGTCGCGGGCATGCATTATTGGCGCCAGAGGTATGGTGAAACTTGTGGGGTGCCCAGCTCAATCGTCGCTGATTTAGTTGATTTGACGCAAACTGCACATTTCACTGTATGCTAGGATGTATGTGTGACAACTAAAGCTTAGCCTTCTTTCATCAGTTCTTCGGTTCATTTGGTTGCAAGAAGACTACAGCGATCAATACTGCCAGAAAGCAAATTTAACACCAGGTGCACTTACGCAGTTAAATATAAAAATTAGGCTGCATTTAGTCAAGTTGTCTTGCCTCTCCAGAAGCAAGCAGGTACTCACTATTCAAATGCATTGGGAGAAGTTTAGGTTGCAATGTGCTGAATAGACTGTAAAAACACCGGGGGGCATTAGAGTTTGCTCATTGAAGTGCAAGTAAATTTTTAACCATCTAATAAGCCTAAATTGTGGAAAATCCCATGAAAATGAGCAGGTTACTGGTGTGATGAATAGCTAGTACCATCTGTTTGCCCTGCTTGTCTGAAGTGATTTCAGTACATTACAACACACTCGGAGCTTTTAAGGGTTATTTAGTTTCTGAAATAAATTATGTTAAAACCCTTACTGGGTCAAAGCTGTTCTATGTGTAGTTCATTGACACAAAGGCTCTGAAATGTTATTGATTGCATAAAAATCTAGTCTGCACTCAACTGCGGGTGAATGCAGTGTGGAGATTTATTTTTTGTCCAATGTGCTTACTGGCTTTCAGCACAGAATGTTTTACACAAACTGGTTCAGTGAGGTTCAACGATCGTTGTGGAACTTTTAAACACCCACCTTTTAAAATCTCAGACAGAGCGTCCGTGGCACTCACAGGTTGCTGAGTTTCACTGCCTTCCTCAGGAACCCGTGGGGCCAGGAAAATGGGGAGCAGCCTCAAACTCTGAGTTGAAAGTTGCCAATTGTGTGTGAAGGCCCTGAGCTGGCAAGCTACACAGAAAAGCTTTTCAATATTGCATTATATGGGTTGATGAAAGAGCCCGCAGGAACCAAGTCTGCAGCTTTATCCCATTGGGAGGAAGGAGCTTAATCATATTTGTTGGATTCAGATTCTTCTATCACTAACTCTAATTCTGCAACGACATTTTTTCTGAAATTAGCAATTCCTCAGTTGGATCTTGTTCACTTTCCCATCGGCTAGACTATGCCTGTTCTCACAGCCTTGTAACTCTCACTTTGTTATTGTAATGCTCTTACCACATTTCTTCCTATAAAGTATAGAACATTACAGCATGAAAATAGAGAGATCAGGTTCGACCCAGAGCAGGACAGTGACACGAACAGCTTTGAACTGAAGTGAGAGATGCTGACTGGGTTTCCTGAATTCTGATCGACTTATCCTGAATATACTTTAAAGGAAAACTAAAAAAACTACCCTTTTACCATGATAACGTAGTGATAGCGTGACGCTAATACAACTCGGGGCATCAGAGTTCAATCCCATCACCCTTTGTAAGGAGTCTGTACACCTTCCCCAAGGAATGTATGGGTTTTCGCCCAGGGGCTCTGGTTTCTTCCCACAGTCCAAAGATGTACCGGGAAGGTTAATTGGTCATTGTCCCTTGATCAGGTTAAGGTTAAATTGGGGTTTTCAAGGGCTGCTGGGTTAAAGTGGCACAAAGGGCCGGAAGGGCCTACCTCACGCCATATCGCTAAATAAAAATAAAAATTAAATAAAATCCTCCTAGTTTCGAAAACCTTTTAAGATACTGTTGGAGTGAAGTCACCAATGTGTTGTGAGAAATATATTAAAATACAAAGAGTATAATTATCAAGCCAGGACATATCTAAGTGAGGGTGAAATCTCATTCACGTCAAGCAACTTGATGGCACTGTGTTATATGAGTGACAATCACCAGGATGGTGCATAAGATGGCTGCCGTTACCAAATCATAGAGTCACAGAGTCATACAGCACAGAAGCAGGCCCGGTAGTCCAACTGGTCCATGCCAAGCAAAATTCCCACCTTAGCTAATCCCATTTTTCTGCATTTGACCCATATCTCTCTAAACCCTTCCTATCCATGTACAATTGTTTATAATGTACTTGCCTCAACTACTTCCTGGGACAGCTCAATCCATATACGCACCACCACCTGGTGACAAAGCTGCCCCTCAGGTTCCTATTAAATCTTTCCGCCCTTGCCTGCTATGTTTTGCAACTTCCAAACATTAAGCTAGTTCAAAGGAAGACATGGGAATCTGGGAGTGTGGATCTAACTTCGTGTTTACTTTAAGCAAGGCGTGCACGTATCATGCGTGATGACATATGCAATTCATATATTTTTACATATAACCCATAATTAATTCTTTAAACGAACAAGATTGCTTAATCAAACAATATAGATACAGGATCACCCAAACATTTCTGAAATATTAAATGCACAACACTCCTTCCTGCTTAGCAATAAACTCCAATAGATAATGCATCTCAACTATATCCACAGTATATTATATAATACAACTACTATATAAAGACATCCACAGCATAATAAGTTTTAAATTATCCCATTCAGGCCTAACAATTTAATTACTGTGGAGGCGTCTTACTCTTGTGGGATGAAGTGTTTCCTGACAAGAGAGGTCACTCTGTCTGCCAGGTGAGACTTGTGGCTGGGAAAGCAATCTCAGTTCCTGGGGCCTCCTCTGCAGTGGCTCTAGGAGCTGACTCTCGAGACTGTAGGAAGTGATTCACACTGCTCTGGACACTGAAGTTCTCCTCTTTTCTCTCTGGATCTACTTCAATCCCTTTCTTTTTTCTCATGCTTCTTCTCTCTTTCACACCATTCTCTTTCTCTTTCTCTCTATCTCTTTCCTCCTAGTCGTTCTTCTAGTTTTTTGTGCATCTTGACCTTGGGAGGGTCCATTTAGTTCACTGGAGTGTTCTCTTATTAATCCTACCTTCACTTCCTTTACAATCTGATCTCTCCTCTTGGTTTCCTCATGCACAATATCATCTGACTAATCCTCTGTTTTTTTTATCTCTATTGACTCCTTTCCTTTTGGCCTTCCATTCATCCAGCTGGGCTTTGGTCTTTGCATCTACTTTTACAAGCAGCTTTTTGTCTCCCACTTGAAGTTCATGCAATAACCTTAATGCACACAAGAATTGATTCTGGTTCTTTATACTCAAGAGCTGAATGTTTGCACCTTTCCAAAAGCTCCTTGAACTCTCTTCTAGCTTAAAACAAAGCCAAATTTTGAAAGTAACTGCCTGATTAATGTATCAGAAGATTTCGCAGATACATTGCCTACAAAAATAGTTGCAGTCGGACCGCTGCTTTCACCACTGCCACGATTCCTCTGAGCAGCATGTTCCTTCCTTGGTCAAATATGCTTTCTAACCAGAGGCACTGAGGTTCACACCAATACCTATTTGTCCTCTGTTGGGCAATGGTTCATGGTGTCTGGAGTGGAGACACTTGTGGCATCCAGTACATTTCTTAATTCACTTTCAGTTGGCGTCATTGCAGGGGATGTGACATACAAATCGCGAATGGGTCTCCAATCAAGTTGTAGTTGTCTCAGCCAATCACGCCCCCACAGTGCTGGTCTTGCCACTAATACGCTCAGTGTGGGTTGCTGGTTGTTGTATTTAACTGTCGTGAACCTCATTCCCACAGGAGTTACTTTTTCTCCAGTATAAGATCTTAGCTAGATATCTGCAGCCTTCCAGTTTAGTATCCTTGAAATGCTGTTCAAACTCGTTTTGTGGAATGACTGAAACAGTGTCCAATTCCATTTTAATTAGCTTGCCATTCACATCTGGTGTAAGCCATATTGCTTGTCTATTGTTAGCTTTCACATTGTAAATCCCAATAATGATGTGTCACTCTCATCATTATTGGACTTTTCACCAACAGAATGCAGATTAGTGCTCTATTTGAAACTGTAACTTGACATTTTTGCTTTTTCTTTTCCCCATGCAGTCACTTTATTTTTGTCTGCCCAACGTACTATTTGCATGTGTCATACTTTGTGGCACTTCCTACAAGTTTCATCCTTAAACCTGCAATAGTCTGATGTATGTGAGCCCCTGCCACAAGGGTAACACAATTTATTTGGACAGGCCGGTTTCTGTTTGAACTTTGTTCGCACTGGCTTTCATTCCTGACCACAACTCAGTTGCACCTCTGTCCGCAGTTTCCATTAAAACAGTGATTTCAACTGCTCTTTTAAATGTAGGTTATGTTTCAGTTAGGAGGTGTTTTTGAATGCTTTCTTGTAAGATTCCACAAACTAAATGATCTCTTAGTGCATCCTTAAGCCCATTACTGAACTGACAATGCTCAATCTCTTCAATTCAGCCACGTACTCTAAAATGGACCCCCCCCCCACCTCCTTTTGATCCCACTTATGAAACCTAAAGCATTCTGCAGTCAACAATGGCTTTGGTTCTAGGTGTTCCTGCATTACTTTGACAATATCGGCAAAGGTAATTCCTGCTGGTTTGGTTGGAGCAGTTAAACGTTGAAACAAAGTATATGCCTTTAAACCCAATGATTCCAGCAAAGTTGGTACTGAATCTCATTGGCTATTTTATTTGCTTCAAAATATTGTTGAATTAGCTCATAATACATATTCTAGTTATCTTTTGTGTAATCAAATGTGTCAGTTTTCTGATGTAGCCAGCCATTTCTGCTCTGTATGATTCTTATCACCAGGTACTTATTCTTTATGAATCTGTGAATTATTAGGTTGCCTGCCTTTTTTTTAACTCAATCATATCTTACATGTGCTGCTCTGTTTGGCCATTCCTTACAGTGCTTTTTTTAACTTGAACATCTCGCGGCATTTTTATGGGTCGGTAGCCCCTCCCAAGTTCGTTTTAAAAATACCTCATCATCAATGTTATGTTTTGTAACATCAAAGAGTTAAACCGATTCAAAGGAATACATGGGAGTCTAAAAATGTGAGTTTATCTTTGTGTTTACCTAAAGCCAGGCTTGCATGTATCATGTGGGAATATGATGACATATGCAATTCATATATTTGTACATATAACCCATATGAATTGTTCCAAATGAACAAGGATGTTCACTCAAACAATATATTTACAATATTTCTAAAGTATTTCTGAAATATTAAATACACAACATCATCCTAAACCCATTCCCTCCAGTCCTTTATTCCACAGCCCTAAGAAAAAGATTACATTTACCTTTATCTACCATAATCCTGCAGTAAATGCAGCAATTATTAGAAAACATACAGGAAAAAAAACATTCTGTCACAGGAGGAGCCTAAATCCTCACCTCAGGCTAGGGCTCACAGGATAGACCTGAATGGAAGTAGGGAAGAGGATATGGGAAATGTAGCCACAAATGTTTTGTTGAGCCAGGAACTCCACACTTGCTCCTTCCAAAACCAAAGGACATAGATACTTAAAATAGTCTTCGGAACCCTTTTTTTAGAGCAGCTTCTGGAGGTCACTTTAAGGCCAGTTGGTCAGATTCCACAAGCTCATGCAAAATACTGGTTTGACCTAACACATCGCCGCCTTTGTCCAACTGAAAGTCTGCTCGGGCTCTTCACTGGAGTAGGAAAGTCTCTCGCACAAAGCCTCTTTAAGTCGTTCAGCAGCAGCCTCACTGGGAATGTGTTTCTGCAGGAATTGCAACAGACTAAACAGGTAATTCCTGAATGACTGATAATCCTGGAAAATTGACAGACAGCGGCAAGAACTGAACCCTGATCTTACAGCTAGTGATGCAAAAACATTATGCAAACTGCTACATTACCATACCATCCCCCCTTTTTTAGAAAGACTTTACAGGCTGGATATAGATAGAGATTTAAGAGCTAATCTCCAAGTAATCTTGACCTACATCTATCTTGTTCAGTACTTTTAGAGTTTTGCAATTTTCAATTCTTCTAAACTCAAATGTCTACAGATCTAATCCACCAAATTTCTCTTCAAATGGCAGCCCTGTTGTCCCCAAAGTTGGTCCAGTAAAACATTTCTATTTTCCCTCAATGCCAAGTAAATCATTTCTAAAGTAAGAAGGCCAAACTGAACATTATATTCTAACAGTCAAATCACCAAAGTCTCGCATACATAATTGTTGCAAGAATCTTTGCTCTTGCAATGAAGACCTAGACTATTTGGATTCTTAACTGCTAGCTACTTCATGTTTACTTTTAATGAACAAGCATATCCAAGTTCCTTCATACATCAATGGTTCACAGTCTATTGCTATTTAAAATAGGTTTTATCTTGCACCTGGGTATGTAAATACTTGTGCATGACAATAAACTTGACTTTGAAACTTTAAACATTACTCTGCCTTCCTATTTTTCCCACCAGATTGGATTACTTCACATTTATCTATGTTATCCTGCACTTCTCATGTGTCTATTCATGAACTCAACATATCCAGATAACCCTGAAGCCTCTTTGCGTTTTCCTCTGACCCAGATTCCACCCAGATTTATGTCAGAGGCAAAATCTGAAATACTGCATTCGGTACCTAATAATGTGGCCACTGAGTGTATGTGCGTGATCTTCTGCTGCTGTAGCCCATCCACTTCAAGGTTCAACGGGTTGTGTGTCCAGAGGTGCTCCTGTGCACACCACTGTTGTAACGTGCGGTACCGTCACCTTCCTGTCAGCTTGAACCAGTCTGGCCATTTTCCTCTGACCTCTCTCATTAACAAGGTGTTTTCACCCAGAAAACTGCCACTTCACTGGGTGTTTTCTTTGCACTATTTTCAGTAAACTCCAGACACTGCTGACCATAAAAATCCCAGGAGATCAGCAGTTTCTGAGATACTCAAACACCCCATCTGGCACCAACAATCACTCTACAGTCAAAGTCACTTAGATCACATTTCTTCCCCATTCAGGTATTTGGTCTGAACAACAGCTGAACCTTCTGAGCATGTCTACATGCTGTTATGCATCGAGTTGCTGACACATAATTGGCTTATTAGATATTTGCATTAACGAGCAAGTGTACAGGTGTACCTAATAAAATGGCCACTGAGTGTACATTGTGATTAGTTGGGGCCCCAGAACTGATCACTGAGGTATCGCAATAGTCAATCAATGCCACCCTAGAAGAGTTCTATTTATCCTTGCTGTCTGCTTCCCATCTGTCAACCAGTTTTTAAACGCTGCCAGTATATTATCCACAATTCCATGTGCTTTAATTCCATATACTAGGCCCTTATTTTGGACTCAATCAAAGACCTTTCAAAAATCCAATACACCATATCCAATGATTCTATTCTTTGTCTTCAACCTGTTACACCTTTGAGAAATTCCAGTAGGCTTGTCAAAGACAATTCCCTTTCATAAATCAGAGTTTGTTTTGTCTAATCCTATTGAGTTTGTCTATTACCCAATTCCACATCAAAGTCGCAGATATTGTGTCACATTTGGAAAGGCTAATATTTTCCTGCATAGTTAATGTCTCGGATATGGTGAATTATAACATGATTCTGTGTAATTCAGTTCCTAGGCTAATTTTATTTCTCTTCTCCACCTCAAAAGTTCCCTTTGCCATAACACTTCGTGACCATTTGTGATCTTTAACCATAAACCCAAGAAGTTCTGTAGATGCTGGAAAGCCAGATCGACACACACAAGATGGGTGGCAGAGTAGTATCGTGGGTGGCCGATTAGGAAAAGGGGAGGTGCAACGAGACCTGGGTGTCATTGTACACCAGTCATTGAAAGTGGGCATGCAGGTACAGCAGGCGGTGAAAAAGGCGAATGTTGGCATTCATAGCAAGAGGATTCGAGTACAGGAGTAGAGAGGTTCTGCTGCAGTTGTACAAGGCCTTGGTGAGACCACACCTGGAGTATTGTGTGCAGTTTTGGTCCCCTCTGAGGAAAGACATTCTTGCCATAGAGGGAGTGCGAAGAAAGCTCACCAGATTGATTCCTGGGATGGCAGGACTTTCATATGAAGAAAGACTAGATCGACTAGGCTTATACTCACTGGAATTTAGAAGATTGAGGGGGGATCTTATTGAAACGTATAAAATTCTAAAGGGATTGGACAGGCTAGATGCAGGAAGATTGTTCCCAATGTTGGGGAAGTCCAGAACGAGGGGTCACAGTTTAAGGATAAAGGGGAAGCCTTTTAGGACCGAGATGAGGAAAAACTTCTTCACACAGAGAGTGGTGAATCTGTGAAATTCTTTGCCACAGGAAACAGTTGAGGCCAGTTCATTGGCTATATTTAAGAGGGAGTTAGATATGGCCCTTGTGACTAAAGGGATCAGGGGGTATGGAGGGAAGGCTGGTACAGGGTTCTGAGTTGGATGATCAGCTATGATCATACTGAATGGCGGTGCAGGCTCGAAGGGCCAAATGGCCTACTCCTGCACCTATTTTCTATGTTTCTATGTTTACAATAGTTCAGTAATATTTGAGTAATCTTGTCCATTTATTGGTTGATTAAGCATTCTTGCTTTCACCAGTACCAGTGATCCAGGCTCGATTCCCAGCACTGCTCGTAAGGAGTTTGTACATCCTCCCCATTTCTTCCAGGTGCTCCGGTTTCCTCCCACAGTCCAAAAGATGTATTGGTTGGTAAGTTATTTGGTCATTGTAAATCATCCTGTGATTAGGCTGGGGTTAAATAGATGCGTTGGTGGGCAGCATGGCTTTAAATCCAGAAGGGCCAGTTCCTTGCTGTATATCAATAAACAAATCAATCAATCAATCAATCAATCAATCAATGCTGGAGGAACTCAACAGGTCAGGCAGCATCCATGGAAATGAATAGATTGTCGACATTTCAGGCTGAGGCTCCTCTTAAGGACTGGAATGGAAGGGTAAAGAGGGTAAAGATGCCAGAATAAAGAGGTGGGAGGAGGGGAAGGAGGACCAACTGGAAGGCAATAGGTGAAGCCAGATGGGTGGGAACGGTAGAGGGCTGGAGAGGATGGAATCTAATTGGAGAGGAGAGTGGACCATAAGAGAAAGGGAAGGAGGAGAGAGGTGATAAATAAGTGAGAAGAGATAAGAGGCCAGAATGGGGAATAGGGGAGGGGGAGGAGGGAAAATTATTTTGCCAGAAGAAGAAATCAATATTCGTGCCATCAGGCTACCCAGATACCCAGATGAGGACGGCCTCATCGTGGCACAAGAGGAGGCAATGGACTGGCATTTCGGAATTGGAATGGGAATGGGAATTAAAATGTTTGGCCACCAGGAAGTTCCGTTTTTTAGAGCAGAAGTGCTCGACGAAGCGGTCCCCCAATTTACAACAGGTCTTATCAAGGTAGAGAGGGCCGCATTGGAAGCACCGGACACAATGGATGAGCCAGCAGATTCTGACATCTCCGAAGGAACTCTACCACCAAACACATCTTTACCCCTCCCCCTCTCTCCGCTTTCTGCAGGGATCGCTCCCTCAATGACTCCCTCATTCATTCGACCCTCCCCACCAATCTCTTTCCTGACACTTAACCCTGCGAGCAGGCAAAGTGCTGTTCACCTCCTCCCTCACTTCCATTCAGGCCCCCAGATGGTCTATCCAGGTGAGGTAGAGTAAGTGCCTACCTTGTTATTTTGATATAAAACCATAAGGACATAAGACAATGGAGCAGAACTAGGCCATTGGGCCCATTAATGTACTTGATAATAAAATCTATTTTGAACTTTGACCTTTCGGAAATAAATGATAAAACACCATGCAGTACTTTCCTTGATCTCAACTTCTCCATGGTAGCCTGTAGATGACAAAATATTTTGAAAGTCCAGTCACTGTAAGGCTAAATTATTTCAACTTATACACTGCAAAGTCCCAGCCGTACCAATGAGACAGATGACCTGATAATCGGTTTTGGTGAAACAAGTTCTGGGATAAATGTTTTTTGGGAACAAGCAGAATGATTGTGTTGTTCTTTTAATAGATCCCTCGGATATTTTATGACGGCAGACGTTACCAAAGTCAAATGTTGCATCCAAAAATAGTTCTTCCAAATGGTGTGGTGCTCCTTCAAGGCAAGTCGGAGCCTTTTACGAACCAAACTGAAATTCCCTGAAAGAGTCCTGGCCTTTAAGGACTTTCTTTTTCCACATTCGCAAGGTTGACTGTTTTGAGCAGGGGAAATGTTTTGCTATGTTTAAAAAGGGCAGGAGCACACCTGGGGAACCGTGTGAAGGGTGTCTCCTTACCTAAAGAAGGATGTGCCCGACAGAGAGAGCATGCAGCAAAAGTTGATCAGACTGTTTCTTGGCGAGTATGAGGAGAGACTCGATTAACCTGGCCTGTGTTCACTGAAATTTAGCAGAATAAAAGGGGACTCCTAGAAAAATATAGAATTGTGACAAGGCTGGACAGACGAGACACAGAGAGTATGTACCCCTAGTTGGGCTGGTGTAATGAAGAGCACGAGTGGTCACAATCTCCGGACAGGGAGTGAGACTTTGGGAAGTAAGGTGAGGAGAAATCTCTTCACTTGGAATGTGATGAGTTTATGGAATTCTCCACCACAGAAGGAATGGATGCTGAGTTGCTGAAAGAATTTAAGAAGGAAATACATGGACTTCTAGACATGAAAGGCAACAAAAGTTAAGGGGTGAGAACAGGAATATGGCTTTGAGACAGAGGATTATTTTGAATAATGGAGCAGATTTGAAGTGTTTCAAGGACTACTCCTGCTCCTGTGGTCTGTTTCTAACTTAAATATGCTTAGCATGAATGCAAGATACGATTATGATCACAAGAGTCATGAGACCGTAAGACATAGGAGCAGAATTAAGTCATTTGGCCCATCAAGTTCATTCTGTCTTTTCATCATGGCTGAACCAATTTCCCAATCTCCTGCCTTCTCCCCATATCCTTTCATGCCCTGACTAATCAAGAATCTATCAGCCTCTGCCTTAAATATACCCAATAACTTGGTCTCCACAGCAACCTGGAGAATAATGGGAATTTTTTGGCTGACAGATTGCCATTAAAGCTGTTGCAAGTTTATTATCAAAGTACATATGCATATGTCACCATATACAACCCTGAGATACATTTTCTTGTGGGTGTACTCAATCCATCTATAGAATAATAACCATAACAGACAGAATCAATGAAGCACCACCCAACCTGGGCATTCAATAAGTATGCAAAAGACAACAAACTGTCAAAATATAAAAAAGAAGAAACAATACTGTAATAATAATAAATAAGCAATGAATATCAAGAACCACACTAAACCATTTAAACTGCCTACTCCCATCGACTCGAACTGGGACCGTAGCCCTCCGTCCCCTCCCATCCACGTACCCATCCGAACTTGCCTGAGAAACTGAAATCAAGCTCGCTGCCCCGCTTGTGCTGGCAGCTCATTTGAGTGTTGCTCTTCAATCCAAGAAAGCAGGGATTATTTCATCCCAACGAGCTTTTAGGAACTTGAGACAAGTCTTCATAAATTGTTCTAATATCCGTTTTTTGCCAACAATTGAAATTAAGCTTCTTTTTTAACGTATAAAGTACCCAGTTTAACCCAAAACCTCCGTAGGAAGAAATATCTAACATACTGATTTGTAAAACCAGTTCCAACATGCAGATAGCCTTGAAAGTAGCTTAGTAAGCATCCGTAATAAACAGATAGAAATAGCACAAACAATTTCAGTATAGCTGAAATTACACTGGCTTCCTCATTACATCCAGAGGCAGCTGTCCACTATAATCCTCTAGACTAATTGAACATCTGTCTGATATATAGTCAAACACACCGATACCATCAGGTTTTTCCATTACCAGTCCTGCAAATGTTGAATTCCTCTGGTAAAATGGACCTATCTTACTTTGGAGCTTGGGAAGCTTTGGAGATTCCGATAAGATGGCAGCATGTGTAGACACAGCAACCTCTCAGGGGTCAACCAAAGGTGCTTTTTTTCTTTGTTAAATGTGCTTTTTTAAAATCATAAGTCTATACTGAAGTCCAATAACTACGAGTACAGCAGGTCTACCGCATCAGGGTGTCATAGGAGCCAGCTGCGATTCAGAGAAGGGGAGGCCGGCCATTGGGCCACAGGGCTGTGAAGGGAGAGTCGGTCTGCTGGGCTGTGGGAGGAGCCGGACTGGATTTGGAGGAGCTGACCTGGGTGCAGGCCATGCTGCTGCCCGCTACTGGAAGGCACCAGAGTTGACACGCAAAAGCAGGGTGCAGAGGAAACGTGAGTGACTGCCTTGGATGTTTCTTTTGCAATCGCAAGAGCCTGTTGGACACTGATTGCCGCAGGTCTGTTTCCTTTGTTTGGTGTGGAGACAGGAGGTGAGGAGGCAGTGTTGCCTTTGTTGTAGTGAGTACTAGGCCTCAAGCTGTGGGCTTGCCTGCTGCTGCAGTGCTGGTGAGGTGGAGATGCGGAGCTGATGTAGCATGGTGTCTGTGCTCGGTTGGGGGTAGCCTCTCCCATCGGTCCTGCCCTCCAGGGTTCCCAATCTGGGGTCCACAGACCCTCGGTTAATGGTCAGGGTCCATGGTTCAAGGATAAGGGGTTACTGATTGAGGACATGAGGACTTGTAAGGAAGAGCCAATTTACACAATAAGCAGTCATACTTATAGAGGTAAAACGTTCAAAAGTTCAAAGTAAACTTTACTATCAAAATACATATATGTCACCATATACAACCCTGAGATACATTTTCTTGCGGCATACTTAACAAAACTATAGAATAATAATCATAACAGAATCAATGAAATACCACCCCACTTAGGCGTTCAACCAGACTGCAGAAGACAACAAAATGTGTAAATACAAAAAGAAGAAACAATAATAACAAACAAATTAGCAATAAATATCAAGAAGGTGAGATGAAGAGTCCTTGAAAGTGAATCCATTGGCTGTGGGAACACTTCAATGATGGGGCAAGTGAAGTTGCCCCTTTGGTACAAGTGAAGTTGCCCCTTCGGTACAAGAACCTGATGGTTGACGGGTGAGAACTGTTCCTGCACCTAGTGGTGTAAGTACTAAGGCTCTTCTGTCTTCTTTCTGATGGCTACAGTGAGAAGAGAGCATGTCCTGGATGGTGATGGGGGCGGGGGTGGTCCCTGATGGTGGATCCTGCTTTCATGCAACAGTGTATCATGCAGATGTGCTCAATGGTGGGGAATGCTTTACCTGTGATGGACTGGGCCGTACCTACTACATATCTATAGAAGATCTACAGAAGTCCAATGATTTCAAGAGGAAGTTAAACTTGCAGCACTCCAGTAATGGAGCGCAGAAATGACTCTGACTGAACAACTCTACTGGGATTGCTGAGACTCAATTAAACAGCCTGTGTCTGAGCTACGATAGGTCTTCTAGCACTTATTAACTTTGTCCCCAGTAATTATGATGTTGTGATCCAATAGTTTATGAGAAAGATCTATTCTTTCTTTCTTTTTAACCTATGGTAGTCTAACTCTAAAAACATAATTGGTTATGGAATCTTAGTAAATGTTTCCTGAGGCAGTTGCCTGCGTGTGACCGACCTCTCTCTCCCTCTCGCTCAGTGCTACCGAAGGATGGTGCCGGAGTCTTGGGTCTTGGGCAAGGTTTCATTGACCTGGTTTGTAGATTGGACTCTGTAGTTCACGTTATGACATGTTTCTGGATTGTGGTTGCTCCTTTTTATTGCTAGTTTGCGTGATTTTGGTTGGCGCAGACTTGCTCTGCTGCCTGTGGTCGACGATTAAACAGTGCGAAATTAAACTGAACTGAGCTGAACTGAACTGAACATCCTTGGACTGTTTCAATGACTTTGTGGTTTGATGTTTCATATTCTGTGTTTTTCGCTCATTTTTGTCGTTTGCATAATTTACTCTTTTTTTGCACGTTAGGTGTTTGATGTTTTCTTTGAACGGGCTCCATTGTGGTTCTTTGTTTTGTGGCTGTCTGTGGGAAGACAAAACTCAGGATTGTAGATTGAATACGTACTTTCATAGTAAATGTACCTTGAATTTGGTAGATAGTTGTCATATCAAACTAATGGATAAGGGTTCTAACTCTATTCCGACCTCTTCGACTCAAAGCACACTCAAACAGACACTCCTGTGCCTAGCCTCACTTTGTGGGCATACGATCAATCTATGTACCATATTGTGCAAAAGTCTTAGGCACATATATATAGTTATAAAGACTTTTGCACAGTACTGTATTTGTCAACATGGAGACAAGAGTGAAATTGTAAATCTGGCGGGAGTAAAGGATGTTGGCAATGGTGAGGGTGGACTGTGGGAGGGGTGTGGGACAGGTGGCAGAGAAGGAGTGCCAGGGGCAGGAGGTTGGCATGGGTGCAGACACACCAGCCCTGAGACACCCGGCAAGGTCATTTGATTCCATAAAATTGGTTTATCAATTATTACAGAATGTCTCTCTGTTGATTCCTGCTCCCTCCCCTTTCCCTTCCCCCTTTTCCCAATCTTAATTCCTCTCTTCTTGCCCCCTCCCCACTCCTCAGTACACAATAGTGACCCATATCAGAATCAGGTTTATCATCACTCACATATATCATGAATCTTTTGCAGAAGTAGTGCAGTGCAATACATAAAATTGCAAAACTCTTAGGCACTCTAGTTGTGTATATGTGACTAAGACTTTTGTACAGTATTGTATATAAGATATCTCATGTATTTATATTAATTGTGTTTTTTTTATATTGTGTCTTTATCTTATTTGGGTATTTTTTGTGCTGCATTGGATTTGGAGTAACAATTATTTATTTCGCCTTTACATCTTTTGTACTGGAAATGATATTAGACAATCTTGAATCTTGATTCTTGAATCCCTCTCAGCATCCCAACAAATCCAACAAGATTGTAATTTTGAAAACATGAGGAAATCTGCAGTTGCTGAAATTTCAAGCAACACACATAAAAGTTGCTGGTGAACGCAGCAGGCCAGGCAGCATCTCTAGGAGGAGGTACAGTCGACGTTTCGGGCCGAGACCCTTCGTCAGGACTAACTGAAAGAAGAGCTAGTAAGAGATTTGAAAGTGGGAGGGGGAGGGGGAGATCCGAAATGATAGGAGAAGACAGGAGGGGGAGGGATGGAGCCAAGAGCTGGACAGGTGATTGGCAAAAGGGATATGAGAGGATCATGGGACAGGAGGCCTAGGGAGAAAGAAAAGAGGGAGCGGGGGGAAACCAGAGGATGGGCAAGGGGTATAGTGAGGGGGACAGAGGGAGAAAAAGGAGAGAGAGAAAAGGAATGTGTGTATATAAATAAATAACGGATGGGGTACAAGGGGGAGGTGGGGCATTAGCGGAAGTTTGGGAAGTCAATGTTCATGCCATCAGGTTGGAGGCTACCCAGATGGAATATAAGGTGTTGTTCCTCCAACCTGAGTGTGGCTTCATCTTTACAGTAGAGGAGGCCGTGGATAGACGTATCAGAATGGGAATGGGACGTGGATTGTAATTTTTTCAGGATTAATCTGGCATAATCATCATCGTCAATATGTGCCATGTGGTGTGGTCTTTCCACCACCATGATTGCTCTTGGCAAATCTTTCTACAGAAGTGGTTTGCCATTGCCTTCTTCTAGGCAGTGGCTTAACAAGATGGGTGACCCCAGCCATTATCAATACTCTTTAGAGATTGTCCGCCTGGTGTCAGTGGTCACATAACCAGGACTTGTGATGTGCACCGGCTGCTCGTACGACCATCCACCACCTGCTCCCATGGCTTCATGTGACCCTGATCGGGGGGCTAAGCAGGTGCTACACCTTGCCCAGGGGTGACCTGCAGGCCAGCGGAGGGAAGGAACATCTTACACCTCCTTTGGCAGAGATGTATCTCCACCCACCACCCAATAAATCTGACACTCGATGTAATACCAATTCTTGTTTTTCAAACAGATAAAACTAAGTGCTCAGTGCCCAGTATGGAGTTGGTCGGGACTGGTCAGCTGCTGACGTCAATGCTGCCTTGGTCCACACGTAGATCAATAAGTTGGAAAGCAGAGACCGAGCAAGAATGGTATCAAGTCGACACTTACCGAGTATGGGACATCGAGGTGCCCTGATAAAACAGACGTCAGTTGACATCAAAAGGAATAAACTCCAATGATTGTAATCAAAGCTGTAGGAGTGATTGTGATTCTCTCGGAGGGTAGAGAATCTTTGGAATTCTCCCCAACCATTCCCCAGGGTGGTTAGATCATTCGATTTCTTTAAGTTCAAAATTCAAAGTAAATTTTATTATCAGAGTACATGTACGTCACCACGTACAAACTTGAGATTCATTTTCTATTCTGGTGGAGAACAATCAAGGGGAATGATCGCAGAAGAGTTGAGGCCAGCACGGATTATATTGAAGTCAGAGCAAGCTTGAGGGATCTGATGGCCTACTCCTTTTCCTATTTTCATTTGTTCTTGTGGTTGCTGTCTTGTGTAGATCACCCCAGCCCAATGTATCACCACAGGAATTACTCAGGGGAGCTCTCTCGGCCCATCAATGACCATCCTTTCACTGAAAGGTCAGAGATACAAACGATTACTGACGCTTGCACATATTCAACGCCTCCAATCATGAAGCAGCCCACCTCGGCATGCAATAAGGCACAAAGTCCTGAAGAAGGGGCTCGACCCGAAATGTTGGCTGCTTATTCATTTCCTGACCTGCTGAGTTCCTCCAGAATTTTGTGTTGGATTTTCAGCATCTGCAGATTTTCTTATGTTTAAAACACAGACAATACCGGGCATGATCTGATAAATGAGGCGGTGTTCCATTACAAAGGAGGGTCTAACTACGTAGGCTTGAGATTCAATGGTGTTTGCATTACAAAGCTTACACTATCAATATTTTGGAGTAAATAGGTAGGGGGGGGGCAGCCCTTGTACAGGAAGAAAATCAGACCGATACTCCCCATGAGCAGTGCGAGTGAGGAGTTCATGGTCATCCGAGCAAGAGGGGAGTCCGACGACCCAAAGGTCTCACACCCTGGCCTTGAGGTGAGGACGGGCAGGAGGCGGAGGGCGCAGGATGCAGCTGAGCAAGCCGAGGCACAGGTGTGCCATAGTGTGCTGGTGGACACTGTGGCATCGGGATGGGTGGGCTCAAGTTGCTCTCAAACAGTCCACTACGATAAAGTGCACGGAAGAAAGAGGTGCCTGTTGATCCAGCAGGAGGTGTGAGCTGCCATGGAGGAAGAGCTCCGTGCCAGTAAGATTGCTGGCATGCAGCACCAAGGTGCGTGGAGAAGATGGGACCAGGTAACAGAGCACAACAGATCAGGGATGACAGTGGAACAACAATGGCAGGTATTTCCGCGAATAATGCAGAAGGTACAGGATCAGTTCATTCCAAAGAGGAAGAAAGCCTCTAAGGGGAGTAAGGGGCGACCATGGCTGACCAGGGAAGTCAAGGACAGTATAAAAATAAAAGAGAAGAAGTATAACATAGCAAGGATGAGCGGGAAGCCAGAGGATTGGGAGACTTTTAAGGAGCAACAGAAGATAACTAAAAAGGCAATACGGGGAGAAAAGATGAGATACAAAGGCAAGCTAGCCAAGAACATAAAGGAGGATAGTAAAAGCTTCTTTAGGTATGTGAAGAGGAAAAAATTAGTTAAAACCAAAGTTGGGCCCTTGAAGACAGAAACGGGTGAATTTATTATGGGGAACAAGGAAATGGCAGACGAGTTGAACAGGTACTTTGGATTTGTCTTCACTAGGGAAGACAAACAATCTCCCAGATATAATAGTGGCCGGAGGACCTAGGGTAACGGAGGAACTGAAGGAGATTCACCTTAGGCAGAAAATGGTGTTGGATAGACTGATGGGACTGAAGGCTGATATATTCCCAGGACCTGATGGTCTGCACCCCAGGGTACTTAAGGAGGTGGCTCTAGAAATTGTGGACGCATTAGTAATCATTTTCCAATGTTCTATAGATTCAGGATCAGTTCCTGAGGACTGGAGGGTAGCTAATGTTATCCCACTTTTTAAGAAAGGAGGGAGAGAGAAAACGGAATTATAGGCCAGTTCGCCTGACATCAGTGGTGGGGGAGATGCTGGAGTCAGTTATAAAAGATGAAATTACGACACATCTGGATAGTAGTAACAGGATCAGTCCGAGTCAGCATGGATTTACGAAGAGGAAATCATGCTTGACTAATCTTCTGCAATTTTTTGAGGATGTAACTATGAAAATGGACAAGAGAGAGCCAGTGGACGTAGTGTACCTGGACTTTCAGAAAGCCTTTGATAAGGTCCCACATAGGAGATTAGTGGGCAAAATAGAGCACATGGTATTGGGGGTAGGATACTGACATGGATAGAAAATTGGTTGGCAGACAGGAAACAAAGAGTAGGGATTAACGGGTCCCTTTCAGAATGGCAGGCAGTGACTAGTGGGGTATCGCAAGGCTCGGTGCCGAGACCACAGCTATTTACAATATACATTAATGATTTAGATGAAGGGATTAAAAGTAACATTAGCAAATTTTCAGATGACACAAAGCTGGGTGGCAGTGTGAAATGTGAGGAGGATGTTATGAGAATGCAGGGTGACTTGGACAAGTTGGGTGAGTGGGCAGATGCATGGCAGATGCAGTTTAATGTGGATAAATGTGAGGTTATCCATTTTGGTGACAAGTACAGGAAGGCAGATTACTATCTGAATGGTGTCAAGTTAGGAAAAGGGGAAGTACAACGAGATCTAGGTGTCCTTGTTCATCAGTCACTGAAAGTAAGCATGCAGGTACAGCAGGCAGTGAAGAAAGCTAATGGCATGTTGGCCTTCATAACAAGGGGAGTTGAGTATAGGAGCAAAGAGGTCCTTCTGCAGCTGTACAGGGCCCTGGTGAGACCACACCTGGAGTATTGTGTACAGTTTTGGTCTCCAAATTTGAGGAAGGACATTCTTGCTATTGAGGGAGTGCAGCATAGGATCACAAGGTTAATTCCTGGGATGGCGAGACTGTTATATTTGAAAGATTGGAGTGACTGGGCTTGTATACACTGGAATTTAGAAGGATGAGAGGGGATCTGATTGAAGCATATAAGATTATTAAGGGATTGGACACGCTAGAGGCAGGAAACATGTTCCCGATGTTGGGAGAGTCCAGAACCAGAGGCGACAAATTGAGAATAAGGGGTAGGCCATTTAGAATGGAGCTGAGGAAAAACTTTTTCACCCAGAGAGTTGTGGATCTGTGGAATGCTCTGCCTCAGGAGACAGTGGAGGCCAATTCTCTGGATGCTTTCAAGAAAGAGTTAGATAGAGCTCTTAAAGATAGCAGAGTCAAGGGATATGGGGAGAAGGCGGGAACGGGGTACTGATTGTGGATGATCAGCCATGATCACAGTGAATGGTGGTGCTGGCTCAAAGGGCCGAATGGCCTACTCCTGCACCTAATGTCTATTGTCTATTGTCTATTGCAACTTCTCGCGGGGGGAGAATTTGGTGAACTGAGCTCTACCGCATCAAGATCCTAATCCAGTCAGTCGATGATGCCAAGCCAAGCCCAGCAAACCTCCACTGCTGGGGCAACGCCAAAACACCAGCGTGTTTCCTGTACCAAGGGAAGGTGACACTAGAGCACATCCTCAGCTGCTGCCCAAAAGCCCTGTGGGAGGGGCGTTATCATTGGCACCATGACCACATACTGAAGACGGTGGCTGACTCCTTGTGCACAGCCATTGTCTGGACCAAGCACCATCATCCAGCAAAGCAAGCCATTGCTTTTATCAAGGCAGCGGAGAGGTCTCAAACCCAATTCAAGGAGCATGCCGGCCTGCTAGGAACAGCAAGGGACTAGCAATTGAAAGTCAACTTGGGGAAGCAGCTCAGATTGCCTGGACCCATCTCCTCGACCGTGCTTAGGCCAGACGCAGTGCTGCTGTCAGAGTCGTCTAGACGGGTGGTCATGTTGGAGCTGACCATTCCCTGGGAAGACCGGATGCAGGAGGCCCATGGAAGGAAAAAGACTTGGTGGAGGAGTCCCGCAGCAAGGAGCGTTGGGCACAGCGTATGCTCGTAGAGGTGGGCTGCAGAGGGTTTGCTGGTCATCCCTCTGCCAAGCCTACAGCGGGATGGGCATCTCGGGAGCCCCGAAGAGCAAAGCCATCAGGAACACCATCAGGAGCAGAGTGAGCTTCGAGAGGGCTGTGGATGAGGAGGAGTGATCCGCGGCAGAATGCTACTCGGACACAAGTCGGGGCCTGATCAACCCTGGCTGGGTTGCCCAGGCGAGGGTGTCTGATGTTGAAAGACCCGAAACACCCTGTGACCCCGGGTTACATCACAGATGATGTGCCTGAGTGTGTTGCAGGACGTATCATTCCATGACCTTAGATCTGATGCAGCACAAAAAAAACCACAATAAGATAAAGATCACAATAATAAAAATCGGTAAATATAAATAAGTAAGATATTATATACATAGATTGATTGTATGTGCATAAAGTGACACTAGGCACAGGAGTGTCTGTACATAAGGTGACTGACAGGAAATGATAAAGCCATGGTAGTTGGAGGGGTGGATCAGTGGGTGGAGGTGTTGATCAGCCTTATTGTTTGATTACCTCAACAGTTACGTTTGCTGCTTGAACATAATGCATTTGAGATATAAATTCACCTAAAGTCTCAGCAAACCGTTCTGAATCAAGCATCTTTTCTGACAGAAAGTAAGTCCTTGACTGTCTTATTTCATCTTGTTGTTCAATAAATCTGGATGGAAGCCCGAAACCTTCTAGCTTCAGGATTTATCAATTTGGGAGGTTAAATGTGGTTTCAGACTCTGTTTTGCCACATTCTTGACTTTAGGCTTTTAATGTTGACTCTGTTTTAGTTTACTACAGTAATCTAAGATTTCCATCTAAAGGCAAGGAAAATACATTTTGGAAAAAATAATTTATAACTTCGAAAAGGCCAAAGTCTCATTAGGCCAAATCAAATTAATGTTGTGCTTTTTGGCTCAATCTTTCTAACTTAAATAATGGATTGATTTCTTGAGTGGGTGGAATTGTTTAACAGAATGATATTGTGGAAAGGCATGTTCATCTCAGTTTAAGTGCAGCCAGAAGCAGAGAAATATTTCAAGAATTGAAAAATATCTAATTCAGGAGACACAATTATTCAGTTCTAAGGGAAGGTGAGGCCAGAATTTGAAACCGCCTTGATCTCAAAGCAGCAGTCTGACAATTTCACCAGAGCACTATATGGCTGGGTATGGCATATCTAAGGAAAGGTAGATTGAAGAGGGAACAAAAATGGGGAAATCCAATGGAATGGAAAAGAGTAAGCCAAATCCAAACCTGAGTTGGAGGAGGACTTCCAATTAAGTATTCCACATACCAGAGTTCTTTGATTTTCATATTAGTTTGTGGAAGTACATAATCATAGTCATAGTCATACTTTATTGATTCTGGGGGAAATTGGTTTTCGTTACAGTTGCACCATAAATAATAAATAGTAATAGAACCATAAATAGTTAAATAGTCATATGTAAATTATGCCAGGAAATAAGTCCAGGACCAGCCTATTGGCTCAGGATGTCTGAACCTCCAAGGGAGGAGTTGTAAAGTTTGATGGCCACAGGCAGGAATGACTTCCTATGACGCTCTGTGCTGCATCTCGGTGGAATGAGTCTCTGGCTGAATGTACTCCTGTGCCCACCCAGTACATTATGTAGTGGATGGGAGACATTGTCCAAGATGGCATGCAACTTGGACAGCATCCTCTTTTCAGACACCACCGTGAGAGAGTCCAGTTCCATCCCCACAACATCACTGGCCTTACGAATGAGTTTGTTGATTGTGTTGGTGTCTGCTACCCTCAGCCTGCTGCCCCAATACGCACAGCTTTCTAACTTCTGATGTAACTTTATCTCACATTGTCAGGGATACTCTTGCCTTTCATCACCAGCAAGAATTAGCCTGTTGGTTTGGTTATTTAATGAATTTTATGTTGACTATTGGATTGAGCTATTTTGCAATACTTACACCAACTCATTCCACTTCTGTAATCTATTCTGCTTTGGTTTGCCATAACTTTGATATTTAGTGGGAGTTCCTCTCCAAGTCGTTGTGAGGGTCCAGCAGGCTGGGTTTCCTCCTCCAGGCCAGCTGTATGAGCCAGGGAAGCTACAAGTGTGGCGGGGTCCTGAATTTAAATCAGAGCTCGGCTACAAGTTCAAATCTTTCTGCGAGAGCGCTTGGCTTGATTTCTTCAGCTTGCCTTGGTGTGCCATTGGTCCATACAGCAGACTAGACTGTTACCATTTACAACTTTCCTCCACTCAGGCAGCAGTAAGGAGAAAGTCAGACAAAATAAAGCAATGGTAAAACCATTATCCCACCCTATTGTGTATCCAGGCTTTGCCGTCACCTCAGGAACTGTCAATGTTCATGCCATTAAAGTTTCAGGAGATCTTTGCAGATACAAAAGAAGATGTGTCAAGTGTAGCAGGGTATTGTTTTTTCCTACTAACTTGTTTCCAGGAAGTAACAATTCATGTAATTTTAATTTCAATATACATTTGTATATTCAAGCAACACACATCAAAGTTGCTGGTGAACGCAGCAGGCCAGGCAGCATCTCTAGGAAGAGGTACAGTCGACGTTTCAGGCCGAGACCCTTCGTCAGGACTAACTGAAGGAAGAGTGAGTAAGAGATTTCACTCTTCCTTCAGTTAGTCCTGACGAAGGGTCTCGGCCTGAAACGTCGACTGTACCTCTTCCTAGAGATGCTGCCTGGCCTGCTGCGTTCACCAGCAACTTTGATGTGTGTTGCTTGAATTTCCAGCATCTGCAGAATTCCTGTTGTTTGTTGTTTATATTTGTATATTACTCAGTTTTTGCTATAAGATGTGAACCAGAACTTTTGTCTAAGTCTCCGAACTACTTCTCCCACCGTTTCGCCATTCCCAAGTATAGAAATTTTAAAAAGTAATTGGATTTTATCATATCTGCATACAATAAATTACATTTTGCTAAACGTGGTGAGGACCCAGCTAACACAATCAAAACATCATGTGAATCTTGCAAAACAAGATAAACTAAAACTGTTCTTAGCTTTGAAAATTCCAATTGAAGTGAGTTTGGTGAAGTCTTAATCAGATTTTGTGGGATTAACACCATATTGCAAATGCTGGTAAGTGAATCTAAAGAATCATATTGAAAGAAATGAAGAATGTTCATCAGTTAATGATTAACAGGCCATTTACATTAATCATCTAATCTCAATACAGCATACTTTCAAGATTGCTTCAATGGAAATTTGAGGAACTCTTGAGGAAGGAGGACATCAGAGTCAATGTCTAGCATGGAGGATCCCAACCTAGGGTCCAATGACCACTCTGTTAATGGCAGGGATCCATGGCATAAAAAAGGATTGGGAATACCTGATCTAGCACCTGACCTGTTTCAACAGCAGTAACAACTTCTTGAATATAGTGGAAATTCCAGAGCACTGAAATATTACAGAAATTTCAAATTTCTGATCAAACGACCTGGTAGTTGAATGCCTAACCATCGATACTTTGTTTCTTTTATTTCTCTGTAGAATCTGGTACAAGATCACTATTAAACAGCCTTTTCCAGCAGCCTTCAAACAGAATAACTTTGCAAAGTCACTTCAGAGAGCAAATGCAAGAACAGTACGCTGCCACGGATCTGGAAAAACATTTCGACTAAACCAACCCAGGAGAGCAGGCTCCATTCTCACAAGAATGCCCGGATACTTCTGAACTTCACACATTTGTAATCTCTTTCCAACTAGATAATAATCCACCTTTTGATTCTTCTTACCAAATTTTGAACCACACACTAAGTTCAAAGTTCAAAGTACATTTTTTATCAAAGTATGTGTACATTACACAAACTTAAGATTCATCTCCTTACAGGCAGCCACAAAACAAGAAACTTCACAAAAAAAAAGACCATTAAAAACAAAGACCATCAAGCACCCAATGTGCAGAGAGAGAGCGAGACAAAAGAACAAATCATGCAAGCAATAAAAATAAGCAAATAGCATTCAGAACTGGAGTTTTACAAAATACACAAACAAGACATCACTGCGTCTGGAGCAGACATCAGCCACAGTTCATCGCAAAGCCAAGTAAATGTCGCAAGACTGCAGATGCGAATTCTGGCATCTCTCCAGTTCACCGTGGAGCTGGGTAAACTTGTCAGGTTTTCACCCAGTCACTCAATCTAGCTACATCCCGCTACGGAATCACTGTTATGTTTTATAACTCCAAAGCATAAAACTAATTGAAAGAAAAACGCAGAGCTGGGGATAGCTCATGTAAGTCTTCATTTCTATTTTAGCGAGGTATGTACTTATGACATGGCGGCATAATGACGTACGCCATTCACATACTTTTACATATAACCATAATGAATTATTCAACAAAGAATGCTTAATCAACATTATATTTACAATATTACTCAAATTTTACTATAATATTAAATATGCAACACTCCTTCCTGCTTAGCTATAAACTCCAACCCAAAATAAAGTGCATCTCAATGCAAATATATTTCTCTCTTGTCATTGCGTATATATAGAAAATACAACTACTATATAGATATCCACAGCATGGTAAATTTTAAATTGTCCCATTCAGGCTTAAAGATTTAATCACTGTGGAGGCTTTCTTATTCTTGTGGGATAACATCTTTCCTGACGAGGTGGTGGGGCTGGGAGGGTGACTCTGCTTGGCCGGTGGGACTTGTAGCTGTGAAACAGTCTCCTCCTTGGTGGTGGTTGTGGGAGCTGACTCTGGGACTGCAGGAAGTGGTTCTGGATATTTTTCTTCTGGACATGTTGGCATCCTGAGAAACACACGGCAAGCTGTGCTCGATCTGCAGATCTACCCCAGGCCACCAGACAAAGCTTCAGGCCAACGCTTTCATCCTGACCACACCAAGGTGACCCACATGTTGCTCCTCTAACACTTTAGCTTTCAGCTTGGATGGTACAACAACTCTCAATGCCCACCTAAGGCAACCATGGTCAAGGGCAAGTTCATTCCAGAGCTGGTAAAAATGGGGAAGTTGGAGATTCTTCTGCCTATTCCAGCCATATTGGGTGGCAATGTAGACCAAAGACAGTGTGGGATCTTTTCTGAATTCCATTTAGATTATCTCTGCTTTAATAGAGAGACTTCCATTTTGCATTGAGGAGAATACATCGAGGAGCGTCCTCCTTTGTAAATTTTTCAGGTATTTCCTTTTCCAAGTATAAACAGGAAAATCCACCAGCATTTCCAAGATTAGTTATCCTCTTAAATTCAGTCTTGTAATTGTGTCCTCCAAGAAACGGAGCCCACCTCTGCGTTCGTGCTGCTGTTAGTGGAACAGCCTTCGGTGGATGGTAGGCAGTCGTCTCAGGTTCATTTTAAAACTTAGTCATTACAAATGTTTTATAATTCCAAAATATAAAACTAAGTGAAAGAAAAACATGGAGCCAGGGATAACTCATGTAAGTTTTAGTTTTTACTTTAAATGAGGCCTACGCTTGTAAAGTGACTGCATAATAATGAACAGTACTACGCAAAAGTCTCAGACACAGACGTATAGTTCGGGTTGCTAAGACTCTTGCACAGTACTGTATTGATTTTATGTATTGCACTGTACTGCTGTCACACAAAAAAAATAAATTTCATGATATATATGAGTGATGACAAACCTGATTCTGATATGGGTCTCTATTGTGAACTGAGAGTGGGAAGGGGGCAGGGAGAGGGGAATCATGGTTGGGAAAAGGGGAAGGGAGAGGGGAGGGAGTGGGAAGCACCAGAGAGACATTCTGTAATGATTAAAAAAAAACAATTGCTTGGAAGAAAATGACCTTGCCTGGTGTCTCAGGGTTTGGTGTGTGTGCCCTTGTGCCACCCTAGCCCAAGGCACCTCTCCTTTGCCACCTGTATCACACTCCTCCCGTGGTGTTTCACCCTCGCCGTTCCCAACATCCTTTGCTCAAGAAATATAATGGAGCAGTCAAGTGTTAAAGACACGAATGAATGTTTCAGCAGTGGATAACTAACACTCCCAAACCATAAGAGTTTTCTCAGCCTGCAGCACCGTGAATAAATTTTGCAAACGCTGATAATATCACTGCACTCATAGCACAACAGTCATTGTTGATACGTACTGCTGACATTCAGATATCTGCTGAGAAGCATGGACTTGGTAAAAGCAAGTGGTGCTTAATTAACGTTATTTGTCTTTGGGCAACAGAAGTCAATGAGGGAAATGCAGTTTTTGATACGTATATATAAAATATCTGATAAGATACTGCATAGTTGGTGTCATCAAGATTGTAGGCCATAGAATTATCATCGTTATTCGCCATGTCATATGACATGGGCGACCATGGTCTTTCTGTGACTATAGTTGTTCTTGACAAATTTTTCTACAGAAGTGCTTTGCCATTGCCTTCTTCTGGGCAGTGTCTGTACAAGACGGGTGACCCCAGCCATTATCAATACTCTTCACGGATTGTCTGCCTGGCGTCAGGGTTGTATAATCACGACTTGTAAAATGTACCTGTTGCTCGTACAATCATCCACCACCTGCTCCCATGGCTTCACGTGACCCTGATTTTTGGGGGGAGGGGGGCATGGAGCTAAGCGGGTGCTACACCTTGCCCAAGGATGACCTGCAGGCTGGCGGAGGGAATGAGCGCCTTACACCTCCTTTGGTAGAGACGTATCTCCACCCCGACACCCCAGCCATAGAATAAAAAGAGCTTGGAGCAGCATGTACTGAAAATTGGCTAAAGGTAGCAGAAAACAGGCAATAGTAGCAGAGGCTGCTTATTGAGTTGGAGGGAAGTGTACAACAGAACTCCCAAAGGGCCAATACTGAGCTATATTAATCATTTCAACTTAAGGTAATAGCAGACAATCTCTAAATTGGCAGATGACATAATACTTGGAGACAGAGTGGATTATGAGGGGGATTGTAAGAGAATTAAAGGAGATGTGGGTGGATAGGAGCAGAGATGATTTAATGATGAGAAATGCATATTGTTACATTTTGGAAGGAGAGATGGGAAGGAAAAATATAAATTAAAGTGGAAGACAAAAGGCTCACCTTGGGGTGCTGATGCCATGATAGGTCTTCTACAGGCAGTAGTAACACAGAAGATTAGGTCTGGAAAAAGTCATTCTCTACAGAATTACCGAATGGCTTGAATCAAGTGCAGAGTGAGTTAATGCTTTAAGAGAGGATTGCATTGCAATGTGGATGCAGTTCAAATACTGGAAAGATGCAATGAGGGATTTCACACAGTGTGGATTCACTGACATTGGCTCAATGTAGCTGAAGGAGAACGGGAGCAATTGGAAACAGGCACAACAGAACCGAAGCCTTAGAGACGACCCATAAAGTAAATAGCGGTGCAGATGACTGTGTGGCTTTAAAGAAAAAAATTATTGCTCCTATTGTCTGGAAGAAATCAGTTTGGAAGGCAGCATACAGTTCAAGAGCATGAAAATAATGTACAAATATGGAGAACCTTCAGATACAACCAAAGTAGACTTTTTTGGGATTCATTTGATGGATTTCTGTAATGTACCAAATAAAATATATAAATTTATTATATATATTACAATATTTATTGTATTAGATAATATTAGAAAGGCTGGCTCTGTTATAGGAGTCAAACTGGACACTCCGGAGGCTGTGATTGAACAAAGGACCCTGCGGAAAATCCTGGCAATTCGGGACAATGTTTCCCACCCTCTGCATGCCACCTTGGCTGAACCGAAGAGCACTTTTAGTAACAGACTAAGACAACTGTGCTGCTCCAAAGGGTACTATATAAAGTCATTCTTACCCTCAGCCATTAGGCTCTATAATGAGTCAACCTATAGTTGGGGAAGTGATGACCCCCTCATGTTAAAGTGTTTGTGGTAACTCATTTTTTATTCTTTCTACTTCTGTGCAGTTGTAATACTGCTATGGCACCGTAATTTCCTTTGGGATCAATGAAGCATCTATCTATCTATCTACCGTTAAGTTTCAATGGCAATTGATAGAAGTTATTATTATATAAGTTTCATGTAAATAGTTGGCTTCAAAAATATCTAATATAATATCTTCATTGCTATGCATTGGAACTGGAATTGGTATGGCTAATTATTGCCACATAGACCAAGGTACAATGTAGAGGTTGTCTTTGACTTGCATACTGTTCAGACAGATCAATACATTTCGCAGTGCATTGAGGTAGTGCAAGGTAAAACAGTAACAGAATGCAGATTAGAGTGTAACAGCCACAGGGAAACTCAGACAGATCAATACAATTCACAGTGTGTTGAGGTAATACAAGGTAAAACAAAAGAATGCAGATTAGTGTGTAAACACATCAAAGTTGCTGGTGAACGCAGCAGGCCAACTTCCGCTAAGGCCCCACCTCCCCCTCGTACCCCATCTGTTACTCATTTTTATGCACACATTCTTTCTCTCACTCTCCTTTTTCTCCCTCTGTCCCTCTGAATATACCTCTTGCCCATCCTCTGGGTCAACCCCCCCCTCCTTGTCTTTCTTCCCGGACCTCCTGTCCCATGATCCTCTCGTATCCCCTTTTGCCTATCACCTGTCCAGCTCTTGGCTCCATCCCTCCCCCTCCTGTCTTCTCCTATCATTTTGCATCTCCCCCTCCCCCTCCAGCTTTCAAATCCCTTACTCACTCTTCCTTCAGTTAGTCCTGACGAAGGGTCTCGGCCTGAAACGTCGACTGCGCCTCTTCCTATAGATGCTGCCTGGCCTGCTGCGTTCACCAGCAACTTTGATGTGTGTTGCTTGAATTTCCAGCATCTGCAGAATTCCTGTTGTTCAGATTAGTGTGTAAACAGCTACAGAGAAATTGCAGTGCAGGCAGACAATAAGGTGCAAAGTTATAAAGAGGTAGATAGTGAGATCAAGAGTCTACCATATTGTTCTAGGACACCATCCAATAACAGTAGGATAGAAGCTGTCCTTCAGCCTGGTAGCATGTCTGTACAGGCTTTTATATATTCTGCCCATTGGGAGAAAGGAGAAGAGAGAATACCTAGGGGGAAGGGGTCTTTGATTATGCTGGCTGCTTTGCCGAGGCAGTGAGAAGTGTAGACAGGGTTGATAGAGCGGTTGCTGGTTCTGCCGATGTGCTGAGCATGTGTTCAATTTCTTGTTTTCATATTAGAAACTCTCTTCAGTTTCTTGCGGTCAAGTGCAGAGCAATTCCCATCCCAAGTAGTTATGCATCCAGATCGGATGCTTTCTATCATGCATTCATAAAAAGTATTGGGAAGGCTCGACGGGGATGAGCCAAATCTCTTTAGCGTCCTGGTGAGCTTTCTCAGTCGTGGAATGTATATATATATATATATATATAAAACATATAAATTACAGAAGGATGTGGAGGCTTTGAAGAGGGTGGAGAAGAAGGTTATCAGGGTGCTGTCTGGGTTAGAGGATGTCAGTTAGAGGAAGAGGTTGAACACACTGTGGCTGTTTTCTCTTGAACATCAGAGGCTGCGAGGAGACCCAACAGAGAATTATGACAGGCATAGATATGGAGGGCAGAATCTTCTACCAGCCTCACAGGTAAAAATGTAAAACACCGAAGGATACGCACTTAAGGCAAAAGGAGAAAGTTTAAGGGAGATGTGCAGAGCAATATTTTTAAAGAGAGCAGCAAATGCCTGGAATGAGCTACTAGAGGTTAGTAGTTGTAGCAGATGTAATAGAGGCAATTAAGAGACCAATAGATAGACACATGACTAAGCAAGGAATGGAAGATGTGGATCATGTGCAGGCAGAAGAGAGTCAGTTTAATTTGCATTGTGCTTGGCATAGAGAAAGTGGGCTGAACGGTGCTGTATTGTTCTATGTCTATGATGCAATGTTCTGCATGTAGACAGCTGATGGTGTCGGTTAGTGTGCTTTTAGAAGGAAAATAGTTTGACATATATAGGTGTAAGTATGTCCTTAAGAACTGAAAGTACCCTGTGGTACATCGTTGCACTAACCATTACTGTTAGCCGAGAGTTCACTGACTTAGAATGAGTGTTTTGATGATAGCCCTAGCTCTGTTATTTATCTTAGTAAACAACACCAAGTTATCTACAGACACGGTGATATTCTAACCAATATTATGCAAACAGTATTGGTCATTGAAATGTTTCACCTATTCATAAAGTCATAGATTCATTGAAAGTACAGCACAGAAACAGGCTCTTTGGCCCATCTAGTCCTTGCTGAACCATTTAACCTGCCTACTCCCATCAACCTGCACCCGGACCATAACCCTCCATACCCCTACCATCCATGTACCTATCCAAACTTCACTTAAATGTTGAAATTAAGCTGGCATGCATCACTTGTGCCGGGAGCTCGTTCGACTTCCTCGCGACCTTCTGAGTGAAGAAGTTTCCCCTCATGTTCCCTTAAAGTTTTCACCTTTCACCTTTAACCCACGACCTCTAGTTGTAGTCCCACCCAAACTCAGTTCTTGCATTCACCCTACCTATACCCCTCATTATTTTGTAAACCTCTGTCAAATCTTCCCTCAGTCTTCTACGTTCCAAGGAATGAAGTCCTAACCTATTCAATCTTTCGTTACAATTCAGGTCCTCCAGACCCAGGTACATCCTTGTAAACTCTCTCCGTACTCTTTCGACCTTATTTACATCTTATCAGTTGGTAGGTGGCCGAAACTACACACAATACTCCAAACTAGGCCTCAGCAATCATTCTCCAAGTCAGAGCTGAATCAAAAAACCAAGATAAGACCATAAGGTATAGGAGCAGAAGTGGGCCATTTGGCCCATCGAGTCTGTTCTGCCTTCAATCATGGGCTGATCCAATTCTTCCAGTCATCCCCACTAAAGATAATTTAACATCATTCCACATTGTTTTCCATATTCTATATCCTTGATATAAATAGCCACTGTGCATCACATCTGAGATGTCTTGTTATTAAAAACAACATCCTCCAGGAAAGAGTTAGTGTTTGCCCAGATTGTAAAGGAATATTTTTAAATGCACTACCAAATAGGTGAACATACTTGCACAATAGGTTTCATGTGTTAGATGGAAAGCTGAGAATTAGAGATTGGTGGACACCTGTTTCTCATTTCCCCTCCATATGGATTTACATGTGCGTGACTTGCTTTAGAAAAAAATTCAACTCGAACCATTATTGCTGAAGAGCAACGTGGGCCTTACCACATCTTGCTATGATTGACTGTTATGGCATCTTAAAATGTCAGAACCATGTGCTTCACAAGTGTATTCCATTGAAAATTGTGCCATGATAATGTTGCGGTGGAATTAAAATACTAAGCAATGTCATAACAGTATATTTCCTTCGTATGCTAATTCCTCAAGGATCCATGAACATCAACTGGTCGTAAAATGGCATGACCTAGTCACTACCCAAGAAGATCGATAGGTACACAAATTCAATTGGGCGCAAGCAAACACACGGCATGCAAGAGAGTTCCTAAAAGCGTGGTTTGCCACAAAAAAATTCTGTAAACAGACATGTAGCCCTCGATGTTATTTATGAGCCAATGCGGGAAATATTCCAGACAACAATGCACGAAGTTAGCTACGCAACCAATCATCAACGAGATTCCCTCCTCACATCACAAACGAGATTTCGAAATGACAACCAATCAGTGGATTGATAAGAATATAAAGGCCAAGCACTCGGAGGACATATCACAATCAAAAGCGCACTCATGGTGTCTCCTCGTATGATGATGAAACGTTTCCAAGTAAATTGCCAAAAATGGAGAACAACCCAACTATCAACCACCCAAGCTACGCACATTGTGGAATTATTTTCAATTCCATTGCAATACACAGCAAACATAAATAGTCATTTGTAATGGTTCCAGAAAGCAGGTTCACAGGTCTGGTAAGTGAGACAGAGGGCACTGATTACAAATAAGCACATTAACTATTTATTTACAAACAAACAGTAAAACATTCAACCAAACATCTAAGTCACCCTAACACTTTGGACTCAACAGGTACCTCATTAAGTCTCCCCAACTTCCACAATTACAAAACTAAAATTCAGCAAAGAGATATTTAGCTAAGCGTTTGCATGGACCCTACTGTATCTGAAGCATACTTTCCCAATGGTCTTTCAGCACTGGTCTTGATCTCAATGTGAAGAGGAGCCCCTGGAGACAAAGAAAAGCCTGAGAATCTCCCTCACGTGCTATTCTTATACCCCTAAGGCACCCAGACTGGACACTGGTGCCATGGCAAGCAAAACAACCAATCGGAAAGAGCTGCCTCATCTGCCAGAAGTGTCGGTCAACAATCGGCACGGTGGGAGCGGCCTTCAACTGACAAGTAAACTAATTCAATAGTTCCATCTAATAACAGAGAAATGTATGCAATATCCATCCTGAAATTCTTCTTCTTCACAGACAGCCATGGAAACAAAGAGTGGCCCAAAGAATGAGTGACAGTTCCTCACTTTACAATCGACAACAAAACAGATATCAGTTGAAGGATTTCTACATAAAGCATCAACTTAATTTTCTTCCACAGACACTAATCTGCCACAAGTTGGCGTAGCGGTTAGCAGTTCCTGCCGCTGTCTGTGAGAAGTTTTTTAGATTATGAGGACACTCAGTCCTCGTTTATTGTCATTTAGAAATGCATACATGCATTAAGAAATGATACAATGTTCCTCCAGAGTGATATCACAGAAAAACAGGACAAACCAAAGACTAACACTGACAGAACCACATAATTATAACATATAGTTTCAGCAGTGCAAAACAATACCATAATTTGATAAAGAACAAACCATGGGCACGGTAAAAAAAAGTCACAAAGTCCCGAGTAGATTGACTCCCGAGTCCCTGATAGCAGGGAGAAACTCCCTGCCATAAACCTCCAGGCATCGACAACTGCTGATGCATTGGAAGCACCCGACCACAGCCGACACTGAGTCTGTCCGTCCAAAAACTTTGAGCTTCCAACCAACCCCTCCAATACAGCCTTCCGAGCGCCATCCTCTGCCGAGCACCTTCGGCCTCGCATGGCCGCCGAAACAAGCAAAGCCGAGGATTTTGGGGCCTTCTCCTCTGGAGATTCTGGACCACAGAGTAACAGCGGTAGCGAAGCGGGCATTTCAGAAGTTTCTCCAGATGTTCCTCCATACTCTCGTGTCTGTCTCCATCAAATCAGAATTGTTCACGGTTCCCTACTTGACAAGTAACAGACATCACCACCGAAGTGGCCGCGTGCGCTGCATCGCGTCGCCATCTTCTCCTCCCTCTTTCCCGTATTTGTGTGTTATCCCAAGACCACGTGGGTTTCCTCTGGGTCTCTGGCTTCCTCCCACAGTCCAAAGATATACCAGTTAGTAGGTCAGTCGCTCACCAGGGTGTAACTTGGCAGCATGGGTTCATTGGGCACGAAGGGCCTGTTACTGTGCTGTATCTGTAAATGCACTTTTAAATGACCTGCTGGGTTCCTCCAGTGGCTGACTTTTTAATCAAAAAGTAAAGATGGTTTCAGAAGTATTAATGATGTAACACACGCTTACAAACTCACTTAGCCCTCAGATAATGAAGTTTGGAAATGCCTGAAATTCACACCACCTTCCCTTGAATTTGGGGTGCCACGGAAGCATAGCGGTTAGCACAGCTCGGGGTGTCAGAGATCGGGGTTCAATCCTGGCGCCCTCTGTTAGGAGTCGGTACGCCCTCCCCGTGGAATGGGTGGGTTTCCTCCGGGTGCTCCTCCCACCCACAGTCCAAAGACGTACCAGTTCGTAAGTTAAGTGTAAGCCGGGGTTGAATCCGGGGTTGCTGGCTGAGCGACGCGATGGGCCAGGAGAGACTGATCCTCGCTGTATCCCGAAATAAATAACTAAATCTGACAGGCTGCAGGCAGGCCAGCTCGTGGAAGTGCGCAGAAACACGTAAACAGGTTTAGGACTTCTTGCAGCAAACCACGCGTGTGAAAATCCTAAAGTTACTGTCAGCTTCATTCTGGTGAAAGCTGCAAGGTTCAGCATCATTACCGACAGGAAATCGGTTTTCATCTTTACAATCTTCTATTTATTTACCTATTGAGATACAGTGTGGAATAGGCCCCTCCAGTCCTCCGAGCCTCACCGCCCAGCAGTCCTCCTATTTAATCCCAGCCTAATCACAGGACCATTCGCAATGACTAATTTACCTACTAACCAGTATGTCTTTTGGACTGTGGGAGGAAAGCAGAGCTCCCAGAGGAAACCCACGCGGTAATGGGGAGAACGTACAAACTCCTTACAGGCAGCAGTGAGAATTGAACCCAGGTCGCCTGTACTGTACCACTACGCTACAGTGCGGCCCCATCACCTAGTCATCCTGTTACCCATGTTTCTATTTCCCCTGCCAGGCATTTCTCTTCGCCAATTTTTAACCTCAGTTGGATGAACCCTGTCAACAGGCAATGAATCCTGGTCCCTTTCAGTGTAATACAAGCAGTGTCGTGTGACTTGGGGTAGCGGGGTGGGGACTCGCCTCTACCAAAGGCGGCGTAAAGCATTTCTTCCCTCTGCTAGCTGCAGGGCATCATTGGGCAAGGTGTGGCCACTGCTTAGCAACCCCCCCCCGTCCCCCCAGTGAGGGTCACGTGAAGCCATGGAGCAGGTGGTGGATGGTGCACATCGCAAGTCCTGGTTATGCGACCACTGACACCAGGCAGACAATTTCTAAAGAATACCGATAAAGACCAGGGACTCCTATCTTGTAAAGACACTGGCCAGAAGAAGGCAATGGCGAACCGCTTTTCTGTAGAAAAATTTGTCAAGAACAATCATGGTCATGAGACCGTGATTGCCTACCTCATACGACACAGCACTTAACAAGGATGACAATGGCTATGAGTTCTGATGCTGCCTAGCCTGCTGAGTTCCTTCAGCATTTTGTGTGTGGTACTTAGATTTCCAGCGCCTGCAGATTTTCTATTGTTTATGACCATGTGCTTGCTGTGTTCACCGAGTATCGAATCGCCGATGGCAACTGGTGGGAGAGGAAACCTACTCCAACTTTTGCCATGGTTCAGTAAGTGAAAATATCCCGCATTGACAGAGGGCAAAGTGTGTCGCCAGATAAGACTCAAGACCATAAGACATAGGAGCAGAATTAGGCCATTCAGCCCATCGAGTCTGCTCCATCATTCTATCATAGCTGATCCCGGATCCTGCTCAACCCCATACACCTGCCTTCTCAATGTGTAATAGGAAGGGTGGTAGAATTGATACCTTTGTAGGTCAAGAGTCAAACCTCAGGAGAGTGGACACGGAGCTGCCAATCATTTAATAGCCACACATGAGTCATTAAGGTCTGTGAATGTACCGCCAACTGACAACCTCAACACCAGTGTCAGGTATTGCCCAGTTGATCCTACTCCTGTCACTCAGTCATCAACAATCGCAATCTTCGTCAGCAACACGCACAAAATGCTGGAGGAGCTCAGCAGATCAGGCGACGTCCCTGGCGGAGAATAAACAGTCGACCCTTTGTGTTGTGACCCTTCATTGGGACTGGGAAGGAAGGGGGGCAGAGGCCAGAATAAAAAGATGGGGGGAGTGGACAAGGTATGGGCTGGCAGCTGATTGTGAAACCAGGCGAGTGGAAAGGTAGCACCTCCAGGAAGAGGTACAGTCGACGTTTCGGGCCGAGACCCTTCGTCAGGACTAACTGAAAGAAGAGATAGTAAGAGGGGAGGGGGCAATCCGAAATGATAGGAGAAGACAGGAGGGGGGAGGGATGGAGCCAAGAGCTGGACAGGTGATTGGCAAAAGGGATATGAGAGGATCATGGGACAGGAGGCCTAGGGAGAAAGAAAGGGGAAGGAGAGAAGCCCAGAGGATGGACAAGGGGTATGGTGAGAGGGACAGAGGGAGAAAAAGGAGAGAGAGAGAAAGAAAAAAAAAATTAATAATAAATAAATAAACAACGAATGGGGTATGAGGGGGAGGTGGGGCATTAACGGAAGTTAGAGAAGTCAATGTTCATACCATCAGGTTGGAGGCTACCCAGACGGAATATAAGGTGTTGTTCCTCCAACCTGAGTGTGGCTTCATCTTTACAGTAGAGGAGGCCGTGGGTATACATGTCAGAATGGGAATGGGACGTGGAACTAAAATGTGTGGCCACTGGGAGATCCTGCTTTCTCTGGCAGACAAAGCATAGGTGTTCAGCGAAATGGTCCCCCCTCCTGTCTTCTCCTATCATTTCGGATCTCCCCCTCCCCCTCCCACTCTCAAATCTCTTACTATCTCTTCTTTCAGTTAGTCCTGACGAAGGGTCCTGGCCTGAAATGTCGACTGTACCTCTTCCTAGAGATGCTGCCTGGCCTGCTGCATTCACCAGCAACTTTTGTGTGTGTTGCTTGAAATTCCAGCATCTGTAGATTTCCTCGTGCTTGCAAGGGGAAAGGTGGCTGGATGAGTGGGAGAGCGGTTACTAAATCAGAAACTGGAAGATGACAAATAGGGAGAGGACTGAAGGAGGAATCTGGTAGGAAAGGGCCCCACCATGGAAGAAAGTGAAGGAGGTGGGAAACTGTAGTGAAGTTGTGGGCAGGTCATGAGGGCAGAAGAGAAGAGACACCAGAATGTGAAAAAAAAACAAACAGTGGAGTAAACCACAGAGAGTGGTTACCAGAAGTAAGATAAATTGTTCTTTGATGTTCCTCCAACAATTTTTATATGTTTATCAAGATTTCCAGCATCTGCCAAATCTCTTGCGTCTGCGATCTTCATTATTTGGATCTAACACTTGGACACTTCAGCTAAATCACACGCCCATATTTCTTGACTCACACGCAATCACATTAACAATATCTAAGAGCAGTAAAAGCCAGCTGGTCACAGGAGCCTTGTGTATATCAATGAAACCTCAGGCCATTCTCAAACGTGCCAACACTGGAGGCTGTGCCAGGGGTGGGGTTGGATCTTTTGAAGATGGCAGTGTCTGATTCTCATTATCACATCACTGCCCCCATCAGTTCGATTTTCCAGTCCTATTTTGACATGGCATGAACATCAAATTCTATAACTTCTAGTAATTACTTCCCCTTCCCTTTTCTCTTTTTCTCCCCATTCTGGTTATCCTCCCATCTCTTCTCTTCTCCTTGTCTGCCATCAGGTTCCCTTCTTCCATGGTCCACTGTCCTGCCCAATAAGATTACTTTTCCTTCTGCCCATTACCTCTTCCACCTCTCCCTTCTCAGCTTCCTACTCCATACCCCCTGCACCTCCCTCCCACCCATCCACCTTCCCTCCCCTTTTCTTTCTTTCTCTTTGTCATTTATCTTCCATTGAAGTTCATCATCACCACAAGAGGCACTCCAGACACTGCACACATACACCATACAATCATATTTGTCACAAATCTCCACACAACATTTATCTGAGGTTTACACCCACAGAAAGGAGAGAAAAGACAGAACAACTGAAAGAAGAAAAGGATGCACAAAGCAGGGAGCGATCCCCTCCTCTCACAACATACTCACCTATCACATTCTTCCTTGCAGTCCGTCCCCTCCCTTCTTTTCCAGTCCTAAAGAACGGTCTCAGCCTGAAATGTCAACTGTTATTCCCTCCATAGTTGCTGCCCGACTTGCTGAGTTTCTCCAGCATTTTGTGTGTTGCTCAAGATTTCCAGCATCTGCAGAAACTCTTGAGTTACCACCTCATCCAATCAGTAACCTTTCATCAACCTGAAATCCAAAGTCTGCTTCTCTCTTTGTCAATGCTGCCTGACTAGGTGGCTATTAACAGTAATTAATAATCTGTTTTTTATATTAGAGAAGAACGCATAAGAGTATAACTAATGCAATGCTTGGCACAATTGAGAAGGCTGCCAGGTACTCTGATGGAATGAGTCCAGATCTTGGAGATGATTCTTTCCAACCTGAAACTTTTAGTCAACTCCATCAATCCAAATGTAACTGTTGTGTATTCAATATTTCAGTAATAATGAGTAATCTTGCATACTTATTGGTTGATTAAGCATTCTTGTTTTCACTTTACAGCACCAGCGACCTGGGTTCAATTCCCACAGCTGCCTGTAAAGAATTTGTACGTTCTCCCTGTGACCACACGGGTTTCCTCAGGATGTTTTGGTTTCCTCCCGCAGTGCAAAGATGTACTAGGCTGACAGGTTAATTGGTCATTGTAAATTGTCCTGTGATTAGGCTAGGATTAAATCATGGCTCAAAGGGCTGAAAAGGCCTATTCTGTGCTGTATCACAATAAATAAATAAAGTAATTCCTCATGGGTTATATATATAAATATGTGAATTGCATACATCTTCGCACCACCACGTGATACATGCACACCTCACTTAAAGTACACACGAAGTTAGACTCACATTTCAGACTCCCATGTGCTCCTTTGAATTAGTTTAATGTTTTGAGGTCACAAAACATAACAGTAACCGGTCAGCAGGCAGAGATGTAAAATATCCTGACCTATATTATTAGTGTACTTCTGATTTTGAATCTACCAGGACCGTAGAAGGTATAATATATTTATTTTTTATGTACTAATTGCTTTGCTCTTGATGTTCACAGATTTTAAACTACCGTGATCAAGCTTTGAAAGCAAGGCCAGTGAGGCCTGGAATGCAGGAGCCATGCATCTGCTCTCTGTCTGCATTGTATTTTATGTTGCACGTTTGTATGGGTAGTTAGTCATGTGGGTGGGGATGTGGTAAAAGCAAAGAATTTATGCTTTAACTTTAGTTCAGTTAGAGTTAGAGACAGCCAGGTGTGATATATTTTTGTTGACCACTTAACTGTTCGTAATTTTGCTTAATTACATTTAATATCTCTACTTTTCGTTTCATTAGTTTAATCACTTCAAGATTGTTTTGCTAGTAAGGATTGAATACGTTTCTTCGACTTTGAACATTATTATTGGATTGGATCACAGGCGCATCGTGCTGGATTCACCCGCTATGCTTGGTCTCTAACAGTGGTGTTGGGTTGTTTAAGTAGCCACTACACTGGAGCTGGTCCTGATTATAGAGTCCAACAATAGCAGGCAATACCAGGTGTTGCAACGTGAATGGAAAGACAATGAAGCTCGTGGAGAAAGAAGTGTTTTATTCAAGAAAAACAAGCAGTGAGCATCATATTGAGACCCTCTTGTAGGAAGAGACTTCCCAACCCAATATAAAGATTAAAGGTAACAGCAAGACAATTCTATAGTTACAATGTATCTGCAATGCTTCCTTTGAATTACATATAGTTTTCACACATCTCCTTCTGCGCACCCACACTCCAGACACCCAAAATGAATGTCAATCAGCACTGTCTAGTTTGCAATCAACTGGTGCCCACAGCTCCAGGAAAAATATTGTTCAGAGCTGCATTTTAAATTCGATCTACAATCCATGTTCAGGTCTGAAGATTGGCTGCTGGTGAAATTAATATTTGCTATTTACCCTAATGCCAGAATATGTCCTAACACAAGGGGCTGAAAGGAGACAGAAGGAAATAAATGACGTTTTATTATTCCTAGAATTAACTGATGAGTGGAAGAGTGTTCCTAATGGTTAAACTTGGCTATAAGTGAAAAAAAAATTAAGAAATCTTCTATTATGATAGATTTTAGTGAGGATAAGACTTACGTTTGTTTTTTATAAGAAATAAAATATATTTGAATTTTATGACAAATGTTCCTGTTAAATATTAGTTATATATTTACAGGCCCCAACATTTGGGTTAGATTTGGCAGAATGAATCATATGATATTTATGTTCATCAACATGGCTGCAGGTTTGTTATTTTAGCCAAAACTATAAAATGATTTAATAATAATAACAAACGAAAATGTTTTCTTTTAAATCTTTTTTAAGAAGTTTTAAAATGGAAGAAAATCATGATGTGAAAAATGGAGAAACTAGACAGCATCTTGCCAACTTTTGCCAAAAGGATCAACAATTTGATTCTTAGTTATTTGGTAAAAAATTAATTAAACATTGACCGTAAAATGCACAGAATAGTTTGAATGAATGCACCAAGCAGGTTCTCTGCATTTGCCATTCCTGCTGGAGATTTTGAACCATTTCTTGGATCCTTTGTGAAATAAAAAGTACCTCTGTTTCTATTGAACACAGTTTAACTCAGTTCTGGATTAAGATATCAAAACACAGAAAGTAACCAGATCCACTTAGCTCCTCCTAAAAAATAACATTGGGATTTGTAGCAGAAAGTTCACTAGAAACATCAATTATAAATTTGACTATTAACTTTAACCCAGAACAAGCTCGTCTGATAGTCAGGCGGTAAATAACATGGTTCAGTGTGGGACTCGAGCCTGGCAATCCAGGAAGGGTCCAGAATCACAGACTGCCTGTGTTGAATTAGTTGATCACAGATGGGCAATGGTAGGTGAGTGAGAGGGATGGATAGTCAGCACTGGATTCCTGCTTACTGGCTCTCTGAGCAGGGAGCTCTGAGGGGAAGTTCATATGTGTGTGAGAGAAAGCCAAAGTTTCCCATGTTTGAACATTTTGCTAAAGTGCACTGATCAGGCTCGTGAGAGGATGGTCTAGTTATCCAAGAACCAAAGCATAATGGGTAACTTTTGGCTAAACAGGGTTTGCAATATCTTAAGGATGTGATAGTGAAACATCTCATAAAATATTTTATTGCATTCAAGATATATTAGTCTACTAATCATAAAAGTTGCTTTCAGCAATTGATGTACAAAGTGAAGTGACAAATTGAGCATATCTACATGAAACACAGCTGCAGGAAAGCAGCACCCATCAACAGGGACCCCTACCATCCAGGACATGCTCCCTTCTCACTGCTGCCATCAGGAAGAAGGTACAGGAACCTCAGGACTCACGCTATCAGATTCAGGAACAGATACTACCCCTGAACCGCCAAAGGGGATAACTTCACTCAACTTCGCTTGCCTGCAAATGTTCCCACAACCTGTGGACTCACTATCACAGACTCCTCATCTCAAGTTCTCGATATTTATTGCTTAATTATTTATTATTATTTCCTTACTTTTGTATTTGCATAGTTTATTGTCCTCTGGTTGAACATTCAAATTGGGTGGTCTTTCAGTGATTCTCTTATCGTTATTATTCTATAAACTTATTGAGTAAAATTAATCTCAGGATTGTATATGGTGACATATATGTACTTAGATAATAAATTTACCTTGAACTTTGAGATAGTTAATTGAGGGGTTCCCCCAGCATCTTAACGACCTGGTTTTGTAGATAGTCAAGCAACAGTAGACCTCCATTGGTCAGGGTCAACCATGGATGTTGCATCCTGGCTGTCGAGAATCGCAAGCCAGGAAGAACAAGCTGTTGGCCATGTAGCAAGCTCCTCCACTCCACGCATCTGATAAACTCAAAGGAATGGCAGTAACCGATACAGTTCGGCACCGACAGCATTGCAGGAGTTGCCAATCAGCATTGAACTCAACTTAAGACTGCCTTTAGTACTCAAGCTCCAGATCTTTCCCTCGGGGTTTACTCCCAAAGCCTTCCCCATGAGAGGGTATCGCCATGGGGCATCTCGATTTGAGATCAGAATTTTCTTTCTCTTAGATGAGCTGCCAACCATGGCTGAGGAGTCCCATCTGCCTGAAGCAACTGGTTTTAACCCATCTTTGCCCCTTCTCTTGTCAGTAGAAATGGTTCTTCAGGCCTTAGTAGCCAAGCCACACATGAAGGCCGGAGCTGGACTTGGTTGTCAGGGGCTATTTGGGGTGCACGCCATTGGTAGCATTTAATAGGTAGTGGGAGCTTGTCCCCATTACCACCCCTAGCTATAACAACTAGTCAAGTAATATGATTCCAGGTCTCTAATGTATAATGAGCTGACTAATCTCAGCAATTTATAAATAGTGCACAACCACTATATCTCTTCAATTACAGAGGGCAGGGAGAAAAAACAGCTAATAAGCAACCTGTAATAAAAAAAAACAACAGAAGTTTTAAGTGTTCAGCAAATCAAATGTTACCTTTGTGGAGAGAAATAAAGCTTCAGGAGATGCAAGAAAAAGCAGACACTGGGACCTGGAGCAGCAAACAAGATGGAGGCTCTCAACCCACCGTGTTGAATGTCCATTTCCCTCCACAGTTGCTGCATGCCCATCTTGTTTGTTGCAAACACTTCAGGTTGTCTGAGACCTGGGCAGTGTAACGACCCCACTGGTAGTACTGCTGCCTCACAGCTGAAGCAAGCCAGGTTCAATCCTGACCTTGGGCGTTCGCTCAGACTCTCTGCGACAGCGTGCTTTTCACCTGGGTGTTTTGTTCTCCCCACGAGCCCCAAAGATGCAAGCGTTAGTTGGATAACTGGCAAATGCAAATTGCCTCCAGTATGTCACTGAGTGGTTAAATCCAGGAGGAGCTGATGAGAACATGGTGTCTCAGTTTTTATTGTTTATTTATTTAATATTATTATTATTTTCTTTCTGTATTTGCACATCTTGTTGTCTTTTGCACATTGGTTGTCTATCCGTCCATTTGGGTGTGGTCTTTCATTGATTCTATCGTGTTTCTTGTATTTACTGCAGATGCCCATAAAAGATGATTTCAGGGTTGTATATGGTAACATATGTGTACTTCGATAATAAATTTACTTTGGACTTTGAGAATAACATGGAATTTCATAAGGATTCCGCCAAGAGGGCCATAACCTTGACATACGGTTTGGAGGCTTGCATGCCTTGATGATCTGGAGGGCGATGTTGGCTGGAGTCAGGGCTTTATGCTTTGGCTTTTGGTTAGGTCACCCATGCCAAACAGGTCAAAGGTTAGAGGCCAGACTAAGAGTGGTCCACCAGTCCTCCAGTCTTAGGAGTCAAGCTCAGGCCTAATGACCCCGATTAGTAAAACAAAACTGTTACTGAAACAGCAATGAGGAATCCTTCTACATCTGAGTGTGACAGTATTCCTGAGTCTCCACCCAGGACTTGCATGACTGACAGTAGTAAAAACGAGAGGAAGCTACTGACGTGATGAAGGAAGCCCGGAACACTGACAGAGATGGAAAACCTTCATTGCTGCCCTAAACACCAGCGGTGTGGTGGGCAAAAGAAAGAACCTAAAGATTAGTGTAATGAGTGCCTGGACTAAATGGGATGAAGGACATCTTTCTATCCTGTATCTCCATATTGAATTATGCTTCTTTCCCACAGATTTTCAGTATTCACAGCATACTGTATTTTTATTTCACATTTGCTCCATCTCCTGTCACAACAGTACACTCTGCTACAGGGTCCACATGCCCCCACCGTCAGGCTGTGCAACAAATTCTGCAATTGCCCTCATGAAAATACACATGTCAGTAATTAGGGCGATATTTAATTCCCTTCTTTCATTGTAGCACAAGTCAAGACTTGAGCAAAACACAACCTGATTACATTCAGCCTTGCCTGAGAAAGCGGACTATGAAGTCAACTAACGCTGGAGACTAGAGGTATTCATTTTATACTTAATACTCCTTTCAGCCGTAGAGTTGGCATCTAGTTTTCTATTTGAGAGTTTTAGTTAATGGCCCTGTTTGACCTAGCGTTTATCACTTTTTTTCCCCTTAAAATCCTGTTCACATTAAAGTCTGTGAAGCATCGACCCACTTCAGCGTCTCTCTCTGTGCACTTGGGCCATATCTGAATGCCCTGACATCTCCAGTACTGAGCCATTGTGGATCTCGGACCCTGCAAGGAATCAATGCTTTCAAAAAACAGAAAAAGAACTTCTGACTTACAAAATAGTTGTGCAAAAAAGCAGTAGGATAAACATGAAGGACAATGAGAAAGGCAGAAGGTTTGGTCTACTTTGTCTATTCAAAGATGATTGGGTGACGGGGTGGAGATACGCCTCTACCAAAAGAGGTGTAAGACGTTCCTTCCCTCCACTAGCCTGTAGGTCACCCTTGTGCAAGATGTAACACCTGCTTAGCCCCTCCAGTCAGGGTCACGTGAAACCATGGGAGCAGCTGGTGGATGGTCGTATGAGCAGCCGGTGCAGATCACAAGTCCTGGTTATGCGACCACTGATGCCAGGCAGACAATCTCTGAAGAGTATTGATAATGGCTGGGGTCACCCGTCTTGTAAAGACAGGGCCCAGGAGGAAGCAATGGCAAACCACTTCTGTAGAAAAATTTGCCAAGAACAATCATGGTCATGAGACCATGATCACCCAGGTGATATGACACAGCACTTAATGACAAAGATGACTGAACAGCTCTGGTGGGCAATTCAAACCCTGACCTGCCAGCAGCTTTTTCTTTAGCATGAAGAAAAAGTTGCCTGGTGTTAAATTCCCATAAACAACATCAGAGGTTGTGCATGAACCAATTATGTAAGATTTGAACCGTGATCTGAGAAACAACAGTTCTTATTTACATCAACAAAAATTAACATTGACATTAACTCAGGCTAACCTAAGACTGTGCGGCTTAAAAAGCCAAAACATAAATTCCATTCTTTGTTCTCGCCGAGCATGGGAGTGCTGTGCCAGTGGGAGAGCAGGGTAATGGTCACCCTCAGGATATTCCAGACTGCTGCTGTCCTCTGACACATGGCATGAATGGATGCCCACAAATGCCAGGGGAAAGTCACCAGCTCTGTACTCGAGGGGAGAACACACCATCGAACTCTCCATCATCCCACAGAAGCCAGTGATTAATTATACTGTGTAATTGATATTTTATTTATTTATTTATTATTTTATTTAACATTTTAAAAACAAATAAGTAAATAGATAGATTTTATTTTCTATGCAGCTTAGCAATTAATAGCCTGTTTATATTTCATATTACTATGTATATTCGTGTGACTGCCTAGCATGTTTCCTAGTGGTCACAGAATGTATACGCAATTGTTCAGTGCCTGACCCCTAGTGGTTACAATTCGGTATGATTCTGGAAAGTTTGCTGTTATCAAATTATTTGAATAGAGATATCTGATTTGTTAACTCTTGTCTGTAACTTAGAATGAAATGTTTCTTATCTATAGTATAAAAAGAGCTGAACACAATTCCTCGCCATCTTTGTTCATCTTTTCTGTTTTTTGTTCTCAGCTACTAGACTCCTGCTACTGTCCATTTTAAATTCCCTTTGTTTCATTAGCGCTTAATAAAATGATTGTGAAGCATTAAGTTTTATGCCTCTTTCTTGACTTCTGAAGAACCTTGGATCAAGAACCTCAAAATCCAACACAGACAGGGGGAATTGCTACTGCTACAGGTGCCCCAAGGTATAGACATTTATTGACTGCACCTATATATTATTACTCCTCACTGACAGCTCCCTGGCAACCTCCTGCCTGGAATGCTTGAATGGAGCTCTTTGGAACCCCTTCAAACAAGGCATGTGCTTCCTGTGAAAACTATACTTCATCAGCCATATAGATCCCTCTGACCCATAGGAGCATTCTTTTACCAGTACCTTAATTTCAACATCTGCTCTTTAAACTGGATGGCAGCTGGAGATACATCTCTACCAAAGGAGGTGCAAGGCACTCCTTCCCCCTGCTAGCCTGCAAGTCACTCTTGGGCAAGGTCAGGCAAAGCCAAGGGAGCAGATGGTGGATGGTCGTATGAGTAGCTGGTGCATATCGCAAGTCCTGGTTATGCAACCACTGACGCCAGGCAGACAATCTCTGAAGAGTATTGATAATGGCTGGGGTCACCCGTCTTATAAAGACACTGCCCAGAAGAAGGCAATGGCAAACCACTTCAGTAGAAAAATTTGCCAAGAGTAATCAAGGTCATGAGAACATGATTGCCTACATCATAGGACATGGCACATGATGAACGGGCAAGTTCTCTGAGTAGCAGCACTCCCCAGTAGTTGGAAGAGTGTTTGCTTGTTTTGTGGTTTGTCCCTTTTAGGACAGGCAATCAAGGTCACAACTGCAAGCTTAGTGCAAGCAACTGTAGGTCTCAAATTTGAAAATTCAGAGTAAATTTAGTATCAAAGTACATATATATCACTATATGCTGTCCTCGGTTTCATTTTCTTGCAGGCATTCACAGTAGAACAAAGAAAAATAATACTTTCAATGAAAAACTACTCACAAACGAAAAACTGACAAACAACCAACGTGCTAATGAAGAGAAGCAGGGCAAGCAATCAAACACGAGTTGTAGAGGCCCTAAAGGTGATCGATAGGTTGTGGAATCAGTTCAGTGTTGGCACGAGTGAAGTTAGATTAGATTAGATTATGAGGACACTCAGTCCTCGTTTATTGTCATTTAGTAATGCGTGCATTAAGAAATGATACAATGTCCCTCCAGTATGATATCACAGAAACACAAGACAGACCAAGACTAAAAGTGACAAAAACCAGATAATTATGACATATAGTTACAACAGTGCAAAGCAATATCGTAATTTGATGAAGAACAGACCATGGGTATGGTAAAAAAAGTCTCAAAGTCCCAATAGCCCCATCATCTCACACGATGGTAGAAGGAAGAAAAACTCTCCCTGCTATGAACCTCCAGCGCCGCAAACTTGCCGATGCAGCACCCTGGAAGCACCCGACCACAGCCGACTCTGAGTCTGTCCGAAAACTTCGAACCTCCGCCCAGCCCTCCGACACCGAGCACCGAGCACCATCTCTGCCAAGCGCTTCGACCTCAGCCCCGGCCGCCAAACACCAGGCAAAGCCGAGGTTTTGGCCCACCCCCCCCCCGGAGATTCTGGATAGCACAGTAGCTGCGGTAGCGAAATGGGCATTTCAGAAGTTTCACCAGATGTTCCTCCGTGGTTCTCGCGTCCGTCTCCATCAAATCAGGATTGTGTACGGCATCCTACTTGACAGATAACAGAAATTCATTCACCGGAGTGGCCGCTGCGCGCTGCGTCGTGCTGCCATCTTCTCTTTTGCTTTACCTTTTACTGGTTATGCTCCTGAACCAGGTGGTGTGGGACCTAAGGCTTCTGTACCTCCTTCCCAATGGCAGCAGTGAGAACAGAGCATGGCCTGGATGGTGGTGGGATCATTGATGATGGATACCGCTTTCTTGTGGCAGCACTCCTTGTAGATGTGCTCAGTGGTAGGGAGAGCTTTACCCTCGATGGACTGGGCTGTATCCACCACCTTCTGTTGGCTTTTCCAATCTTAGCCACTGGTGCTTCTTAACCAGGCAGTGAATCAACCAGTCAGGATACTCTCCACGGTGTACTTATAGAAGTTGGTCAAAACTTTCAATGCTGAAGCTACGGAAACTTCTAAGAAGGTCAAAGGATTGCCGTGCCTTCTTCGTGATGACACCTATGATTTGCTGATCCCAGGATAGATCCTCTGATAGGAGAGCACCGAGGAATTTAAGTTACTGAGCCCCCAATGAGGCCTGGCTCACGGACCTCCAATTTTCTCCTCCTGTCGTCAATATTCGGCTTGTTGGCTTTGTTGACATTGAGTGACAGGTGGTTGTTGTGGAACCACACAACCCGATTCTCAGTCTCCTTCCTGTATGCCTTGCAATAAATTGATTTCATAGCACTGACACAATGCGATGTTACACTGAGAAACACAACATTGTTTTGGTAGCCATTTAATTAAGACTTATATTTTTCTTTGCAAGACTTTCAGTGCTTTTGGGTGGTAATTCTAAAGTCATTTCGTTTTTGTAACCAGGTGAATGTAATCTGCTTTACTTCAGTGTGAAATTCCTCTTCCTATTGGGAAAATGTTCAAACCTTTGCCATAACTAATTTGCAAATTTCACCAATCATAAGAGATTCTCAGCCCAAAATGTCAATTGTTTATTCATCTCCATCGATGCTGCCTGACCTGCTGAGTTCCTCCAGCATTTTGTTTGTGTTGCTCTGCAGTTCCAGCATCTGCAGAATCGCTTGTGTTTATGATTAAGGAAGATTAATTTGTATTAGAAATATTGAATGGTTTAGAATGTGGAGCTAAATCATGAGAGCTGCTTAAACAATGATAGCTCTATCTTTTCTACAAATGCTTCCCCTTCAACTAAAATAATCTTTCTGGGAGATATAAAAAATAGATTTCCTAAAGGTTTCAGTCCCGGAAATGCAATTATTTGTTTTCCTTGAACTAATTCATCAGAAGAGATATAACAGATGGATGTCCATCTCTTTAGATCTGTTAAGGGAAGTTGAATCATTTATAACATGATACAAATCAGGCAGATCAACATATTGGATTATAAAGGCACAAGAGATTCTGCAGATGCTGGAAGTCTTGAGCAATGCACACAAAATTCTGAAGGAACTCAGCAGGTCGGGCAGCATCAATAGAGGGAATTGAACAGTCAGCATTCTGGGCTGAAACCCTTCATACATGACAGTTTAGTTCCTTCAATAGATGCTGCCTGACTTACAGCACTCATCCAGCATTCTATGTGCATATTAGATTACAAATTAGTTTGTGTTATAATGGTTGCTGTTGTTTGGTTGCTTGTTGTGCTCTGCGTTGTTCTGCTGAAGACTGTGGACACGTTGTGTTAGTGCAGGAATGTGTGGCGATGTTTGCAGGCTGCCTCCAACACATCATTAAGTTGTGTCAACAGTTAACATAAACTTTTTTATTTACTTATTGAGATCGCCTAACAGGCCCCCTCTGGCCCTTCGAGCCCATGCTGCTCAGAAACCCGCAATTTAACCCTCACCTGATAACTGTGGGGGGAAACCAGAGCACTTGGCGGAAACCCATGTATTCTAAGGGAAGGACGTACAGAGTCCTTACAGACAACGTCGGAATTGAACTCTGAACTCTGACGCCCCATGTTATAATTGCTTTGCGCTACTGTGGCATCTAAATGATGCCTTTCACTGTATGTTTTGATCTATGTGTGATGAAATAAATGTACACATGAAATCTGAACCTTCATTTACATGGCATAGTTATTGTAGGAGCCAAGAACCTCTTTTCTATCTGCATTGTATTCTGTGTTGGGCGTTTATTATGAGTTAGTCGTGTGGGTGAGGGCATGGTAAAAGCGTCGGGTTTGGTTACGTATTCGTGCTTTGTCCTCAGCAGTTTTTAGTTTAGTACTGGGGACGGACAGATATCATATCTGTTGTCGACTGCTTAATTTACACTTCACATGCTTATTTACGCTTAAGTTTCATTGCTTCAAGATTGTATGTTTTGCTAGTAGCAAATAAAGACCCGAATACAGTTCTTCGCCATTATTGGAGTGAGTGAAGGGCGTGTCATACAAGTATGATAATCTGTGGGCATCACCAGTAGCGGTGTTAGTTTGTCAGAATAGGTGCTGCAGTTATCATTATGAAAAATCATTTCATTGGAATATTAAGAGGAAAAATAAATATTGGAGCTAGAACCAGAGTCTGGAAGACTTGCTTTGAAATGGTTCAAAATTAGCATCTGAAATGTGAAAAGAGAGAAGAAGAAAATGTGGAGATTTAAGGAGTGAACTCCACACTTTTAGGACTGTGGCAGATGACTGACTGGTGGAACAATATTAAGGAAGAATTAGAGAGTGAGAATGAGAGGAGTGCAGGTAAATCAAAGGGTTATTGGTCTGAAGAAGGTTATAGAGAATGAAAGGGATTTGATATGGAGGGATGAGAATTTTAATATTAAAGCACTGTCCAACCAGCCACCATTGTAGGTAAACAGGCACACTACTCATCAATGAATGGGTATTGGAGGAAGTAATCAATAGCAGCTGGATTTTTGTATAATCTTACGTTTATTGAGATCTAAGTGTGCTAACAGAAGCATGGAGGTGGGAGTGGGGAAGAGTGGCAGTATGGCGTTGGGACGTACAGCCGCGCGTGCACGTTCAGGTCTTCATCCCAACATGTGTTCCCACCCTGAGAGCCATTCCTGAACGTTCGTTGTCGCAGATGTAGAAAGAGGATGCGGCTATACCTCCCATGATCCTCTATGTTTTGACAACGCGGCCCAAATAATTAAACCAAGTAGGGCTACTGAATAGATCACTAAACAACACAAAAACAGGCCCTTCGGCCCATCTAGTCCATGCCAAACTAATAATTTTCCTAGTCCCATCGACCTGCACCCAGAGTTAGCCCCCATACCCCTCCCTTCCATTTACCTATCAAATTTCTCTTAAATGTTGAAATCGTATTCTGAATAAAAGGCCACTTGGACTGTTGAATTTCTGTCAGGAATCAGAGTATTCCAATCATTTTCATTCCCCTGTATTTTCCCCCCAGCTCCCCTTTCACACATCCACCAAGTTCAACCGACACCCACCAATGCCAGGGATAATTTACGGTCACTAATTAATCTGGCAGGAAGAACATTTAAATTCATGGATAACACCCAAGGTTAGGATTGGATCTGGGTTACTGGGGCTGTACAGTAGCATTCACTGGTTGTTGCTCTACTCTGCCACCTTCAATGTGATGCCTTTTCATTTTTCTGTACTCCACTCAATAGAGGCCTAACCATAACAAAAGCTGCATCGGTCTCGGCCGTTCCTTTGGGTTCATCAGATGTGTGGAGAGGGGGAGCTTGCTACATGGGCAACAGCTTGCTCTCCATATCGTACTGCCCAGGTTTGTGTATGTAGACGGCTAAGTCACAACACCCATGGTCATCCCTGAGTGACAAAGCCCTCATAGGAAGTTCCAGGTTCCAACCATCCTCAGGGAACCAAGCCAAAGGAATGCACTAATCAGAGAATTGTAACTTGTAAAATCTGGCGGGGGCAGAGCATGTTGGGAATGGTGATGGTGGAGTGCCGTGGGAGGGATGAGGGACAGGTGACAGAGAAGGGGTGTTAGGGGCAAGGGGTTGGCGTGGGTGCTGACACACTCGGCTTCAAGACACCGGGCAAGGCCATTTGATTCCAAGCAATTGATTTATTGACCATTACAAAATGTCTCTCTCGTGCTTCCTGCTCCCTCCCTTGTCCCTTCCCTTTTTCCCAACCATGATTCCCCTCTCCCTGCCCACTTCCCACTCACAGCCCACAACAGAGACCCATATCAGAATCTGGCTTATCCTCACTCACATATGTCATGAAATTTGTTTTTTTCCATGGCAGCAGTACAGTGCAATATATAAAATTACTGCAGTACTGTGCAAAAGTCTTGGGCACTCTAGCTAAATATATATATACCTGTCCAACACTTTTGCACAGTACTGTAAGTACAATTATTATGCAGCTGCCTTAGCCAAATAATAAAACAATAAAACCTATTCTAGTTATAGAACAAGGGATAACAGTTTACTTTCTCCTTTTCTGTTATTGGAGTTGTATAAAAATGTGTTGATTTGGTCTTGCTAGACTTACTGGAGTCATTCCCAGTATCTGGACACTGTTTCTAATATATTTAGTTCTCTGGTCCCTTAATCAACTAAATCAGGGGAACTGTGGCAATGCGAACAACACAGCTAGTTATGTGTGTGTGCGACTTTAATCACTACAAGATTAATGGACCAGATCTTGCTGAAAAAAATAACAGTAAGTTAATGATGCGCGCTGTTCTTAATACACAAATCATCCATTATATTCATGGGAGCTGGAGATAGGATTTGAGCTGCTAATCTCCTGAATTTGCTGGTGGATTAATTCAGCTCCACTGTTGCTTTGCTCAAAAGACATCTGAACTTTAGCCACCTGCCTATCACCTCTCCCTCTTGCCCCCTCCTTCTTCCCTTTCTCCCATGATCCACTCTCCTCTCCTATCTGATTCCTTCTTCTCCAGCCCTTTACTTTTCCCACCCTCCAGGATCTACCTATCATCCTCTCACTAGTCCTCCTACCCCTCCCCCTACCTTTTTATTCTGGTGTCTCCCCCTTCCTTCACAGTCCTGACGAAGGGTCTCGGCCCAAAACATCGACTGTTTATTCCTTTCTATAGATGCTGCCTGAGTTCCTCCAGCCTTATTACCTGTATGTGTGTGTGTGTGTGTGTGTGTGTGTGTGTGTGTGTGTTACTCTGGATTTCCAGTATCTGCAGAATTTCTTGTGTTTATGTTTCCATGCTGTAATTGTTATATGGTTATATGAACTTTGGCCTTCTGTTATTTTGAACACCTCGCTAGGTTTACACATCAATCAATCAGTAAACTTACCATGCGAAGTTGGAGCTGGTAATTAACAATTGTATTTTCAGCAAAATGTGAGTTATTAAGAATTTGCTCACCCATTCTCAGTACCTGGACACTGTTTCTAATGGTTACAGAAATACAGTCTCTCAAATAGTAAATTATTTCAGGGAGAGAAACAGAATATATGAAACTGTGGACTCTTGGTCCTTCAAACTGTAAACTATTTCTTTTCACAATGAGTTAGTAAGTCTGTGTAGCCTCTGGTGATGAGGTATTGAGGTAGCGATAGTGAGATGCCAGTAAAACAGTCTCTGCCTCATTGTAATCACTTCAGTAGAGGAAGTCAAAGCATTCATGGTGTGGGATAGTGAGATGGTGAGCATCAGTTAATGGTGGGTAGACCAAGAGCAGACAGGGAGGTCCAGCATTTCATTGCAGGCTGGGAGGAACTCAATGACTCATCTCGTGCTGATCTTGTCGATTAAGGCACCGAGGAAGCTTGAAATCATCGAGGCAGGTGGGAAGAAGGGGTTGGCATATGGCGGTCTCTCACTCTCTGCTCCCGAGGGAAGGTCCTTACATTTGAGTGATCTCCCTCACTCTCTCTCTCTTTTCACCATCAGCAGGTGACGCTGAAGCAAGGTTTAATCAAAGAGGATCGTAGATTTGGACTCTAACTGAGGTTTATATTCTAGCTCTAGGTCTAGTTATGGTTCTCCCTTTTTCGTTACTACTTTTAGGTTAGTTTTGAACTGGGGCAGATAATGAACACTGAGCTGAACTGAACTGAAATATGCCTTTTGATGTTGTATTTTATGTTCTGTATTTTCACTTGTTTTTTTGTTGTCATTTGCGCAAGGGGGGTGGGGGAGGTGGGTTTGATGAATTAATGTTTTTCTTTGAACGGGATGGTTCCATGATTCTTTGTTTCATGACTGTGGGGAAGATGAGTTTGTATACTGCATGCATAAATGTACATTGAATCTTTGAACCCAAACAGAATTAAAATATACAATGTACCCTTTGCTATCCACATCCTCGTCAGGTTAGGCTAATGTTAAAGTTGCCTTTGCTCCGCTACTTGGGTTTTGAATTAAAAAAGGGTCAAAACAAACATGACTATTTAAAAACTGTCCACAGTGCAACTGAGTAAGGAGTAGCAAACTTCATCTTCTTCCCTCCATTTCCTCCTCCTCCCCCCACCACCAGCTCTGTCTTGTCTTCACGCCTCATTCCTTGTTAGGTTATTGGGGAGGTTAAAATCAACCCCTCGAGGTGGTTGGGTTCCTGTCGGAGTCCGTGATCTACTGCTGCACTCAAACTGCGGTTCTTCGCGGATGACAGGTTCCGGCTCTCAGAGCCCGCCGTGCGGCCTGGAAGGCATGTTCCTTCGGGGTGCTGCCTTGTGTGGCCCTGTGGACAACCCAATTCCTTGCTGGTGTTACAAGACCCCTTGCTAAGTGGTATTGGACCATGGCATAAAAAAGGTTGGAAAGGCCCCCGCTCCAGTTAATACCCTAATTTCATTGGTTAAGCAACCACGAAATAAATTGTTTCACAATCGCACATTTGGGTGATTTTTTTACTATTTCATTTCATTTCATCATTCTGCTCCCCATGTGACTCAAACCAGCAAGAGTATAGAGTAAAACAAAACTCTTAGCTCAGAACAGAATGTCTAGCGGAGAGTAGTCATTAATTTTCAGCTGCTCAGAATGGTTTGCTTGCAAAACCAAGAAATATTTCAAAGTTAGGGCAAAGGAAGCCTTATTTTATGTCCAGTTTTTCCACTAATGAAAATGAATTGCTTGCAAAGGGATGACAAACATGTTAAGCATTTTATTTGCTTAATCTTGCTACACCTGCTTTTGATTTATACACAAAATATTACCAAATAAAGGAAGACTCTCACAAGCTGATAACATAGAAGGCAAACAGCAGGGTGTTGATGTGGAATGTAAGATTGATTCTCCAAATATTTGTGCTCAAAAGCATAAGGGAACAGGAGCAGAGGTGGACCATCTTGGCCCTCATGCCTGCCCCTCTAATCAAAATCTCTATGGCCAATCTGCCCTAGGCCTCATCAATTTTTCTGTCCCATAGTCCTCAAATCCATAATTTATCTACAACAGGACAAGGGTAGAATTCCCCTGGCCCTCACTTTCCACTCCACAAGGCTCTGCATTCAACAGATTATTCTCTGCAAGTTCAGCCACCCTGCAAAAGATTCCCGCACTGGACACATCTTCTCTCCTTCCCTTTTATCACTTCACATAGTTCAGTTGTCTACTCCCACCAAGTTCTGCCCTTCTTAAGGTATTTTTCTCTTGCAACTGCAGGTCCTGCAAACACCTTTCCTATCACCTCTTCTCTTCCTGCCATCCAAGGACCAAAACAGTCTTTCCAAGTTAGTTAGAAAGCAATTCTCTTGCACTTCTTCCAATCGAGTATTCCTGCATTCAGCACTTACATTGTAGTCTCCCCCACAACAAGGAAAGCACACCCAGACTACATCATCACTTCGTGGAACTCCTGTATTCAGTGTGTAGAAGGAACTCTGAGCTCCCTGTTGCCTGCCTCCCTAATTCATCCTCCATTCCCATTCTGACCTGTCACGGCAAGCCAAAACACAAACCTAAGGTACAGCACTTCATTTCCTGTCTAGTAAGGTGGCAGCCTCCTGGACTCAATATTGGAGTCTACAACTCCATGTACCTGGGTTTCTCATTCTCCATCTGTAATATTAGCTCAGCCTTGCTCTCTTTTTCCCTTCTTCACTTTCCTCCCTCTGGGAGTGGAGGACATGTTCTACTTGACCTGATGGACATGTCTTCCTGCTCTGCAGTTTACAATTCCCACATTCCTTTTTCTATGTTCTCACTCTCTAATTGCTCCCAGTCACACATTAACTAGATGACCTTGTTTACAGCTTAACTCCATAATGACCCAGGCTTTATCCTATCACAGACACCCCTTCCCTACCATGCCCTCACAGTTTTACAAGATTCTTCCATCTTCAGTTTTGACAAAGAGTCTCCAAATTGCAACAATTTTTCACCTTCTCACAAATATGGCTTGACTGGCTGGGTACTTTCAGTATTTTCTGTTTTTATTTTAGTATTTCCAAAACACTTTGGATTTTATTTTAGATGCCCAGATTTGAACTTGCTGAAGCTAGGTGCAAACCCCTGACTCATAGATTTCAATGGGGATCTGTGTTGTGGTGTATTAAATTTTCTAAAATATTAGATGAAAGTCTGAACAATTCCAGTTGACATTTTAACTCTTTTTGTGCTCCAAGCATGTGAGGTGTCTGTACAAATTAAACACTGTACGTTTGTTAAATGTTTGCTGAGAGCAGCTGGAATCTTTCTTGGCCTCAGGCACCAGTGGCATCAGGATGTCTGTTGATGAACACATGAGTTGTTTGAGTGAAAAAAACATGCTGAGCTAGTGGCTTGAGAACAAAAGTTTAAATAGTTTGTCTGTCACTGTGTGTCTCGCTACGCTCGTGGATTGAACCCCTATTTATTGAGGTACCTTTCACACAGTTCTTGGGACTTCACCTAGACTGGAAGAGTCATGATCATTGCCTCGGAAACCCAGGGTAGTTTAACAAGTTGGAATTCAGAGTTCCCTCAACAACGGCAACAATCCAGTCTCTCGACGACCAGCAACAATCAAGTGGAGACTATGAATCATGTGCCCTGAAAGCTTTGTGAAAATCTTTGTAACTTAAAGGCATCCGTTAGTCTTGCGAGACCATGGATCTGCGCCTGGAAAGTCTTCACTCTCCAGGGCGCAGGCCTGAGCAAGGTTATATGGAAGACCAGCAGTTGCCCATGCTGCAAGTCTCCCCTCTCCACGACACCAATGTTGTCCAAGGGAAGGGCATTAGGACCCATACAGCTTGGCACCAGTGTTGTCACAGAGCAACGTGTGATTAAGTGCCTTGCTCAAGGACACAACATGTTGCCTCGGCTGGGGCTCGAACTCACGACCTTCAGGTTGTTAATCCAATGCCTTAACCACTTGGCCATGTGCCCACTCTTTGTAACTTACTCCATAGTACTTAGTGTGGTTTGTTTGTGCTGTCTGTTTTATGATAATAAATCACACTTAAATTACTTTGTTGTGCTTGTACACTTGTTATGTGGGCACTCGAATTGTTTGGGTTTGATCAACCCAGCCCATTACAAAAGTGTAGGGGAAAGCAAAGTGAAGATAACTTGTAGATGTCAAGTAATTATGTTAACATCAACATTATCAGAATCTTTAGTCAACAAAGAGAAATAAAATAAACTGCTTTGAAAATAAGACTATTACCTATCCAACTTCAACGAAATGATGATGAAAATTAAACTATGAACATTAAGCTGTAAGCCCCAGAATAAGAAGCAACAGAGCAGAAGCTTTAAAAAAGTTTGATAAAACTTGTGGCCATCTACTGGTCAGGGTTAACTATAGAAGTTGCATCCTGATTGTCTACATGACACACAAACCATGGCAGTACAATATGGAGAGCAAGCTGTTGTACATGTAGCAGACACCCCCCTTGATGAACTCAAAGGAACAGAAGAGACCAATGCAGCTTGACACCAAGCAACAAGCACAAGATGCCGGAGGAACTCAGCAGGCCAGGCAGCATCTGTGGAAAAAAGTACAGTCAACGTTTCAGGCCAGGAACGCCGAAGGGTCTTGGTCAAAAATGTTGACTGTACTTTTTTCCACAGATGCTGCCTGGCCTGCTGAGTTCCTCCAGCATCTTGTGTGTGTTGCTTGGATTTCCAGTATCTGCAGATATTCTCTTGTTTATAATTTCCAATGAAACCCTTTTCAGCTACATGTTGACTTCACTGGGTAATAACCAGTGAGAAGATATTCTTATCCCTTATTAATGGCCTCTTGTATCATCACTGCACAAGGAACTGAGTGGAGAGAATCAAATATATAATAAATCATAGACAAAGACCTTGGCAGTCTGGCGGTCTTTGTTGTGTGTGTTTTTATGGGTTCTATAATGTTTCTTTATTTTGTGTCTGCCTGCAAAATGGCGAATCTCAAGGATGTATACAGTATACTGATTTTGATAATAAATATACTTGAACTTTGAATATATTAACAAAAGCATGATGCAGGAATAACATTTCATGAATTCCCAGTCTCTTCGATACTAAGTCTTGTTTCACAGCGAGGTGCTAGAGAGTAAAATGATTTGTTTGAGTGGACAGCCAGAGACCTTTCCCTAGATTGGAAATGGTGGGGATACAAGTGGGGATAAGATGATTGGAGGAAAATACTGGGGGGGATGTCAGAGGTAGGATTTTTACACAGAAAACAGTGAATGAGTGAAAAGTCCTGCCGGAGGTAGATATATTAGGGATGTTTAAGAAACTTTTAGATAGGCACATGAATGCTGGACAGATGGAGGGTTATGTCAAAGGCAAGGGTTAAGTGACCTTATAAGGTTGACACAACATCGTGGGCCCGTACTGTGCTGTAGTGTTCTATATTCTATGTTAACTTCAACTATTGAATTAGCAAACCTGTGTTACGTTTTGAAGGAGCATATATCAGCTTCAGCCATGACAAGGGAGTTAGAAGCTGAACAATGTGACTGTGCCCCAAACATACCAACAATATGTGTGTGTCAGATAGCACCTTCAATATCAGGACTGCATATGGCGCAAGCAACGAGAATGGATGGTGGCCCAGAGAATGAAACAAAAAGCATAAGCAAAAGGAAGCGACTTTAGGAACAGGCTCAAGAAAGGCGAGGCCAATTTAAAGTTGGAGAGCTTAGCGAAGGAATTTCAGAGTGCAGAATTTTGAGGGATGAATGCATCAATGCACCAATCCTCGGCCAGCAGATTAAAGGGACTGAAGGACCACAGAGTTCTTGGATCTTTTGGAACAGAAAAAATGAAGGGAATTATGAGGAGGATTTAAAATCCAACTTGGCAGGCTGGTAGAGATCAAAGAGTACAAGGGCAGTGGACTATTTGACCTCGGTGTAAGTGAGGGTGCTTGAAGAGGGCAGATCCCAACGTCATGAAGACACGGGTGAGGATTTTGCGAACAGATGAAAGAAGAAGCCTGCTGCCTTTGAAATGAATAGATTATAATCGTTAGAGAATGCAGGATCAGAAACTCAGCTTGAGACCAATTGGAATAACATGGCTCCAAACGCCCTATTTCAACTGATTCAGGATCGGGGGAAGGAGATGGAATTGGAGGCCAGATACAAGTTTTTCTGGCTTCTTGGTGGATAACTTAGGAAAACTCTTTAGCTGAGAGGTACCAAATGGGAGATCAGAGAAGGAAGAGAAATCGATGGAGTAGGGTTGCTGGTGTACATATACAATATTATGGTATGTCTTTGGATGTTACCAAGACACAACAGTTTTGGGCCCTTTATTTCAAAAAGGATGTATTCTCACTGGAGAGAGTCCAGAGGAGGTTCACAAGGATGATTCTGGGAATGAAGTAGTTAACATATGAGGAGATTTTGGTAGCTTTGGGCCTGTACTCACTGGAATTTAGCAGAACGCATGGGGATATCATTGAAATCTACCGAATGTTGAAATGTCTAGATACAGCAGATGCTTCCTCTGGTGGGGGTATCGAGAACTAGAGAACACAGCCTCAAAATTGAGGGGCAACCTTTTAGAACAGAAGTAAGAAGGAATTTTGATAGCCAAAGAATGGTGAACCTGTGGAATAATCTGCCACAGCTGTGGTGGAGGCCAAGTTCATGGGTATATTCAAAGCAGAAGTTGATAGATTCCTGATTGGTTGAGGCATTGAGGGATATGGTGAGAGGGCAGGTGTATGGGGTTGAATGGAATCTGGGATCAACCATGATGAAATGGTAGAGCAGACTTGATGGGCTGAATGGCCTAATTCTGCTCCAATATCTTATGGGCTTATGCAATACATGGAGAAGGAAGAGGTAAGTGGGTAATGGGGTTGATAGGGAGATGAATCATTGGCCTTGTTGTTGAGTAGTTGAATAAGGTTGATCACATGAAGGATGTTCCCATTGAGTTGGTCAATGAAGATATGGTATGGTCCTCCAGGCAAGGCAGCAGAAATAGTGAAAGCTGAGGATAGACGATATGCCTCTGAGAGTTACAGAGAATATCATTATGAATTAAACCGCAGAGATAGGTGTTGTCATGTGAAGGAAGTCACCAGAGAGACTTGGCTGGTGGATAGGAAGTAATGTCTTTATTCGACAATGAGACACAATATGGAGACCCTTTCAGAGGAAGCGGCGTGCTTGACAAACGTTACACAGCATTTTATGTGCTAAAGATCAAATGATAATTCCATACGTACAACGCATCCACAGTGCTTCCTTTCCGCTACGCACCCTATAAAAGCCCAGTCTGATCGGCCCTCTGCCAGCAGGTAATTCAGCAAGAATGTTAAAATATCTAAGATATCCTGTCTTATTCATCTTCATTTATTATACATATTTTTGATGCTAGCAGCTCAAAAACTATCTATAAACCACATATGTCAAAATACCTTATCCTTATAATCTTCAGCTGAATTCTGAACCAAGTTGATGTTGGCTGGAAGTCAGTTCCATAATTTGTAAATGTGCATTTGGGAGATAAGGGGAATATTACTGTTTCGATGACTATTTGAAAGCTCAGCTCAGCTACTGTTTGGCTACTGCTGATCTTTAAAAGTAATATTGACAATGTATGATCTATAAAGACAGGGTTGCAATTGACACAAGTAAATCAATAGGTGACCCAGAGGAGAGGAACAGAAACTAGTTATTACGTATTGATCTTCTGTTCATGGATTTCAACTCCCCAGTAGAATAACGTTCTGGCATCTTTTAGAGAGCTCTAAAAGATGCAGATAGATTTCTCTACCCTTGATGCTGCCATCCAATCCTCACACACCCACCCTCACCCCATCTTCCAGCCAACCCAACAAGGATAGGTTTCCTCTTTTCCTTACTTAACACCCCCTGTGAGTGGCGAGGTGGAGATATGTCTCTACCAAAGGAGGTGTGAGTCACTCCTTCCTTTCGCCAGCCTTCAAGTCGCTCTTGGGCAAGGTACAGCACCCGCCCCCACCACCATCGCCGGCAGGCCATTCCACGCACTCACCACTCTCTGCGTAAAGCTCTATTTCCACGGCTAGGGAATGTGGTGCTTATAAGCAAACTTGCCAGTGGTAGAGTTCCCACATGCCCAATACCTTTGTCCTGCTAGTGAGTGGGAAAGCAGGACTGGAAAGACTTAACTAGTTGCTGAAGTGCGGTTTACAAATTGTACAGTCCGCACTCACATTGTGCCCACGATGGATTGTAAATTATTGAGGTAGAAATAGAGTGATATTGTGGTAAACCATATATATAGGTTGTAACTGGGTTACCTGTCTGGACAGGCCCCTCTGCTGACTGCTCCTGTGGCACCTCCCACAGACCCCTGAATAAAGGTGATTGTATCACTGCTCCTCCCTCGGTCCGGGGCAGATACTTAGCATGGACGTTGGTCCATTTACTGTTAATAAAAGCCTTTCACTATTTACTCTACTTCCAGTCTTTTGGAGTAGTTGATAGTGCATCAGATAATCCACATTGCTCTGAGCTGCAAATTTCTACATGGCCTGAAAACTGCGGCACATTAAATGTTTCTTTTTGTAGTATGCATGCTATGGATATTTAGAATGAAAATTGAAAAACATCACATTCTTTTGATTTTACTTATTAATTGAAGAGCATAATGAAATACAGCACAACAAAGAAAATTGTTCACCTTTCATAAATGTTTTCTCATCTGCCTTTACTTTAGCTGCACAGCCACAAGGCTATGTGCGCGGGAGCATTTCAGTTACTGCGCGGCCGTGCATCTGTGCAGTTTGGAGGGAACAATGATGATAATCCCACTTTATCCTGGAGAATTAACTTGGAATATTTCCTGAAATCCACAAGGATTGTGTGGCGTGTGACCAAGTGGTTAGAGCGTTGGACTAGCGATCTGAAAATCGTGGGTTCGAGCCTCGGCTGAGGCAGCGTGTGTGTCCTTGGGCAAGGCACTTAACAAACAATGCTCCAGTCTACCCAGCTGAGAGTGGGTACCCGCAAAAATGCTGGGGGTTAACCTCGCGATAGACTGGCGTCCTATCCGGGGGGGGGGGGAATCTCGTATTCTCAGTCGCTTCACACCACGGAAACCGGCATAAACACCAGCCCGATGGGCCACAAGGTTCGTGACAGACTTTAATCTTTAATCCACAAGGATTGTGGTGAGCCTTCCACAAGCAAAACCAAAGAGGAATCAAATATTCTCTTTTTTTTTAACAATTTTGGACATTTTACTAATCATAGGCAAAATCAAGCAGGGAAGGAAATGGTTCAAAGATGAGAAAGCACTTCCAAATCCAGAGAAGCACACACAAAATGCTGGAGGAACTCAGCAGGCCAGGCAGCATCTATGGAAAAGAGTAAACAGTCGAGTTTCTGGTCGAAACACAAAATAATCTGCAGATGCTGGGGTCAAAGCAACACTCACAACACGCTGGAGGAGCTCAGCAGGTCGGGCAGCATCCGTAGAAACGATCAGTCAACGTTTCGGGCTGGAACCCTTCGTCAGGACTTCCCTCTTCAGTCCTGACGAAGAGTTCCGGCCCGAAACGTTGACTGATCATTTCCACGGATGCTGCCCGACCTGCTGAGTTCCTCCAGCGTGTCATCAGGACTGAGAGGGTTGTTTGAATAGCCCAACAGTTGATGCTGGAATCTCCGAAAATTAATCCAACCAGAGTTGGCAGATAGACCTTCGAAACATTGCATGAATTTGCTGTTGGAGACTGTCGTCCAATGTCTAAGAGAATGGCCTCTGCCACCTAACTGTGAAATTAGTGGCAAAACCCGTTCACAATGAGCCTGGAAGTATAAAACTGCAATAGGTCCTTTTATTCCAAATCATCTACGCAATAAATTACCTCAGCTGTGCCCTTGTTGAAAATCTTGATTAAAAGGGGAAAATTCCACATTTAGTGTACATTATCCTACTGCTTCTGGTTGTGTGGTAATTATTTGCTCATTCCTAATTGGTACACTTGATTTAAGAGAACATGGTGAAAATTCTCTTCTAGCAGAAAACATTTTAGGCAATCAATTGGTAGCACATTATGAAATTCTTGGCCAAATAGGAATGCTTTGTTTACTTATGAGAGGTATTTTCCTACAAAAGAGGCCTGCATCCAGTCTGACAGTCAACATAATGAATATAGAACCATGGGACACGTTCCATAACTGGTTGCTCAGTTACCCAAGGACGTTGTTTCAACATCGCTTATCAAATCAGGGAATCAGTTTTGTTATTTTCTTCACAGACAGGCTGTCCGACTGACCGAGCTTTCTGCTCTTTGTTTTTAAACGCAACTGAGTCAGTAGCTGAATAAAAAGGCTGTGATTTATAACTGGAAGTTGTATCAGTCACAGGGAGCCATCTCATATTTAACTTTCAACTTCCCTCTCAACTGTAGATCTGTCTGCATCGCATTAAGAAAGAGTAAACCAAGGTTTAACTAACATCTACAGAAATTTTAGTTGTATGGTACCGAGCAAATGTCTGAGGCACATGGATATAATTAGGGTGCCTAAGACTTTTGCACAGTACTGTAGTAATTTTATGTCTTGCACTGTACTGCTGCCGCAAAAAAAACCCACAAATTTCATGACATAATGTGAGTGATGATAAACCTGATTCTGATATGGGTCTCTGTTGGGGACTGAGAGTGGGAAGGGGGCAGGGAGAGGGGAATCATGGTTGGGAAAAGGGGAAGGGAAAGGGGAGGGAGCACCAGAGAGACATTCTGTAATGATCAATAAACCAATTGTTTGGAATCAAATGACCTTGCCTGGTGTCTCAGAACTGGGCGTGTCAGCATTTAATCCACTCCCCCCCCACCCCCGTTCCTTGCATTCCTTCTCTGTCACGTGTCCGACACCCCTCCCCCTCTCCCATGGCTCTCCACCCTCCCCACGCCCAGCATCCTTTTCCCCCGCCAGATTTACAAACTCGCTCTGCGCTCCACATTGACAAATACAGTACTGTGCAAAAGTCTTAGGCAGCCTAGCTATGTGCATGAACTGTACGGACATCATGTCCTGTGAAGACACAAGAGATGGCAAAGCTGTAATCTGGAGCAAACCACAATCTGCTGAGGAGCTCCACAGGTCGAGCAGCTGATGCACCGTCAATTACTCCAAAAGACTGGAAGTAGAGTAAATACTGAAAGGCTTTTATTAACAGTAAAATGGTCCACGTCCCTGCTGAGTATCTGTCCTGGACTGAGGGAGGAGCAGTGGCACAATTGCCTTTATTCAGGGGTCTGTGGGAAGAGCCACAGGAGCAGTCAGCAGAGGGGTGTGTCCAGACAGGTAACCCAGTTACAACATATATACATGGTTTACCACAGCAGCGTGGGTGAGAGAAAAGAAATGACGGATGTTTCAGACCAAAACCCTGCGTCAGGTTTCAGCCTGAAATGTTAACAATTTCTTTCCTCCCTCTGATTCTTCTCAACCCTCTGATTTCCTCCCATGGTTTGGGTGTATAAAACCATAAAACACAGGAGCAGAATTAGGCTATTCTGCCCATCGAGTCTGCTCCACCATTCCACTATGGCTGGTTTACTATCCCTCTCCAGCCCATTCCCCGGCTTCTCCTTTGACACTCTTGCTAATCAAGAACCTATCAATCTTTGCTTTAAATAGACCTCCACGGCCTTCTGTGGCAACAAATTCCACAGATTCATCACTCTTTGTCTAGAGCAGGGTTCCCAAACAGGGGTCCGCAGAGCCCCCAACTAATGGTGGGGGTCCATAGCAGAAAAAAGAAAAAAGGTTGGGGGCCCAGGGCCTAAAGAAATTCCTCCTTATCTCTGTTCTAAAGGGACATCTTCTGTTCAGAGGTTATGCCCACAGGCCGTAGACTTCCCCCACTACATCCTCTCCATGTCCACAGTTTTTTCAATATTCGATAGATTTCACTTAGACTCCTTCAGTCATCTAAACTCCAGTGAATACAGGCCCCGAGCCACATGTGACCTTTGGAATCTCCTGTACTGGGGCACGGTTCCTTTTTCAGATAAAACCACACTATTAGCTCAAATGTTTGATTTATGAACACAGTCAGAACATTTATATGTTAATTAGTGTCAAGACTACATATCTTTTATTGCTGATTCTCTTGCAAATATCATTTTTATTTATTGAGATGCAGTGCAGAATAGGCCCTTTCGAGCTGTGTCATCCAGCAACTCCCAATTTAATGCTAGCCTAATCACAGGATAATTTATAATGCCCAGCTAACCTACCAACCAGTACATCTTTGGACTGTGGAAGGAAACCTTCGCAGTCACAGGGAGAACATACAAAGTCCCTACAGGCTGCAGCAGGAATTGTGCCCAGATCACCTGTACTGTAAAGAGTTGTGCAAACCACTACACTACTGTGCCATCCCAATTTCACTTCGCAAATGCTACACTTTTACAACAAGTGAATGTATTTCAGAATGTGGTTGTGCAGTGTTTCAGGAGATCTGGAGAATGCAAGAGGGACAGCTAAAATGTACAGAGTGCCACTAAATCAAAACATGTAACACACATCAAAGTTGCTGGTGAACGCAGCAGGCCAGGCAGCATCTCTAGGAAGACGTACAGTCGACATTTCGGGCCGAGACCCTTCGTCAGGACTAACTGAAAGAAGAGATAGTAAGAGATTTGAAAGTGGGAGGGGGAGGGGGAGATCCAAAATGATAGAAGACAGGAGGGGGAGGGATGGAGCCAAGAGCTGGACAGTTGATTGGCAAAAGGGATATGAGAGGATCATGGGACAGGAGGCCTAGGGAGAAAGAAAAGGGGGAGGGGGGAAAGCCCAGAGGACGGGCAAGGGGTATAGTGAGAGGGACAGAGGGAGAAAAAGGAGAGAGAAAAAAAGAATGTGTGTATATAGATAAATAACAGATGGGGTGCGAGGGGGAGGCGGGGCATTAATGGAAGTTTGAGAAGACCCATTGCAGACTGGGAGATCGTTTTGCTGAACACCTACTCTCTGTCCGCCAGAGAAAGCAGGATCTCCCAGTGGCCACACATTTTAATTCCACGTCCCATTCCCATTCTGATATGTCTAACCACGGCCTCCTCTACTGTAAAGATGAAGCCACACTCAGGTTGGAGGAACAACACCTTATATTCCGTCTGGGTAGCCTCCAACCTGATGGCATGAACATTGACTTCTAAAACTTCCGCTACTGCCCCACCTCCCCCTCGTACCCCATCAGTTATTTATTTATATACACACATTCTTTCTCTCTCTCTCTCCTTTTTCTCCCTCTGTCCTTTTCACTATACCCCTTGCCCATCCTCTGGGTTTTTTCCACCCCTCCCCCTATTCTTTCTCCCTGGGCCTTCTGTCCCATGATCCTCTCATATCCCTTTTGCCAATCAACTGTCCAGCTCTTGGCTCCATCCCTCCCACTCCTGTCTTCTCCTATCATTTCAGATCTCCCCCTCCCCCTCCAACTTTCAAATCTCTTACTAGCTCTTCTTTCAGTTAGTCCTGACGAAGGGTCTCGGCCCGAAACGTTGACTGTACCTCTTCCTAGAGATGCTGCCTGGCCTGCTGCGTTCACCAGCAACGTTGATGTGTGTTGCTTGAAATTCCAACATCTGCAGATTTCCTTGTGTTTGCGTTTTTAAAATCAAAACAGGTATTTTTTTTTATATTTAGAGTGACACGAACTTTGTATGTCTGCAGTAAAAGAGAGGTGCCTGCCTCTTCATAATATTAACTTCTGCCCTGGGCTTTTGATCAGTGACTTGTTCCAATCTGAGAGTAGATCCTGTAAGGCGCCCTCCATAAACTGGTTGCCATGGTAGCATAGTGGATAGCACGACGCTATTGCAGCTTAGGGCTCCGGAGTTCAGAGTTAAATTCAGACATCATCTGTAAGGAGTCTGTACGTTCTCCCCGTGGAATGCGTGGGTTTCCTCCGGGTGCTCCGGTTTCCTCCCACAGTCAAAATACGTACTGGTTGGTAGGTTCATTGGTCATTGTAAAGTGTCCCATGATTAGGCTAGGGTTAAATCGGGGTTTGCTGGGAGGTATGGCTCGAAAGGCCAGAAGGGGGACTTCAACATGCAGGTAGACTGGAGGAATCAGGTTGGTGCTGGACCCCAAGAAAGGGAGTTTGTGGAGTCCCTCCGAGATGGATTCTTAGAACAGCTTGTACTGGAGCCTACCAGAGAGAACGCAATTCTAGATTTAGTGTTGTGCAATGAACCAGATTTGATCAGGGACCTCAAGGTAAAGGAGCCATCAGGAGGTAGTGACCCTAATATGTTAAGTTTTAATCTACAATTTGAGAGGGAGAAGGGAAACTCAGAAGTGTCAGTATTACAGTTGAACAAAGGGAGCTATGGTGCTATGAGGGAGGAGCTGGCCAAAGTTCAATGGAACAATACCCTAGCAGGGATGACAGTGAAACAGCAATGGCAAGTGTTTCTGGGAATAATGCGGAAGGTGCAGGATCAGTTCGTTCCAAAGAGGAAGAAAGATTCTAAGGGGAGTAAGGGGAGGCCGCGGCTGACAAGGGAAGTAATGGACAGCATAAAAATAAAAGAGAAGAAGTATAACATGGCAAAGATGAGTGGGAAGCTGGAGGATTGGAAATCTTTTAAAGAGCAACAGAAGGTAACTAAAAAGGCAATATGTGGAGAAAAAATGAGGTGTGAAGGTAAACTAGCTAAGAATATAAAGGAGGATAGTGAAAGCTTCTTTAGGTATGTGAAAAGGAAAAAAATAGTTAAGACCAAAATTGGGCCCTTGAAGACAGAAGCGGGTGAATTTATTATGGGGAACAAGGAAATGGCAGACGAGTTGAACAGGTACTTTGGATCTGTCTTCAGTAGGAAAGACACAAACAATCTCCCAGATGTAATAGCGGCCAGAAGACCTAGGGTAATGGATGAATTTAAGGAAATATATATTAGGCAGGAAATGGTGTTGGATAGGCTGTTGGGTCTGAAGGCTGATAAGTCCCCAGGACCTGATGGTCTGCATCCCAGGGTACTTAAGGAGGTGGCTTTAGAAATCGTGGACGCATTGGTAATCATTTTCCAATGTTCTATAGATTCAGGATCAGTTCCTGTGGATTGGAGGGTGGCTAATGTTGTCCCTCTTTTCAAGAAGGGAAGAAGAGAGAAAACAGGGAATTATAGACCGGTTAGCCTGACGTCGGTGGTGGGAAAGATGCTGGAGTCAATTATAAAAGATGAAATTACGACACATCTGGATAGTAGTAACAGCATTGGTCTGAGTCAGCATGGATTTATGAAGAGGAAATCATGCTTGACTAATCTTCTGGAATTTTTTGAGGATGTAACTATGAAAATGGACAAGGGAGAGCCAGTGGATGTAGTGTACCTGGATTTTCAGAAAGCCTTTGATAAAGTCCCACATAGGAGATTAGTGGGCAAAGTTAGGGCACATGGTATTGGGGGCAGAGTACTGACATGGATTGAAAATTGGCTGGCTGACAGAAAACAAAGAGTAGCGATTAACGGGTCCCTTTCGGAATGGCAGGTGGTGACCAGTGGGGTACCGCAGGGTTCAGTGCTGGGACCGCAGCTATTTACAATATATATTAATGATTTAGATGAGGGAATTAATAGTAACATTAGCAAATTTGCCGATGACACAAAGCTGGGAGGCAGTGTGAAATGTGAGGAGGATGTTATGAGAATGCAGGGTGACTTGGACAGGCTAGGTGAGTGGGCAGATGCAGTTTAATGTGGATAAATGTGAGGTTATCCACTTTGGTGGTAAGAACGGGAAGGCAGATTATTATCTAAATGGAGTCAAGTTAGGAAAAGGGGAAGCACAACGAGATCTAGGTGTTCTTGTACATCAGTCACTGAAAGCAAGCATGCAGGTACAGCAGGCAGTGAAGAAAGCTAATGGCATGCTGGCCTTCATAACAAGAGGAATTGAGTATAAGAGCAAAGAGGTCCTTCTGCAGCTGTACAGGGCCCTGGTGAGACCACACCTGGAGTACTGTGTGCAGTTTTGGTCTCCAAATTTGAGGAAGGACATTCTTGCTATTGAGGGAGTGCAGCGTAGGTTCACAAGGTCAATTCCCGGGATGGCAGGACTGTCATATGTCGAAAGATTGGAGCGACTGGGCTTGTATACTGTGGAATTTAGAAGGCTGAGAGGGGATCTTATTGAAACATATAAGATTATTAAGGGATTGGACACGCTGCAGGCAGGAAGCATGTTCCTGCTGATGGATGAGTCCAGAACCAGAGGCCACAGTTTAAGAATTAGGGGTAGGCTATTTCAAACAGAGTTGAGGAAAAACTTTTTCACCCAGAGAGTGGTGGATATATGGAATGCTCTGCCCCAGAAGGCTGTGGAGGCCAAGTCTCTGGATGCTTTCAAGAAAGAGATGGATAGAGCTCTTGAAGATAGCGGTATCAAAGGTTATGGGGATAAGGCAGGAACTGGATACTGATAGTGGATGATCAGCCATGATCACAGTGAATGGCAGTGCTGGCTCGAAGGGCCGAATGGCCTACACCTGCACCTATTGTCTATTGTCTATTGTCTAAGAGCCTATACTGCACTGTATCTTGATAGATAGATTAGATACATACATACGTAAAGGATAAATAAATAAATAGATGGATAAATAAATAAATAGACAGACAAGGAAATACCTATATACATACACCTACAGCATGTTTGAACAGACACATGATGCTCCTTCAGCAGACTGAACTGTGCAGAGTTATAATCAAGGAACTCTAAAGCAGAATGTATAAATTGGTTTTGAAAATGTCCAGAAAACACATTAAAGATTGGGAAAGCAAAATCAAATTAAATGAAATAGACACAGTAAATTAAGGACATTTTATCAAGTCTCTCAGGTAATTAACTTCTGATGAAATGAGATTAAGTATGCGTAAAATAAGGTAATTAACTTGCGATGAAATAAGATTAAATATGTGTAAAATTAAATTCCCAATACCAGAGAGGTTACAAGCAGTAAGTATCACTTCTCATTCCATTAAAAAGAATTACTCACAAGCCCTGACTTACAAGTCCTGAGCAAGTTTGGATTTTACTGCCAACTCAGTCAGTTCTTGAGCAACCTACAGGGGCTAGGACAGCATGGGCCACACCTTCTGGATCTACTTGCTCAGATGCAGACTCTGGACATTGCTGCACAGTTTATCCTACAATGAAAGTAAATATTGTTTTAAAACAATACCTGCCTATATCTTACTAACCAAATGGCCATTTTTCCATTCCAATACCAGGAAGAACATATTGTGAGGTCACTGTCCATGGGAACCGCTATGGCTTCTGCTGTGAGAGGTTGAAAGTCATCTGAAGAGAGAAGAGTTTGGAGGGAACGTGGAAGGACTCATAGGTGGTGACAGAGACAGTAAAGGCAAGACTATGAAGTGTTTAAAGCAGTAGGAGAGGAATTTTATTCTGAGACATCAAAAGAGCGGGAATATTGTAGACCAATGAGCAAATGGACAACGGTGGCAGAAAGGAGGTCATCAAGAAGGGCAATAGATTGGCTGAGGCTGGATCTGAGGAAAACTTTGATTTTAATGATACAAATGCTAAGGAAAGAATGAGAACTGGCAATGGATTTAAATGCAATTTGTAACGACTAGGTGGAGATACATCTCTGCCATAGGAGGTGTAAGGCACTCTCTCCCTCCACTAGCCTGCAGGTCACCCTTGGGCAAGGTTTAGACCCACAATCAGAAAAAATTGCCAAGAATAATCATGGTGTAAAGACCATGATCACTCACGTCATACGACGCAGCACATGATGATGATGAATGATGAAGATATGAGGCAAAGCGTCTCAGGATCAGAAAGTGCTGAAGTCACAAAAAATTCGGCTTAACTGGGAAAGGTGGCTGGAAATGGGAAGCAGACTGATCCAACGTGAGTCGCTTTCAGTCTTTCTATGTTTTCCAGGTGGAGTCTGTGGTTCATCCATCATGATATATCAACCACTCAGACAACTTAGGGTCAGTAGAGGAGTCAAAAGAGCTGGTATAAAAGTGGAACTGTGTGTCAATGGGGAGCATGTTGGAGTGGACTCTTTGTCAGTAGATGGTGTCAACCGTGAGCAGTCTGTAAATAAGAGGAGACAGGCCCAAGGTTAAACCCTTGAGCACACAATGGAGTATTGAAGTGGAAACCATTACTGGAGACACCTAGGTATGAATAAGAGCACAAGATATAGTAGCTGAATTAGAGTATTCAGCTCATCTAGCCTGCTCTACCATTCAATCTTTTTGTCAAACCCATTCTCCCGTCTTCTCCCCTAACCCTTTCAATGAGGTCATCCTCTCCCCATGCACAAAGGGGTTCCCACCCATCAAACAACCAAAGTTGCAATTACAGTGTCAGACATCTCCAAGGAAGACCCGTGCCTTTTTATTCTATGCTAGTCACCATTCCCCTTACTGAGCTCAATAAGCACCTGCCCCTCAACTCTATTGCTTCATGTGTCTTTCATTTAGTGTATTAACAACTATATCATCTTAATCTATGATGAAAATCTACCGTGGTAGTTCTCGGTCTGGAAGTTTTTGCAAGCCATCACCAGCATTGAGGAATGTACTTAATTTGGCAGAGATTCCATCCTCAGTCGTATTACAGGCATTTGTTTTCACTGATAATAGATACAATTAGCTTTCTCCTGATGTTTCAGGTCTCAGAGTAACTGGAGAGTCATCTGGAACATTTTTTAAAAACATGAGAGTCCAAATATCTCCAGGCAGGTTCAAGGTGGTCAGATAGCAAAACCAGAAATTGTTTCCAGGCAATGGTTGTGTAAGGCCGTTCTCTATTTTGATACCTTGCATTGGGATTGTCATGGATGTATAATCCTCTGCTGACTTGTGCATTGTTTTAACAAAAGAATGAATTCTTCATTGTCTGGAACCAAGTCTGCACAATTCATAATGCCGTTGATTTTCTTAGCTATGTTTATATGAGGCCTACAGCTTTCAAACAAGGAACACCTTCCCTACACCTTGTTCGACTTAGATCAAAAAAGTTAAACAGGATTAATTTTGATTTGAGGTTGGGCCGTAAAACTGTCCATAATTGCCTATGGCAGCCTACTGACCGAACCAGAACAAAATGAGGCAATTAATTTAGATGGTGGACATGAGAGGATTGGAGGACTGATAAAGGGTCTTGGCCCAAAACATTGACTGTTTCTTCCTTTCCATAGATGCTCCTGAGCTCCTCCAGCATTCTGCGTGTGTTGCCTTGGATTTCCAGCATCTGCAGATTTTCTCATGTTTATGAGAGGATTGGATAATTCAGTGTGTCACGCACTGAACCTATGATAATTTCATAGGTTACTTCTTATCACTGGAATATTTTGTTACCTCTCTCGAGCATGGGGTCCCAATGAGGGGTCCACGGACCCCTCAGTAATGGTAGGGATCCATGGCATAAAAAGGTTGGAAAACTTTTTCACCCAGAGAGTGGTGGATATGTGGAATGCTCTACCCCAGAAGGCAGTGAAGACCAAGTCTCTGGCTGTTTTCAAGAAAGAGATGGATAGATCGTGAACGTAGCCCAGCACATCAGACAAACCAATCTTCTGTCCGTGGACTCACTATACACCGTACACTGTCGGAGCAGTGCTGCCAGGATAATCAAGGACACGACCCACCCAGCCAACACACTTTTCGTCCTTCTTCCCTCTGGGAGAAGGCTCAGGAGTTTGAAGGCTCATACGGCCAGATTTGGGAACAGCTTCTTTCCAACTGTGATAAGACTGCTGAACGGATCCTGACCCCGATCTGGGCCGTACCCTCCAAATATCCAGACCTGCCTCTCGGTTTTTTTTTGCACTACCTTACTTCCCATTTTTCTATTTTCTATTTATGATCTATAATTTAAATTTCTAATATTTACTAATTTTAACTATTTTTAATATTTTTAATATTTAATATTTGTAATCCAGGGACTGGAAGCACAGAATCAAATATCACTGTGATGATTGTACGTTCTAGTACCAATTGTTTGATGACAATAAAGTATAAAGTAAGTAGAGCTCTTGAAGATAGTGGAATCAAAGGTTGTGGGGATAAGGCAGGAAGTGGATACTGATTATGGATGATCACCCATGATCACAGTAAATGGCAGTGCTGGCTTGAAGGACCAAATGGCCTACTCCTGCACCTATTGTCTATTGTTGGGAACCCCTGAGCTAGTCTGGGATAGCACTTAGTATAAGACAACCATGACTTTTTTCTTTTTTGTACTTTCTTCTTTCTCTTTCGTTGTTCATTCTGGTTCTTGTAACACCTAATAAAAAGCTGTTTATGCCTCGTTCTTGACTTTGTAATATCACCAGATCCAACAGTACAGTGTCAAGACTGACCTTAGTTCATGCATAGTCATTGGTGAGTTTGATGATCTCATTCATTCCCGCTGTTGAGGTTCAATAGCATGGTTCAGTGCACTTGAGTTAACATAGGAATATCAAGATAAGTTCACATTCTTAACTGCTGTTCAATTACACTTCCAAGTGAAGGAGGTCTTGTGGTCATTAGGTGAGAAAGGGATCAGATTTTCTCTGGTGGGATAGAATAGCCCACTGTAAACAAAAATTATTTTAAAATGCGTTACTTTAAAATTGCTTTCCTGGTTCAGCTCAGGGTATTCACATATGTATTTGCAAACCAAAGGAGAGAACAGATGAGTTCAAGGCCACAAGAAAACTTTTTATTAGAACTAATACAAATGAAATAGAAAAGGGAAAACAAATCTCTACAGTGGTAAGTAGCAGCAGTACAGAAATCACAATAATATTCTAAATGAGCTGGTCTACCTCTATCTCTATCTCTATCTCTATCTGTGGGATCTCTCTCTCTCTCTCTCTCTCTCTCTCTCTATTTCTCTACCTCTATCTCTCATTCTCTCTATCTCTCTATCCAAATCTAAGCCTAACTCTGATTCACCATTCTCTGACTCTCTTCATGTGCTGTTCCCTCTCTCAACAGTAGTCATCAGCTGTGATCTAGCCTCGGACAAAACTCTCTGTCTTTGCACTGAGAAGGCAGCCTTCAAAACCCCTTGCACTGGGACTCTTATTTTTTTCTTACTTTTATTTTATTGAGATACAGAGTGAATTAGGCACCTCTGGCCCTTCGAGCCCTGCTGCCCAGCAAATCCCAAGCTTAACCCTAGCCTAATCGTGGGACACTTTACAATGACCAATTATCCTACTAACCAATACACCTTTGGACTGTGGGAGGAAACAGGAAAACCAGGAGGAAACCCATGCAATCACAGGGAGAACGTACAAACTCCTTACAGGCAGCGACAGGAATTGGACCCCAGTTGCCTGTACTGTAACGTGTTGTGCTAACGACTACACTTCTGTGCTTTATAAACTGTATATATAAGTTACAGGGTTCATTGAAGATACTCTGATTCTCTCGACGTACTATTTCCTACGTTAACCATTCGCCCATCCGCCATGACTTAGCCTAGAACAAACCTCTCTCCTCTTGCAACAAGAAGATGCCCATTTTGTACCCTTCAAAACCCCTTACACAGGTACTTCTCCGTGCATGTGGTACCTGCAGCTGCACAATGACCTCGGCTCCTCGTGAAGAACATGTTTTTCACCATCTTCCATCTTTATGGCTGTAGACCTGTTCTCCCTTAACTTTCTCAACACATTGCCGTGGGCTGGTTCTCTTGCACTTTCTCAAAACAATCCCTCTCTTTTCCTTACAGACTTCCATTTTATTTCAGCATATACAAAGGAGGAAACACATCTAACTTTTTTCCCTTACACCCCCCCGACAGTCAGCTCAAACGTGACAGGGTGAGTGCAGCCCAAGAAACGAAACCCTGACCGGACAGGGGAAAGGAGGTACATGAAGAAAACATGAACATAATATTGAACAACCAACAGTCACTTGTTACAGCCTCGAGATTAATGAACTGTACTTGAGATTTGGATGATGTACCATATGATTAACCTGTGCCCTGTAACTTACATTAATAATTCTTTAATTTTGATTCTTTGCTACTGTTTTAATAGAAAAATAAGACCACTGAGAAATAATGCTCAAGGACTGTTCTAGTTGGAGAGCAAAGGAGAACAATCTTAGATTGCACAATCGTCCATATTTCACTACTTAGATCATAACAGTTATGCTCAGCAGTGTTTTGGCAGTCAATCCATTATTGGAAACTGATCTGTAGAGAATATGAATTTAAAACATCATATAAAATATTTGAGTAGCATTTTGGAATACAAAATTGAGAGAAATATGCATAACCATCTGCAGTGTTAAAATCAACCTTTATTGATTCTAAACAGCACACACAAAATACTGGAGGACCTCAGCAGGTCAGGCAGCATCTATGAACATAAGAACACAAGAAATAGGAGCAGGAGTTGGCCATCCGGCCCATCGAGCCTGCTCTGCCATTCAATAAGATCATGACTGGTAGACTCACATTTTGGTCTAACCAACCCAGCCCATTGCAACCAGTGTGGCTATAGAAATCAACTCATGCACCAGGTTGACACAATACTAATTTGATGCCAATGCTGTCACTTTAGAAGAGTCCAGGGGTGGCGAACCTATGATGCACACGTCCAAGATGGCACACGCAGAAGTTTTGTTGGCATGCAGCATGCAGTGCCACCCCTCCATTCTTTAAATCCCACCCACAATAAGAAGATACATACAAGAACACAAGAACACAAGAAATAGGAGCAGGAGTCGGCCATCTGGCCCGTCAAGCCTGCTGCACTATTCAATAAGATCATGGCTGATCTGGCCATGGACTCATCTCCACCTACCTGGCTTTTCCCCGTAACCCTTAATTCCCCTACTCTGCAAAAATCTATCCAACCTTGTCTTAAATATATTTACTGAGGTAGCCTCCACTGCTTCATTGGGCAGAGAATTCCACAGATTCACTACTCTCTGGGAAAAGCCGTTTCTCCTCATCTCCATCCTAAATCTACTCCCCCGAATCTTGAGGCTATGTCCCCTTGCTCTAGTCTCGCCTATCAGTGGAAACAACTTTCCTGCCTCTATCTTATCTATCCTTTTCATATGGAAATGAATACACAGTCAACATTTTGGGCTGAGACTCTTCTTCAGGACTGAGAGAGAAGGAGGGAGATGCCTGAATTAAAAGAGGGGGGGAAGAGATAGAGGCTAGCTGGAAGGTTATAGATGAAGCCAGGTGAGTGGGAAAGGTCAAGGGCTGGAGAAGAAGTAATCAGATAGGAGGGGAGAGTGGACAATAGGAAAAAGGGAAAGAGAAGGGACACCGGGGAGGAAGCAATAGGCAGGAGAGAAGAAGTAAAAGATCGGGGGGGGGTGGAATTTTACTCACCAGAAAGAGAAATCGATATTGATACCATCAAGTTGGAGACTACCCAGAAGGAATATAAGGTGTTGCTCCTCCATCCTGAGGATGACCTCATCTTGGCACAAAAGGAGGCCATGGACTGACATGTTGGATTGGGAACAGGAATGAGAATCAGAATTAAAATGGAATTTTAATTAAATTAAACTGGAATAAAATGGAATTAAAATCAGAATTGTTCTACCAAATGGAAAAAAATACTCAAGTTGCTAATGTCATTACGTCATTTTTTTTTATTAATGACTGCAAACTGAAGTCTATCTGAATGTCTGAGTCTCCTATTCATTAACTCAGGAAAGAGCTGTTTATAAAGTAAGTTGTCAGCAATTCATCCTCATCTCCTTTCTAATAAATGCCTGTGGGTAGGAACACAATTCACAAAGTCAACCTCAAGCTCTGACATTTTCACAAACATTCTCCGAAAACCAAACTTGCCTAAAGGGAATTAGAAAAGGTGTTTTATGCTATAATTTTCAAAGAATATTAAATCAAATAGGCCCTTTGTATGAAAAAGGTGTAAAGTGTTAAATGTAGCAGCAGTTTTTTTCACTGGAAAATATAGAGCAATTTTTCAGGGTGATGTAAGCTGTGGTTAACATTCACAAAAAAAAAGAACAGAAACTCTGCCTTCAAAGAAAATTACATACTGGACTTTTTTTTTGCAAGGGGAAATCAAATTAACCCAAGTTTAGTTGGGAGCCTTCATTCAGTCTGGACTGAGAAGCCAATAATGTTAACTGAAATTCTGGAACCAGCCCTGAAAATGATGTGTGTTTCATCTCCACCCAACTTTTACCACATGATGAAGTGCCCCAAAGCAAAGTTCTATTTGCCTGTCCAAGCCCTGGAACACTAGAGAACCTCAATGCGATCGTTAATGAACACATACTAAGTAATGAATCAAACACCATGGTGCCACCGCCCCTCAAGTGAGACAAATGTTGCCATGTCTGCAATATTATAGATTTAACCCAGATATCCATTCCAAAGTCTCAGCCTATAATTTCCCTCTACGTACTTATAAATATCTTTGTTGCTTCTTCCGATAATTTCATCCTCCATTAGCAAAAGAAAGACCACAATTAATCCTGGGCCTCAATGATTTCACAAGGCTAATCTGATTGCAGTTCCTTGAGGTTGTTCTAGCCGGGGGTGATGGTGAGGATAAGCTCTCACTGCCTAGCAAATGCTCCCAGTGGCGTGCATCTCAAATAGCCTCTGACACGTCCAGCTCCTGGCCTTCATGCGTGGCTTAGCTACTAAGCCCAGCAGAATCATTTCTACTGTCAGGAGAAGGGGCAAAGGCGGCCTACTGGCACCTTGAAACCACTCACTATTGTCAGATGGGCCTCGTCAGCCATGGCGGGCATGTCATCCAGGAGAAGGAAAACTCTGATCTCAAACCTCCACACCCTTGCGGCTATACCCGCTCAAGGGGAAGGTTTCAGGAGTGAACCCTGTGGGAAAAATCGGAGCTGGAGTCCCTAAGGCAGTCCTACATTGAGTTCAGTGCTGACTGAAAACGCCTGCAGGCGCTGCTGGTGCCAAACTGTATGGGTCTCTGCCGTTCCTTTGGATTCATCAGATGCGTGGAGAGGGGAATTTTGCTCTCCATATTGTATGGCACTGGCTTGTGTATCCAGATAGCTAGGATGCAACATCCATGGTCGACTCTGACCCACGGAGGCCTTTAAATCTTATTGTAACCTCTAAATGTGAAAGGTTTGAGTGACTTTACTAGATTTATTTTGCCTCCAGTGGTCATCTTACTCTGCACTGTGAGGAATAACCTTGCTGCCAATTCTGCCAAGTCAGCTTGCACATACACAGTGCCTTTCTCATCGATAATCTTTGTCTTAATTGGAATTAAATCAGTGGCGTGTAGGAGCAGTATGAGTTACAGTCAGTGGTCACTTTGTTAGGTACAGCTGTACACCTCCTCGCTAATGAAAATATCTAATCAATCACGTGACAGTAATTCAATGCACAAATGCATGCAGACTTGGTCAAAGGGTTCTGTTGTTGTACAGAATGGGGAAGAAACGTGATCTCGGTGACTTTGATTGTATGATTGTTGGTGTCAATCAGTTGGTTATCTCAGAAGCTGCTGATCTCCTCAGGTTTTCACACGCAACACTCCAGAGTTTACCGAGAATGGTGAGAAAAACATTAAAAATCCAGTGAGCGGCAGTCCTGTGTGTGAAAATGTCTTGTTAATGAGAGAGCTCGGGAGGAAATGGCCAGACTGGTACAAGATGACAGGAAGGTGGCAGTAACTTAAATAACAATGTGTTGCAACAGTGGTGTGCAGAAGGACATCTCTGAATGTACCATACGTCAAACCTTGAAATAGATGAGCTACAGCAGCAGGAGACAGTGAATTTTTTTTCTCCTCTCACAAGAGGAGAGAGATGATTGAGTTTTTTTTTTAAAAATGCAGCAAGTGTGTCTTTGGAAGAGGAGAGAGACGGTTGAGTTAGAAATAAGGCAGAAAACAGACAAAACAATGAGTACCAGTGATAATGATGTCGTATCTGTTAAATAGGGGCCATGGACAATTCTGATTTGATGAAGATGGACGTGAAAGCACAGAGGAACATCTGGAAAAATTTCTGAAACGCTCGTTCACTGCTGTCGTTACTACGCAGTCCGGAATCTTTCAGAGGGAAGGCCTCAAAATCCCCGGCTTTGCCTGCTGTTGGCGACCAAGATGGAGGTCGAATCGTTCGAATAGAGATGGCGCTCAGTACTCGATGTCGGAGAGCTGATCAGAGTTCGAAGTTTTCGGATGACTCAGAGTCGGACCGTGGTCGGGTATGGCAAGGAGAGTTCTTCTTCCTTCTCTCCGTCTGTGTGAGATGTGGGATATTTGAGAGACTTTGAACTTTTACTGTGCTCATGGACTTCTTCATCAAGTTATGGTATTGTTGCACTGTTGTAACTATATGTTATAATTATGTGGTTTTGTTAGTTTTTTTTCAGTCTTGGTCTGTCCTGTGTTTTGTGATATCACACCGGAGGAAATATTGTATCATTTCTTAATGCATACATTACTAAATGACAATAAAAGAGGACTACATGTCTTCATAGTCTAGTAATAATAAAAAATAAAAAATGAAGCAGAGATAGCTGGCTACATCAGAAAGATAGATGTACTCAATTGCACATCAGGATAACTGGATGATGTATACTGAATGAATTGAGCAGTATTTTGAAGCAAGTGAAATAGCCAATGCAAAACGAGTGCCAGTGGTGCTCAGAGTAATAGATGGGAATGCATACAGTCCTGATGAAGGGTCTGAAATGTCAACAGTTTATTCCTCTCCATAGATGCTGCCTGACCTCCTGAGTTCCTCCAGCATTTTGTGTGTGTTGCATCTGCAGACTTTCTCATATTTTAAAGTCCTAAGTAAATTTATCGACAAAGTACATATATGTCATCACATACAACCCTGAAATAGATTTTCTTGCGATTATACTCAGTAAATCCAAGAAACATAATAGAATCAATGAAAGACCAACAGGATGGACAAAAAGCAATGTGCAAAAGACATATATAGGCATCCGTTAGTCTCATGAGACCATGGATTTGCGCCTTGGAAGGTTTCCAGGGCACAGGCCTGGGCAAGGTTGTGTGGAAGACCAGCAGTTGCCCATGCTGCAAGTCTCCCCTCTCCACGCCACCGATGTTGTCCAAGGGAAGGGCATTAGGACCCATACAGCTTGGCACCAGTGTCGTCGCAGAGCAATGCATGGTTAAGTGCCTTGCTCAAGGACACAACACACTGACTCAGCCAAGGCTTGAACTAGCGACCTTCAGATCACTAGACGAATGCCTTAACCACTTGGCCACACACCAACACTGTGTAAATACAAAATACAACAAACTGTGCAAGTACAAAAGAAAACAATAGAAATAATAATAATAATAAACAAATAAGCAATAAATATTGAGAACACGTGAAATGAAGAGTCCTTGAAAGTGAGCCCACAGTTTGTGGGAACAATTAGTGGACTTTGGAAGTTTTATTGGAATAGATCAGGGTGCAGATTGCCAGTTCATAAATACATTATTAATAGCTTAGATCACATAAAAGCTACTTACAAGCTTTCACTTTAAGTTGCAGCAGTTATAACAGTGATTTATTTGGGTATGCGTGTGCTGCCTGTGGCATAATCTGTTCCATGAGTTTCCAGATAACTGATTTAGATCAACATACTGTCAGTCTGACATTCAATATTTGTCTCAACATTCTAGGACCGTGAGCAATGGGTAAGTCCTTTTGAAACGGATATTTCATTTGTCATACACAAATGGTATTTCCTTTGCTTGACCCAATAGTCCTCCAGCACCTGTATTTCTACAAAGCGAATGCCATATACAATGTTTAAATCCATATGTTACCAGAGGAGATTCATTTGAAACAGATGCCAAAAATGGTATTAACTGTTCTATAATTAATCCATGCCACAGAGAAAAAATGGCTTTTTCAATGAATTATGCATTATTAAGATAATTAACGATGAGAATTAATGGATGTAAATATTGGTTAATTGATTAATTTACCTCTGCCTATTCTACCCCATCACTGTATGGCTGTGGTTTCTTAAGGTTGCAATAGCCAGGGGTGGTAGTGGGGACAAGCACCTCAAGTAGTCTCTGACAACCAAGTCCAGCTCCCAGCCTTCACATATGACTTAGCTCCTAAGTCCGATCGAACTACTGTTTCTACTGACAGGAGAAGGGGTAAATGTGGGTTACCAGTGCCTTAAAATCAATGGGTTTGGGCAGATGGAGCTCGTCAGCTGTGGTTGACAGCTCATCAAGGAGAAGGAAAACTCTGATCTCAAACCTCCACTGCCTTGTGGCTATACCCACTCATGGGGAAGACTTCGGGAGTAAACCCCAAGGGAAAAGTCCAGAGTTGGAGTCCCTAAGGCTGTCCTACATTGAGTTCAACGCTGACTGGCAACACTGCTGGTACCAAACTGTTTGGTCTCGGCCGTTCCTTTGGGTTCATCGGATCTGTGGAGAGGGGAAGCTTGCTACATGGGCAACAGCTTGTTCTCCATATTGTACTGCCCAGGTTTGCGTATCTAGACAACTAGGACTCAACATTCATGGTCAACCCTGACTGCTGGAAACCTCAAACTCGAACTCAAGCTGTGTGGCGGGTCAACACCAGATGCCATTTCATTGGCTCTTCATTCAACTCTGGAGCATCTGGACAGTGAAGATGCATTCATCAGGCTGCTCTTCATTGACTACAGCTCAGCATTCAAAACTACCACCCCCTCAAGACTAATGACTGAGCACCAAGGTCTAGGCATTGATATCTCGTGTGCAAATGGATCTTCGATGTCTCACTTGCAGACCCCTGTCAGTATAGATTGACAACAACGCCTCAACTCTGAACTGATTACATAGCCTATAGACTCACTTTCAAGGACTCAACAACCCAGGTTCCCAGTATTATTTATTTACTTGTTTTTGCCCAGTTTTTCTTCTTCTGCACATCGGTCATTTGTCGGTCTTTGTTTTTGTCTAGTTTTTCGTTGATTCTGTTGTATTTCTCTGTTCTAATCACTTTAATCCATGTGGTTTGTGGATTGGACTCTATAGGACATGTTATGATGTGTTTCTGGTTTCTGGCAGCTCCTCTTTTTTTTATTGCTATTTTGGGTGATTTTGAATCGTGGCGACCTGAAGGTAATGAACACTGAGCTGAACTGAATATGCCTGGACTCTTTCGATTTTGTGTTTTATATTCTGTGCTTTTTTGCTCTTTTTCATCATTGCCATTTGCGCGATTTGGTTTTTTTTTTGGTGGATGGTGGGGGCGGGGGGTTGATGTTTTTCTTTGAATAAGTTCCATGGTTTTCTCTGTTTCTTGACTGTCTGTGAGGAAGACAAATCTTAGGGTTGTATACTGCACACATACTTTGATAATAAATGTACTTCGAATCTTTTGAATGCCTGTAAGAAAATGAATCTCACATTAGTATATGATGATACTGGATATAACTATTTTGTTAGTAAATTTATTTTGAACTTTGGTAAGTTATTACTTCACTTCCTCTGTAAGCAGCTTCCAGAATGAAATATATCGACCCCATTTAAAGTAGGAAGCAAGAATTGTTCTTACAATATCTAGAGCTGACTTGACTTTGGTGGTGTTCTGCTGGACTTCCTCCTGCTCCTCTTGTTCCAGCTGTTCTCCAGTTTGCAACCCATTGTCCTTGGGCTGTGGGTCTGTAAGATGTTCTTCCTCTGGCACAAGCTCCTGTCTTCATTTGCTAGGCTGTAAAGCAGATGACACAGTTGGACATTTACATCAGGGGTTACCATGCTCCCCTTTGGTAAAAGGATTTTTCTTAAAAATTTTGAATGGTGAAACCAATTCTTCTCATTAATTTGCAGCATAAGGACATTAGTGGCAAGGTCAATTTTTGATGCCCATTCACAACTGACTTACTGACCTTGAGAAGGAATTAGTGGACCGTCTGCTTGAATTCATGTAGTCTGTGTGTTAAAGATGCCTGCACTGTGTTGGGTAATGAAATGACAACTTACAAACTTATCACTGATATTTTCTCAAACTATCAAATGTCTTATTTAATATATCCATCAGGGATTATTGCTATACATGTTTTAACTACTCTGTATCGGAAAGTGAACCGTATCAGATCAATTGCGAGAACGTTGAAAGTGCACTTGTGGCCAAATGATTGTTCAGTGGATCGATTGGACCTTCTACATTTGGAAGACTCTCTCTCTCTCTTTCTCTCTCTCTCTCTGTGTCTCTCTCTCTCTCTCTCTCTTTTTGCGTGGGCTTTCAAGCGCACACACTTTTATCTCAGGGACCCAGTTCATCACTCCCACACAGTTGTCCAGCGTCCTCCATCACTGACGTGACTCAATAACTCAAATACTCCATTGTTTTCTTGCACCGCGCATATGTAACAGGAGGATTTTGGGATCATCGTTGAAGGAGGAAGGACAGAGATGTTTGATAATGTTGACTGTACGAGGTGATGACTGATGAATTTGGTGAGAAATATCTCTGATTTTTCAGAACATAATCAAGTTGCAAAACTAGCTTTGAACAGGTAGTGAAGAAGAAATTTTCTATCTTTAAAAGAATTAAACCAGGACTGGAAGAAATGAGTTATAGGGAAAGATTGAATAGGTTAGGACTTTATTCCTTGGAAAGTAGAAGATTGAGAGGAGATTTGATAGAGGTATACAAAATTATGAGGGGTACAGATAGGGTAAATGCAAGCACTGAGGTTAGGTGGGACTACAACTAGAGTTCATGGTTAAGGGTGAAAGGTGAAAAGTTTAAGGAGAACGTGAGGGGAAATATCTTCACTCAGAGGGTCATGAGAGTGTGGAACGAGCTGCCAGTGCAAGTGATGCATGCGAGATCGATTTCAACGTTTAACAGAAGTTTGGATAGGTAAGTGGATGGGAAGAGTATGGAGGGCTGTTGTCCGGGTGCACGTTGATGGGAGTAGGGATTTAAATGGTTTGGCATGGACTAGATGGGCCGAAGGGCCTGTTTCAGTTCTGTATATCTCTACGACTCCATGACTCTAAAGAAACTACCCTTTAAAATCCCAAGATGGGCTTTAGGTGCAAAGCTGGATCCTTAGGGCATAATACAAAAACAATCACATTAATTCAAAAATAAAATTAATTGCAGGTTCTGATCTTGGACTGAATTTTCAGTTCTGATCTCCCCGTTACAGGAAGGATCTGGATGCTTCGGAGAGTGTGCAGAAGAGGTTTACCAGGATGCTGCTTGGATTAGAGTGCACATGCCCTGAGGAGGCATTGGACAAACTTGGACTGTTTCATCTGGAGTGGCAGAGGCTGGGAGAGACCTGGTAGATGATGATAAAGTCATGAGAGCCATAGATAGTATAAACAGCCGGTATCTTTTTCCCACGGTCAAAATGAAAGGAAAAACCAACCTAGCAGCCAGGAGGTCATGGTGCAGTGTACAAGATGGTGGTGAGGCTACACTTGAATATTGTGTTAAGGTTTGATCATCTGACTATAGGAAAGATGTCACTAAACTGAAAATAGTGGAGAAAAGATTTAGACAATAGACAATAGACAATAGGTACAGGAGTAGGCCATTCAGCCCTTCGAGCCAGCACCGCCATTCACTGTGATCATGGCTGATCATCCACAATCAGTACCCCGTTCCTGCCTTCTCCCCGTATCCCTTGACTCCACTATTTTTAAGAGCTCTATCTAACTCTTTCTTGAAAGAATCCAGAGAATTGGCCTCCACTGCCTTCTGAGGCAGAGCATTCCACAGAACCACAACCCTCTGTGTGAAAAAGTTTTTCCTCAACTCCGTTCTAAATGGTCTACCCCTTATTCTTAAACTGTGGCCTCTGGTTCTGGACTCCCCCAACATCGGGAGCATGTTTCCTGCCTCTAGCGTGTCCAATCCCTTAATAATCTTATATGTTTCAATTGGATCCCCTCTCATCCTTCTAAATTCCAGTGTATACAAGCCCAGTTGCTCCAATCTTTCAGCATATGACAGTCCTGCCGTCCCTGGAATTAACCTCGTGAACCTACGCTGCACTCCCTCAATAGCTAGAATGTCCTTCCTCAAATTTGGAGACCAAAACTGTACACAATACTCCAGGTGTGGTCTCACCAGGGCCCTGTACGACTGATTTACAAGGATATTGTCAGGACTTGAGGAACTGAGTCAAAGAGAGAAGTTGGATGGGTTAGGACTTAGCTCCTTGGAGCATAGGAGACTGCGAGGTGATCTCATAAAGAGATTTACTCTATAAAATCGTGAGTGGCAAAGAAAGGGTGAATGCATACAGTCTTTTTCCCAGGGTTGGGGTCTCAAGAACTAAAGGGCACCAGTTCAAGGTGAAGGAAGGAAGGGATAGCACGGCAGTGTTGTGGTTAGCATAACGTCTTACAGTACCGGTGACCCGGGTTCGATTCCCACTGCTGACTGTAAGGAGTTTGTACGTTCTCCCCATGACTGTGTTGGTTTCCTCTGGCTCCTCCAGCTTCCTCCCACAGTCCAAAGACGTACCGACTGGTAGGTTTAGTGGTCATTGTAAATTGTCCCGTGATTAGGCTAGGGTTAAATCGGAGGGGGTGGGGAGGAGGGTTGCTGGGCAGCGCGGCTCAGAGGATTGAAAGGGGCTATTCTGCACTGTATCTCAAAAAAATTTTAAAAAGTATTGGAAGTTGAGGCAAATCTTTTTTTATACAATGAGTAGTACATAGATGGAATGAACTGCCAAAGGAGGTGTTTAAGTTGGGTACAATAACAACTTTGAAAAGACTATTATACAGGGACATGGATAGGATGGGTTTTGGGCCAAATGCTGCCAAATGAGATTAGCTTGGATGGGCAATCTGGTTGCCATGGTCAAGTTGGCCTGTGGGGCCTGTTTCCATTGTTAGAGATCTGTAGTAAAAACACAAAACGCTCTATAGGTCAGACAGCATCTGTAGAAAGAAACAGAGCCAATATTCAAGATCCTTTGTTCCAACAATTTCTGTTTTACCTCACACAGAGTGATACAACATGGAAACTGGCCTTTTTTACCTCACACAGAGTGATGCAACATTGTAACTGGCCTTTTTTACCTCACACAGAGTGATACAACGTGGAAACTGGCCTTTTTTTACTTCACACAGAGTGATACAACATGGAAACTGGCCTTTTTTTTACCTCATACAGAGCGATACAACATGGAAACTGGCCTTTTGGCTCATCTGATCCATGGCAGCCAAGATTCCAGTTCAAGTTTAATTATCATTCAACCATCTTTCCTGTAGCAAGGTGATCAAACCTTAACTCAGTACTCACCAGTGTGGCCTCACCAACATCACGTACAACTGCACTGTGACCTCCCAACTGATATGTCCATGGATGCAGCCAAACAAAACAACGTTACTCCGGGGCAAAAGTGCAAAACACACAGTACCTTGACAAGGCATATATAACACATGTAAGATAGCAAGTGAATATACAATCACACAAAAAAATAGAATGTATATAGCCCAGGTCCCTGCGTGGCATGTCCTGTATTGATGGCACACGGGCGTTACTGGTAAAAACGAGTAGTTCTTAGCAGGCAGCAGATGAACATACCCACGCACACAATCCTGCTTGTCATTCCATCAATCAAACTCTGGGGGGCAGCACCAACAGGAGGAGCCTAATCCCAATCCAGTAGGGACGCCGTACTACACTGCCTCCGGCGTCTCCTCCCCTGGACCGCTGTAACAGACAAGACTGCGGCTTGAGACCAGCTCTTCGCCACAACCGAGGCCACGCAGCTCCCCTGCCACACGTCACACCAATAAACAAGGGAAACAGCATTTTACATCAGCAATGTCCAACAGGATTTTGCAATCGCAAGAGAAATGTTAAATCACGGGCCACTGTTGCACACCAACTCTGATGCCTTTCTGTAGCAGAAAGTAACACTGTCCGCACCAAATCCACCTCCTTCAAGATTTCCATCTAAGCCAGTCCGATCTGCATACATTTGACCCAACCTTTCCTATCCACGTCCCTGTCTAAGCATCTTTTAAATGTTAATGTACCTGCCTCAGTTATCCTATCTAGCAACTCATTCCTGAAACAGACCATTCTCAGAGTAAAAATAGTTGCCCCTCAGATCCCGATTAACTCTCTCCCCTCTCACCCTAAACATTTGTCCTCCAGTTCTTGATTTCCCAGCTCTGGTGGTGGGGGGGCGGGGGGAAGACTGTGTGGCTTCATATTGGCCTTAATTTTGGAAAAGTATAGTGGAACAGAATGTGTGAGAGAACTGATGTGGTTGTTGTTAATGTACTGTACGTACTAAGGCATTAATCCGTTTTTCCTCGGCAGGACGTTTCCCATCCTCACTCTCTTTAAATTTTCTGTTGCCTAGCAACAAGCATTATAAACTGGAGATAGAACCACAGTAAATGTCAAATCCTCTGTTAGGAATTCCAGTCTTTAAGCAGTGCCCACATTGAAAGAATGTGTTTTTGAAATTTCAATGTGTTGTAAAGCACCCTGCCTTTCATTCTACATGTGTAACTTAACTTTTTATTTAAGTATCTTGTCTCAGAAAACAATTGGAGCACTGTTAGAAATCAAGTCACAGTATTTTAATGAAATATTATTTGGGATCTAGCTTTGTTTTAAGGAGTTGAAATATCACTTGTAAGAAAATGTGAAAACTGGGTAAAAGAAATATTGCTATTTGCAGAGGAGGATAAGCATCGCCGTTGCTATATATCAAAGTTCAAAGTAAATTTTGTTATCAGAATACATATATGTCACCGCCTCTCAAAGTCCGACCCTACGTGCCCAACATGAGAGGTGGAAATGGGTAAGGCCGGCCAACAGGGCTCCAGTGAAGCTGCAGAGGCCAATCCCACCGGAGATTGCAGGTACAATGGATTGCAGAAATATTGATGAACTCCAACTATACCACCAACTTTGAACAATGGACACAGGAGGTCATCAATGGCCTTTGCTCCACTGGGAGCTAGAGCCCAAGAAAAAGAGACATATACGTCACCATAGACAAACCCTGAGATTCATTTTCTTGTGGGCATACTCAATAAATCTATAGAGTAATAACAATAACAGAATCAATGAAAGACCACCTAACTAGTACATTCAACTAGAGTGCAAAAAAACAACAAACTGTGCAAATACAGAAAAGAAAAAATAATTAATTAATTGATTAATAGATAGATATTGAGAACATGAGATGAAGAGTGCTTGAAAGTGAATCCATTGGTTGTGAGAACATTTCAGTGATGGGACAAGTGATGTTGAGTGAAGTTCGCCCCTTTAGTTCAAGAGCCTGATGGTTGAGGGATAGTAACTGTCCCTGAACCCGCAGCTGTGAATCCTGAGGCTCCTCTACAAGACAGCATGTCCTGGGTGGTGGGGTTCCCTGATGATCGATGCTGCTTTCCCACAAAATGTAGAGGTGCTCATATGCCTTCGAATGGTGTGACATCAGCTCGATTAACGTGCCTAAAGCTGATATTCACCCCTTTGCAAACATTTGGGCCGTTGTTTATAATAATGCTTCTCTGGGTATTGAAATTACAGTCACTTTCTATAGTTATTATGCAACTGAAGAATCATAATAGCACAGAAGGAGGCCATTCAGCTGATTTCTGTCCAAGATGGTGCTGGTGATATAGGCAATGTTTTACAGGCAGCTAACAAAACAACTGACAATTCTACTAAACATACCTTCTTCTGGACTACAATCACTGCAATCCACAGCCTGTAATTTCCCTTTGGGAGTTGTGCTTTTGAGCAATCTGTTTGACCCGGCATCTTTGCAGCATCCAGCAAACTGGACTCTTGAGAATGCAAGTACGTGGCAGCGGCCATTGCTGGAGCAGACTTTGGGCCAGATTGAAACTTCGGGTCATATTGAAAGTGTAGGCGGGGGTGAGGCTTCAGGCCAGATTGAGGCGGTGGGGCCTCGACCCAAAAGCGAGAAACGAGCCAATGTTCAGTCAATTTTGGTGCCAAGCCGTATTAAAAAGATTAAGGCGTCAAGGCTGAGAGTGTAGGATGGACCAGCGTTCAGCTCACTACTCCATCAGGGTTTACTCACCTCCCCGCTGAACTGAAGAAGGGTCTCGGCCCAAACACCGACTGTTTTCTCTTCTCCCTAGATGCTGCCTGGCCTGCTGAGTTCCTCCAGCATTTTGCGCGTGTTGCTTGAATACACAGCTGTGGCCTACAACCATCGTGCTCTTGGACCAGCTGCAGCACTGAACTGGCTCCTTGGCTGTAAACGCACTCTCAGGGTCTCTACAGTTCATGGTCTGCGTGTTATTTGTTCACATTTTTCTTGTTTGTACAACTTGGACTTTTTTTTCACACATTGGACGTTTGATGGTCTTTAATGTGGGGTTTTTTTCATAGATTTGATTGCGTTTCTTTGTTTTGTGGCTGCCAGCAAGGAGATGCATCTCAGGGTTGAATTTGATAATCATTTGAACTTTGAACTTTGTTTTCATGCCAGCTCTTTGTAAAGCAATCTTACCATTCTTATTCCATTGTCCTTTCACCAGGTCCCATTAAATTATCTTCCCTGAAATGGCTAGCCAATCTCCTTTTTAAAATGATGTCATATCTTGTTTGCTCTTTTATTAGAAGTTGCACGGCGTTGAAGTTAAACTCTGGGGTTCTGTCAGACCCCGTGATCTACAGTTCAAGCAATGGTTCTTCACATCTGGTGGGTCTTCAGAACGGCCGTGCAGGCTGGCGGTTTGCTATCTGCAGGAACGGGCTGGAAGACGCACACGTTCACGGAGCGGCCCTGTCGGTGACCGATTTTGCCCACTGAAGCGGCGTGGGAAACTTAAAACATGGAGACAGCAGGCGGTGTACACCACTGCCAGAAGAAGGCCCCATGGCTACAGGAGGGGCAGGACTGGCAGCTTAGTATTCCAGGGTTCCGATGTTTCAGATGTAATCGAGGCAGAGGAATGAAAGGTGGGGGAGTAGCATTGCTTGTTAGGGAAAATATTACAGCAGTGCTCAGGCAGGACAGATTAGAGGGCTTGTCTACTGAGTCCTTATGGGTGGAGCTGAGAAACAGGAAAGGTATGGCCACATTAGTGGGATTGTATTACAGACCACCCAATAGTCAACGAGAATTGGAAGTGCAAATCTGCAGAGAGATAGCAGGGAACTGCAGGAAACATAAAGTTGTGGTGGTAGGGGATTTTAATTTTCCATATATTGATTGGGACTCCCATACTGTTAGGGGTCTAGATGGTTTAGAGTTTGTAGAATGTGTTCAGGAAAGTTTTCTAAATCAATATATCGAGGGACCAACTAGAGGGGATGCAATATTGGATCTCCTGTTAGGAAACGAGTTAGGACAAGTGACGGAAGTCTGTGTAGGGGAGCACTTTGGTTCCAGTGATCATAACACCATTAGTTTCAATTTGATCATGGACAAGGATAGATCTGGTCCTAGGGTTGAGGTTCTTAACTGGAAGAAGGCCAAATTTGAAGAAATGAGAAAGGATCTAAAAAGCGTGGATTGGGACAGGTTGTTCTCTGGCAAGGATGTGATCGGTAGGTGGGAAGTCTTCAAAGGAGAAATTTTGAGAGTGCAGAATTTGTATGTTCCTGTCAGGGTTAAAGGCAAAGTGAATAGGAATAAGGAACCTTGGTTCTCAAGGGATATTGCAACTCTCATTAAGCAGAAGAGGGAGTTGTATGACATGTATAGGAAGCAGGGAGTAAATAAGGTGCTTGAGGAGTATAAGAAGTGCAAGAAAATACTTAAGAAAGAAATCAGGAGGGCTAAAAGAGGACATGAGGTTGCCTTGGCAGTCAAAGTGAAGGATAATCCAAAGAGCTCTTACAAGTATATTAAGAGCAAAAGGATTGTAAGGGATTGTATTGGTCCTCTTGAAGATCAGAGTGGTCGGCTATGTGCGGAACCAAAGGAAATGGGGGAGATCTTAAATAGGTTTTTTGCGTCTGTATTTACGAAGGAAACTGGCATGAAGTCTATGGAATTAAGGGAAACAAGTAGTGAGATCATGGAAACTGTACAGATCGAAAAGGAGGAGGTCCTTGCTGTCTTGAGGAAAATTAAAGTGGATAAATCCCCAGGACCTGACAGGGTGTGACCTCGGACCTTGAAGGAGACTAGTGTTGAAATTGCAGGGGCCCTGGCAGAAATATTTAAAATGTCGCTGTCTACAGGTGAGGTGCTGGAGGATTGGAAAGTGGCTCATTTTGTTCCGTTGTTTAAAAAAGGATCGAAAAGTAATCCGGGAAATTATAGGCCAGTAAGTTTAACATCGGTAGTAGGTAAGTTATTGGAGGGAGTACTAAGAGACAGAATCTACAAGCACTTGGATAGACAGGGACTTATTAGGGAGAGTCAACATGGCTTTGTGCGTGGTAGGTCATGTTTGACCAATCTACTGGAGTTTTTCGAGGAGGTTACCAGGAAAGTGGATGAAGGGAAGGCAGTGGATATTGTCTACATGGACTTCAGTAAGGCCTTTGACAAAGTCCCACATGGGAGGTTAGTTAGGAAAATTCAGTCGCTAGGTATACATGGAGAGGTGGTAAATTGGATTAGACATTGGCTCAATGGAAGAAGCCAAAGAGTGGTAGTAGAGAATTGCTTCTCCGAGTGGAGGCCTGTGACTAGTGGTGTGCCACAGGGATGAGTGCTGGGTCCATTGTTATTTGTCATCTATATCAATGATCTGGATGATAATGTGGTAAATTGGATCAGCAAATTTGCTGATGATACAAAGATTGGAGGTGTAGTAGACAGTAAGGAAGGTTTTCAGAGCCTGCAGAGGGACTTGGACCAGCTGGAAAAATGGGCTGAAAAATGGCAGATGGAGTTTAATACAGACAAGTGTGAGGTATTGCATGTTGGAAGGACAAACCAAGATAGAACATACAGGGTTAATGATAAGGCACTGAGGAGTGCAGTGGAACAGAGGGATCTGGGAATACAGATACAAAATTCCCTAAAAGTGGCGTCACAGGTAGATAGGGTCGTAAAAGAGAGCTTTTGGTACGTTGGCCTTTATTAATCAAAGTATTGAGTATAAGAGCTGGAATGTTATGATGAGGTTGTATAAGGCATTGGTGAGGCCGAATCTGGAGTATTGTGTTCAGTTTTGGTCACCAAATTACAGGAAGGATATTGATAAGGTTGAAAGAGTGCAGAGAAGGTTTACAAGGATGTTGCCGGGATTTGAAAAACTCAGTTACAGAGAAAGGTTGAATAGGTTAGGACTTTATTCCCTGGAGCGTAGAAGAATGAGGGGAGATTTGATAGAGGTATATAAAATTATGATGGGTATAGATAGAGTGAATGCAAGCAGGCTTTTTCCACTGAGGCAAGGGGAGAAAAAAACCAGAGGACATGGGTTAAGGGTGAGGGGGGGTAAGTTTAAAGGGAACATTGGGGGGGGCTTCTTCACACAGAGAGTGGTGGGAGTATGGAATGAGCTGCCAGACGAGGTGGTAAATGCGGGTTCTTTTTTAACATTTAAGAATAAATTGGACAGATACATGGATGAGAGGTGTATGGAGGGATATGGTCCGTGTGCAGGTCAGTGGGACTAGGCAGAAAATGGTTCGGCACAGCCAAGAAGGGCCAAAAGGCCTGTTTCTGTGCTGTAGTTTCTATGGTTTCTATGGTTCTATGTGCCCGAGGAATACTTTTTCTCTTTTGAGGGTGAGTGAGAGCCTATCAGTCCTCGGGTCGGGGGGGGTGGGGGCTTGGAGAAGCGACGCGGCAGATCATAACATCAGAACAGCGAGCTGCCTGTCTCTGCTCTGCTTGTTGCAGGAGCGATCTCTCTCTCTCCCCCTCCCTCGCTGGCAAGCAAGGGCCTGTCTGAGATACTGGAGTGCTGGGTTATGGACTGTAGTTTTTGATGGACATTCAATCGAGGTCCCTTTGGGGCGTCTTTTACTATTGCTTGCATGGTGGGAGTGGAGAGGGTAGAGTGTTTGTGCTTCTGTCAGCGCAAGTGGGGTGAAAGGAGTGGGAAGGGGGAGGGACAACACCCTGCTGCTGCTTGTGTGTTGCCGAGGGAGGAGGGCTTTAGAGTTCTGGTTTTCTATCATTTATTCTTTGGAGCTCCTTGTTTCATGGATGTCTGTGAAGGGTAAGAATTTCACGTTGTATACTATACACGTTCTCTGAACTATTTCAAACTCACAATCCTAAATCGATACGATCCTTATTACCCAAGTTCTTTCTCAAGAAAGAACATCTTAAATGCTATCTATATAAACAGTTACTACCCTTCAACTATCAGGCTCTCGAATACAAGCGGATAACTACATTCACTTGCCCCATCAATGAAATATTCCCACAAACAATGATCCCACTTTAAGGACTCTTTATCTCATTATCTCATGTTCTAGTTAATTATTGCCATTTATTTATATTTGCATTTGCACAGTTTGCTGTCTTCTGCACTCTGGTTGATCTTTCACAGATCCTGTTATAGTTACTAGTCTATAGCTTTGCTGAGTATGCCCACAGGAAAATGAATCTTGGGTTTTATATGGTACTTCGATAATAATTGAATTGAATTGACTTTATTTCTTACATCCCTCATATACATGAGGAGTAAAAAATCTTTATGTTACGTCTCCGTCTAAATGTGCAATGTGCAATCATAGTAATTTATAATAAAATTTACTTTGAACTTTATTATTTTCATGAATTGCATAGAAAATCAAGGCATGTTTATATGATGACTATCTTTAACTCAAATCCAATCACCAGGTTTCAAATAAACTTAATTAGTTACAAAGCAACACATACAAATTGCTGGGAGGAACTCAGCAGGTCAGACAGCACCTGTAGAAAAGAATATAAACTATCGATGTTTCAGGCTGAGACCCTTCTTCACAACTGATGAAAGGGTCTCGGCCCGAAATGTCGACTGTTTATTCATTTCCAAAGATGCTGCCTGACCTGCTGAGTTCCTCCGGCACTCTGAGTGTGTTGCTTTGAATTTCCAGCATCTACAGAGTTTCTCATGTTTGTTAACCAGTTACAAGAGTGTTTGCTGTTACAGGCCACCTAACGGAGAAATATTTAATTTGTTCCACACTGTGTTCTTTTGATAATCATAATAAGATTAATCAATTCCTGCTCCATCAAGGGATCAGCTTAGTATGTCACTCCTGTATTGGTAATAGAGAGGACATGTGCTATGATGAATGAATTAAGTAACAAGTTTCAGTGAAATTCCTCTGCTAATTATTTTGGCAAAGTTAATAACATCTTGATTAGAGAAGCAAAGAGAGGAATTTCAACCGAAAGCGTTAACCCATTCATTAGAAACATTATTGAAAAGAATTCCTATCTCTAAGGACTGGGGATGGAAAAGTATGTTCTACTTTTTAAAATTCCAGTAGACTTTCCACTGAATTGTCCAAAAATTACACTAAGCACCATTAAGTCTCACTCACGCACTATCTTGGCTGAAGGAGGGTTATATCAAAGTGACAGATCATTTGTGAGGAAAAATACAGATAGTTTAGAGAAGCTTTTGATTTATTACCTCATGAGACATACAAGCCAGGATGGATGGTTTCTGAAGAGATCAAAATACAGCTATTAGAGTCAATTTACAGTTGTTACAGAGCATTACTGTACTCATCTCTGATAAATTTTAATCAGTGATACCACTTTGGCAAACACGTTCAAACCATGTTTCTGAAAAATGTTTGGAACTGGGCTGCACATCTGGCGAGAGAGTGGGTGGTTCCCTGTTTTATTTTTGAGATGATTGAGGCCGGCACGGTAGCATAGTGGTTAGCACAATGCCCTGCAGAACAGGCGACCCGGGTTCGATTCCTGCCGCTGCTGGCATGGAGTTCGTACGTTCTTCCCGTGAAGGTGTCTGTTTCCTCCAGGTGCTCCAGTTGCCTCCCACAGTCCAAAGATGACCCGGTTGGTAGGGTAATTGGTCAGTGTAAATTGTCCCGTGATTAGGTCAGGATTAAATCGGGAGATTGCTGGGCGGTGTAGCTCGAAGGGCCGGATGGACCTATTCCACGCTGTATCTCAGTAAATAAATAAAAGATTTTATAAAAACAGTTAATATTTATCTTTGAAGCTCATATCGTAGGTTTGATTTTAATTATTTCGCCCACTCTGACAGGAAATTTATTTCCCTCTGCTTGGAGACTCAGCAATTCTCTTTTGCATGCATTAGTTTGCCTCCTATCTGCTTCATTAGCTGTGAGTGTGTCAGGACACGGGCTGAACGACTGCGTAATACAAAACATGTGTGGCCACCAGCAACTTCAGTTTGTTTGTTTTTTTTTAGGGCTTGAAGAAATTTCTTGAGATTTTTCCTCATAGTAACTGATTGGCCACCAGAGGACACTGTCAGGGCATGGCCAAGACTTTCTCGGAAACAGTACTCGGTGCTAAGCACTTCACGTTACAGAGTTGTCCAGCATCGAAGCAGGCCCTTTGGGCCACCATATTTAAGCCAACCAACACTAACCTCAATTGCCTGCATTAATTCATCACCTGCCTCCTTGTACTTCTTCCACCCCTCATCTATCTTCTTATTCTGACTTTTCCCCCCCTCCTTTCCAGCTCCGGTGAAGGTTTTCAGCACAAAATGTTGACCGTTTATTCCCATCCACGGATGCTGCCTGACCAGCCGCGCTCCTCCAGCACATTGTGTGCAGCGCTCCAGATTTCTGGCATCTGCAGTACCTCTTGTGTCTTAATCCCACACAGGGAACCAAAGAAATTTGGCATGTCCTCTTTGACCCTCACAATAGAAACGTAAAAAGTGGATGGTATGGCAGCCGCAAGAAAAGGCAGGGAGTTGTGGAACACTCACAATGCGCTGGAGGAACTCAGCAGGTCAGTCAGCATCAGTTGAAAAGATTAGTCGACGTTTCAGGCCGAAACCCTTCGTCAGGACTGAAGGAAGAACTTTGGGGAGGGTTTGAAGAATGCTGGTAGTTGAAAAAAACAGTAATTTTTAAGACAAAGGGGTGGGGAAGGGGAAGCAGGGAGGTGATTGGCAGGAGAACAATAGTAGAAGGAGGCGGAACTATGAGGGAGGTGATGCGAAATAGGGACAGAGGAAGGGAGGGGGAGGGAATTACCGGAAGTTGGAGAATTCTATGTTCATACCAAGGGGCTGGAGACTACCCAGACGGTATATGAGGTGTTGCTCCTCCAACCTGAGTTTAGCCTCATCATGGCAGTAGAGGAGGCCATGTATGGACATATCTGAATGGGAATGGGAAGCAGAGTTGAAGTGGGTGGCTACTGGGAGATCCTGTCTGTCTGTCTGTCTGGGAGGTGCTCGACAAAGTGGTCTCCCAATCTGCGTCGGGTTTCACCGATGTAGTGGAGGCCGCACCGGATGCAATAGATGACCCCAACAGATTCGCAAGTGAAGTGTCACAGCTGAGTACATCGTGGGAAGCAGCCTCCCCTCCAAGGACACAGTCTACACTTCTCACTGCCTCGGTAAAGCAGTGAACAATATCAAAGACTTCTCCCCACCCCTACACACCCTGAATATTCTCTCTTCTCTCCGCTCCCATTGGACAGGTCCCCTAGTACAATCATTTGGAGGCTTGGCCTCACAATCCCTCATTATGGCTGTGCATCTTATTGACTACCTGCACTGCACTTTCTCTCTAACTGCAATACTCTACGCTGTTATTGTTTTACCTTGTTCTCCCTCCGTGCACTGTTGTAATGAAATGATCTGTCTGAATGGTATGCAAGACAAGTTTTTCACTGTCCCTCAGTACGTAATAACCCAACTTACTAATTTACCAGTTCAAGTACCTGCCATCATGTCTCTTACATATTCTTGCTGTTCCCAGTTCATGGCAGCTCATTCCAGAGCTCAGGGAGGCTTCAAGCGAAGCGTGTAGCCTTGAGGCCAAGAAGCCTGGAGATAGGGCGCAAGCCCACGATCAGCTCCATTTCTCACTAACTAAAGTGTCGAGGAAGACTGAAAATCATCGAGGACGAGAGCAGAAAGGGGTGGGTGATCAGTACTGTCTACCTGCGTTTGAAGGGTCTCTCTCCCCCTCTCGCTCACTCGCTACTCCCAGAGGAAGGTCCCTGTATTCGAATAGTCTCCCTTTCTCTCTCTCCCTCTCGCACCGGGAACGAGTGCAGAGTCTTGTGTCTTGGGCAAGGTTTAACCGGCGCAGTTTGTGGATTAGATTCATGACTGCAGTTCACATTGTGATGAGTTTCTGCTGTTTTGTGCGATTTCCATCAGGGCGGACTAAATCTAGGGCTTAAGTTAACGAGCGACACTGCGTTAGATTGAACTGAACTGAGCAAAACTGCATATGCCTGGACTCTTGCAATGACTTTGGGGGCAAGGTGTTTGATATTCTATGCTTTTCCCATTTGTGCGATTTGTGTTTTTCGTTGCGCGTTTGGGTTCTTGATGTTTTTCTTTGAACGGGCTCCATGGTGTTTCCCTGTTTCGTGGCTGTCTGTGGGAAGACAAATCTCAGGCCTGTACATTGCATACATACTCTGATAATAAGATCCCCTTTAAACCACCTCTCTCTCACTTTAAACCGTGTTTTCGACACCCTTACCATAGGAAACAGGTATTAGTGATCTTCCCTATCAACGCCTCTAATAATTGATAATGAGCAGTATGAATATCACTTCATAGTTTACATGCTGATGCTATAAATATTGAAATTTCCATCTTCGAGTATTCACAATCCCTGCGCTCCCATCTTCTGGTTATAACACCCCCCACACCACACCACCCCATCCTCATCACCAACTTTCATTCCCCTCCCTCATCTTGTCCCTTTATCACCCTGTTATTATCACATTGGCTCCTTTAGGTTGTTATAGCTGGGGGTGGTAGTGGGGACAAGGTCCCACTACCCATTAAATGCACCCAATGTCATGCACTTCAAATCGCCTCCCATGTCCTGCTCCTGGCCTTCGCGTGTGGCTTAGCTACTAAGCCCAGTGGAACCACTTCTACTGACAGGAGAAGGGACAAAGGCAGGTTACCCACGCCTTAAAATCAGCCACTTTGGGCAGATGGGGCTCGCCAGCCGTGGTTGGCAGGTCATCTAGGAGAAGGAAAATTCTGATCTCAAGCCTCCACTGCCTTGTGGCTATACCCACTCATGGGGAAGGCTTTGGGGGTAAACCCCCAGGGAAAAATCTGGAGCTGGAGTTCCTGAGGTAGCCCAATATTGAATTCAATGCTGACTGGAAATTCCTGCGACACTGCTGGTGCCAAATTGTATGGGTCTCTGCCGTTCCTTTAGATTCATAAGCTGCATGGAGAGGGGGAGCCTGCAACATGAGCAATAGCTTGCTTTCTATATTGTACTGCTCTGGCTTGCGTATCCTGTAGACAGCTAGGGCACAATATCCATGGTCAACCTCAACCAACGGAGGCTCTCAGAACTTATCGCGTTCCGCCACCTGTAGACTCTTGTTTCTCATCATCACCTGCCAGCCTCAATCTCTATCTCCAACCACCCCCACCCCACCGCACTCACCTGGTTCCATCCACCTCCTCCCACCTTGTTTCCTATTTCCTCAAATGCCTCTACCTACCACATACACTGTCTCCCAACTCTGTATGCTCCACTGTACACCCATCATCTCATTTCTCATCTGTCACTACCTACCACTCACTGTACACTGTCTCTCAACTCTTCTCCTTCTCCATCCAACCATCATCTCCCTCCTCATCTGATTCTACCGATCATCTGCCTTTCCCTGCCACACTCCTCCCCCCAACCCCTATATACCAGCTATCGCCCTTCTACGCTCTCAGTCCCGATACAGGGTCTTGACTCAAAATGTCAACTATCCCTTTGCCTCCACAGATGCAGCTAGACACAATGAATCTGTTTATTTCTTCCAATCGAGGTAACATCCTCATGAATCCTTCCAGCAACGTCTCCAGCTTAACCCACGTCCTACTGACATTGTGGAGACCAGAACTGCACAGGGTGCTCCAAGTGCAGCCGAACCGATGTCTTATACTTCGGAATCAGGTTCAGAGTCAGGTTTAATATCACTGGTATATAGTACTGTGCAAATGTCTAAGACACATATATATAACTAGGATGCCTAAGACTTTTGCACAGTACTGTAGTAATTTTATGTATTGCACTGTACTGCTGTCTCGAAGAAAAGCAAATTTCATGACATATATGAATAATGATAAAACTGATTCAGATATGGTTCTCTATTGTGGATTGACAGTGGGAAAGGGCATGGCTGGGAAAAGGGGAAGCTTGAGGGGAGGGTGTAGAAAGCACCAGACATTCTGTAATGATCAATAAACCAATTGTTTAGAATCAAATTACCTTGTTTGGTGTCTCAGGGCTGGGTGAGTCTTCATCTGTGTCAACCCCTGCCCCTGGTACTCCCTCTCTGCCACCTGTACCACACCCCTCCCACGACGCTCCACCCTAATCATTCCCAGCATCCTTTCCTCTCGCCAGATTTACACACTGTCTCTCTACTCTACGTTGACAAATACAGTACTGTGCAAAAGCCTTAGGCAACCTTGAAGAATGCGGTAGAACAGAGGGATCTAGGAATAATGGTGCATAGTTCCCTGAAGGTGGAATCTCATCTGGATAGGGTGGTGAAGAAAGCTTTTGGTATGCTGGCCTTTATATATCAGAGCATTGAGTATAGGAGTTGGGATGTAATGCTGAAATTGTACAAGGCATTGGTGAGGCCAAATTTGGAGTATACTGTACAGTTTTGGTCACCGAATTATAGGAAAGATGTCAACAAAATAGAGAGCGTACAGAGAAGATTTACTAGATTGCTACCTGGGTTTCATCACCTAAGTTACAGAGAAAGGTTGAACAAGTTGGTTTTTTATTCTTTGGAACGTAGAAGGTTGAGAGGGGACTTGATAGAGGTATATAAAATTATGAGGGGGATAGATAGAATTGATATGGATAGGCTTTTTCCATTGAGAGTGGGGGAGATTCAAACAAGAGGACATGAGTTGAGAGTTAAAGGGCAAAAGTTCAGGGGTAACATGAGGGGGAACTTCTTTACTCAGAGAGTGGCAGCTGTGTGGAACGAGCTTCCAGCAGAAGTGGTTGAGGCAGGTTTGATGTTGTCGTTTAAAGTTAAATTGGATAGATATATGGACAGGAAAGGAATGGAGGGTTATGGGCCGAGTGCAGGTCGGTGGGACTAGGTGAGAGTAAGAGTTCAGCACGGACTAGAAGGGCCGAGATGGCCTGTTTCTGTGCTGTAATGGTTATATGGTTATATAGTACTGTATGTCATGAAGTTTGTCATTTTGCAGCAGCAGAACATTGCAATAAATGGTAATACAAACAATAAATTACAGTAAGAAATGTATATAAAAATAAATTAAATAAGTAATGCAAAAAGAGAGCAAAACTAAAGTAGTGAAATAGTAATGCTCATGGGTTCATTGTCCAGTCAGGAATCTGATGGTGGAGCTGTTCCTGAAACGTTGAGTGTGTCTTCAGGCTCCTGTACCTCTTCCTTGATGGTAACAATGAGAAGAGGGCATGTCCTGAGTGATAGTGATCCTTAATGATAGATCCCAGCTTTCTGAGACACTGCCTTTTGAAGGTGTTCTGGATTCTGGAGACACTTGTTCCCATGATGGAGCTGACTGAGTTTAGGATCTTCTGCAGCTTTTTTCTGATCACGTACGGTGACCCCTCCATAACTGACAGTGATGCAACCAGTTAGAATGCTCTCCACGGTACATCTATAGAAATTTGTGTGTGTCTTTTGTGATGTACCAATTGTCCTCAAACCACTAATGAAATATTCTTCTGAAAGATATATTCTGGACACTGCTGGTAAAATCCATCCACCCATCTAATTATAGTCAAACATGTATTTATCTTTCTATATAGCAAAATACTCCAAGGTGTTTCACAAGCATTAACAAATTGAAATTTGATGTGAAGGAAGAGGGAGATATTGGAGCAGATATGAAAAAGATTGATCAAAGAGACGGGAAAAAAGATTCTAGAAGGGAATCTCAGATCTAACAAGCCTAATACCATGGCTTCCAGTTGTCATCATCATCATTGTGTGCCATGTCATGTGACAATCATCATCATGTGCCATGTCATATGACATCATCATTATGTGCCGTGTCATATGACATGGGCGATCATGGTCTTTGACCATGATTATTATTGGCAAATTTTTCTACAGAAATGGTTTGCCATTGCCTTCTTCCGTGCAATGTTTTTACAAGATGGGTGACCCCAGTCATTATCAATACTCTTCAGAGATTGTCTGCCTGGTGTCAATGGTTGCATAACCAGGAATTGTGACATGCACCAGCTACTCATAAACCACCTCCTCCCATGGTTTCATGTGACCCTGATCGGGGGCGAAGCAGGTGTTACACCTTGCCCAAGGGTGACCTGCAGGCTAGCAGAGGGAAGGAGCGCCTTACACCTCCTTTGGTAGAGACATTTCTCCACCCTGCCACCCAAATAGGTCCAGTTGCGGACCTATTAAGTTCAAGATTTCCAAATTTATATGACACGTACTGTGCCTCCTGGCCTAAAAATAGTCACTATCTGCCATGACAACTCAGCTGTTTGAGAGATGGTGTTTAAAGGTCATGGTTATTTTTGTATTTTTGTTTTATTTCTGAAATGCAAATGCTCTACATTTGTTGCCCTGAATTTAAATCAGTTATCTGATCAAGTTCCACACAGGATGATCAGACTGAGGAAAAACAGCCTCTTGGTCGTAACAGCTGCAATTAGTCAGTTCCCACGAGTTATGATATTAATAACAGATCAGAAAGGTAACTAAAACAGGATCACTCAGTAGGTTTGAAGAAGAGGATTAAAGGAGGGAAGGAATATGTGGGACTCAGTGCATCTTGGTGGGGGGAGGGAGGATCCAGAATAACCAGAAGATAATAATTGAGACACACAGACAGAGATTTTTAACATCAGCAATTAGTGTTTTGAAATCAGTTAAACTAGAAGTTCCCAACCAGGGGTCCAAGAACCCTTTGGTTAATTGTAAAGGTCCATGCTAAAAAAGAGGGTGCAAAACCTGAGATAAACCCTGTGAGGGGCTCCGACCCAGGTCTGAGGAGGAAAACTGGGAAGAGACTGTGTCTCTTTTTCTGTTCACCATTCTGGTTCCCTTCTCACCCCTTCTCTTTTCCTCACCTTCCCATCACCTCCGGAGCCCGCTGTTCCCTCCTGTTCTGTCGTCTCTTATCATCCCTCTACTCCTTCTGCCTATCACCTGCCAGCTTCTTTCTTTGCCCCTCCTACTCTCCCACCCACCCACCTTCCCCCTCACTGGGTCTCACCAATCATCTACCGGCTGGTTCTCCTCCCCCCGCCCACCTGATTCCTTCCTTTCCAGCCCAGATGAAGGGTCCCGACCTGAAACATCAACTATTGATTCCTCTCCATAGATGCCACTGGGCCCACTTGAGTTCCTCCAGCATTTCGCGTGCAATGCTGTAGACTTCCAGCATCTGCAGAAACTTGTGTTTATAACATTATTTTGATCTCATTTATCAAAAGTCTGTCCATTCCTGTGGACATATTTATGCAGCTGGGGAACTGATGAGTCACAATTTATAGCAAAACAATATCTGTTAGGGGGCATGATGTGTGGGCTACAGATTGATTACCATATTATGCTAACAATCCCATGCAAAACAGGGAAGAAAGGGCTCCAGGTTGCAAATCTGGGGGCTAATATTCATCAAATGCACGCCATCTTACTGCTGATCTCTGCTTTAAGAGGAAAGTCACATTACGTTGATATAGAACATAGATATTGTGCCGACCATGTAACCTAGTCTAGAAACTGCCTAGAATTTCCCTACAGCACAGCTCTCTATTTATCTAAGCTCCAAGTACACATTTAAGAGTCTCTATTGTATCCGCTTCCACCACCGTCGCTGGCAGTACATTCCACGCACCCACCACTCGGTGCAAAAAACTTACCCCTGACATCCCCTCTGTACCTGCTTCCAAGCACCTTAAAACTGTGCCCCCTTGTGTTAGCCATTTCAGCCCTGGGAAAAAGCTTCTGTCTATCCACACGATCAATGCCTCTCATCAACTTATACACCTCTATCAGGTCACCTCTCATCCTCCGTCACTCCAAGGAGAAAAGGACAAGTTCACTCAACCTATTCTCATGAGGCATGCTCCCCAATCCAGGCAACATCCTTGTAAATCTCCTCTGCACCCTGCACTTTGCACACATTTTATAACAAGACATTAAAATGTTTTGTGAAGATATTGTTGTGAAGTAATTAGTTTTATTTCAGATCTCCTGATTACATGGCAATTTCCTTTGATAATTTCTGATAACGATCTGCTTTTCCCATTTACATTTCAAACCAGACCTACCTTTTATTCCCATTACCAACCTCGATCATTACCACCTTCAATCCCTCTTGTCATTTTAATCCTTCTGTCCCTCTGCCTTTTTGTAGCTTCTCATGTGATCTTTTCTATCCCTTTCTCTGCATTTTGAATCTTAATAATCTATATTTTTTGTTCTAATGAAAGAGATAGACCAGATAGACCAGAACTGCTAATTCTGAAATGTGAGCTTATCTTGCAAAGCTGTATTGAACCATAGACACAAGGGATTTTGCAGATACTGTGAGATGCCCTTAAGCTTGTTATAGCCAGGAGTGGTAATGGGGACAAGCTCCCACTACCTATTAAATGCTCACAATGGCTTGCACCTCATTTAGCCTCTGACAACCAAGTCCAGCTCCTGGCCTTCCTGTGTGGATTAGCTACTAAATCCAGCGGAATAGTTTCTTCAGACAGGTGGGGCTTGTCAGCTGTGGTTGGCAGCTCCTCCAAGAGAAGGAAATCTCTGATCTCAAGCCTCTGCTGCCCTGTGCTATACCCACTCATGGAGAAGGGTTCGGGAGTAAACCCCAAGGGAAAAATCCGGAGCTGGAGTCCCTAAGGCAGCCCTACGTTGAGTTCAATGCTGACTGGCAGCTCCTGTGACTCTTTTGGTACCAAACTGTATCGGTCTCTGCTGTCCCTTTGACCTAATCAGATGTGGTGTAGAGAGGGAACTTCCTACAAGGGCTACTGCATACTCTCCACATTGTACTGCCTACGTTCGTTCATTCGTTCGTTTGTTCGTTCCCTCTCTCTCGCTCTCTCTCTCTCTCTCTCTCTCTCTCTCTCTCTCTCTCTCTCTCTCACCTCTCTCTCTCTCCTCTGTCTCTCCGTCCCTCTCCCCCACTGCTGCCGGAGGATGGTGCCAGAGCCGTGGTTCTTGGGCAGGGTTTAATTGGTGCAGTTTGTATATTGGCTCTGCAGTTTATGTTATGCATGCTTCTGGTTTCTGGTTACTCCTCTTCTTCCCGCTATTTTGTGCGATTTTGATCGGGGCAGACTGGCTCTGCGACCAGTGGTCAATGAACGACACAGCACCAAATTGAACCAAACTGAACATGCCTAGGCTGCTTCAATGACTCTGTAGCTTGATGCGTTATATTCTCTGCTTTTCACTCATTTTTTGATGTTTGCGCAATGTGTTCTTTTTTCCCCACGATGGGTGTTTGATGTTTTCTTTGAACGGGTTCCATGATGTTTCTTTGTTTTGCGGCTGCCTGCGGGAGGGCAAATCTCAGGGTTGCATACATATTTTGATAATAAATGTGCTCGAATCTTTGAAGACATTCATGACTTAAATCTTTCATGAATTAATCTCACAGTGAAGTACTTTGATATGCCAACCATGGTTCAGTGGCATCAGCACTGGACTTCGATGTGAATGGTCCTGAGTTCAGATCTGGCCGGCTCCTTGCATACTTTCCATCCGTGTGGGGTTGGGTATTGAGCTAGTAATTCGACCTTGTAAAAAAACATTGAAACAGCAAAATTGCTGCCCAATGCGTGAGAAGGAACAACAACAACAGTACTCTGAGAATATCATTCTTCACTGAAATTTCAAAATTTACTAACTCTCATTTACTGTTCCTAAAGAATAATTTTATGTACGTGGACCATTAAGTATTAAAAATTAAGAGATTTGTTTTATTAAAGTTTGTATTTATCATGTTTCTGTTTCCACATTAATCATATGCAAAAGCTCTAATCTTCACGTAGCTCTCTGTAAGACGTCTTATGAGGTTACATAAGTATTTTTCTTTACTTGGTTCTTGCTTTAATGTTTGTGAGGAAACTTTATTTTGACTGGATGCTCAGCTGGCTTGATCCATCCCGCAGCTGTGATGTCAGAGATTCCACTGAACATCACAGCTGCTTTCGACCATTTGCTTCCAAATCCAGGCCAATATATTAAATTCTGCAGCTAAGTGAAATTGAACGCGTGCTGTTAAGCATTATTTTCATAACAAGTTCCATTTGGAACTCTGAATGGTGGCCTCTCAAAGCTATGCGTCATGATATTTTCTGCATTCTATCTCACCCATCTGTCTGCACTGAAAGTCACAATTAGTTTATTAACTAACTAATGGCAGCATTGCATTGACGCCCTGGAACAGAATATAGTTTCCTGCTTTCTGTCTCCCTCCCTTTTTGAATAAATCAGTTACATTTGCTATTTTCCAGAGTATTGTTTTTAATATTTCAGTAATATTTGAGTAATCTTGTGTGTCTATGTATATACAGTGGTATGCAAAAGTTTGGGCACCCCGGTCAAAGTTTCTGTTACTGTGAATAGCTAAGTGAGTAAAAGATGAACTGATTTCCAAAAGGCATGAAGTTAAAGATGACACATTTCTTTAATATTTTAAGCAAGAAAACTTTTTTATTTCCATCTTTTACGGTTTCAAAATAGCAAAAAAAGGAAAAGGGCCCAAGGCAAAAGTTTAGGCAACCTGCATGGAAGTACTTAGTAGCACCCCCTTTGGCAAGTATCACAGCTTGTAAATGCTTTTTGTAGCCAGCTAAGAGTCTTTCAGTTCTTGTTTGGGGGATTTTCGCCCATTCTTCCTTGCAAAAGGCTTCTAGTTCTGTGAGATTCTTGGGCCGTCTTGCATGCACTGCTCTTTTGAGGTCTATCAACAGATTCTCGATGATGTTTAGGTCAGGGGACTGTGAGGGCCATGGCAAAACCTTCAGTTTATGCCTCTTGAGGTAGTCCATTGTGGATTTTGAGGTGTGCTTAGGATCATTATCCTGTTGTAGAAGCCATCCTCTTTTCATCTTAGGCTTTTTTACAGACGGTGTGATGAGAGACACCAACAGAATCAACAAACTCATTCGTAAGGCCAATGATGTTGTGGGGATGGAACTGGACTCTCTGACGGTGGTGTCTGAAAAGAGGATGCTGTCCAAGTTGCATGCCATCTTGGACAATGTCTCCCATCCACTACATAATGTACTGGGTGGGCACAGGAGTACATTCAGCCAGAGACTCATTCCACCGAGATGCAACACCAAGCGTCATAGGAAGTCATTCCTGCCTGTGGCCATCAAACTTTACAACTCCTCCCTTGGAGGGTCAGACGCCCTGAGCCAATAGGCTGGTCCTGGACTTATTTCATAATTTACTGGCATAATTTACATATTACTATTTAACTATTTATGGTTTTATTACTATTTATTATTTATGGTGCAACTGTAACGAAAACCAGTTTCCCTCGGGATCAATGAAGTATGACTATGACTATGTGTCAATCCCAGTTCCATGGTTCTACTGAGATCATTGCTCAAAATGGAAATTCTATGTTCCCATGCCATTGTTCTGTATGTTCAGCACATAGAAATGAAGACTCATTCCCATCCCATAATTTTGTTTTTATAAATACCCTATATAGTTATTAGGGTCATGTGAAGCCATGGGAGCAGGTGGATGGTCATATGAGCAGCTGGTGCACATCACAAGTCCTGGTTACGCGACCACTGACGCCAGGCAGATGATCTCTGAAGAGTATTGATAATGGCTGGGGTCACCCGTCTTGTAAAGACACTGCCCAGAAGAAGCCAATGGCAAGCCACCTCTCTAGAAAAATTTGCCAAGAACGATCACGGTCGTGGAAAGACCATGACCGCCTACGTCATACAACACAACACATAATAATGATGATGATGATGATGATGATATGGGGTGGTAGAGTAGCGTAATGGTTAGCACAACGTTTTACAGTACAGGCAACCAGGGTTCAAATCCTGCCTCTGTATGTAAGGCGTTTTGTATGTTCGCCCTGTGACCACATGGGTTTCATTTGGGTTTCTCCCACAGTCCATAGATGTACCAGTTATCAGGTTAATTGTCATTGTAAATTATCCTGTGATTAGGCTAGGATTAAATCGGGAGATCGCCAGATAGCGTGGCTCGAAGTTTAGTAGGGCCTATTCTGCACTGTATTTCAATAAATAATAAGTAAATCAATAAATACCCTATGTACTTTCTTTTTACACAAAGAGTGCTGAGTGCATAGAATACCCTGCCAGGGATGATAGAAGAGGCAGTTTCATTATCACAGTTTGAGGATAAAGGGGAAGCCTTTTAGGACCGAGATTAGGAAAAACTTCTTCACACAGAGAGTGGTGAATCTGTGGAATTCTCTGCCACAGGAAACAGTTGAGGCCAGTTCATTGGCTATATTTAAGAGGGAGTTAGATATGGCCCTGATGGCTAAAGGGGTCAGGGGGTATGGAGGGAAGGCTGGGGCAGGGTTCTGAGTTGGATGATCAGCCATGATCATACTGAATGGCAGTGCAGGCTCGAAGGGCCGAATGGCCTACTCCTGCACCTATTTTCTATGTTTCTACATTTCTATGTTTATTATGGGTATTTAGGAAATTCTGAGATTTAAAAAAATGGAGGTTTATGTAGGAGAGTACGGTTAGACTAATCTCAGAGTAGGTTAAAAGATTGGCACAACGTTATGGGCCGAAGGGCCTGTACTATGCTGTAATTATCTATGTTCTATGAAGAGACCTTCATTGCATTTTGTGCTCGGGTCCCTGGAACACAAAGCTACCATTCTAATTCACTGGATCGGGCAGTTTCCCAGAAGAAGGCGTTTAATGCTTTAAGAAGAGTGTACAATATTCTCGCAGCAGGCTGGATCTTCAATTTCCTGGCTGTGGTGTTCCTTTATTTCAGTGGCAACTCCAACGTCTGGTTTGCTGGGTCTCACAGCAAGGTGGGCAAAACCGCGCATGAAGGCAGCTTTGTGCGGTATTTACTCAAGTGTGTTAAACTTACTTTACCTAGTGTCAGAATGATTGGAAATGGTTTATGATAAAAATGGTTGTAGACTTGGACTTGAAACTGCCAGCTCCCTCTGGCACCAACTCAGACCAAAGCAAGTTCCAGCCAGTTCTATAAAAAATTTCTCCATACATTTTTTCTTCCTTTCTTCCTAAAATGCTAGCACTGAACATAAAAAAGACACCCTACTATAGAGGCTTTTCAATCACCATTATCAACAAAATAGTTGTCCTCGCAAATTGGGATTTTAAATCCAACGTGTTTCTAAAGACCATTATATAAAGTTAATATATTTTTTTAAATTAACATGCAGCTTGCTTGGTAGAGGAAATACTTGGTTATTCTGCATTCTGTTCGCGTTTAATGTCTTGTATTTTTCCAGCTGTAGAAAAATTTAGAAATCGGCAGTCACACTGGGAACTTGAGATGAAGAGTGTTGCACAAGAAAATATCAAAGATTGAATTTGAACCTCATAACGTTAAGAGTTTTCTCACATGATCCAATGAAAGTATCTCTTTTCCATTGTTCTTCCTATGTGGTGAGATTAAGGGAATTAACTAGTTCCCCCTTCTCTGTCCTTGTCCACTCAACTGGTCTCTGCACGGCTAGAAAAGGCCTAGACAGAGTGGATGTGGAGAGGATGTTTCCCAGAGTGCAGTGGTTCCCAACATTGGGTCTATGGACCCCTTGCTTAATGGTATCGGTCCATGGATTAGAAAAGGTTGGGAGCCACTGCTGTAGTAGGCGAGTCTAGGACCAGAGAGCATAGACTCATAATAGTGGGACGTCTATTTAAAACAGAGTTAAGAAGGAATTTCTTTAGCTGGAGGGAGATGAATCTGTGGAATTCATTGCCACGGATGGCTCTGGAGGCTAAGTCATTGAGTATACTTAAAGCAGACATTGATAGGTTCTTGGTTAGTCAGGGCATGAAAGGTTGCAGGATGTAGGGTTAAGAGGGATAATAAATCAGCCATGATGGAATGGTGGAGCAAACTCGCTGAGTCTAGAGGCCTAATTCTGCTCCTATGCCGTATGGTCTTATGGTCTAAAAGCAACAAAACAATTGATACAGACCTTGTATTAAGTTGTTATTAATATTAATTATTAAGTTATTAATTATTAGCATTGGCACGTGGCCAAGTGGTTAAGGCGTTCATCTAGTAATTTGAAGGTCGCCAGTTTGAGCCTTGGCTGAGGCAGTGTGTGTGTCCTTGAGCAAGGCACTTAACCACACATTGCTCTGCGATGACACCAGTGCCAAGCTGTATGGGTCCTAATGTCCTTCTCTTCGACAACAGCGGTAGCGTGGAGAGGGGAGACTTGCAGCATGGGCAACTGCTGGTCTTCCATACAACCTCGCCCAGGCCTGCGCACTGGAAAACTTCCAAGGCGCAAATCCATGATCTCACGAGATTAACGGATGCCTATATAATATAATAATTAAGTTCATTGAGTCTTATTTGATGGCTGTTAGGAAGTGGAACAGGAAGTAAAAAATATGACTCATTAAATACCATCAGAGAATTAAGCTAACGACTTGTTTATTAATGAGATCAATCTCTGTGTGCCAAAATGGGAATTTCTTAAGTAAGATTCTTCAATATGCTATATATTACATTTTAAAATGAGTCCTACATTTTTGTCTCCTTTCTGGCAGCCACAAAACAAGAAACCCAGAAGAACCCATTTAAAAAAAAAGACAATCAAACAGCCAATGTGCAGAGAGAGAAACAAAAAAAAACAAATTGTGCAAGCAATAAAAGTAAACAAATAGCATTCAGAATGAACGTGAGTGTGTTTACACGAAGGGCCTGAAGCAACCAGAGCAGGCCGCAGCCTCAGCCTCAATTCAGCACAAAGCTGAGTAAACCTTGTGGAGCAGTGAGCAGAACCAGCCCAACCCTCACCTCTGGCCCCGACACCCTGCCTTTTGAATCTGTCCCGGCATTTAAACCTTAGATGAAGATGCTTCAGCTGGTAGCTCATCTCAGATTCAGGTTATTTATCACATGTACATAACAGTGTAGTGCTTTGTCTGGTTTAACAAAGCATGCCCAAGTATGTTCCAGAGGAGGTGGGACAGCCCGCAATTGTCGCCACACATCCCGGCACCAACACAGCAGGCCTGCCACATCCCACAGAGCAACACAAGCAATAACAAGAAAACAAGACATTAGCAGCAAAACAAGCCCCTTTACCATCTCTCCCAGACACCCATTCACACACACAGACCAACATCTCAACATAAGCTTCCTCACTTGAGGCAAATCCAACGTTATAGCACGTTTCAGAGGTATATAAAACTATCAGGGATATAGATAGGGTAAATGCAAGCAGCTTTTTTCCACTGAGGTTGGGTGAGACTACAACGAGAGGTCATGGGTTAAGGGTGAAAGGTGAAAAGTATAAGGGGAACATGAGGGGAAACAACTTCTCTCAGAGGATCGCGAGAGTGTGGAACAGGCTGCCAGTGCAAATGGTGCACGCAAACATGATTTCAACATTGAAGAGAAGTTTTGATAGGTGCTTGGATGGTAGGAGTGTGGAGGGCTATGGTCCCAGTGCAGGTTGGTGGGAGCAGGCAGTTTAAATGGTTCAGCACGGACTAGTAGTAAGCATGGGGAGTGTAGGTCAGGTGTTACGTTGTACATCAACGATTTGGATTACGGAATAGATGGCTTTGTGGCTAAGTTTGCTGATGATACGAAGATAGGTGGAGGGGCTGGTAGTGCTGAGGAAACAGAGAGTCTGCAGAGAGACTTGGATAGATTGGAAGAATGGGCAAAGAAGTGGCAAATGAAATACAACGTTGGAAAGTGTATGGTTACGCACTTTGGCAGAAGAAATAAATGGGCAGACTATTATTTAAATGGGGAGAGAATTCAAAGTTCTGAGATGCAACAGGACTTGGGAGTCTTCGTGCGGGATACCTTTAAGGTTAACCTCCAGGTTGAGTCGGTGGTGAAGAAGGTGAATGTAATGTTGGCATTCATTTCTAGAGGAATAGCGTATAGGAGCAGGGATGTGATGTTGAGGCTCTATAAGGTGCTGGTGAGACCTCACTTGGAGTACTGTGGCCAGTTTTGGGCTCCTTATTTAAGAAAGGATGTGCTGACATTGGAAAGGGTACAGAGAAGACTCACTAGAATGATTCCGGGAATGAGAGGGTTAACATATGAGGAACGTTTGTCCGCTCTTGGACTGTATTCCTCGGAGTTTAGAAGAATGAGGGGGGACCTCATAGAAACATTTTGAATGTTGAAAGGCATGGACAGAGTGGATGTGGCAAAGTTGTTTCCCATGATGGGGGAGTCTAGTACGAGAGGGCATGACGTAAGGATTGAAGGGTACCCATTCAGAACAGAGATGCGAAGAAATTTTTTTCGCCGGGGGTGGTGAATCTGTGAAATTTGTTGCCACAGGCAGCAGTGGAGGCCAAGTCATTGGGTGTGTTTAAGGCAGAGATTGATAGGTATCTGAGTAGCCAGGGCATCAAAGGTTATCGTGAGAGGGCGGGGGAGTGGGACTAAATGGCAGAATGGATCAGCTCATGATAAAATGGCGGAGCAGACTCGATGGGCCGAATGGCCGACTTCTGCTCCTTTATCTTATGGTTTTATGGTCTTAGATGGGCCGAAGGACCAGCTCCTGTGCTGTACTTCCCTATATCTCTAAGACGCATTAATACCATGTGATCATTTTTAATAGGTATTAAGTATGTTTTTGGGTAATATTTTAACAACTCTGCACTTACATGAGTGGATCTAAAAGAAGCATCAGATGTCTTCAGAAACATGTGCTTTGGGAGTGTGAACGTGCTTCCATCTGCCCAGCTTCTGACAAACATTCAGAATGTGAGGTCATCTATAAAAGCAAATCTGTGTATTTAATGTGTCCTCGCAAAAAGGGTCATATTTTAATTCCTGTTTACTTCCTTACACAGGATAATCTTGGAGAACTCTGACCAAAATATTCAAATAATTTTTGAAACAAAGCAATGATTCTTCCTCTTGTCAGGAGAGCTAAGGAGGTAAACTGTTCACATTGTGACATTCAAATGTTGATTAATGTTGCATTTTTTATCTCTGATGTTTTTTTTGTGTTCAATGAACTTCCTTTCATATCTTCTTTGTTCTCCCTCCAACCATCTGGATGGGCAGTGAATTTAGTTCCCAGAACTTTAAAACATGGAGATTTCTGCAGCAAGTTCTTTGACACCTCCTCATTCATTCACTAACTTGCCAAAAACTTGTCTAATCAACTAAATGGATATGCTGTGGCAGAATATAACACAAAAAATAAGTATAATGGATAATCATAATTATCTTTTCATAGTATCTAATGCAGGGTATTAATGGTATTTACTGGAGGAATGTTCTGTCGAGTCTAGTGATATTTTTATAGGTCATTTATTATTGTTTGACACAAGTACAGTATTAGATAGGCGAGAAGTTACCAGATAACCAAATTATTTTTTAAAACTTTATGAAATGTGATGAGGAAATGCTTTGAACATAGAGCCTGTCAAACCTTCCCTGGCGTGTATTACATTTCATTTGCATGATTTCAGTCTAGAATGAATCCTGGGCTGTGTAATTAGATTGAATGTGCTATTTAACAGCTGATAAGTACTGTAATTTTCTGGTCTGGATCAAGTGAAGCACAAGTATAAGTTAATAAACAGTTTTTAAACTATGGGGATTCATTTATTTCAGAATCAGGTTTAATATCACCGGCATATGTTGCGAAATTTGTTGCCTTTGCGACAGCAGTACAATGCAATACATTATAACAGAGAAATAAACTGAATTACAGTAACTATACTGTATATACATATAATAGTTAAATTAAATAAGTAATGCAAAAATAAAAATAAAAAAGTAGTGAGGTTGTGTTCATGGGTTCGATGTCCATTCACAAATCTGATGGCAGAGGGGAAGCAACTGTTCCTGAAACATTGAGTGTGCACCTTTGGGCTCCTGTACCTCCTTCCTGATGGTAGCAATGAGAACAAAGCATGACCTGGGTGATGAGAGTCCTTCATAATGGACACTGCCTTGGTGAGGCATCGCTCCTTGAAGATGTCTTCGATACGACAGAGGCTAGTGCCCAAGGTGGCTGCTTCTACAACATTCTGCAGCTTACTTTGATCCTGAGCAATAGCCGCCCCCCCCATACCAGAAAGTAATGCAGCCAGTTAGAATGCTCTCCACAACACATTTGTAGTAATTTGTGAGTGTTTTTGGTGACCTACCAAATCTCCTCAAACTCCTAATGAAATATAGCCACAAATGTGCATCTTATGTTAAGCTTCTGCCTACATTTCTTGCTGGACGTGAAATGTTTAGGTTTCCTCCTGGTTTTAACGGTGTTGGATTGGGCTGCGGAATTGCTATTTTTCATGTAGATTAACCTTACTGTGCTTGCTTGGATCTTTGTCACCTCTGTGCCATTCAGTCGCCTCAGCACTGAACTGGGTCCTCAGCTGTGGAGTTACTTTCGGACGCTCTGCAGTTCGTGTCCTGTGTCAGGGGCTCCCAACCTGGGGTCCGCTGACCTCTTGGTTAATGGTAGGGGTCCATGATGCAAGAAAGGTTGGGAACCCCTGTTCTGTGTGGTCATTTGTCTACTTTTTCTTTACCATTTGTAGGATTTGTCCGCTTTGCGCATTGGATGTGTGACAATTCTCTGTTACGTGGGGTTTTTCATGGATTCTGTTATGTTTCTTTGTTTTGTGGCTGCCTGCAAGGAGTGTGGTAACTGAAATACTCCCTCACACAAAGCCTTTGTTGCTGTTCGGCTGGAATAAGGACAGATGCGAAAAATCACGAAACGTGAACAATTTTCTTTGCTACACTGTATTTATGGATGGTGGGGTGGAGATACACCTCTACCAAAGGAGGTGTAGGGCACTCCTTCCCTCCGCTGGCCTGCAGGTCACCATTGGGCAAGGTGTAGCCCCTGCTTAGCCCCCTGATCAGGGTCACCTAAAGCCATAGGAGCAGGTGGTGGATGGTCGTATGAGCAGCTGGTGCACATCACAAGTCCTGGTTATGTGACCACTGACGCCAGGCAGACAATATCTGAAGAGTATTGATAATGGGTGGGGTCACCTGTCTTGTAAAGATGCTGTCTAGAAGAAGGCAACGGCAAAGAACTTCTGCAGAAAAAGTTGCCAAGAACATTCATGGTCATGGAAAGACCACGACCGCCCACTTCATACGACATGGAGCATAACGATGATGATCAAGGTGAAGTTTTTTTTTAATTTCCCTTCTTTATATCTGCTCAGCTGGGATGGTGGAGATGCCAGGCAGGGTAGTGGAATGTTCCCCTTGCGGGATGTGGGAAGGTAGGGAGACTTCCAGTGTCCTTGATGACTACAGTTGTGAGAGGTGCGTCCAGCTGCAGCTTCTAACAATCAATGTAAAGGACTTGGAGCTGGAACTGGATGAATTCTGGATCATTCAGGAGGCTGAAGGGGAGATAGATTGGACATATAGAGAGGTAGTTACACCCAGGAAACTGGGTGACAGTCAGGAAGGGGAAGAGGTGAAGGAGCCAGTGCAGAGCACCCCTGGGGCCATCCTCCTCAACAACAGGTATCACTTTGGATACTGTTGGAGGGTGGGTGGGTAACCTAACAGAGGAAAGCCCCAAAGGTCTGGTCTCGGGCACAGAGTCTGCCACTGTGACCCAGAAGGGCAGTGGGGAGAAGAGGCACACTGTGGTGATAGGGGATACATTAGTTAGGGGAATGGACAGGAGGTTCTGTGGATGAGAACAAGATTCCTGGATGGTATGTTGCCTCCCGGGTGTCAGGGTCTGGGATATCTCAGATCGGGTCCTCAGCATAAAGTGTAAGAGAGAGGCGAGAGTGAGTATCAGACCACTGGAAAACGATGTAGAGGAGTTAGCAATCGGGGACAAGGAAATGGCGGATGAACTGAATAAATATCTTGCATCATTCTTCACTGTGGAAGACATGAGCAGTATGGTGAAAGTTCCTGGTGTTGGGGCATGAAGTTGTGTGAACTTACCGTAACTAGTCAGAAAGTTCTTGGGAAACTGAAAAGTCTGAAGGTAGATCAGTCACCTGGACCAGATGGTGTGCACCCCGAGTTACTGAAAGTGGTGGCTGAAGAGGTTGTGGAATATTAGTAATGATCTTTCAGGAATCACTAGATTCTGGAATGGTTCTGGAAGACTGTGGAAAATTGCAAATATCACTCCACTCATCAACAAGAGAGACAGGCAAAAGAATCCAGTTAGTCTGACCTCAGTGGTTGGGAAGATGTGGGAGTCGATTATTAAGGATGAGGTCTCAGTGTACTTGAGGCTCATGATAAAATAGGCTGTAGTCAGCATGGTTTCCTCAAGGGAAAATCTTGCCTGACAAATATTTTGGAATTCTTTGAAGAAATAACAAGCAGGATAGACAAAGGAGAATTGGTTGATGTTGTGTACTTGGATTTTCAGAAGGCCCTTGACAAGGTGCCACACATGAGGCTGCTTAACAAGCTACAAGGAATTACAGGGAAGATTCTAGCATGGATAAAGCAGTGGCTGACTGGCAGGAGGCAAAGAGTGGGATTAAAGGGAGCTTTTTCTGGTTGGCTGCCAGTGACTAGTGGTGTTCCACAGGGGTCTGTGTTGGGACCGATTCTTTTTATGCTATATATCAATGATTTGGATGATGAAATTGATAGCTTTGTAGCAAACTTTGCAGATGATATGAAGTTAGGTGGAGAGACAGGTAGTTTCGAGGAAGTAGAGAGCAAACAGAAAGACTTAGATTAGAAAAATGTACAAAAAATGGTAGATGGAATATACTGTTGGGAAGCATATGGTCATGTACTTAGGCAGAAGAAATGAAAGGGTTCACTATTTTCTCAATGGAGAGAAAATTTTTTTTTTAAATGAGGCGCAAAGTGACTTGGGAGTTCTTGTGCAGAATTCCCTAAAGGTTAATTTGCAGGTTGAGTCCGTGGTGAGGAAGGGGAATACAATGTTAGCATTCATTTCGAAAGGACTAGAATATAAAAGCAAGGTTGTAATGTTGAGACTTTATAAAGCACTGGTGAGGCCTTGCTTTGAGTATTGTGAGCACTTTGGGCCCCTTATCTTAGAAAGGATGTGCTGAAACTGGAGAGGGTTCAAAGGAGGTTCACAAAAATTATTCCAAGATTGAATGGCTTGTCATATGAAGAACGTTTGATGACTCTGGGCCTGTGTTAACTAGAATTCAGAAGAATGAGGTGTGACCTCATTGAAACCCTATTGAAAGTGAAAGGCTGTGATGGAGTGAGTGGATGTGGAGATGATGTTTCCTATAGTGGGAGAGTCAAGAACTGAGAACACAGCCTCAGAATAGAGGGGCGTCCTTTTAGAACAGAGATGAGGAGGAATTTCTTTAGCCAGAGAGTGGTGAATCTGTTTATTCTTTGCCACAGGCAGCTGTGGAGGCCAAGTCTTTATGTATATCTAAAGCAGAGATTGATAGAGTATTGACTGGTCAGGCATGGAGGAATACAGGGAGAAGGCAGGAGATTGGGGACTGAGAGGAAAATGGATCAGCCATTATGAAATGCCAGAGCAGACTCGATGGCCTAAGTGGCCTCGTACTGCTTCTGTATCTTATGGTCTTTTGATGACTGTATTTCATAATACCTTTCAATTAATAAATAAAATCAAAAGCATTTGATTTTTTTCCATTTCCATTCTGAATATTCACAGTATATATATTACAAAAAAAAGTTTAAAGTGCTATGCAGTTTTTGGGCCATGTAGAAATTTCCTGCTCAGAGCAATGGTTGGTCCACACAGCTGTGAAACAAATTTCGAGGAACGTTGGTTGCTGCAATCTTTGCAACACCAGGAGATGGCAGCATCTCGTTCGGAAGATTGTCCCACATCCAGTTTCAGAAGAAGATTGGCAAAACTCAGTTTCCAGAACATTCTCATCTTACTTGATTTGGTGATTCCGAAGCACTAAAATTCTTCTTGGTCTCAGCAAATGATACTGCTCTGGAGAAATGATCCCAAGAATTCATAAGAGGCATGTGTCAACTTGAACCAGGTTGCTAACTAAACACTTGCTGTTGAGTAGTACTCAGGTCTATTTTAATGAATTTGAACATCATGTCAAAACAACAATCGTGATTCAGCTTTCAAAAGTGCAACTCTGGGTGAGAGGCAATTTTTATACGCCACTCATCCATTAGAAGGTATTGTAGGAGCCATGTATCTATTTTCTGTCTGGCTGTATTCTATTTTGTGTTATACATTTTTATTATGGGTTATGGCAAATTGTCATGTGGGTTGGAGTGTGATAGAAGTTAGTGAGTATGGTCACACTTTGTCCTCGTTAGTTTGGTTAGGGAAGGGGAGTGAGCAGGGGCTGGATATTTTATGTTGATCACTAATTCTGCTAGCACTAATTTTGAATCAGAATCAGATTCAATATCACCAGCATATGTCATGAAATCTGTTGTTTTCTGTCAGCAGTACAATACATAACAATCAATACTGTTAATTACAGAATAAGTATATAAATTTATAAGTTAAATTAAATAAGTAGTGCAAAAATAGTAGTGTTCATGGATTCAATATCCGGTCAGAAATTGGACGGCAGAGGAGAAGAAGCTGTTCCTGAGTCATTGCTCTTGTACCCCCTCCCTGATGGTAGCAATGGGAAGAGGGAATGTCCTGGGTTATGGGGGCCCTTATCGGTAGATGCCAACCTTTTGAGGCATCGCTCCTTGAAAATGTCCCTGATGCTGAGGAGGCTGGTGACCACAACGGAGCTGACTGAGCTTACAACTTTCTGCAGCCCCTATCGATCCTACTAATTCCATTAATTCCACTAATTCTGTTACCACTAACTTTGATCGCTCATCTTTGCTGATTTTGCAATAAAGTATCAACATACTTTCTTCGATTTGGAACTCAGTTATTTGGAAGCGCGTCACACAGTGGCGAGTCTCTCACTCAGTCCGCCGGCAATTTTGGTTTGTTTGCAACTAGCCGCTACAGGTATGGATCACAAGAGGGTAACCTCACTGGTTCCCAATTGTCTCATCAGGTTTGTGGATCACCAGTAGATTGTATACACCTCCCCAGCTCTTTCAGAAAACCGCCTACAACAGATTCTGACTGCCTTCAACCGTGCATACACAAAACTTGGACTTACCATCAATTCCAAGAAGATTCAGATCATCTATCAACCGTCACCAACTGAGGCAAATCGGATAGAACCATCATTTCAACTTGGCAAAACAACCCTGGAAAACGTGGACCACTTTCTGTACCTTGAAAATCACCTCTCCTCCAATGTCAACCTTAATGACGAGATCCAACATCGTCTTAAGTGCGTTGGAACAGCTTTTGAACAAGAGTCTTTCATGATCGTGACATCTGAACAGCCACCAAAATGTTAGTGTACAAAGCTATGGTAATTCCAATGCATCAGAAACCTGGACAACATACCGACGACATCTGAAGGAACTTGAAAAGTTCCATCAACACTGTCTTCGAAACATCTTAAATATCAGCTGGGATTATAGAAGAACCAATGTCAGTGTGCTAAATGAAGCAAAAACAACAAGCATTGAAACCTACATCATCAAGAACCAACTAGGATGGAGCGGTCATGTTGTTTGGATGAAAGACGAACGTCTGCCAAAACAAATCTTCTACTCCCAGCTTAAAGAAGGCAAACGTAAAAGAGGCGGACAACAGAAGAGATTCAAAGACGTCTTAAACGCCAACATGAAGAAATGTAACATTGACATCAACAATTGGGAAACCAATGCCAAGGACAGGAAACTCTGGCAATCCATCATCCAAGAAGGAACAGCAACTTTCGAAGCCAACAGATGTGCAGAGTTAGAAGAAAAGAGAAGAAAATGGAAAGAGAGGCAGCAACAACCAAAGCCCGATCTGCCATCTGGAACTACCTGTCCTGAATGCGGAAGAACGTTCAAAGCTAAGATTGGACTCATAAGCCACTTGAGAGCCCATAAGTAGATCAACAGAACAAAGACCATCATCCTTGACCTCGAGGGATAGCCACGACGACGTATTCACCTCCTACACTAACTGTGTTGAATTTGAATCTGAATAAAACGTAAACGCCTCCAAGCTCACACTTCACCCTGAACAATGTCTACATTATTAACCAGAAAAGACATCAACATTTTACAAGATTATATCAATTTTGAGATGCTAATGCTGAAGAGTTTTCTTATTATATATCTATATATCTAAATTATACTTCAATTACAGAGAAATTTCAAACTTTTCATCTTTAGATATTAGACTCTGGCAACACACTTAAACTGAAATTTTTTACATTTGATCTTGATAAACGATCTGAGGAAGGGAGCAGCAAATTTGTACATTCTAGAACTATTTGTATAAAATATCCAGTAATTCCTTCAACTTGGTTCAAAGGAGTTTCTAAAACCCATCAGGGACCTGTAATCTTTGAGATCGGTACAAATGTACAACTTCACAAATAACCTCAATACTAATGAATGTTCCTGCATTAGTATGACATAAAATAAATATCCACATGATTCACAAACTTTGTGAATCCCATTACATATAAATTCTAAAGCACAAGAGATTCTGCAGATGCTGCAAATCCAGAGCAGCACACACAAAATGCCAAAGGAACTCAGCGGATCAGGCAGCATCTATGGAAATGAATAAGTAAAGTTCAAAGTTCAAAGTAAAATTTATTATCACAGTAAATACATGTCACCTCATAAAACCCTGAAATTCTTTTTCTCTGGGCATACTTAGCAAGTCTATAGAACAGCAACTGTAAACTGTAAACAAACTGTGCAAATACTGATACAAATAAATAGCAAAAAATAACAAGGTGAAAGAGTCCTTAACTGAGTATAGTTATCTCCCAGTGGCCACACATTTTAATTCCACATCCCATTCCCATTCTGACATGTCTATCCACGGCCTCCTCTACTGTAAAGATGAAGCCACACTCAGGTTGGAGGAACAACACCTTATATTCCGTCTGGGTAGCCTCCAACCTGATGGCATGAACATTGACTTCTCTAACTTCTGCTAATGCCCCACCTCCCCCTTATACCCCATCCGTTATTTTTATACACACATTCTTTTTCTCACTCTCCTTTTTCTCCCTCTGTCCCTCTGACTATACCCCTTGCCCATCCTCTGAGTTTCCCCCCCCTCCCCCTTTTCCTTCTCCCTGGGCCTCCTGTCCCATGATCCTCTCATATCCCTTTTGCCAATCACCTGTCCAGCTCTTGGCTCCATCCCTCCCCCTCCTGTCTTCTCCTATCATTTTGGATCTCCCCCTCCCCCTCCCACTTTCAAATCCCTTACTCACTCTTCCTTCAGTTAGTCCTGATGAAGGGTCTCGGCCTGAAACATCGACTGTACCTCCTCCTAGAGATGCTGCCTGGCCTGCTTCGTTCACCAGCAACTTTGATGTGTGTTGCTTGAATTTCCAGCATCTGCAGAATTCCTCGTGTTTGCATAGTTATCCCCTATTGTTCAAGAGCCTGATGGTTGAGGGGTAGTAACTGTTCTTGAACCTGGTGGTGCGAGTCCTGAGGCTCTTGTGCCTTCTACCTGATGGCAGCAGCGAGACAACAGCATGACCTGGGTGGTGAGGATCTTTGATGATGGATGCTGCTTTTCTCTAGCAACATTTCATGTGGATGTGCTCAACAGTGGGGAGGGTTTTACCCGTGATGTACTGGACCGAATCCACTACCTCTTGTAGGATTTTCCACTGAAAGGCATTGGTGTTCCCACACGAGGCCACGATGCACCTAGTCAGCACACTCTCCACCACACATCTATAAAAGTCTGCCAAGGTTCTCAATGACATGCCGAACTTCAGCAGACTCCTGAGGAAGTAGAGGCACTGTCGTGCTTTCTTCACAATAATATTTATATGATGGGTCCAGGACAGGTCCTCTGAGATAGCCGACACCCAGGAATTTAATGAATCTCTCCACCTCTGATCCTTTGATGATTACTGGCTCATGGACCTCTGGTTTCCCTCTCCTGAAGTCTACAATCTGTCCCTTAGTCTTATTGACAGTGAGTGAGAGGTTGTTGTTATTACACCACTCAGTCAAGTTTTCAATGGTGTTGAATGCCAAGTTGTAATCAATAAGGAGCATCCTGATGCATGCACCTTTGCTGTCCAGATGTACCAGGGGTGTGTGAAGAGTCAATGAGATGACATCTGCTATAGACCTGTTGCTTCAGTTGGTGAATTGGAGTGGATCCAAACTGCTATTCAGATGGGCTGATATGCTTCAACACAAGCTTCTCAAAACACTTCATCACTTTGGATGTAAGTGCCACCAGACGATAGTCAGATAGACAGGTTACCACCAATGTTCCCTCTAATTTTTAGTAGTCAGTGTGCCCAAAAATATAATGTTGTGCAAATTTTTTTCCTGTGACAAAAGTATGTGCGCACTGAATGCACACATAGCACAGTTTATGTAGGTTTACAAAATATTTGACATAAAACTGCACAGAATAACAACAAAATAACATACATGTTTAAGTCACTCAGTTATTTTTTTTCTCTCCTGTCTTTGGCATTTACCCATTCTTTGTAAACTCTATCTCGACTAATAGAACTTCCATCCCATTGCTAGCTTTTGATTCTCATTAACATATCCAAATGACATTCACCTAAACGGTTTCTCAGCTTGTTTTTGAGTTGATTCATCAGGCTAAAACCTCACTCACAGTCCGCACTAGACGCAAGAAAGATTCCCCCAATGTCCATCAACTGTGCAAGGTCGCAAAACCGTTCCTTTTGAAGTACAAATGCCACCATTTGAGCAAAGTTTGAAATCAGTTTGGATTTAATTTTTTCTTGCATGGAAAATTTGAAATCATTAAACTGTCGAACTATTACAATATTTTTAGCTAGAAAATCATGATATTTTAGACATAAGGCATTAACTTGTTCATCGCCAAATGTGAAGTCACAATCTGCAATTGCGGAGAAATCAAAAGCTGACCATTCTTGTACCTCAACGTTGATCTCCTCTGAGTTTGATCGTTTTCGCTCTCGCTCATCTGCACTCAAACGTAACATGCGTAGTGCTCCTGTAACGGGTAATGACGGGTTCTGTTGCCTGAGCTTTTGTACACCGTCCAAATGTGATTTACTTGCCAAATGACGCTTCAAAAAGTCAAGTTTCCAAATATCATCCCACTTCTTTCCACTAGCACATTCTCCAGCAACCTTCGCATCACGACAATACAAACATATAACCCCAGTTTCCGAATCATACATAAATATTTCTCATAGCTGAACGTTCATGACCTCATGAGCTTTCAGTGTAGCAGTTTCTACTATCTTGTTGAGCCACTCAACTTTAAACAAATTTGCAGTTCTTTTGTGCTTCACGCCCTTCGCTTCTTTTGAGTTCTACATAGTGAATCAATATTTTTTCCAATAAAAACTTAGTAAGCTATCTACAGGATTTGAAACAGATCTTTGTAAATTTTACGTTATGAACACCGTCCGCCAAACATGGCTGCCGCCGTGATGCAGCTGTACGAACCGGAACAGGATAGGTGAGGTGACGTGAATTAGTGACGTTGAAAAACCGACTAACTAGTTAACAGAAGCAACATACATCAAAGTTGCTGGTGAACGCAGCAGGCCAAGCAGCATCTATAGGAAGAGGCGCAGTCGACGTTTCAGGCCGAGACCCTTCGTCAGGACTAACTGAAGGAAGAGTGAGTAAGGGATTTGAAAGCTGGAGGGGGAGGGGGAGATGCAAAATGATAGGAGAAGACAGGAGGGGGAGGGATAGAGCCGAGAGCTGGACAGGTGATAGGCAAAAGGGGATACGAGAGGATCATGGGACAGGAGGTCCGGGAAGAAAGACAAGGGGGGGGTGACCCAGAGGATAGGCAAGAGGTATATTCAGAGGGACAGAGGGAGAAAAAGGAGAGTGAGAGAAAGAATGTGTGCATAAAAATGAGTAACAGATGGGGTACGAGGGGGAGGTGGGGCCTTAGCGGAAGTTAGAGAAGTCTTCGCTAACTTCCGCTAAGGCCCCACCTCCCCCTCGTACCCCATCTGTTACTCATTTTTATGCACACATTCTTTCTCTCACTCTCCTTTTTCTCCCTCTGTCCCTCTGAATATACCTCTTGCCCATCCTCTGGGTCACCCCCCCCCGTCTTTCTTCCCGGACCTCCTGTCCCATGATCCTCTCGTATCCCCTTTTGCCTATCACCTGTCCAGCTCTCGGCTCTATCCCTCCCCCTCCTGTCTTCTCCTATCATTTTGCATCTCCCCCTCCCTCTCCAGCTTTCAAATCCCTTACTCACTCTTCCTTCAGTTAGTCCTGACGAAGGGTCTCGGCCTGAAACGTCGACTGCGCCTCTTCCTATAGATGCTGCTTGGCCTGCTGCGTTCACCAGCAACTTTGATGTATGTTGCTTGAATTTCCAGCATCTGCAGAATTCCTGTTGTTTGCGTTTAAACTAGTTAACAGAAACAGTTAGTTAAAAGATTATTTTCAATAAATATAATTATTAATTACTACATTATTTTAGGTAACTAACCTTTTGAGCGCACATTAATTTCCTTTGTGCGCTGGTTGAAAAACGTGTGTGCGCGTGCACACACACACAGCTTAGAAGGAACTATGGTTACCACGCTCTTCTTGGGCACTGGTACAATTAAAGCCTATGTGAAGCAGGTGGGTACCACACACTGCCAGAGCAAGAGGTTGAAGGTATCCGTGAACACGCCAGCCAGTTGGTCAGCACAGGTCTTCAGTACTCGGCCAAGTACTCCATCTGGACTGGATGCTTTCCTTGGATTCACTCTCTTGAAGGCAGCCCGCACGTCATCTTCTGATACCGAGACCAAAGGATCATCAGGAGACATGAGGGTGCGTGTTGGTTCCTCCCTGTTCTGGTGATCAAAGCGAGGATAGAAGGCATTGAGCTCATCAAGAAGCGAAGCTCTGTTGTCCCTTATATTGCAAGGTTTAACTTTGTAGGGGATTATAATATTCAAACCCTGCCACAACTGTTGAGCATTCCTCATTAATTCTAGTCTAATCTAGACTAAAATCTAGATTCTAGGTGACATTTCAGGCCAAGTTCCTTCATCAGGACATATAAATTCTACTTGTTTGTAGTCATAAAGAATAATTCAAAGCTAATCAATTTCCCTCTTCTTTAAATTTTATTTATTGAGATACAGTGTGGAGTCGGCCTATCCTGCCGCCCATCAACCCACTTATTTAACCCAAGCTTAGTCACGGGACAATTCACAATGACCAATTAACCTACCGACTAATTTGTCTTTGGACTGTGGGAGGAAACTGGAGCATCTGGAGGAAACCTAGGCAGTCACGGAGAGAACATTAAACTCCTTACAGGCAGCGCCAGGAATCGAACCCGGGTCTCCTGTACTGCAAAGCGTTGTGCTAACCACTACACTACTCTCTCTGTTTCTCTCGCATGGAATCAAGAAGTTGGGTTTTCAGAAGTTCAAAGGTTCAAAGTACATTTATTATCAAAGTATGTATACTTTGCACAACCCTGAGATTTGTCTCCTAACAGGCAGCCACAAAACCAAGAAACCTAAAATCATACCCCATATATATGAAAAAAACTGTCTAATACCCAATGTGTAGAGAATGAAAAAACACATCATGCCCATAAGAAAGTAAAAGAATAAAATAACCCATAAAAAGACGACAAAACACCCAATGTGAAATGAAAAATACAATCAAACAGTAACCACAAGCAAATAGTGTTTCTGAACTGAAGTCAGCAAGAGAGTCTCTTAGCTCAGCACAGAGCTGAGTAAATGTAAGCGGTTTTCACGTAAAAGGTTTTCACATAATTCATGCACTTCACACTTTTCCTTTGCGTTTGGTTATTATATTTCTTGTTGAAGCTGAATGACAAAATGTAATCTAATTTGGAAAACAGACGGGTGGATTGGAGATCTGGTGTTTCCCTTCTAGTCTCAAAAACGTGGAGCCTCAATGGAAGAGTTGGGTTACACTCACCAACAACTGCAAGTCGTTATATTGTGACAAGTCTACAAAGGCGGATTTCCCATAGAAAGTGCCAGCAGGGATAACTTTCCCAACGTGTAATTATATGTCAAACTTTCAAAATCAGATAATAATTATGTAAGGTTTTCAGCAATAGTTAATGATCACAATGGTTAAATATTTTGCAATTGATAGATAGACCCATTTTTGCACTTTCTTCAACAACTATATCAATTAAGTTTTGTAGTTCTTCCTCTGTACTTGCAATTAACACCGTGTCATCTGCATATCTGAAATTATTGATGTTTTCACTGCCAACTTTGATTCCTAAGATGTCTCTTATTTTTTGTAATATTGTTTCACTGTACACATTAAATAAATCAGGGGAGAAAACACACCCTTGTCTAACGCCTCTCTTGATTTTCGTAAACTGACTCACTTCTCCCTCTATTCTCACAGCGGCAGTTTGTTCCCAGTACAGATTTCTGATTAGGCGGAGGTCTTTCGAATCTAGATCTAGAATCCTATCTGTAGGCTGAGAGTAAACAGGGACGACATAAAACAAGTACAGAACTTTTGTTACTTAGGAAGCTGGGTGACATCAGATAGCGGGTGCGATTTGGACATCAAAAGAAGAATAGGGATGGCAAAAGACATCTTTATGAGAATGAAGAGTATACTGACCAATACTAAACTAGGCATGACAACCCGCCTCAGAGTACTGAAATGCTACATTTATCCAGTTATGTTATATGGCTCAGAATGTTGGACAATATCTAGTAACATGAGGAAACAAATTGTAGCAGCAGAGATGTGGTTTTTGAGGAGGATGCAAAGAATATCATGGATGAAACGAATACCTAATGAGGATGTCATGAACAGAGCAAAAACACAAAAAGAGAAATAATGTATGAGATCATAAAAAGGCAACGTAACTTCATTGGACATGTGATTAGGAAAGAGGAGTTAGAATGCACAGTAATTATGGGAAAGATTGAAGAGAAGAAAGCAAGAGGAAGACAAAGACAAATGATGATGGAGACAGCAGCCAGAGAACTGGAAATGACTACCAATGAATTGATCCACTTGACCCGAAACAGGAGTGTGTGGGCCACAGCAGTCAAAGCTCAAACTGGGCATGGCACCTGATGATGATGATGATGATGGTTAAATATTTATACACAGACAAAAAGGACATGAAATTATTGGAGCAAGTCAATCAGCTTCTAGTTTGCTAGTGTTCACCTTGTCAATGTGGAGTATGATAAACTGAAAGTACCCTCGGTTTTCAATCATCCAAATCTTTACATTTATTAGCTTATTTAATATTGTAATTTTAAAATGGAAATCTTAAACCAATGTTTGAATGACTTAAACAGCAGGCTGGTTGGATTAAAAAGGGAGGGTATCATGACCGGAGTCAAGGGTCGAGCCGGTTCTGCTCGCTGCTCCACGACGATTACTCCACTCTCTACGGCAATGAGGCTGGGTTTGTGTGCCTGCTCTGTCTGCCCCGGGCGTCGTGTCTGCGAGCTCCACCATGTGACAAACTGAGGGTGAAGCTGTGGGCCTGCTCTGTCTGCCCGGGGCTTCGTGTCTGCGAGCTCCACCGCGGGATAAACTGAGGCTGAGGCTGTGGGCCTGCTCTGTCTGCCCAGGGCTTCGTGTCTGCGAGCTCCACCGTGGGATGAACTGAGGGTGAGGCTGTGGGCCTGCTCTGTCTGCCCGGGGATTCGTGTCTGTGAGCTCCACCGTGTGACGAACTGAGGGTGAAGCTATGCGCCTGCTCTGTCTGCCCAGGGCTTCGTGTCTGCGAACTCCACCGTGGGATGAACTGAGGCTGAGGCTGTGGGCCTGCTCTGTCTGCCCAGGGCTTCCTGTCTGCGAGCTCCACTGTGGGATGAACTGAGGCTGAGGCTGTGGGCCTGCTCTGGCTGCCCGGGACTTCGTGTCTATGGACTCACTTTTGTTCTGAATGCTGGTGCCCGCTTTTAGTGGTCACGTGATTTGTGTTTTCTCCCCCTCTCTGTGCGCATTGGGTGTTTGGCAGTCTTTTTTTCAATGAGTCCTTTCAGGTTTCTTGTTTTGTGGCTGCCTGTAAGGAGATGAATCTCAAGGCTATATAATTTATACATACTTTGATAATAAATATACTTTGAACTTTGAAATCTCTGTTTGTAATATCTCTTCTTTGGCATCATTCATTAGCACATACCATTTAGCTGAAGAATGACATTCAACACTGATCAGCAATCTGCCTGAGAAAATATTTACTAATATCTGTCCTAACTTTGCCTTTCATAGCACTGCCTATCACAATCCTGTGCTCCTTAGCTGCTAATTTATCTGCAATTACACAGCACAGGAAAGTATTACTTTCCCCTGTCCTGCTTTGAACCCTCTAATAAGATCTGCTCGAGGATTTCTGAATTCCCTGGGTGGAAGAAGTTTGTCTGAAACCAAATCATTTCTCACAGCTCTGTCATGCTGAAGATGTGTCTTGTTCCTCTGCACTGCCTCCCTGTTCTGGGGAGCCCAAGGCTTCATATAAACCTTTCTTCTTTCAAACAAGAGGAAATTGAGGTTCCTCTTATATTCTCTTTGAGTATTAAGTTTAAATAATAATGGCTCTTTAATAAAATACACAAGAAAACTCTACTCATTACCTCAGGTTACATGTAAATTTGTAATATCTTCATGTATCACTTAGACTCAACCTTGATGACTGTCCTATTGCCCGTTCTTTAACGTATCCTGACACACATAGTATGTTGCCAAATCAAAGGTTGTGATAAATTGGCACAAAGGAGGGAGATAGAGAATCGGGCTGACTAGGGCCACGACAGCCTCTCACTCAATGTCAACAAAACCAAAGAGCTGATTATCGACCACAGGTGGAAGAAGCCGGTAGTCCCCGAGGGAATCGGAGGTGGAGAAGTTTAGTTGCTTTAAATTCCTTCGTATTATCATATCAGAGCATTTGCCCTGGGACCAGCACGTGCTAAGTGCCGTCACAAAGGAAGCGCAACCGCGCTGCTACTTTCCTGCAAGTTTCTGTGGATTCGGAACGTCAACCAAAACTTTGACAAACTTGTAAAGACGTGTGGTGGAGAGTACAGTACACTGACTGGCTGCACCACAGCCTGGTATGGAAACACCAACGCCCGGGAGTGGAAAAGTTTACAGAAAGAGGTGGATAGAGCCCGGTCCGTCACAGGCAAAACCCTCCCCACCATTGAACACTTTCCGTAGAGTGCTGCCACAAGCAAGCAGCATCCATCATCGAGGACCCCGACCATCCAGGCCATGCTCTCTTCTCACTACTGCCATTGGGGAGGAGGTACAGGAGCCTCAGGTCCCACAATAGGTTCAGGAATACTGACTACCCTTCTACCCTCAGGCTCCTGACCCAGCGTGGATAACTTCACCCAGCACAACTCTGAACTGATACTACAACCTACAGACTCACGTGCAAGGTCTCTCATATTTTGTGTTATTTGTTTATTTGCATTGTATATTAGATTAGATTATGAGGACACGCAGTCCTCCTTTATTGTCATTTAGTAATGCATGCATTAAGAAATGATACAATGTTCCTCCGGTGTGATATCACAGAAACACAGGACAGACCAAGACTGAAAAACTAACAAAAACCACATAATTATAACATATAGTTACAACAGTGCAACAATAACTTGATGAAGAACAGGCCATGGGCACAGTAAAAAAGTTCAAAGTTTCTCAAAAGTCCCACATCTCACGCAGACGGGAGAAGGAAGAAAACTCTCCCTGCCATGCCCGACCACAGTCCGACTCTGAGTCGTCCGAAAAATTCGAGCCTCCGATCAGCCCTCCGACACCGAGTACCGAGCACCATCTCTGCCGACCGCTTCAACCCCAGCCTCGGTCGCCAGCAGCAGGCAAAGCCGGGGATTTGGGGCCTTCCCTCCGGAGATTCATGATCGCACAGTAGCAGCGGCAGCGAACCGGGCATTTCAGAAGTTTCTCCAGATGTTCCTCTGTGCTCCTCACATCTGTCTCCATCAAATCAAAATTGTCCACGGCACCCTACTAACAAATACGATAACATTTCACCAGAGAGCTGCGCGCGTTGTGTCGTGCCGCCATCTTCTCCTCCCGCCTAAATTGGTTATTTGCCGGTTTTTATTTGGGCGGCCCCTCTGGTGAAAGGGCTTGTCATGTCCCACTCAGGACAGCTCATCCATCTTTGGCCCCCACCTGACACTCAACCCTCCCCTCCGGCTCCAGGCAGCTGTCCGCACGTGGCAGCGGCCACACCCCGATACACCGCTTCGACAGGCGGGCGAAACCAGGTGAGGGTAGCCGGCTTGCCTCAAATGCTGGTGAGATAGGGACATGCCCGTCCCAGCATGTTGGGGTGGACTGGGTGGACGAGATCACCAGTGAGATCATATGGCCAGGGAGGCGGTTCTGCGACGCTCCGTGGAGAGCGAAAGGCGTGGCGAGCCTCAGAAAACATCATGGCTGTCCACCACTAACCAAGGAGACCTCCAGCTGTCATGATCACTCGTACCACTAGAATAGGGCTTGTGAAGTCGAAAGAGTGGAACTGCCCCAGGGCAAAGGCTTCCCTACTTTAAGATCTTTCCCGCAAAGGTTCCTCCTGAATCAGACTGACTAAGTCCTTCGGCAAAGCGGGAGGGGCGAAGCGACAGGCAGAGGGTAACCACCCGGAATCGTAGTTCCAAACCTGCACAGAGGCGACCTGCGGGCTCAGGTCGTTCGACCCTGACCCCGGGACAGCAGGGGAGTGAGCAGCCCTATTCAGCGTCAGCACAGCTCACCCTCGGACGAGGGAGCGAAGTACAAGGTGCTCCAAACATTGCTTGTCCCAAAGCAGCAACTGGTCAGCGCGTCACGGCCAGCGGCTTTACCCCTAGAGCGATGGAAAACTCATGGGAACAAAAAGGGTTTATTTTAGAGCTCGGAACATCCAGGCTCTGTTGGACAATGATAATAGCACTGGGCCTGAGTGAAGAACGGCCCTCAGACCACGAGAGATGGCACGCTACGACATCAACATCGCCATGCTGAGTGAGGCAGACAAAGGTTCTATTTCGGAGCCTGAGGGCAGGTACACCTTCTTCTGGAAGGGCAAACCAGAAAACAAAGATCAGATACATGGAGTAGGAATAAACGTTTCCTGCCTCAGCTACCAACACTGACGACCTGCGTCAATGAACGAAGAATCACATTTCGCTTTCCACCCATCCACTCTCACTGTGCCACGGTTATCTGTGCTTACACACCTACTATGACGTGCAGTGATGAAAGCAGAGAGATCTTCTATGCAGACCTCAGTCGAATCGTGAAAAGAATACCTCCAAGTGACACACACAAAATGCTAGAGGAGCTCAACAGGTCAGGCAGCGTCTATGCAAAGGAGTAAACAGTGAACGTTTCGGGCCGAGGCCCTTCTTCAGGACTGGGAGGGAAGGGAGGAGATGCCTGAATTAAATGGTGGGGGGGAGGGAAAAGAGACTAGCTGGAAAGTGATGGGTGAAGCCAGCTGGGTGGGAAAGGTCGAGGGCTGGAGAAGAAGGAATCTGATAAGAGAGGAGAGTGGACCATGAGAGAAAGGGAAGGAGGAGGGGACCCAGGGGAAGTAATAGGTAGGTGAGAAGAAGTAAAAGATTAGAGTGGGAAATAGAAGAGTTCGGCGGGGGGGGGGTAAATCTTGTTCATCAGAAGAAGAAATCAATATTCATACCTTCAGGTTGGAGGCTACCCAGATGGAATATAAGGTGATGCTCGTCATCAGGGCACAAGAGGAGGCATGGACTGAAATGGTGGAAGCAATAAGCTCATCCCAATGGGCAAGTTCAATGTCAGGGCAGGCAACGACTCCAACAACTGGAAACGGGTCACAGGACATCACGGTGTTGGCAAACTCAGCACCAATGGCTTACTGCTGCTAAGTTTCTGTGCCGAAAATGACTTGGTTATGACTAACTCTCTCTTCAGACGGGCTGACAAATACAAGACACCAGATCCAAGCAAGGGCGCTTCATCGATTACATCAATTGTCGTAGATGGGACACTCGTGATTTCAAAATCACTAGACCCATGTGTGGAGCGGAGTGCTGGACTGATGATCGTCTGGTTAGATTAATCCCCTCACCGCATGTCGTCCATCTGAAGTGAAAGAAACCAAGAGTAATCCGACAACCTCCTGATACCAACAAGTGGCAGCACCATAAACATTGAGGGCACTTCGTGGTCTCAGGATTGCACTGGTGTCCCATCGGCCCCTGAATGGAAACAGAGCATGGAAGGCGGTCAATCCAAGACGCTAAATGTTATCATTTCAGAGGACCTCCCCTGGGCCCACAATTTAAGTGCAACTACAATGAAAGCACAGCAACACCTCTACTTTCTGAGGAGTTTGTGAAGATTCACAAAACTTTGACAAACTTCTATAAACGTGTGGCGGAGAGTATATTGACTGACTGCAGCACAGCCTGGTTTAGAAACACCAGTGCCTTTGAATGGAAAATCCTAAAAAAGTAGAGGATGTGGCCCACGTAAAGCACCTCCCGACCGACCCCCAGCACTGAACACATTGGCGTGGATCATTGGCTCTGGAAAGCAGAATCAATCATCAGAGAACCCTACCATCCAGGTCACATCCTCTCTTGTTGCTGCCATTAGGAAGAAGGTTAAGGAGCCTAAGACTCACAGCACCAGGTTCAGGAACAGTTCTCACCCCTCAACCATCAGGCTCTTGAACCAATGGGGATAACTTCACTCAACTTCACTTGACCCATCACTGAAATATTCCCACAACCTATGGACCCATTTCCATGGATTCTTCATCTCATGTTCTCAATATTTATTTCTTGTTGGTTTATTTACTCTTGTTATTTCATTTTTTTTTGTATTTGCACAACTTGTTGTCTTTATTAACACCCAACTTGATGCAGTCTTCCATTGATTCTATTGTGGTTATTATACTATGATGGATTTACTGAGTATGCTTACAAGAAAATAAATCTCAGGGTTGTTTATGGTGAACATATCGACTTTGATAATAAATTTAATTTGAACTTTGAACTTAGCAATGAAATCAGCAAAGTCGGTCCTTGGACTGAAAAAGGGAGTTCACCAGGACTGGTTTGATGAAAATGACGAAAATATCACCAGGATACTGGAAGAGAAGCAGAAGGCGTTTCTGGCATGGGAGGACATTCCTTCCATTCCGAAACATGATCACTTCAGACATCTTCAGAGGCCAACACAGACTGCAAACTGAACGGTGGGAGAGAAAGGCAGAGGAAATCCAGTGCTATGCTGACACCAAAAACCTTAAGGTGCTCTTCAGTTCCATCAGAGCAAATTGTGGACCACAGAAGCTTTGCATCACACCCCTTCTGTCAGCAGATGGCACAGTCATGCTGAGAGAGTGAAAGAGCATTCACAATGGGGGAGAGAGCATTTCAGCAATTTGTTGAACAGGCCCTCTACCACAGACCAGGCTGCACTTGATCAGATCCCCCAGAAACCCACTGCCGACAGCCTCAACCGCCCTCCTACAATGGTTAACACCAAACAAGCTATTGCTCGCTTAAGTTCGGGAAAGCTTCTGGGAAGAAGGATAGGATCCCTGCTGAGATCTTCCATTCAATGGGTCAAGTTGTACTAAGGACATGGCCAATGAATTCAGAGTTGCTTTGATCATACCTCTTTTCAAGTACAAAGGCAGCAAAGATGACTTCGGTAACTACCACGTTATCTCACTGCTGTCAGTCACTGGGAAGATCCTAGCCCGTGTCACTCTCAACGGGCTAATCACTGCCACATCAGAGAAGAACTTGCCCGAGACACAGTGCCTTGGAAGAAGCATCATCATATGATGTTTGCCATCCATCAAGTTGAAGAAAAATGTATCGAGGAGAACCTGGATCTGTACATTGTCCTCATAGATTTAACCAAGGCCTGTGACACGGTTAACAGCCAAGCACTCTGGACAATCCTCTCAAAGTTGGGATGTCAACGTGAGTTCATCAACCTTACTTGCCTCTTCCACAATGATACGAATGGCTTTGTCCCCTCAAATGGGGAAGCTTCAGAGCCATTCAATAAGCCAAATGGCATGAAGCAAGGCTGTGTGCTGGCCCCCTTGCTGTTCAACTTCTTTCACTCTCAACCACACGGTCAGGGACCTTGAATACAGGGTGTACTTACAGAACAGACTTGTTGGATTGTTGCTTGATCTAAGACGGTTAAAGGAGACATCCTCAAACCACTCTATGCGGACGACTGCGCTCCAATGGAGTCTGATCCGCAACTGGACATCGACAGGTTTGCTGAAGGCTCGCGTCTGTTTGGCCTCACCATCAGTCTGGACAAAACAATGGCCTTATTTCGGCCTGCTCCTGGATCCGCTGCTGGGCCACCTTCCATCCCCATCGAGGGCACAACACTGAGGGTGCTAAAGGAATCTAACACTCGGCAGTGCCCTCTCCATTGATGACTCCTTGGATACAGAAAGCGAGGCCAGGATTTGCAAGGCTAGTCAGAGCCTGGGCTGACTGCGATCACATGCGCAAAGCCTGACGTCCACTAAGATCAACTTGTACAAGGCTGTTGTCCTCACTGGCCCCCTGTGCGGTTGTGAAATGTGGACCGTATCCGAACGGAAACTCAAACGGCGGGAGCGCTTCCGCATGCACAGCCTAAGATCCAACATGGAAACCTGCTGGAATGACGGTCAGAGCGGCACGGTAGTGCAATGGTTAGCACAACGCTTCCCTGTACAGGAGACCCCGGTTCAATTCCCGCCACTGCCTCTAAGGAGCTTGTATGTTCTCCCCCTGACTGTGCAGGTAGACAAACTGGTTGGTAGGTTAATTGGTCATTGTAATTGTCTCATTATTAGTATTGCTGGGTGGTGTGTCTCAAAGGGCCAGAAGACCACAAGCATCCACTCAGTGGCCACTTTTATAGGTACAGTATAATTATGAGTAAAGATACTGTGTGTACAGTCGACTGCTTTCACTTGCTAACATATTCCACAGTGCTCTCAAGGACAACTGGCTGGAAATTTAGAAAACATGCTAAACTATGGTTTCTCATTTTCCAGAAAGCTACAACCGAATATAGAGAGAGAAAAAAACAAAATCTTTCACCTTTAATCCACAACCAAGATCAACAAGACTGTTTCTCTCAGACATTTCTTACATTTTTGCCTTCCTGGGAATGCAAACCAAACATGTCTCTTTGTCTCATCTGTTGCTATAACCATCAGTCGTTTGTCTTAAGAATATTTGTGTCTCAAATGGGAAAAAAAAATGAAGCAACATGTGATTTCCAGAAATAAAAGAATTTCTATTGATATTAGATTAAAAAATTTCTTGCCTATTTAGCAAACTATGGACTAAATATCTCACCTATGTCAACATATGCAATTAAGGAGTCTTTACTTCTTCCTTAAAAATAAACTTTTTGTTTTCACAGCTGTGGAAATCCTTTTAAATCAATTCATTATGATTTTAACTCCCAAATTATCCATATACACAAATTACCCTGATACAGCAAAGCACAGCAAAACTGCCCAAGGCATTTCTCAAGAGTGTTATCAAACAGAATTTTGACACTCTGCCAGTTTTTGGAGACGTTTGGATGAAATGGGCAATGTATGATCAAAAGACTTGGGTTTTAGGGGGAACCTTAAAGGAGGAGTCAAGTCATAAGGCTGAGGGAGAATTCCAGAGCTAAGGACTTTGGTAACTAAAGTTGGCTAAGTTATTAAATCTGGAGTTGTTTACCAGGCTGGCTTTGTTCACAAAGGCCACTGTCGAAGACATCTACAAGGAGGACTGTCACAAGAAAGCAGCATCCAACACCAAGGTACCCTGTCATATAAGCCATGCTCTCTTCTTGCTGTTGCCATCAGGTAGGAAGTACAGGACCCTTAGATCCCACGCTGTCAGGTTGAGGAACAGTTATCATCCTTCAACCTTCCCAAACCAATCTTAATGTCCAGGTACATCCTAAGTTTCCACCTCCAATATCTATTGCCACAGAGATCACCTAGACTACCTCTGTAAAGCCCCCAGCCCCCACTCCAACCACTCAAGAAGTTCTCCTCTATATAAGACTAAAAGACTGTAAGATATTAGATTATGAGGACATGCAGTCCTCGTTTATTGTCATTTAATAATGCATGCATTAAGAAATGATACAATGTTCCTCCAAGTATGATATCACAGAAACACAAGACAATCCAAGACTGAAAAACTAACAAAAACCACATAATTATAACATATAGTTACAACAGCGCAAAGCAATACTGTAATTTGATGAAGAGCAGACCATGGGCACGGTAAAAAAAAGTCTCAAAGTCTCGAACGTCCCATCATCTCACGCAGACGGTAGAAGGAAGAAAACTCTCCCTGCCATGAACCTCCAGCGCCGCAAACTTGCCGATGCAGCACCCTGGAAGCACCTGACCACAGCCGACTCCTGAGTCCGTCCGAAAACTTCAAGCCTCCGACCAGCCCTCCGACACCGAGCACTGAGCACCATCTCTGCTGAGCGCTTCAACCCAGGCCCCGGCCACCAAGCACCAGGCAAAGCCGAGGCTTCGGGGCCTTCCCCTCCGGAGATTCTCGATCGCACAGTAGCAGCGGCGGCGAAGCGGGCATTTCAGAAGTTTCTCCAGGTGCTCCTCATGTCTGTCTCCATCAAATCAGGATTGTGCACGGCATCCTATTTGACAAATACAGATATCATTCACCAGAGAGGCTGCGTGCACCGCGTCACGTCGCCACCTTCTCGTCCCCCACACTGTAGATATAGGAGCAGAATTAAACCATCTGGCCCAGCAAATCTGCTCCGTCATTTCATCTTGGCTGATCCATTTCCCTCTCAGTCAGTCCTCGTACATGAACCCTTCCATTCCCCGAATCATTCTCGTGAACCTCTTCTGAGCCCCCTCCAACGTCAGCACATCCTTTCTCGGATAAGGGGCCCCAAACTGCTCATGGAGCGCTGCACAACCACCTTCTTGGCCGTTAGATCTCACTGTTGATCCCATCTGCCCAGTCTACCGGAGCATGCTAGGACGGGCATGTCCCTGTCCTGCCCAATCTACCCGAGCATGCTAGGACGGGTATGTCCCTGTCCTGCCCAGTCTACCCGAGCATGCTAGGACGGGCATGTCCCTGTCCTGCCCAATCTACCCGAGCATGCTAGGACGGGCATGTCCCTGTCCTGCCCAGTCTACCGGAGCATGCTAGGACGGGCATGTCCCTGTCCTGCCCAGTCTACCGGAGCATGCTAGGACGGGCATGTCCCTGTCCTGCCCAATCTACCCGAGCATGCTAGGACGGGCATGTCCCTGTCCTGCCCAATCTACCCGAGCATGCTAGGACGGGCATGTCCCTGTCCCGCCCAGTCTACCCGAGCATGCTAGGACGGGCATGTCCCTCTCCTGCCCAGTCTATCCGAGCATGCTAGGACGGGCATGTCCCTGTCCTGCCCAGTCTACCCGAGCATGCTAGGACGGGCATGTCCCTGTCCTGCCCAGTCTACCGGAGCATGCTAGGACGGGCATGTCCCTGTCTCACTGGGATATGAGGCTGCCGGCGACCCTCGCCTGGTTTCGCCCGCCTATTGAAGCAGTGTACTGGGGTGTGGCCGCTGTCACGTGCAGGTAGATACAAGAAGACACAGGTGAGAGCTCAGTGTCCAATGGGGACCAACGGTGAGTGAGCTGCCCCAGAATGGACATGACAAGCCCCTTCACCAGAGGTGCTACTCCTCCCTGGGCACCCCATACCTCCCAGGGAACTATTTAAGTCTTGTACCTGTGGGGTAGAAACTGTCCTTGAGCCTGCTAGTACATACTCTCAGGCTCTTGTGTCTAGCCTGATGGGGCAGGGGAGAAGAGAGAGTACTCAGTGTGGGTAAGGTCTTTGATTATGCTGGTAGCTTTACTAGGGTAGCGAGAAGTATAGACAGAGTCCACAGAGGGGAGGTTGGTTTCTATTGTATGCTGAACCGTGTCCACAACTCTCTGCAGTTTCTTGTGGTCAAGTGCAGAGCCGTTGCCGTACCGAGCCGTTATGCATCCAGGTAGGATGTGCTCAAGGGTGCATCGATAGGAGGGAATGCGTACCAATTGCACAACCGCAACTATGTTATTGTTCCTTTATTACCCTTGCAATGAACAAGTAATGAAACTCACCCCACGCACCCCCTTCAAAGTCTCAATTCTCCTCAACTTTGCAATTTATCATTACGTATTATTAAAGAAATAAAGAAACAGACCTGGCAGTGAAGTGATTAAAGTATTTAAAGAAGTATAGTTGGGAGAGCAGTTAGTTTTATTTCCCAGGCTTTGCCAGTGCTTTTGGAGGCTGGGAAAAAGCCACACATGAACTTGCCTGTTGATCTAAATTAGTATGAATATTAATGAGAAGCTATCCAGATTTCCCTCGTAATCAATCATCTGAATCCTTCCTGAGAATAACTTCAGTTCTCCTAGCTCCCCATGTCCAAGCAGAACCAGGCTCAGAGGCATCGGTCAAAACTCAAGCCAGAAGGAGACTATAGCCAATTTACCCACAAAGACAGACAGAATTAAACTTCAGAATAACTAAGTCATTATGGAAAGAAATCAGGCATAATTTTTCAACTCAGTTTCCCGAGACTAACACAGACCAGCAAAATATTAGGATTCCAACTGACAAAATTTGCTTATTATAGAGGCATAGATAAGATCACCCAACTTATGCCTCTGTAGTTTTTAATCGTTGTCTATTGCAGATTTGCAACTCATTTAAAATGTGTGTGTGTGTGTGTGTGTGTTTTACAGAAGCAGAATAAGTCTAAATGTTGTTTTAATTAACCAAATAATCAAAAGCCAAAGGGAGATCCTCAACCAGCTTCTGATGAGTTCACATCGTGAGGATGGAACAAGTAACAATGTAGGAAACATGTTAAGGCATCGTTAGATAGGATCTTGATTTGCAAAGAGGGAGAACATTACTAAAGAAAGAATCAGATCTGCAATGTTCCTATTGTACAGAAAAGCTGCCCTGGTGGGTCATAGTCATAGTCATAGTCATAGAGCATAGAACATAGAACATAGAATAGTACAGCACAGTATGGGCCCTTCGGCCCACAATGTTGTGCCGACCCTCAAACCCTGCCTCCCATATAAGCCCCCACCTTAAATTCATCCATATGCCTGTCTAGTAGTCTCTTAAACTTCACTAGTGTATCTGCCTCCACCACTGACTCAGACAGTGCATTCCACACACAAACCACTCTCTGAGTGAAAAACCTTCCTCTAATATCCCCCTTGAACTTCCCACCCTTTACCTTAAAGCCATGTCCTCTTGTATTGAGCAGTGGTGCCCTGGGGAAGAGGCGCTGGCTATCCACTCTATCTAGTCCTCTTGTTATCTTGTACACCTCTATCATGTCTCCTCTCATCCTCCTTCTCTCCAAAGAGTAAAGCCCTAGCTCTCTTAAGCTCTGATCATAATGCATACTCTCTAAACCAGGCAGCATCCTGGTAAATCTCCTCATAGTCATAGTCATAGTCATAGTCATACTTTATTGATCCCGGGGGAAACTGGTTTTCATTACAGTTGCTCCATAAATAATTAAATAGTAATAAAACCATAAATAATTAAATAGTAATATGTAAATTATGCCAGGAAATAAGTCCAGGACCAGCCTATTGGCTCAGGGTGTCTGACCCTCCAAGGGTGTCAATGATCCTTCTATGTTGAACCTATTTTTCACATTTTAGTAACTCCCGTACTTAGAACTAGCTTACTAAACAAAGGAAGGTCTTCACTTCTTTGTGGATTTCACTTATTTATTGGTAGGGAATGAGATGAAGAAATCCCTTCAGCTTAACGGACAATGGAGTTTCTTCTCCAATAAAGGCTCCACTATGTAAAACTAAATGTACTTACTAACTGTTTATATTTCAGCAAGTGATTGAAGCTTGCCAGATACAATAAATAAACACATTAATAGATAAACTAACAATAAATAAATATGGTTCTGGTATGATTGAAGCCTGTAATCTACAGTTTAATGGTGTGTTTCTTAGAGCCAATTGGGCGATCTGGCGCTTTGCTGACCCCGAGAAGATTCCGGGAAGCCAGCGATCTTGAGGCCAAGAAGTTTGCAGCCCGCGATCGACTCCATTTCCTGCCGATTAAAGTGTGGAGGAAGACTGCAACATCGAGGCAAGTGAGTGCTCAGTGTCGTCTACCAGCCTCTCGCTCACTGCTGCTGGCGAAGGGGCCTCCCTCTCTTCCTCTTGCTCACAGCTCCCGAGGGAAGGTCCCTGCATTCGAATTCTCTCTCCCTTGATGTTGTCAGAGAGTGGTGCTGAAGATCTGGATCTCTGGTTTGTGGATTGGACTGTAATTTAATTTTGTGTTTTTATATTCTGTGCTTTTGGTCATGCTTTCTTGGTGTCGGTTTGCATGGTGTATTTTTTCCGTGGGGGGGTGGTTGATTTTCTTGTTGCCACTTGCACAATTTATTTTTTTCTGCGAAGGGGGGTGGCTAATGTTCTTGTTGCACTTTGCACTATTTGCTTTTTGCACATGGGGGGTGGTTGATTTTTTTCTTTGTTTCATGGCTGTCTGTGGGGAAGACGAATCTCAGGGTTGTGTACTGCACACATACTTTCATACTGAGTATACTTCAAACTTTGAACTTGGATTTAATCCTTATCACTTGTAACAATTCTGCTTTGGCCACTTATTTAGTCATTGATGGTCGAAAAATATACCGAAAAGCCTGAATCGTTTTGCTTTGCTCAAAGTTCAAAAGTTCAAAGTAAACTTATTATCAAAGTACGTGTATGTCTCCATGTACAACCCTGAGATTCATTTTCTTGCAGGCATGCTCAGTAAATCCAAGAAGCATAATAGAATCAATCAAAGACTGCACGCAACAGGATAGACAAACGATTAATGTGCAAAAGACACCAAACTGCAAATACAAAAAAAGAAATAATAATAATAAATAAATAAACAATAAATATTGAAAACATGAGATGAAGAGACCTTGGTTGTGGGAACAGTTCAGTGATGGGGTGAATGAAGTTATCCCCTTTGGTTCTAGGCCTGATGGTTGAGGGAAAACTGTTCCTGAACCAGGCAGTGTGGGTTCTAAGGTTCCTCTATCTTCTTCACTGAAGCTCATCATTTTGTCACTATTGAATAATAAACATCAACTTCAAATAATTCATGTGGAAATTAATGGATTATTCCACATTTCCTTGGGAAAATATTGACAATACTGCAAACTAATCACATAATAGGACAGAGAAGAAAAACATTAAAGACACTAAGATGGTTCACCAGTAATAAATGATCAGCTACAGATTTATTAAACATTCTGTGGTCATTACTTTCTGATAATAATTAGAAATCCACATCCCTGTGTTCCCAGACCACACGCAGCACAGAGGAACATTTATAAAGAAATATGGAGCTACATTCCCTGATACTTACTCCCACTGCAGAGAAATGGACTTAAAGTATTAGTGCCAATGTTTGATTGGTAGTGCCTTTGCTAGGTAATATAGCTTCTTCTCAATTTCTAAAATATTGGTGTGTTGTAGTGTATTAAATCTTGTAAAAAAAATATTACATGAAGAAATGATCAATTCAAAGTGACTCGAACTCTCTGCAAGCTCATAGCATGTGGGGTGTCTATACAAGTTAAACACTGTAAGCTTGTTAAATATTTAGTAATAGCGACTGGAGTCTTACACTACAGCTTTGTTAATTGGTTGCTAATAGCCTCTAGATTCTTTACCTTCCGCTCAGTTCTCTGGACTCCACCTAGACCGAGGAACCGCGATCGATCGGTGCCAGGGTGATTTCACGAGCCAGAATTCGGAACCGCGGCAAACAAGTCCCCCAACAACAGCAACAGTCGGGTGGTGACTAAGAATTTTGAGCCCTGAAATCTTTGTACATTACTATGTAGTAGTTAGTGTGGTTTACTTGTGCTTTCTGTTTTATGATAATAGTTAGGCTTAAGTTACTTTGTTATGGACAGTCCTGGACACTCATATTGGTTTTGGTCTTTTGGTCTAACCAACCCAGCCCATTGCAACCAGTGTGGCTATAGAAATCAACTCATGCCAGGTTGACACAATACTAATTTGATGCCAATGTTGCCACTTTAGAACAGTCCAGGGGTGGCGAACCTATGATGCACACATCCAAGATGGCACACGCAGAAGTTTTGTTGGCATGCAGCATGCAGTGCCACCCCTCCATTCTTTAAACCCCACCCACAATAAGAAGATACATACAAGAACACAAGAACGCAAGAAACAGGAGCAGGAGTCGGCCATCTGGCCCGTCAAGCCTGCTCCACCATTCAATAAGATCATGGCTAATCTGGCCATGGACTCATCTTCACCTATCTGCCTTTTCCCCATAACCCTTCATCTCCCTACTACGTAAAAATCTATCAAACCTTGTCTTAAATATGTTTACTGAGGTAGCCTCCACTGCTTCATTGGGCAGAGAATTCCACAGATTCACCACTCTCTGGGAAAAGCAGTTCCTCCTCATCTCCGTCTTAAATCTACTCCCCCGAATCTTGAGGCTATGTCCTCTAGTTCTCGTCTCACCTACCAGTGGAAACAACTTTCCTGCCTCTATCTTATCTATCCCTTTCATAATTTTATATGTTTCTATAAAATTTTCATAATGATTATCTTCTCTGCCAAGTGAAGCAGCAAATGATTTTTTACAACTTAAGAGCAGTGAGAAGTTTTCACAGGTTCCAAGAACACATGACATAGGATGATGATACCTTTTTGAATCCTTACAAACCTGGTGTACACATCAATACTGGTTCAGTAAATGGTTATAGGAAATATAATATATAGTGTTGTCACGTTGCCAAGTGGTTAAGGCATTTGTCTAGTGATCCGAAGGTTGCTAGTTCGAGCCTTGGCTGAGGCAGCGTGTTGTGTCCTTGAGCAAGGCCCTTAACCACACACCGCTCTGCGACGACACCAATGCCAAGCTGTATGGGTCCTAATGCCCTTCCCTTGGACAACATCGGTGTCGTGGAGAGGGAAGACTTGCAGCATGGGCAACTGCCGGTCTTCCATACAACCTTGCCCAGGCCAGCACCCTGGAAACCTTTCAAGGCACAAATCCATGGTCTCACGAGACTAACAGATGCCTAAGTGGTTATAATAGCAATATCATTTAGAAATGATGCAATTTTTCTATACAACACTCACAAAACGCTAGAGGAACTCAGCAGGTCAAGCAACATCTATAAAAATGAATAAACAGTCAACGTTTCAGGAGGAGACCTTTGTTTTGATTGTCTTTTTAAAAGATTAATATTAATATAGGCCTCTCAAAGTCCAACCCCAGGTCCTCATTGTGAGAGGTGTAAACAGTTAAGGCCCACCAACAGGGTTCTGGTGAAGCTGTACAGGCCAACCCCCTGTACAGTGGATGCAATGGATTGCAGAAACATTGATGAACTCCAACCATACCATCGACATTGGACGATGGAGATGCGAGGTCAATGTCCTATGCTCCACTGGGAGCTAAGAGTCCAAGAAGAAGAAGAATATTAATATAGGTGAGTTTGGGAGGACAAACACAAACAGCTGTTGACCTAAAGATGTCCAACCTCATAATATACTCAGTGATCATTTTATTAGGTACATCTGCTCATTAGATTAGATTATTAGATTAGATTAGATTATGAGGACACACAGTCCTCTTTTATTGTAATTTAGTAATGCATGCATTAAGAAATGATACAATATTCCTCCGGTGTGATATCATAGAAACACAGGACAGACCAAGACTGAGAAACTAACAAAAACCACATAATTATAACATATAGTTACAACAGTGCAACAATACCATAACTTGATGCCATGGGCCATGGGCACAGTAAAGAAATATCCATCGTGTGGCAGCGACTCAATGCGTAAAAATATGCAGACATGGTCAAGACATTCAGCTATTGTTCAAACCAAACATCAGAATGGGGAAGAAATGTGATTTAATTCACACTGACCATGGAATGATCGTTGGTGCCAGACAGGGTGGTTTGAGTGCCTCAGAAATGGCTGAGCTCCTGGGGCTTTCATGCACAACAATCTCTGGAGTCTAGAAAGGGTTTCCCAACCTTTTTTATGCCGTGGACTCCCACCTTTAACTGAGGGGTCTGTGGATCCCAGGTTGGGAGTCCCTGCTCTGGAGCTTACAGAAAACATCGCAAGAAACAAAAAAAAAACACCCAATTCTATGGTCGAAAATGCCTTGGTCAGAGGAGGACGCCATACTGGTTCAAGCTGACAGGACAGTGACAGTAACTCAAAGAACCACATGTTACAATATAGTGTGCATCTCCGGACACACAACACGTTGAACCTTGAAGTGGATGGGCTACAGCAGCAGAAGACTACGGAGGTACGTTCAGAGGCCACTTTATTTGGTACAGGAGGTAGGAGGCACCTACTGAGTATATACAGCAGGCTGGTCATCAGACAGCTATTGTCTCAGGCACTGACTGAGTGACAATGATGAGAGGAAGAGACACAGCATCCTGAGGAAGATCGGTAACTTCGTACTCCGCAGTCACTGCACTACAGGTGGACAACACCTTGACAGCCCCAGTAATCTGCAGCCTGGCTCAAACTGACGACTGACCACCGATAAAAGCCTAGTGGTTAGTTTGCAAGTACTTGAACAGAGTTTGACATCATTCCCGCAGCAGAAAAGATGAGATCCAAGCTCAAAACAAAGCCATGCGCAAATGGTGTAGGTTTTGACCAGGACCTAACCACCAAGAAGATTGAACCAAATTCAGAATGAGGTTTATTGTCAATTACATTAGTCATGAAATGTGTTGTTTTGTGGCAGCAGTACAGTGCAGACATAAAAAATTACTATAAGTAATAATACAGAAAAATAATTAAGTGCTGCAAACAGGAATTGCGAGGTAGTGTTTTTGGGTTCATTGTCCATTCAGAAACCTGATGGCAGAAGGGAAGAAGCTGTTCCTGAAACACTGAGTCCGAGTCTTGAGGCTCCTGTACCTCACCCCTGATGGTAGTAACGAGAAGCGGGCATGTCCCTCTCGGAGTATTGTGAGTAGTTTTGGGCCCCTTTATCCAAGAAAGGATGTGCCGACACTGGAGTGGGTTCAAGGAAGGCTCACAACAATTATCCTGGGATTAAAAGGCAAGTCATACGATGGCTCTGGGCCTCTACTCACTGGAATTCAGAAGAATGAGGGGTGACCTCATTGAAACCTATTGAATGTTGAAAGGCCTCATGAGAGTAGATATGAAAAGGATGTTTCCGATGATGGGGGAGTCTAGGACCAGAGGACACAGCCTCAGAATAGGGGGATGTCCTTTTAGAATTGAGATGAGGAGGATCTTTTAAAATCAGAGAGTGATGAATCTGTGGAATTTGTTGCCTCAGGCAGCTGTACAGGCCAAGTTATTGGGCACATTCAAGGCAGGGAGTTGGTAGATTCTTGATTGGTCAGAGCATAAAGGGATACGGGGAGAAGGCAGGAGAGAGAGCTGAGAGAGAAAATGGACCATCCATGATGAAATTGCGGAGCAGACTTGATGGGCCAAATGGCCTAATTCTGCTCCTAATTATGATCTTACGTCCTGGATTGCGAGGGTCCTTAATGATGGATGCCTTCTTCTTGAGAAACTGCCCTTTGAAGATGCCCTCAGTGGTGGGAGGTTTGTGTCTGTGACACTAGCTGTGTGCCATGTTCATGGAACTGAACCGGAATCAGAATCAGGTTTAATATCACCAGCACATGTCATGAAATTTGTTGTATCTGCTGCTGCAGTACATTGCAATGCACAATAATAGGGAGAAAACTGTGAATTATATATATATATATATAAAATAGTTAAAATAAAATAATTAGTGCAAAAATAGAAGTTAATAAGTAGTGAGGTAGTGTTCATGGGTTCAACGTCCATTTAGGAATCGGATGGCAGAGGGGAAGAAGCTGTTCCTGAATCATTGAGTGTGTGTCTTCAGGCTTCTGTATCTCTCCTCCCTGATGGTAGCAATGAGAAGAGGCAGCATCAAGTCAGTGGTTCTGATTTATTTATGTATGTATGTATGTATTTATTTATTTATCTATTTATTTATTTATTTATCTAGCTATCTACAAACTTTGTATTCATTTATTTATTACATCCAAGGGAGTAAAAATCTTTATGTTGCATCTCCATCACAACGTATAAGCAATAAGGGCGGGAAATGTGGGAGTATATTGCCCAGACACTAAGATTGTACACAGGATTGTTTTATATACATGTATATACAGTCAGATATACAATCAGATCAATGTGTATTGATCAATTTGGGGAAAGAAGCTGTCCTGGACCCTGTTAGTCCTGGCCTTAATGCTGCGGCACCGTTTACCAGACGGAAGCAGCTGAAACAGTTTAAGGTCGGGGTGGCTGGAGTCCCTGATGATCCTCTGACCCCTTTTTACACACCTGCTGCTGTAAGTGTCATGAATAGAGGAAAGTTCACACCCACAGATGCGCTGGGCTGTCCGCGCCACTCTCTGCAGTGCCCTGTGATTGAGGGAGGTACAGTCCCCGGACCAGGCAGTGACACAACCAGTCAGGATGTTCTCAGTGGTGCCCCTGTACAAAGTCCTGAGGATTTGGGGACCCATGCTGAACTTCTTCAGCCGTCTGAGGTGAAAGATGTGCTGTTGTGCTCTTCTCACCAGACAGCCGGTGTGTACAGTCCAGGTGAGATCCTCAGCGATGTGTACACCGAGGAACTTGAAACTACTCACCCTCTCAACTACAGTCCCATTGATGTCAATAATCCTCTAAATAATATCAGGTTAATATGCATAATATCTGTCTTCAGTACTATAGAAATTAGCCTCACATCTTGGAGAGGTGTCCGTGTCCCAGTTAGAACCAACTGGATTTATATCGTATGAACGTAGCTGCACCATTTTTAAGGGATGTAATTTATACTCCTAGAAGCCAGACAGAAGTTACTTCGGGAACATTTCATTCCACCCTTTATTCTTCCCCAAAGAGAAGCCTTTCTTTATCACAGTGAGACATTCCTGAGCCTAATGTTTCTCCCAATGGCTTTCCATGATATCCAATACACCACTTTATTCCGAAGAAACGCTTCCTCCTTTGTCTTTCATGTCAGGAGCTCTCTCTCCCCGTGATGAGCTTGTGGCTGTTACAAATGATCCGATTTCCTCCCTCTCTACCTTATTAGCTCATCTGTTCCGTAGGTAATGGGCCAAAGTAAGTCCTTTAACCCAAACAGGAACTGACAGTCACAGCAAATACGTTCACGTCTGGAGTCAGAATCTACTTAAGACATAATTTGATACAAACATGATACCTTTCATGTCGCTGAAAAATACATAAGTTAACACCACCCTAATATGATTTAATTTGTTATGAACTTCCTTTGCTTAAATATCAAGGAAAAGGAGTATTTATTTATTCTTCTTACTGCCCATTACACCACTGGCATTTAGGGCAGCAATGCAGGGCTTCCTTCATCGTGTCAGTATCTTCCTCTCAGTTTTCATTACTGTCATGCAAGTCCCAGGTGGAGATTCAGGAATACCATCGCACACAGATGTAGAAGGATTCTTCATTGCTGTTTCTGTAACAATTTTGTTTTACCTGTCAGGGTTGTTAGCCCTGAGTCGAGTTCCCGAACCTGGAGAACCGGTGGACCACACTTAGTCTGGCCTCTACCCTTTGATCTGTTTAGCACGGGTGACCCTACCAAGAGCCAAAGCATACAGCCCTGACTCCAGCCAGCGTAGCTCTCCAGATCATTGAGGAATGCAGGCCTCCAAGCCCTACGACAAGGCTGTGGTCCTCTTGGAGAATTTACCTTTTGGCACTGTTATATTCAATGCATCTGCACTCTCATATCTTGTTTGCTTTCAATTATGACTCCAGGTTGAGGAGAAGCCTGGATTCTTCAGCCTTTGAAGTTTGATGTTGTGGCTGGCTCTGGATGATGCACTGTCATCTCACCAGTTAACCTGGAATTACCAGACCTTGAGATGGTATCACCTTCATCAAAAACTGCTGGAGAAGTTTGTTTTAATGTCTCTCTGCGGAAGACAGGTGGCCTCAGCATCACGAGAACTCCAGAGGTTAAAGAGACATCTTTCTCCACCCCACTACCCACCTCCCAGTGTCTTGACCAGCAGGGTCCTTGTGAGCAAAGAGAATTGGATTCGTTAAAAGTCTGGTAAACAGATGTACTGTAGTTAATGATCAGAGGAGAATGCCAAACACCAGTCTGTGAACTTGGACCTTCCGCTTAATTACTTACAAATCAAAACAACGAGAATTAGCATCCTACATAGCGTTTGTATGTTAGCACCATGCCACTTGCACACACCACAAAGTCCTTACTGCACTGTTTTCTGTGAGGTTCTTAGTATGATGTCCTTTAGCATTCGTCTGTTTTATGAGGCCGAGTTGCTAGCTTGATGCTCAACTGTGCACATATGCAAGGAGCAGGCCGGATTCGAACCCAGGACCACTCGTCCCGAAATCCAGTACAGATGCCACTACACCACCAGCTAACTACAGACAGCAGCTATGGAGAGGAATAAAGAGCTAAGGTTTCTGGCTAAGACTATTCCTGAGTGCTGAGCTCGAAACATCAGCTCTTTATTACTTCCCATAGACGCTCCCCAGCCTGCTGAGTTCCACCAGCATTTTGTGTGTTACTCTTGATTTCCAGCTTCTGCAGAATCTCTTGTGTTAATGATCTTACCAAACACAGTTAATTTCTCAGAGAAGGTTAAAGGATGAGATTTATGATTGTTTATGAGCTCGTGCTAGTCCACTCTGTTTCTCTCGAACTTTCTTGTTGTATTTCCAAATCTATTCCTCTTGCCTTTTATTTTCCTTCTTGATTAATTTTTTTTCCTTCCAGCTGCTCCTCAAATGATCAATGGAAGAGTTGTTTAAAGAAGCAAATGGCTTCCAAATTCCCTGGAACAGATAAAGCGCCAGTAACGAAACCTAAGCAATATCCAATAACATGAGAATTTGACCCGAAAGCCACATAATTTGCTGAGCTCAAGTCTATTGTCCAAAACAAATTGGAAAAGAAATCTGTAAAAATAAAGTTAACAGCACTGTGATTGTGCTTGATTGACCATTCGTAGATGAACTCCAGAAGCAAGTTCTGCTGCCGCATAACAACAGACATCATGACCTATCCCAGTGATATTGAACCTGATTCCGATTGTGGCTTTGCAGTCGAGAAGGTTCGGGGAAGTGGAAGGAAGGGAAGTCAGAATCACCATCAGGTTTAATATCACCAGCGAATGCTGCGGTATTTGTTGTTATGTGGTAGCAGTACATAATAATAAAAAAACTGTAAATTACAATGTAAAGATATTTTTAAAGTTAAATTAAATAAATAGTGCAAAAAGAGAAAAAAAAAAGTAGTCAGGTAGTGTTCATGGGTTCAACGTCCATTCGGATATCTGATGGCAGAGGGGAAGGAGCTGTTCCTGAATCGTTGAGTGTGTGCCTTCAGGCTCCTGTACCTCCTCCCTGATGGTAGCAATGAGACAGAGCATGTCCTGGGTGATGGGGGGGGTCCTAACAATGGGGGCTGCCTTTTTGAGGCATTGCTCCTTGAAGATGTCCGGGATGCTGGGGAGGCTCGCGCCCAAGATGGCGCTGACTGAGTTCACAGCTTTCTGCAGCACCCATCGATCCTGTACCCCCGCCCACTATACCAGACAGTGATGCAGCCAGTTAGAATTCCGCTGTTTATCGGTGCCATTGTAATTCAATTATGAAAATAACTCAGAAAAAAAACTGATTTCTTGCCCAACTCTCTAAAACACTACAGTAATACTTATAAAGAAACAGTGGCCTTGTGCATGGATCAATTTTTATTGTTCTCTATGAAATATTATATAAAGTCCCAAAAGTGGTCAGTTACAAAGTGTGCCATGCGCGCAATATTGGATGTTAATTATGGGTCAAGATTACAACCCTGGATCCTTCATGTGTGTGACTGCATATGCAAACAAGCCACCAAACATGCACGATAAGAGTTTAACCTCACCTGTGCAAGATCACGGTACACAGAAGAATGGCATTAGGCAACGAACCAAGCCTTAAATGGACACTGGAGGCTTGCTTCCTTGTTAGACAAAAAAGGCCCAGCCCTACCTGCTCTGCCCTCATGGAGTCAAAAACAGCTACCGACTTCTTGTTAGGTTGCCATTTTAGTTATTCACGCTAGTAACCTTCCTAATGCAGATGTTCCTCAGACCTGCCCCATGATCATCTCGCTGACAGAATGGTTCAAACTTCCACTGTTGCCTTCATTGATCGCTCCCTGTCACCCGCATGAACTTTCTCACTGCTATCACTCCCCTCTGTGATGGTTTCATCACCTGTGTCCCACCATATCCACGTTCTGCCAAAGTGAGCACTGGGTGGAGAAGGTGGAGAGGTGCACTTACTCAATACGAGTGAGGCGCCCCAGCAGTGAATTGTCATTGCCTTGCACACTTTGTGCACACCAATGTTTTTTTTTGCTGGTTGCTCTATACTGTGGCGAGTTAGTCAAGCTGTAGATGGCAATTTTACGCCTTTTCAGATGTGTTACATTTCCCAGCCAATGGCTGCAGATGTAAATCATTTGTCTTTTCAATGAACTATGCCCAGAACAATTTTCTCTGAAACAGTCCGTCTGCTTGTATGTTCAAGAACAGCTGTGGAATGTTTGTTTGTCGCTTAAAGTACTTTGGGAATAAGGGAATTTTGAAATGTTATTTAATTACAAAAATTAGCCAATTTGTACCTCCTTCTTTGGAAACTGAACTTGTTTGAAATAGAGTTTATCTCCATCCTTTGTACGAAAAATATTAATCACAAGCTTATAAACCTTTGGCCGATAATTTTTGCACTAATGTTGGCACAGGTGCCAGTAAAAGGGAACTTGTACCAATTTTTTTTTCTCGATTTATTGTTTAACCGTATGGAATGTAACACTTTTATATTGTTAAAATCAAATAGTTCTTAGAAGCTAGCTGCAACAATTACGTTGCATACGTAAAGTGTCTCCGAGAGGATCACAACCTTGCTGTGGGGTTTGGAGACTTGTGTGCCTCAGTGACCCACATCCAGCCCAAGAGTACTAAGGCAGTATCTTCACCACGAGAGCTGCAACGATTTCCAAAGGTAGCTCACCAACGCTTTCTCAAGTGCAGTTAGGGTTGAGCCTAGACGTGTGGTGGAAGGCTGACGACTGGCACACTCCAGGCTGCGGGGGACGTGCTGAGGAACGCACTGAAGCTTGGTGCTGCCACCAAAAGGGCTCGATGGGAGACAGGGCCACAGTATCAGGTTCATCCACGACTGGTTGAGCGAGGAACCTACAACGATTGAAAGTACACTTATTCTCAAAGTGTGTGTCCAGAGTACAACTCTGAAATTCGTCCTCCTGCCGGCAGCCGCGAAATAAAGAAACATTCTGAACACCATCCAAGAAAACATCAAACGCCCAATGCGCCAAAAAAAAAGAACAAATTGCACCAACGGCATAAAGCGAGCAAGAAACACATAGAATGTCAAACCAGTAGTATTTAGTTCAGCTCGGCACCGTGCCGCTAACCAATGCCTCTCAATTATTGTAGTAACGTACCACCCCAGGGAGACACTTGAGCAGCAAAGTGCTGCTGGTGTGTAGGGTTGTAATAGAAATGTACGGAAAGCATTAACAGTGAATGTAAAAATGATAAAGCTTTGCACGGCTTATTATTGTAAATAATTACTTCTATTATGAATGTATTTATTTTGACATAAATCCAAAAGCAGCCATGCTTCGAATGAATTAAAAAGACAGTGGGCTTTCATCTTCAAAGAGATAAAAATGGATTCTGACAACAGCTTCTGATGTTGGCAATCAATTGCGTGCCTGGTCATCCCTGAATTTCCTTTGCTATTTATCCACAAATAATATTGAATATCATTATTATTTTTTTACAGCAATTTCCACTCTACAAATGAAACCATTATAAAGTGTTCACTGTCACAAAACAAACTACCTGTTTATACTGATTCCTCCTTCTGTTGAATAAAATTCCCCCCACTCTGACCTTTTATATCTACTCACCTGCCTATCACCTGGTCCACTCTCCTCTCCTATCAGATTCTTTTTTCTCCAGCCCTTGACCTTCCCACCCATCTGGTTTCACCTATCACCTTCCAGCAACCCTCCTTCACCTCCCCCTACTGTTTAATTCAGGCATCTCCCCCGTCTCCCTTCTCTGTCCTGAAGAAAGTTCTCGGCCCAAATATCCGCAGATGCTGCCTGACCTGCTGAGTTCCTCCAGCACTGGAGAGCGTTACCGGTTACAGTTTATTGGTCAGAAACCACTTCCATATACCCACTGTTACTATCAATGAAGCTAATTTTTTCAGGAATAATTTCTCCAATTTTTTTTGTCTCCTTTCCTAAATTTGAAGTTTCTAGGGAAGATGCTGTTTCAAAGGTAAAGGTTGTTTTATTTTTCACACGTATATCAAAGCATCAAAACGTTTGGCGAAATGTTTTTCCTGCATTGAGGCTGTGCAGGGACAGGCCGCGAGTGCTACCACGCTCCCAGTGGCGCGCACAGGACTTACCGTGCCTATTCCGTACTCCTTTTGGAATGCGAGAGGAAACCGGAGCATCCGGAGAAATCCCACACAAACTTCTTACAGACAGCAGGTGGCATTGAGGCCCTACCTTTCAGCCAGGACTGTAAAGCGTTGTGCTAGCCCCTACACCACCGTGCCACATCCGTTTCACGGATGCAAGCCATCCTCAGGTATCTTTAATGAATCAAGGGAGGGGCCACGGTAGCATAGTGGTTAGCTCTACACTTTACAGTGCCAGCGACCAGCGTTCAATTCCCGCTGCCGGGTGTATGTTGTTTGTACGATCTCCCCAAGACCGTGTGGGTTTCGTCCGGGTGCTCCGATTTCCTCCCCCAGTCCAAAGACGTACCAGTTGGTAGCTTAATTAGTCATTGTAAACTGTCCCGTGATTACTTACTCATTTACTGCCCGTTACGCCGCTGGCGTTTACCGCAGCAATGAAGGTCCTCCATCTCTGGCGGTGTTCAGGGCTTCCTTCATCCTGTCAGTAGCTCAGTTTTCACCACTGTCAGTCATGCAAGTGCCGGGTAGAGTCTCAGGAATACCGTCACACTCCAATGTAGAAGGCTTTTCCATTGCTGTTTCCGTAACAATTCCCCAACCCTAACCCCCAAACCTGGAGGACCAGTGCACCACTCTTAGTCTGGCCTCTACCCTTTGACCTTATGGGTGACCCTACCAAGAGCCAAAGCATAAATCCCTGACTCCAGCCAACACAGCTCTCCAGGTCATTGAGGCACACAAGCCTCCAAACCCTACGCCAAGGTTGTGGTCCCCTTGGAGGAGTTCTGTGATTGGGCTAGGATTAAATCAGGGGATTGCTGGGTGGTGCGGCATAAAGGGTCTATTCCAGGCTGTATCTCAACAGAACAAAATGAAGGATTGGTCTCCTGAATCATATATAACCGTATAACAATTACAGCACGGAAACAGGCCATCTCAGCCATTCTAGTCCGTGCCAAACGCTTACTCTCACCTAGTCCCACCAACCTGCACTCAGCCAATAACCCTCCATTCCTTTCCTGTCCATATAGCTGTCCAACTTAACTTTAAATGACAACATTGAACCTGCCTCAACCACTTCTGCTGGAAGCTCGTTCCACACAGCTACCACTCTCTGAGTAAAGAAGTTCCCCCTCATGCTACCCCTAAATTTTTGCCCTTCAACTCTCAACTCATGTCCTCTTGTTTGAATCTCCACAACTCTCAATGGAAAAAGCCTATCCACATCAACTCTATCTATCCCCCTCATAATTTTAAATACCTCTATCAAGTCCCCCCTCAACCTTCTACACTCCAAAGAATAAAGACCCAACTTGTTCAACCTTTCTCTGTAACTTAGGTGATGAAACCCAGGTAACATTTTAGTAAACCTCCTCTGTACTCTCTCTATTTTGTTGAAATCTTTCCTATAATTCGGTGACCAGAACTGTACACAATACTCCAAATTTGGCCTTACCAATGCCTTGTACAATTTCAACATTACATCCCAACTCCTATACTCAATGCTCTGATTTATAAAGGCCAGCATACCAAAAGCATTCTTCACCACCCTATCCACATGAGATTCCACCTTCAGGGAACTATGCACCATTATTCCTAGATCCCTCTGTTCTACAGCATTCTTTAATGCCCTACCATTTACCATGTATGTCCTATTTTGATAAGTCTTACCAAAATGTAGCACCTCACATTTATCAGCATTAAACTCCATCTGCCATCTTTCAGCCCACTCTTCTAACTGGCCTAAATCTCTCTGAAAACCTACTTCATTATCCACAACTCCACCTATCTATAGTGGGATCTCACATCGAGCCTGATGTTGTCCTTGTCTGACATGACTCTTCTAGAAAAGAATAGGGACCAAGAGCGACCAGTACTTCTTCCTCTACAGGATCAGGGATGTTGACACATTTCCCCATGACTTGGCTGAGATCAAAATTTTCAGTGGAGACTTGAAATTCTGCCCTCATTTGATCCAAGTGGCCCCAATATTCAGATGAAAATTTTAAAAAGTGGGGATGTCAGATGTCATTGAGGAGAATCATTACATTACCACATGTGGCTTATTTTCCAGTCAGAAATGTAGTTCATTATAAATCATTTGCCAAATGTTCTGTATCAAGTAATCGCACATATTACAAGAGTAATTGTTTCTGAGCAGTCTGCATATCAGACCAACTTTGCTCATTACAGCAGATGATAATGTATTCATTGCCCTAAGCTTGTACACATTTTCTGGTGTTTATTCTTAAGATGCAAAGGCTAAAGATTGTTTGCCAAGCATTTAAATTGAACTTTAACCTTCACATGGCCCAGAGTCATTTTCTGTATATAAGTAAAGGAATGATGCTATCCAACCAATAAAATCAATGAATCCTCATAGGAAAATGTGTTTACTTCAGTAATATCAATAAACCAGGTCAGTCAATAACTAAAAAACATGTTTAAAAACTCCAACTTGTATACAGGACTATTTCATTTTGGATTGTTCCCTTGGCTAAAATAATCAGTATCTCTGGAAATTCAATGGAAAATCTAACTGGGGGTGAATGGCATGACAACAAACTACTGAGGGGGTCTGGATTTTATTTTTAATTATTCATGAACTGTGTGTTACACTGACAAGGCCAGTGTTTACGTCTTTTGTGTGGAGATACAGTATGGACTAGGGTCTTCCAGCCCCTCCAGCCCTGCTGCCCAGCAATCCCCCGATAATCCCCGATGTCGCCTGAACCTAATCATGAGACAATTTACAAAGACCAGCTAACCAACCCGGTGCTCCTTTGGACTTTGGGAGAAAACCAAAGCCCCCAGAGAAAACCTTTGCATTCCACGGGAGGACGTACTTAGACTCCTTACAGAGTTTGAGCTCCAAACTCCGATGCCCTGAGCTGTGGTAGCATCGTGCTAACCACTACTCTAAATGCCACTAATTGCCCTTGAGGAAGTGGAGATCCACCTCATGGAAGTGCTGCAGTGTGCTTTTGAAGGTACTCCCATACTAAAGCTGGCAGGGAATTTCAGGATTAAACCCAGAAACAGTGAAGGAACAGTGAAATACACTTACTGGCCACTTTATTAGGTACACCTGCTCAACAGTGCAAATACCTAATCAGCCAATCACGTGGCAGCAACTCAATGCATAAAAGCATGCAGACGTGGTCAAGAGGTTCAGTTGTTGTTCAGACCAAACACGGGAATGGGGAAGAAATGTCATCTAAGTGATTTTGACCGTGGAATGACTGTAGATGCCAGACAGGGTGGTTAGAGTATTTCAGAAACTGCTGATGTCCTGGGATTTTCCCACACAACAGTCTCTAGAGTTTACAGAGAATGGTATGAGAAACAAACAAAAATCCAGTAAGCAACAATTCTCCGGGCAAAAGTGCCTTATTAATGAGAGAGGTCAGAGGAGAATGGTCAGACTGGTTCAAGCTGACAGGAAGGTGACAGTAACTCAAATAACCACATGTTATAACTGTGCTGTGCAGGAGAGAATCTCTGAATGTACAACATGTCAAAGTGGATGGGCTACAGCAGGAGAAGACCGTGAACATACATTCAGCGGCCACTTTACTAAGTACAGGAGGTAGGAGGTACCTCATAGAGTGGCCTTTGAGTGTACTTCCATGTTATCAGGAGTTTGAAAAGATTTGGCATGTCAACAGATACACTCAAAAACTCCTATAGTTGTGCCTTGGAGAGCATCTGACAGGCTGCATCACTGTCTGGTATGGAAGGGCTACTGCACAGGACCGAAAGAAGCTGCAGAAGGTTGTAAATCTAGTCAGCTCCATTTTGGGCACTAGCCTACAAAGTACCCAGGACCCCTTCGGGGAGCGGTGTCTCAGAAAGGCAGTGTCCATTATTAAGGGCCTTCAGCACCCAGGGCATGCCCTTTTCTCACTGTTACCATCAGGAAGGAGGCACACACTCAGCGATTCAGGAACAGCTTCTTCCCCTCTGCCATCTGATTCCTAAATGGACATTGAACCCTTGGACACGACTTCACCTTTTTTTTAATATACAGTATTTCTGTTTTTGCACATTTTTTAAAGTCTACTCAATATACGTAATTGATTTACTTGTTTGTTTATTAGTAGTAGTATTTTTATTTTATTTATTTTGTTTTCTCTGCTAGATTATGTATTGCGTTGAACTGCTGCTGCTAAGTTAACAAATTTCACATCACATGCTGGTGATTATAAACCTGATTCTCATTCTGATTCTGAGGATGGTATGTGACTTGGAAGCAAACACACAGGAATGGTGGTGTTCCATGAGTCCTCTTCTCTTATCTCTCTAGTTTTCTGGCCGAGGGAGACATTAAGCACTCTTGTTCATTTAAATAATTAATTATGCATTATATGTAGGAATACATTAATTGCATACATCATCACACTACCACGTGATGCGTGTGCACCTCGCTTAAACTCGAACTAGCCACTCATGCAGAAATAGGGTCTGCCATGAGTAACTTCAGAATCAAGTGAGAATCAGGTTGACATAAGTCGTGAAGTTTGCTGTTTTGTGGCAGCAGTACAGAGCAAGGATAACAAGTTACCATAAGTTACAATAAAATAAAAAAATAAGTAAGTCATGCAAAAGAGGTAAGAGTTCATGGACCTACCAGAGGGGGAAAAAACCTCCTCAAATGTTGAGTGTGCGGCTTCAAACTGCTGCACCTCCTTGCTGATGGTAGTATTGAGAAGGGGGCATGTCCCGGGTGGCGAGGGTCCTCAATGATGGATGCTGCCTCTTAAGGCACCGCCTTTTGAAGGTGTCCTCGATGGCGAGGAGGCAAGTGCCCATGATGGAACTGGACGGGTCTACAACACTCTGAAGCTTCTTACCGTCCTCAGGATTGGAGCCTCCGTGCCAGGTGGCAATGCAACCAATCGGAATGCTCTCCATCATTTACCTGTTGAAATTTGCCGGAGTCTTTGGCAACATTCCTAATGAAGAATGGTTGCTGGCATGCTTTCTTCATGTCAGCATCAAAATGTTGAATCCTCTGAGGTGCTCATGCCTGGGAACTTGAAGCTGCTCACCCTTTTCACCGTTGACCTCTCAGTGAGAATTGGTGCACGTTCTCCCAGCTTCCCCTTTCCGAAGCCTACAATTTATCCCTTATTAGTGTTGATGCAGAGTGCAAGGTCATTGTTCTAACACCACTCGACCAGCCCACCTCCTTGGCTTCCGTATGCCTTCCCGTACAGGCAGCTTTAAAGATCCAAGGGACTTTGGCTGATAGCATCTTCTAGTTAGGTGCAATTCTAAACTTTTCTTGGCAGCTTCCCTACAGACCTCCATTACAGTTATTACTGCAAACGGCCCCTCCTTCAGACCTCATCACCTCCAGTGTGATTGTCTCCCGTCGATTGGGACTGAAACCTACACTCCAGCAGCGCAACACCACTTCCCCACATCATCCAGTCACCTTCTCCTGGTTCAGAGTTACCCCAACCCAAACCAACATTGTGCCCCCACTCCTGGGCCTTTGTCCTCCATATTTTACACTAACGGATGCAGTTGAGAAAGAACGGACTGTTTATTCCCCTCCATGGATGCTACCTGAATTCCTCCAGCATTTTTAAAAAAATTTTATTTAGAGATACGACACAATAACAAGTCCTTCTGGTCCGTCAAGCCCACACCAGCCAATTACAATCAACTTACCAACTAGCACACCTTTGGACTGTGGGAGGAAACCAGAGCACCCGGCGGAAACCCACGCGGTCACAATGACAACGTACAAAGTCCGGCAGGAATTGTACCCAGGTCATTGGCACTGTAATAGCTTTACGCTAACCCTATACTACCATGTTGCCATGTGTTGCTCAAGATGTCGATCAATTGCTTAAACTCCCTCACCACCCAGGTCATGCTCTCTTCTCGCTGCTGCCATTAGGAAGAAGGTACAGGAGCCTCAGGACTCACACCCCTCAATCATCAGAATCTTGAACCAGAGAGGATAACTTCCCTCAACTTCACTTATAGACAATAGACAATAGGCAATAGGTACAGGAGTAGGCCATTCAGCCCTTCGAGCCAGCACCACCATTCACTGTGATCATGGCTGATCATCCATAATTAGTACTCTTTTGCTGCCTTCTCCCCATATCCCTTGACTCCACTATCTTTAAGAGCTCTAGCTAACTCTTTCCTGAAAGAATCCAGAGAATTGGCCTCCACTGCCTTCTGAGGCAGAGCATTCCACAGAACCACAACCCTCTGTGTGAAAAAGTTTTTCCTCAACTCCGTTCTAAATGGTCTACCCCTTATTCTTAAACTGTGGCGTCTGGTTCTGGACTCCCCCAAAATCAGGAACGTGTTGCCTGCCTCTAGCGTGTCCAATCCCTTAATAATCTTATATGTTTCAATCAGATCGCCTCTCATCCTTCTAAATTCCAGTGTATACAACCCCAGTCGCTCCAATCTTTCAACATATGACAGTCCCGCCATCCCGGGAATTAACCTCATGAACCTACGCTGCACTCCCTCAATAGCTAGAATGTCCTTCCTCAAATTTGGAGACCAAAACTGTACACAATACTCCAGGTGTGGTCTCACCAGGGCCCTGTACAACTGCAGAAGGACCTCTTTGCTCCTATACTTAGTTCCCCTTGTTGTGAAGGCCAACGTGCCATTAGCTTTCAACTTGCCCCATCATTGAAATGTTATCACAACCAATGGACTCACTTTTAAGGATTTTTCATCTCATGTTCTTGATATTTATTGCTTATTTACTAATTATTATTATTTCTTTCTCTTTGTACTTACACAATGTTCTGCACTCCAGATGAACACCCACTTTGGGCGGTCTTTCACTGATCCTGTTATGATTATTATTCTATTGATTTATCGAGTATGCCCAGAGGAAAATGAATCTCATGGTTGTATATGGTAACGTAAATGTACTTTGATAATAAACTTGCTTTGAACGTTGATCTTTGTCTTTGTGCATAACTTAAGTATAACTTAAGTAAGTCCTGCCTTACTTTAGTCATGGGGCCTGGCACACAATAGACATCTGCGGCAGGGGTCCATGTCAAGAACATTTTTTGATCTGGCATGTAACTCAAGTTCAGCACACGTTCCCGGCGCACAAAGAATTCCATAAAACTATGGACCCCTGCAGCACAGAGAGCAGTCAATTTGCCCCATTAAACCTAAGCTGTCCAAAAGAGGACCTAGGGAGGTTCATCCAACTTCCAAACAACAGTGCCTAGATCATTTAAAAATTGCAGCAGGCCAGGCAGCATCTATAGGAAGAGGTACGTCGACGTTTCGGGGTCTCGGCTGCCTGGCCTGCTGCGTTCACCAGCAATTTTTATGTGTGTTGCTTGAAATTCCAGCATCTGCAGATTTCCTCCTGTTTGCAGATCGTATATTTATTTATTTGTTTGTTTGTTTGTTTAGATACAGTGTGGAGTAGGCCATTCTACCCCTTTGAGCCACTCTGCCCTGCAACCGCACCCCCCCCCCGATTTAATGCTAGCCTAATCGCTGGACGATTTACAATTACCAATTAACCTTCCAGCCAGGAGGTCGCTGGACTGTGAAAGGAAACCGGAGCACCTGGAGGAACACCAAACAGTCACAGAAAGAACTTTCAAACTTCTTACAGGCAGAGCAAGAACTGAACTTGGATCACCTCTACTGTAAAGCATTGTGCTAACAGTCATGTATTAAATATTTCAATAATACTTGAGTAATCTTGTATATATTAAGCATTAAGCATTCTTGTTTGTCTAAAGAATTAATTATGGGTTATATGCAACAATACTTAAACTGTATACATTATCACACTACCACGTAACACGTGTGTGCCTCACTTAAAGTACACATGAACTAATCCAGCATTCCTGGACTCCCGTGTATTTATTTGAATTAGTTTAAAGTTTTGAAGTTACGAAACATAACACTAACCACTATGCTACCGTATCGGCCCATGACTTCGTGAGGTGCTGAAAGAGAACTTCTCATCAAGACTTCTTAGAAGACAATATACTCTCTTTTAATCATAAGGACAAAGCAACAACAAAAGACAATATAAATTTGGTGCAACACAGACAAAATGCTGGAGGGACTCAAAAGGTCAGGCAGCATCTGCGGAGAAGAGTAAACAGTCGATGTTTTGGGCCGAGACCTTTCATCAGTTCTGATGAAGGGTCTCGGCCCGAAACGTCTACTATTTACTCTTTTCCATAGATGCTGCCTGACCTGCTGATTTCCTCCAGTATTTTGTGTGGGTCGCTTTGGATTTCCAGCATCTGCCGACTTCCTTGTGTTTACGATCTGCTGCTCCACTGCAAAGTCTCTTCGAGGGATGCCTACCCTGAAGAGGTTTAAATCTTCCCTTCGACGGGAGTTTGGTGAAACCCTCTCTCACTGTCCTTCTCTGTGATCCCTGATGCCCTCCAACTCTTCGACTACGTGCTCGCCAAGAGCCTGTACCACAGCCGCATATCCTTCCTGGGAACCTGTCTTCACCACCATCTTCAGCCACAGGGCTTCCAGATCCATTTTCAGGCTACCCCGTTCGGACCCACCGAGGACCCCAGGTACTCACAGTCAATTGACTGCTTCTCCTTCCGCTTTCTACACAACACCCTTTCCATCATGTGGAGATAACTGATGGTCCTGTCACAGCTTCAGGACTCTCTCTCTGAGTTCTGATGATTGTCAACTGTTTACTCTTTTCCATAGATGCTGCCTGGCCTGCTGAGTTCCTCCAGCATTTTGTGTGCACTACTTTGGATTTCCAGTATCTGGTTTTCTCATGTTTGTGACATAAATTTGTTGCTGTCAATTACATTATTCAGCCTTGACAAGCTATATTGCAAAAGCTGTTGTCTGGCAGAAGAGGAACTAGAGTGTTAGAGTATTTGTTCATCTATTTTACTTATGCTGAAATAAATTACAGCTGCATCAGTAGAAATTTAATACAGCGAATTCCTTGCTTTCCTGATGAAAGAGTCGACACAGTTGTGAAAGGGATTGTCTACACTTTTCTCATTCTGGATAATGGTAGCAATGAAACTTGCAAACCGTTGTAACATTTGAGTCAATTCTGTCTAAACACTCACAGAGTTTGCATAGAAATCCATTCAAAAGCTTGCAACATCAAGGAAAGTAATTAATTCTAATCTCCTGTTTAGAACCTGCCTTTTTTGTAAGATTTCTCCACTTCTGTAGTCTCAGTTTAAACTGCTTGAATTGACGTGATCTGTTATCAACAGTTCAAGATTACAATGATGGTGCTTTTCAGTTCAACAACTTTAATTCTGCCAACTATTATCATACCTTGAGCCAGATGCTTTTTCGGGGAAACAGAACAACATCTACTTTATATTATATTAATGACCCTCCATCATAATCAATAGAGCATGTCGTTTAGCGATTGAGATTTTTGATAGCATAGTGTCAGACAGGGGAAAAAACAAGGTTTAATCTGTTGTGATTGGATCCCATCTTCTGTCGCAGTGGGAAAGAATTAAACACTTAACTGTGATGAAGAATCACATACTTGGCTGTACAATCGCTTCATCCAACAGTTAGAACCTTATTAAAATAAGGAATTTTGGAAAATTTTTGCCGGTTATAATTCATCATCTGAAATTATTTATTTGTGAAACACAAAGATTCATTTTGAATCTCAGGCCATTAATTCACTGTTCTGGCTTAACCGTTTTGTTGAAAACAACTCATCAGATCAAAAATAAAATCAAGATGCTGAAGGAACTCAGCGCGTCAGACAGCATCTGTCGAGATGAAGGGACATTTTGGGTCAGCTGGCCCGTTGAGATCCCCCAGCAACTTGGTTTCTTTGCTGAGGATTCAAGTATCTGCAGTCTCTTGTGTCTCCTCTCTCCATCAGATTTCTGAAATATTCATTTTCCAGCAAGCTGGTTTAAAAGGCTGTTTTATTCAGCAATGAATGCACACGCAACTTTTTGAAGTTCATAGTTCAAAGAACATTTATTATCAAAATATGTATACCATATGCTACCTCGAGATTCAACTTCTTGCAGACTATCCAGAAGATTAAGTTGCATGGGATCTGCGACGAATTGTCTGTTTGGATTCAGAACTAGCTTGCGCCTAGAGGACAGAAGGTAGTGGTTAAAGGAACTCATTCGAGCTGGAGGTCTGTAATTGGTGGCGTTCTGCAGGGATCGGCGCTGGGACTTCTGCTGATATGTATGAATGACCTGGATGAAAATGTAGATGGGTGTGTTAGTAAGTTTGGAGATAATATTACGATCGGTGGAGTTGTAGAAGTCTGGCAAAGGATACAGCACGATATAGATCAGTTGCAGATATGGGCAGAGAAATGGCAGATTGAGTTTAACCCAGACAAATGTGAGGCGTTGCACCTTGGTAGGGGATATGCAAGGAGACAGCACACTTAACTGAGCAGAGAGATCTTGGGGTCCAAGTGCATAACTCCATGAAAGTGGCCTCACGGGTCAATAGGGTGGTTAAGGCACCTTATGGAACGCTTGCTTTTATTAGTTGGGGTATCGAGTTCAAATGTCAGGAGGTTATGTTGAAACTTTATAAAACTCAGGTTAGGCCACATCAGGAGTACTGCGTACATTTCCGGTCATCCCCACTGTAGGAAGGACGCTGAGGCTTTCGAGAGGGGGCAGAAGAGGTTCACCAGGATGCTGCCTGGTTTAGAGGGCATGTGCTATCATGAGAATCTGGACAAACCTGTGTTGTTCTCTCTGGAGCGGTGGAGGCTGAGGGGAGATCTGATAGAGGTTTATAAGATTATGAGAGGCATAGATGGAGTAGATAGGGAGTATCATTTTCCCAGGGTATAAATGTCTAATACCAGAGGGCATGCATTGAAGGTGAGAGGGGGTAAGTTCAAAGGCGATGTGAGGGGTAAGGTTTTGACTCAGAGGTGGATGCCTGGAATGCTCTGCCTGGTATGGTAGGAGAGGCAAATACATTAGAGACTTTTAGGAGGTGTTTAGAGAGGTACATGAATGTGAGGAAGATGGAAGGATATGGACCCTGTATTGCTGGCTGGGATTAATCTTTGGGAGTTTTTGATTTACTTTTTTAGCTGGTTTGGTAGGCCGTAGGGCCTGTTCCTGTGCTGTACTCTTCTATGTTCAGCCACAAAACAATGAAACACAAATGAATTTACGAAAAACCCCCACACACCAAAGGCAGTCATACATCCAATGTATGAGAAAGAAAGAGTAAATCATGCAAACAATACATACATATATATATAGCGTGGTTGTATTTTATTGATATCCTATATGTGCTTGCTATCTTGTATGTGAGAGGGCTAGGCCTCAAACCATGTTGTTACCTGTTTACAGCCGGCAGGTTGAGGCGTTGGAGCTGGTGGTTTCCACCAGGGGTAGCGTCCATGCTAGAGTGGGTGGTGCCCCCTAGTGTTCTCTTGGGAAAAGGCAAGCTGCATTGTGGTCAACTGCAGATCTCTGTAGCATTCATGACTCAGGTCTGGACTTTTTTATTGAGTGGTGATACCTTGTTGAGCTTGCTACTTTGTATGTGCTATGTGTGCTTTGTGCTGTGTATGATTGTTGGTGTTGTGTTTTGTACCTTGGCCCCAGAGTAACACTGTCTCTTTTGACTATATTACCGGGTATTTGAATACAGTTAAATTGAATTGAATTGAAAAAGCAGTCTACAGGACATGAATCACAGTCCTCAAAAGTGATTCCACAGCCACGTAGCCAGTTCAGCACTGCAGCCAGTCCTGCAGGCTGTGGTAGCTGCAGGTCACAGCCGCGGAGCCATGTTCAGCACTGAGACGGCTGCCGATGGCTGCAAGCTGCAGAGTCAGTTCAGCGCCAAGGCTAGTAAAGCCTTCTGGAGCGGTGAGCCAAATACCGGTTCATCCTCCGCCCTCGGCCTTGACACCGAGATTAATGTATTAGTGTATTGATTGTTGTTTTCGTCCGGTTCTTCAGTTCAGAAAAACATATCATCAGTACTTGGACGTACATTGTCATGATTCAATATTACTGGTTCAAGGCCCTGGTAGTCCCAGCCAAGTCCTTATGTAAGCTGACATCATTTCTAGGACATGACTCATTATCTCTCCCTCATGCCAATGAACAGCTTTGCCAGTATCATTCATAAACTTAAAAAAAACACAATATGTTCTGGATTTATTAAAAGATGTGCATCCTTCATAGAGATAAGCTTTCAGGTCACAAGGAGTGTTATTCGAGTTTTTTTTTAAAAATCATGTGATTTGTGAGACATTTAGCTTGCCTACATGAATTGTCTTTGATCAGGACCCTTGTTCCTGAGGTACAATGAAAGGAGGACTGGGGTTATCCATGTGCTTGCCGTCTCTAGACTAAACATTCGAGAAGTGACCAGACTGGGATTCTCTGTATTCCTCGGGCTATCCAGACCTCCGATGCCTATGTCCAAGTCTGCATTACATCCCATTTTCGACTTGTGCTTGCTGACTTACGATGGCTCCTGGTTAGGGAACGTGAGAATTCAGTAATTCACACTTTTTGACAAATCCTTTCTTGGTTGCACTCCTCCCTGTCTCTGTAATTCCCCTGCTGCCCTACATCTGCTGAGATATCTTGTTCTCCAGTCCTGGCCTCTCTGTCACCTCTGACCCTTTGGAGACCATCTGGAATGCATTGTCTAGAGCAGTGGCGGGGAAGGGCTCTGCTGTGGCCTTCAAGAGAGAAATGACTAGATGTGTTGTGAAGAAATGTTCTTTCTTGTTTCCGTTTGCATGATTTATTTGTTTTTTTTTGTGTATGCGGAGGGGGTTTGGGGTTTGATGTCCTTGTTGCTGTTTGCACAACTTTCTTTTTGCGCATTGGGTGGCGTTGTTTTACTTTCAATGGCTCTTTCTTTGTTCCGTGACTGCCTGGAAAAAACGAATCTCAGAGCTGAATACTGCATATTGTACATACGAATGTACATTGTACCTTGAGAAGGGACCACAGCTTCAAACTGGTAAGTCACAGAGACATAGAACACGGAAGCAGGATATCTGGCCCATCTCAATCATGGTGCCTAGTCCCATCTACCCACACCCGGACCATAGCCTTCCATATCCTTCTCATCCATGTAGCTGTCCAAACTTCTCTTCAGTGTTGCAACTGAACTCATATCGACCACCTCCACCGGCAGCTTGTTCCACACTTGCACCACTCTCTGAGTGAGGATGTCCCCCCTCAGGTTCCCCTTGGATATTTCACCTTTCACCCTAAACCTTTGACCTCTAGCTCTAGTCTCACCTAACTACAGAGGTTAAAATCCCTACTTGCAATAGAAAGGGTTCAAAGGAGGTTCATGAAAATGATTCTGGGATTGAAAGGCTTATCGTATGAGGTGCGTTTGATGGCTCAGGGTCTGTACCCACTGGAACGCAGAAGAATGAGGGGGGATCTCATTGAAACCTATCAAATATTGGGAGGCCTCAATAGAGTGGATGTGGACAGGATGTTTCCTATTATGGGGGAGACTAAGACTAGAGGACACAGCCTCAGTAAAGAGGGATGCCCATTTAGAATGGAGGCGAGGAGGAATTTCTTTAGCCAGTGAGTGGTGAATCTGTGGAATTCATTGCCACGAGTGGCTGTGGAGGCCAAGTCTTTATATTTATGTAGAGGCTGATAGACCCTTGATTAGTCAAGGCATGAAGGGATATGGGGAGAAGGTAGGAGACTGGGGCTGAGAGGGAAATGGATTAGCCATGATGAATTGGCAGAGCAGACTCGATGGGCCAAATGGCCTAATTCTGCTCCTGTATCTAATGGCCTTATGCATTTACCCAATCTATTAGCTCTCATAATTTTGTATCCTTCTATAAGACCTCCCCTCATTCCCCTGTTACTCTGATCCTCAAGTCCCACCAACCTTCTTGTAGCTAACACCAGCATCATAAATACAGGAGCTTCTGTAGATGCTGGAAGTCTTGGGTCACACACACAAAATGTTGGAGAAGCTGAGTAGGTCAGGTAGTGTCCTACAGGAGAGAATAAACGGCCGGCTTGAAACGTTGACTGTGTATTCCCCTCCACTGATGTCGCCTGACTTGCTGAGTTCCTCCAGCACCTTGTGCATATAGCTCTGGCATCCAGTGGCCTCTTCCTGTGCTGTACCATTTAATAATTCTACATGACTTTAGTTGCAATCTGTTGATGTAGTTATATGTATAGTAGTTGTCAATTCCCACTGAGTAGTTCCAAATGACAACAAAGCATTTACCAGTGGAAGGCGAATACAGTCCTGAAGCTCACGTTCCCATAGTCATTCTCAAACAGTGTGTGGAAGCAGACGTGATGTCATCCTAATGGATAACTTCCCCTAAGAGGGACATGTGGATACTTCAGAGCTGAAGATTAAAGATTAGCTTTTCTTGTCACCCATTAAAACTTACAACGAAATGCATCATTTGCGTCAAATCAAACTGTGAGGATTGTGCCGGGGGAAGCCTGCAAGTGTCGCCGTGTTTCTGGTGCCAACGTCGCACAGGCACAACTCATTAATCCAAACTCTACCCTTTGTTCAGTCGTTATGCGCCACGTCGTATGATATGGGCGATCATGGTCTATCTACGACTATGATTGCTCTTGGCAATACTTTCGACAGAAGTGGTTTGCCATTGCCTTCATCTGGGCCGTGTCTTTACAAGATGGGTGACCCCAGCCATTATCAATACTCTTCAGAGATTGCCTGCCTGGTGTCAGTGGCACCAGCTGCTCATACGACCATCCACCACCTGCTCCTATGGCTTAACATGGCTATGATCGGGGGGGCGGGGGGCGAAGCAGGTGCTACACCTTGTCCAAGGGTGACCTGCAGGCTAGCAGAGGGAAGGAGCACCTTACACCTCCTTTGGTAGAGACGGATCTCCAACCCCTGACCCACTCTACCCCTATGTCTTTGAAATGTGGGAGGACACCATTTTATTAGGTACAGGAGTGTATATACATGGTCTTCTGCTGCTGATAACCTTTGCCCCTGAAATCATGTTGAGAAAAACTTCAAAAATCTCCCAAATATCCCCATGAACAGCTGATTATCTCCAGTGATCACGGCCAGACTCAAATAAGTAAGTTACACGGCAATGGAAACCCCACAAGTAGGAGAATCATGATTCCGGACCAGTACGTAGATAAATATAGAAGTGTAAGAGGCCCTGTCACGAAATTTAGTTCTTCATTAACCAACAGTTACGTAATGGGCTGTGGATTACACATGCATTGTTTCAAAATCAGTAAAAAGATCCCAACTTCCAAGCTCAAAGACCCATTTGGAGAGAGCCTCCAAGCAATAACATGGAATAGGAGTACTTAATAGGTGTACAGTGAACGTACCCCTTTCAAGCTTATAACAATATCTCATGTACACTCAGAATCACTTTATTAGGGACATCTCTACACCTGCTCATTAATGCAAATATCTAATCAGCCAATCTTGTGGCTGCAACTCAATGCATAAAAGCATGCAGACATGGTCAAGAGGTTCAATAGCTGTCCAGACCAAACATCAGAATGGGGAAGAAATGTGATCTAAGTGGCGTTGACTGTGGAATGATTGTTGGCACCAGAAGGGGTGGTTTGAGTATCTCAGAATCTTCTGAGGTTTTCACACACAGCAGTCTCTAGAGTTTACAGAGGATGGTTTGAAAAACAAAAAAGGTTCAGTGAGCAGCAGTTCTATGGGCCGAGATCACAAACACGTGAAAATCTGCAGACTATGGAAATCCAAACCAACACGGACAAAGTGCTGGAAGAACTCAGCAGACCAGGTAGCATCTACGGAAAAGAGTAAACAGTCGACGTTTTGGGCCAAACCCTTCGTCAGATGCTGATGTCAGAGAGAGGTCAGAGGAGGATGCCCAGACTGGTTTAAGCTGACAAGAAGGTGACAGGAACTCAGTAATCATGCAGTGGTTATAACAACGGTGTGCAGAAGAGCATCTCTGAATGCACAACACATTGAAACTTGAAGTGGATGGACTACAACAGCATAGTCTGTAAACCCCAACAAGTAGACGTTTTGATCATTAAAGAGAAGTACAAGAGAAGCTGGAAAATAAAGATATTATTGTAAAAGAAACCTCAAACAGCATTAGTAAACAAAGTATGCAGTGTGTGACACGTCTGTTGGGTTTCTTCTTAATATGTTTTTCACTGCCTTTGTGTTTTCAGAGTTTTTGTAGTATCCATCAAGAAGAAGGTACAGGGGCCTCGGGACCTGTTATGTTTTGCAATTTCAAAACATTAAACTAATTCAAAGGAAAACAAGGGAGCTGAGAGATGTGAGTCTTAAGCTTGTTCTTTACCTTATGCAAGGCACGCTATCACCCGGTAGCATTATAACATATGCAAATCACATACCCTACATATAGCCTGTAATGAATTAGTTAATTGAACAAGAATGCTTAATTAAACAATATATTTACAATTACAATATTACTCAAATATTAAATACACAGCACTCTTTCCCACTTAGCTATCAACTCCAACTCAATATGGAATGTGTCTCGACTCTGTACACAATATACTATCTAATACTACTACTATACCGACATCCGCAGCATGGTAAATTTTAAATTGTTCCATTCATACCTAAAGATTTAATCGCTGTGGAGGATCTCTTACTCTTGGCAGCTGAGATTTGTGGCTGTGAAAACAATCTCACGTCCTGGGGCCTCCTCTATGGTGGTTGTAGGAGCTGTAGGGGTCACCCACCTTGTAAAGACACTGCCCAGAAGGCGATGACAAACCACTTCTGTAGAAAAATTTGCCAAGAATAATTATGGTCATGGAGGCCATGGTTGCCAATGTCATATGACATGGCACAAATGATATATATATATATATAAATTTAAACAGTCGTGTGTTGGCGCGTGGCCAAGTGGTTACGGTGTCGGTCTAGTGATCTGAAGGTCGCTAGTTCAGGCCTCAGCTGAGGCAGCGTGTTGTGTCCTTGATCAAGGCACTTAACCACACATTGCTCTGCAACGACACCGGTGCCCAGCTGTACTGGCCCTAGTGCCCTTCCCTTGGACAACATCGGTGGCACGGAGAGGAGAGACTTGCAGCATGGGCAACCGCCGGTCTTCCATACAACCTTGCCCAGGCCTGCGCCCTGGAAACCTTCCAAGGCGCAAATCCATGGTCTAACGAGACTAACGGATGCTTATAAACAGTCATGCAGAAAGGGAAGGGCAAGTTACTGAGGTGGTGTTCACGGGTTCACCGTTCATTCAGAAATCTGATGTGGAGAGGGCTACACCTGAAACATTGAGTGTGTGTCTTCAGGCTCCCGTACCTCCTCTTTGATGTCCTGGGTTATGGTGGTTCTCAACGATGGGCGCTGTCTTTTGAAAGCGTCCGTGTCGCTGGGGAGGCCAGTGCCCATGATGCACCCAATGTCCCTGGAAGTGAGAGGATTGCGTGTTTGTTGGGAGCACTGCTGACCTGCCTCATGACTGACAGTGTGCAGACAGAGACGTGCAGGCGCCTTTAGACAGCGCCTCTGCAACCTTGGTGTAGCTCAGAGTAGAGCAGGCGGTTGGTGGACAATGATAAAAGTGGGCCCACTGTTTAGGTGATAGTCAGCGGGCCATGACTAGCTAGGCGAACCATGCAGTTGTGCCAGCTGAACACAGAAACTATGACAGCATTGGTTTGCTCTGCAGCATCAGAAGTGGTAAGCACAGGTTAGATGTGCTCCTGTGTCTGTTCTCAGGGTCAAAGCAATTTACCCCGGGTGCCTCTTCAAGTGATTTAGAGTATGAAGACACATAGTCTCCTTTTATTGTCATTTAGTATGCATGCATTAAGAAATGATACATTATTTCCTCCGGTGCGATATCACAAAATACAGGACAGACCAAGACTGAAAAAACTGACAAAATCACATAATTATACATATAGTTACCAACAGTGTAACAATACCATAACTTGATGAAGAAATCCATGAGCACAGTAAAGTTCAAAGTTTCTCAAATGTCCCAAATCTCACGCAGACGGGAGAAGGAAGAAAAACTCTCCCTGCCATGCCGACCACAATCCGACTCTGAGTCATCGGGAAACTTCGAGCTCTGATCAGTTCTCCGACACTAAGTACTGAGCGCCATTTCTGTCCGAACGATTCGACCTCCTTCTCGGTCGCCAAAAGCAGGCAAGGCCGGGGATTTTGAGGCCTACCCTCCGAAAGATTCCCGACCACACAGTAACGACAGCAGCGAATGGGCGTTTCAGAAATTTCTCCAGATGTTCTTCTGTGCTTTCACATCCACCCTCCATCAAATCAGACTTGTCCACGGCCCCTATTTAACAGATACGATATCATTTTTCACAGGAGGGCTGCGCACGCGCAGTGCGCTGCCATCTTCTCCTCCCACCTCTTTCAACTGAGTGAAATCGCTCAGTTGTGATATTATCATTTGATAGAAAGATGCTCCCAGGCAGTACCTGATTAAATATATACTTTATCTGCTAATCCAGAACTTCAGAAAAATGATTGAGATTGTATAAACAGGTGGAACATAAATATCGGTGGGAATTGTTGTTCCTCTCCACAGCTCATGATGCATCGGGTGGCAACCTTGATGTTTCGTTAGTATTTGTCTGTTTTTGACAAGGCCGAGGTGCTGGCTCTTCTCTTAACCCAGCACGGATGGAAAGTGTGCAGGAAGCCAGCTGGACGTGGGCCCAGGACCACTCGCCTCGAGGTCCGGTGCGGATGCCACTACATCACCAGCCGGCAGCCAATGAGAATGGTTCTTATCTAACACCCAGGCAAAGCATGCCTCCCAAACCTCACACTATTCCAACATTTACGTTTTCACCTCCAACAACATGCAAACAAATTTCCAATGGCGTTAGGTAAAACTGTTCAAAAACAAAACACAGTGTAAATCTGTATGTTTCTGAGGGCAGATCAAATGTTTGCGGCGACTTTGCATTCTGCCTCAGACACACAGACCCTTAGCGATTTTTTCAGCTGTTCAACAGATGTGAATGGCAAACAGTGGGAAATGGTTTCACTCTGGCAAGCGTGCAGGCTCCATAGGAGCAAGGTCCAGCTCTATTGTCTGCCAAGGACAGATGGTTCTTGGATTAATAGAAAGACGAATGACAAGAAATAAGGAAAAGAAATCAGCAGAAGGTTTGAGGGGGCCATATGCTGCAGATTAGCTGAACTACTGTGAGTAAAGTGATAGAAGAGTGACTGTTAAAGGAATTGCACTTAATGTTCACTGGATCCAGAACAGTGAAGATTTTCTCGTGATAAATGGCAAACATATTGATCAAGCTCTGAATGGTAATTCATTCTAGTCCGGGTCGAAGCCCCTGAGCATAGCTATTCTCTGGGGGGGCAGGGCGGGGTGTGAGAATAGAATGTTTTCTTATTTTCTGCTCAGCAACACCATGACCATTTCTGATTTGATGTCACCCAGGTCAAATGACATACAATTTTCCAAAATCTTCCTCAAGGTCAAACTTAAAATGATAAATCAAGCAAGGAATCAGAATCAGGTTTAATATCAATGCATGGGTCATGAAATTTGTCGTTATGTGGCAGCAGTACTTTGCAATGCATATTAATAAAAACTGTAAATTACAGTATTTTTTAAAGTTACATTAAATAAGTGGTAAAAAAATGTAGTGAGGTAGTGTTCATGGGTTCAGTGTTCATCAGAAATTGGATGGCAGAGGAGAACAAGCTGTTTCTGAATCGTTGAGTGTGTGCCTTCAGGCTCCTGTACCTCCTCCCTGATGGTAGCAATGAGAAGAGGGCATGTCCTAGATGATGGGGGTCCTTAATGATGGACGCCACCTTTTTGACACATCGCTCCTTGAAGATGTTCTGGATGCTGGGGAGGGTGATGCCCACTTTCTGCAGCTTATTTCAATCCTGTGCAGTCGCACCACACCCCCACCCCCTCCCCCCCGATACCAGACGGTGTTGCAGCCAGTTAGAATGCTCTGCACGGTACATCTGTAGAAATTTGTGAGCGTCTTTGGTGACATACGAAATCTCCTCGAACTCCTAATGAAGTATAGCCGTTGCTGTGCCTTCTTTGTAACTGTATCAATGTGTTGGGCTGAGGATAGAGCCTCAGAGGTGTTGACACCTAGGAACTTGAAATTGCTCACCCTTTCCACTTCCGATGCCTCTATGAGGACTGGTGTGTGTGCCCTCATCTTACCCTTTCTGAAGTCCACAATCTGTTCTTTGGTCTCGCTGATGTTGAGTACAAGGTTGTTGCTGTGACATCACTCAACCAGCTGATCTATCTCGCTCCTGTACACCTTCTCATTAACAAAAGTAGTGTCATACCGTTACATTCTATTAATATATATTACACTGCCCTGCTGTATTTACTGTTTTATAGATCTTTGGATGAAATCTAGTCAAATTAACTTCAGTGAATTGCAACAGAGATTTTTACTCTACATGTCTGTCTGTCTGGGTACCATATCCGACGCGGACTTTGGTGACCATGGTTTTCCATATAGATCTATCCTTCGTTTTTTGGATGACTTCCATTTCCTCGATGTGTAACCACCTGGCTATGCTTTTGATGTACATAAGCCGAGGTCTTCCTCTAGGTTTGCTCCCCTCGATCTTTCCAGAGAGTATGAGTTTTTCTAGTTCATCTTTCCGCATGATGTGTCCTAGGAATCTGAGTTGTCTTTCTCTTATTGTTGGTATGAGTGATTGAACTGTTTGGGCTCTTCTGAGAACTTCTTCATTTGATGTGCGTGTGGTCCGCGATATTTTTAACATTCTCCTGTAGAACCATAATTACTCTACTTACCAAACATAAATTAAACCCAAAAATGAAGGGGTACCAACCTTCACTATTTATTCATTCTATCCAAGCTAAGGCACAATTTACAATATTTTGTAACACATTAAACCCCCTAATAACTCATCAGAAAGATGGGGGGGTCAGGATACAAAGGAATTGTAAGATGCTCGCCCTCAGGTCACCCTTAGGCAAGGTGTAGCACCTGCTTAGCCCCTCTCTGCTCTTAGACTCCCACACCCTAAGAAATATCCTCTCCACATTTTTTCATTTTTTCTTTATCTCTTTCTCTCTCCCCCCTCCCTCTCTCTCTCACCCTCTCCCCTGTCTCTCTCTCATTCACTCCCCCCCTCTCTCTCCCTCCTTTCCTCCCTCCATCCCTCTCCCACTCCCTCCCTTATACACATTGATTGATTGTATGCCCATAGAGTGCCACTTGGCACAGGAGTGTCCGTACATAAGGTAACTCTGACGGGAAACGATAAAGTAGTGGTGGTTGTGGGGGGGGGGTGGACGGGTGGTTTAGTGGGTAGAAGTGTTGATCAGCCTTACTACTTGGGGAAAGTAACAGTTCTTGAGTCTGGTGGTCCTGGTGTGTTTGCTACGTAGCATGCTCCCTGATGGGAGTGGGACAATCAGTCTATGAGCAGGGTGTATGGAATCCTTCATGATGTTACCAACTCTTTTCTGGCCCCTTTCTGTATAAATGTCCTTGACAGTGGATAACCTGTTGAATTTTTCTTCCACCACAGATTCTGCCTGAATATTTTCTCTTCCTTTAATTTGATTGTGATGATCCTGTCACCATTGATCAAGACTTGCTGAAGTTAGGTTAAGGTAATATAAATCTGTAGTGATGTGCTACACACAGAGCTAGAAATAACGACACGCAGTCGGTGAGTTGTACTCGAGACTGGTTCATTCAAACTTCGCGGCACTGGCTTTTATGCAGTTCCGTTCCCGCCCTCTCTGGGCGGAAATGACGCCAGAGGTGCATTACAAAAGCCTCTTCCCACGCGCGGGCTTTCTCCCCTTGCTGGTGAAGAAGGCCTGGCGCCATTTTGGGGCTGGCCTCTCTGCCAACGCGCGCACCATTTTGTGAGCCGGTTCCCCTGCGTAGAAAGTGGGTCGCCACAAATCCTTAATTCTCCTGTGATTGAACAACTCGTCTCTTCTTTCTCAGGAGAATTTAAAATGTTGGTTCTGAAGACAGTGAGACAGAGGAGCAGAATTAGGTCAATCAGCCTACCCCTCCATTCCATCGTTCCTCAAGCTAAAAGGTGGCCAGACGATGAAAAAACTCTTTTTCAAAAAATACACAGATCAATAACATAATACGTAGATCAGACAACCTGACAGAGCATGAGATTGCCTAAAAATTACATGCAGTGATACACACTGCAGAGTCAGCCAAGAAGTAAATTTACCTTTTTATTGACAATAAAACTTGTCAAACACATTTGCCTCTGCTTAATACATAGTCATTTCCACTAAATTCATTTGTGCATATTCAGATTGCCAAATTCCCAGTTTGGGTGGGTTCGTAGTTTGACCCAGAGCTCCTAACAGTCACAAGCCAATTCTAGCACCCTTTCTGGAAGACCATTTGGAGACGTCTCGCCATCCAGTTTCCCTTCCATTCCTTCACTTGCCTCTGACAGCTCAGAACAGATTCAAAGGTTCAGTCCCTGGTCTGTGCCTAATTTGCTGAGCTCCAGAGGGTAATTATGCGAGAATTCCAGCTGACCTTGGTCAGTGAATTATATAAACTACCCTGTTTCCTGTTATTGGAAGACATACAGTATTTATGATTAGAAAGGCATTTATTGATAGTGACCATCTGTAACTACACTGCAGAGTGCACAGTTATTGGCTTTTACTGTTTTTGGCTTAAAGAGTTACTCTGAATATGATATTTAAAATAAAGAAATATTATGGAACACTGAAAATGAGAAAAATGTATTGTAATATATAATCATTTTCATAGATTTACATTTTTATATTAATTTATATTTAAATGCTCATATTTTTGGAAGATTAATTTATGCATTTATGGTTTGCAACTATACTTTAACTATGGATCTTTTTAACTCCATCCCATTCACACTGGGGACACTCAGAGTACTGAACTGACCATATGAACTGGTCCCCAGATGGCTTCCATATCCCACCACCTGTGATGTGATTGTGGTTAATGCTACATCTCCCATTACACTCTCTGACATTTGCCCAACCCCTTCACCTTTATCCCTTCAGAAGCTACTCTATGTCCCCCCCCATTCTTCTGCTTTCTTCCCCCACTCTTTCCTCACCTCAATCAACCTCTCCCTCACCCATTAAAATCCTTCCACACTTTCTATCCAATTCCTCCTTTCTCTCCATTTGCTCTTCTTTCCCTCTATACCTTTCCCCTTCTCTAACCAAAATTCATCCACCCTCACTCTCCATCTGCTCTCTGTCTCTTTCTTGCCCCTTCTTTATCTCCCCAACAGCTTTTCTCCTCGCCCATTCTCTGTCTCACCACCCTCTCTCTCTCTCTCTCTCTCTCTCACTCTTCCTTCCCTTTCTCTTGACATCCTCACCCCTCTCTCCTCCATGCCGCACCCTCTGTCTCAAACACCTCAGCTGTCCAACAGATCCCACTGACAGCAGGAGACTGAGCTGTGCACAACCAATATGAATAGGACAAACACAAGAAAGTCTGCAGATGCTGGAAATCCAAAGCAACACGCATACAAAATACTGGAGGTTCTCAGCAGGTTGGGCAGCATCTATGGAAATGAATAAACAGTTGATATTTTGGGTCGAGACCCTTCTTCAGGACTGGCATCCTATATTAATATGAGGCCTTCACTCCTAGGCCTAGTGTTGTGAGGCGGAGTCAGGGACTCCAGAATGCGGCATGACCATAAGAACAGTGTAATTGTGGGCCTTTGGCACAGTTCAGGTTTACTCATGGCAGGAAAAGGCAATTCTGAAGCTACAATCAGTGCGAAATATTCCATGAAAGTAGCAAGTCTATCCTTTAGTAATAAATTATCCATCCAGAGAGAATGCTTTGTATGGTGCAGCAATGAAATTGGTGGGTCAATGAGCCATGCGGGTTTCTTTGGGCTCCTGAAATAAAGGCTATGCTCAGCTTTCTTGGCCGGGACAGGCTGTTGGTGATGTTCACACCAAGAACTCAACACCACAGACGTAGACAGGAGCACGTGCACCAATTCCCTTTCTAAAGTCAATGACCAGATCTTTTGTTTTGCTGACATTAGGGAAAGACTGCTGTCATGATACTGTTAGGCCATATTCTGGAGTTAGGGTACATAGCAAATATTAATTTCACCAGCAACCAATCCAGATTTGAATGTGGGTTGCGGATTGATTTAAAACACAGTCCTGAACAATTGGACCTCAGACGCCCGCATATGCATGAATGCTACCTTGAGTTAGTAGCAATTAACATTCATTTTCAGTGTCTGGAGTGTGGCTGCGAAGAAGGAGGGAGTGAAAACTATATGTATTTCAAAGGAAGCACTGTAGATACATTGTAACTATAGAATTGTCCTGCTGTTACCTTTGATCTTTAGCATATAAAAATGTCATGTAATATTGGGTCAAGCAGGCCTCTTCCTCCTAGAGTGTCTCAATATGATGGCTGCTGCCTGTTTTTGTTGAATAAAATGCTTCTTTATCCACCAGCTACAGTGTCTCTCTGGTGACTTTGTTCACTAAGCTTTCTGTCACTCAGAAAAAAAGAATAATTTTCATCACATAACACCAGAGGAAAAACTATATTACTCAGATAAGTTTCTTGTTCATGAATTACACTGTCAGTCAAAGTGAAATAAATGATGTTATTTGCATCTGCCATAAGTGGAATTTCCCGGCGGCCAACCATTTTAGTTCCCATCTCCATTCCCCTTCCGACACGTTGGTCCATGGCCTCCTCTTCTGCCGTGATGAGGCCACTCTCAGGGTGGAGCAGTAACACCTTGTATTCTGTCTGGGTGGCCTCCAACCTGATGGCATAGACGTCAGTTTCTCCTTCTGGTAATATTCCTTTTTCCCTCTCCCTTCCTTCTTCTTCTATTCCCCACTCTGTTCTCTTACCTCTTCTCCTCACCTGCCTATCACCTCCCCCTGGTGCCCCTCCTTCCTCACTTTTTTCCCCATGGTCCACTCTCCTCTCCTATCAAATTCCTTCTTCTCCAGCCCTTTACCTTTCCCACCCACCTGGCTTCACCTATCACGTACTAGCTCAGGGGTTCCCAACCTTTTTTAAGCCACGGATCCCCACCATTCACTGAGCGGTCCATGGACCACGGGTTGGGAGTCCCTGTCTAGTTAGTCCTCTATCCTCTCCCCCCAACTCCCTCATTCTGGCATCTTCCCCCGTTCTTTCCAGTCCTGAAGAAGGGCCGCTGCCCGAAACGTCGACTGTCTATTCCTCTCCATAGATGCTACCTGACCTGCTGAGTTCCTCCAGCAATTTGTGTGTGCTGCTCCGGATTTCCAGAACCTGCAGAAGCTCTTGTGTTTAAAGATAACTGATGTGTACGGTGAGTGAATACCACGTTAACAGATCTAACTGAACAATTTGGAAAAACAGTGAAAACTTTGTATCTTAAAGAAGGGTGAAAATCACCACTAACTGCCCTGAGGATATATCTACATGGGCCTCACAGCCTTAAAGGAAAAAAAAACTTAGTCTGCCTAGCTTCACCTTCAGAGTAAAATACTCCTTTGTGCATTTCTCAGTATTAAGTCCTGCCCTCAAAAAAGCCATATAATCAAACTTTCCTTAGGCATCATAGCCAATTGCTTCAGAAATTTGACCTGGCTTACAAATTGTGTAATTTACATTATTTTGGACAAAAGAAAATAATTCTAAAAATACAGCCAGGGCACTGAACATTGGAATAATTATAAACTGTACCGATCATGCAAGGTAACAGAGGAAGGAAGACAGGCTGCAGATTCCGAATGCTGGCAAATAAATTGCCGAGTTGGTTAATGGAATTTTCCAGCCCTGCTGTGACACTCTCCTTGGCAGTGCTGTGTAAATCTGCAAAATCACCTCCAGCTGTGAAACCAGCGTCTATAGTGTGATGCCACTGGGCTGCAAGTAGCCATAATTTTCTACTTATCTACAAATCAGCTCAGTCTGGGTGAATTAGGTCCTGATCCTGTACAACTTCCACTCAGCTATTTAACCACGGTCAGCAGAGAAAGCAGAATATTATCAACAAGTTACAATGAGGGTGCATTCTACAGTGGCGAGCACATGCAAAATGGGCTGGGCTGGAATACATTAAAGATTTGAGAAGTTAAGGCATGCCAGCAAGTTTGCATTTATACAGCTTTGAAACACTTTCCAGTGTGTGATGAACTGCTCAATAATTCATAAGCAACCGTGTCCATTTGGAAATTAAGTTTCGCTGAAGAACTGATTTCATAAGCAGAGGCGCTGCTATTTATGTCACCAGCTCAAACAGGCAAACATTACGATTCAATGAGGCATAATCCAAGAAGAAATATATTAAAGTTCAAGAAAACATGCACAGCTATTGCTCAGATCTGCTCCTAAATAAATGTCACAAACACAAGAAAATCTGCAGATGCCGGAAATCCAGAGCAACACAAACAGGATGCTGGGGGAGCTCAGCAGGTCAGGCAGCACCTATAGAAAAGAGTAAATGGTCAACATTTTGGGCTGAAACGTCTGTCCTGATGAAGGGTCTCAGCCCGAGATGTCAAGTATTTTCTCTTTTGCATAGATGCTGCCTGGCCTCCTGAGTTCCTCCAGCACTTTGTGTGTGTGTTGCTCCGAAACAAATGCGCGTTTTTGCTTGTTTTTAATTTTCTTTGAATAACTTTCTCTTCAAAATGTGAGCATCCATTTAAGCAGTTCTCTGATTATCTGAGACATTTGAAAACAGATCTCTGGCGATAGTGATGCATCCAAAGGCCACATGGTGTTCTACAGCAGGGCTTCAGGGTCTACAATCGCATGTTTGCATTGACAAGGCCTCGGGGTTTCCACTAACATGGAAGAAGTAGATGTAGGCGAGGGGGGAAGCTTGTTGGAGATGATTGGTGAGGCAAATTTCACTTTATAGACCTTTTATCTTGTTATTTTATGCTCTCCTTATTTATTGCTATTTATTAATATCTGCATTTGCACAGTCTGTCTTCTTTCACTGATCCTGTTTACAGTTACTATTCTATAGATTTGCTGAGTTTGCCCACAGGAAAAATAATCTCAGGGTTGTACATGGTGACATGTATGTACTCTGATAATAAATTTTACTTTGAACTTTGAAATGTGGATGGCAGACTGGTCTAAAAACAATTAAACCCATCCCTAGCTGAGTTGTTCCAGTACAGTAACAATCCCAGCATCTGTTTAACAATGTGTAAAAATATTAACTCCTTTAATGCCCAAAAATCGTACAAAATGTGTGCTGTCTTAACATACGAAAAGTATAGTTTTAACATCCATCTTAAAGAATTAATTACAGAAGTATTTGCCATTATCGTGACAGATTACGTCTGTGATGAAAAGTGAAGGGTGATCAGGTGATTTTCCACAAAGGAGGCATAGACAATGCTTGAATCTATTCCAGAGGCAGATAGAAGTGGACTTTCACACAGTTTGGATAATTACATATAGTGTCAAGACCAGAACAACAGAATACTACAGAATCAAAGTCAGAATCAGAATCAGGTTTAATATCACTGGCATGTGTCGTGAAATTTGTTGTTTTGCGTCAGCAGTACATTGCAATACATAATAATAAAAATTATAAGTTACAGTGTGTGGGCATGTGGCCAAATGATTAAGGCATTGGACTAGCATCCTGAAGGTTGTGAGTGGCAGAGGGGAAGAAGCTGTTCCTGAGAAGAGGGGTGAGAATGGAATGCTTTCTTGCTTCCTGCTCAGCGACTCCGTGACCATTTCCAATTTGATGTGACCCAGGTCAAATGAAATACAAATTCCTAAGATCTTCCTCGATGTCAAATTTAAAATAATACATCAAGCAGAGAATCAGAATCGGGTTTATTATCACCGGCATGTGTCGAGAAATTGGTTAACTTAGCAGCAGCAGTTCAATGCAATACATGATAATAAGAAAACTGCAAATTAGAGTAAGTATATATATAAAAATATATATTATATATAGTAAATAGTGATAAAGAGAAAGAAAGAAGTAGTGAGGTAGTGTTCGTGGGTTCAATGTCCATTCAGAAATCTGATGGCGGAGGGGAAGAAGCTGTTCCTGAATCATTGAGTGTGTGCCTTCAGGCTCCAGTACCTCCTCCCGAATGGTAGCGATGAGAACAGGGCTTGTCTTGGATGATAGGAGTCCTTAATGATGCACCTTTTTGAGGCATCGGTTCTTGAATGCTGTGGAGGCTAATGCCCGTGATGGAACTGACTAGGTTTACAACTCTCCGCAGCTTACTTCGATCCTGTGCAGTAGCCACCACCAACCCTCATACCAGACAGTAATGCAGCCACTCTGAATGCTCCTCGCAGTGCATCTGCAGAAATTTGCAAGTGTCTCTGGTGACATACCAAATCTCCTCAAACTCCTGATGAAATCTAGCTGCTGTTTGATAATTTGAGGAATTCTAGCTGTATTTGCACCCAAAATTTATCAAACAGCTTTTGTTGAGTCCATGCTTGGTTAAGATCCCCAGAGGATTTCCCCTGACATTTGCTTCGATTCCATCCAACATGGGTGCAAGAGGGCAAACTACTAAAGGGCATGTTTATTTATTTATCTATTTTTATTTATCCAGAGATACAGCACAGTAACAGGTCCCTCTGGCCCGATTGTCCGGTGCCATCCAATTGCACTCATGTGACCAATTAGACTACTTCCCCCAATAAGTTTTCAGAATGTGGGAGGAAACCAGAGCACCCGCAGAAAACCCACGCTGTCACAGGGAGAACGTACAAACTTCTTACAGATAGTGGCGGAACTGAACCTGGGTCACTGGTGCTGTAATAGCAATCCACTGACCTTTACACTACCCAAAATTGTGCATTTCCAAAATTGCACAAAACTGTGTATTTCCAACTCAGGGAGAAAAAACTCGTATGGCTATCTAGTCACCTCGGTGCTCTGCCTTCTTCAATAGTATCCAACAACTGTAATTCATTCACTCTCAGGAGTTTGGACGAGTTCATTAGAAATCACGCCGGAAGAATCCTTATCATTCAAAACTTTTGATAACCTTTGACAGCCAGCTAGGTCAGGAGGTGCTGTTAAGCCAACTATTCCAGCTGTGTTGTAGAAATGATTATTTCTAATCCTTCTCCTTCCATTTACTGTCACGGCACCTTGCCAGCAAGCCCCACATCCCCAAAATAATTTTCTTTAACTCATCCATAATACTGATATAAATACATTAAGTTAAAGAAAAACTGTTATAAAGTAAAAATTAAATTTTCTGCATGATTTAAGTGAGAATTTTAATGTTAACAATGTCTTTACTCTGAGGCTAGTAAATAAAGGGATGGCAGGGTGGAGGTATGTCTTCATCAAAGGAGGTGTAAGGCGCTTCATCTCTCTGCTAGCCTGCAGGTCACCCTTGGGCAAGGTGTAGCACCTGCTTAGACCCCGAACAGGATCATATGGGGAGCCATGGGAGCAGGTGGTGGATGGTTGTATGAGCAGCTGGTGCACATCACATGTCCTGGTTATGTGACCACTGACGCCAGGCAGACCATCTCTGAAGAGTATTGATAATGGCTGGGGTCACCCATCTTGTAAAGACACTGCCCAGAAGAAGGGAATGGGTAACCATGTCTGTAGAAAAATTGCCAAGGCCTATTATGGACACGGATAGACCATGATCGCCCACGTCATACAACTGGCACATAACGAGTGAACAGATGAACTACGAGGCAATTGACTGTTCCTTTCATCATTTTGTCCTGGATATTGAACATTTATTTATTATTAATTAGTGATGTAGTGCACCGTAGGCCCTTCTGGCCCTTTGAACCTCATCACCCTAGCAACCCCACAACCTCGATTGACTCTAACCCAGGGGTTCCCAGCCTGGGGTCCACAGGGCCCATGCTTACTGCTATTGATCCATGGAATAAAGAAGGTTGGAAACACCTGCCCTAACCTAATCATGGGACAATTTACAGTGACCCATTAACCTACCCAGTAGGTCTCTGGACTATGGCAGGAAACCGGAGAACTTGGAGAAAATCCACACATTCCACACAGGGTGAAAACCTTTGGCCCACTTAACTCTCAAAGTTCAGGACTGAGCTCAGCCCGGAAAAAGATTACATCAGGCAGATAAGCCAGCCAAGAGGGCCAGATCCTAACACACGTGAGTAGTCAACAAATAATAATGTGGTCGAACTGTCAGACTGTCAGCCAGCAGTGCAGAGAAGACTACCAGATTTTGGAGCAGCAGCACAGTGTAGCTGTTAGCATAATAATATTGCTGTGCCAGCCACCAGGGTTCAATTCTACCACTGTCTGTAAGGAGTATGTATGTTCTCCCCATGACTACATGGGTTTCCTCCCCCATCTCAAAGATATAGGTCATATCTGTATCATTGACAGCCCAAGTTCACTGGGCTGGTGGGGCCTGTGACTGTAGTGTCTCTCTCAACAAAATAAAATTACCCTTTTTATATGGAGTGATGTTGCAGGAACCATCATCAGGGACCCCCACCACCCAGGCCATGCTCTCTTCTCGCTGCTGCCATCAGGAAGAAGGTACAGGAGCCTCAGGACTCACACACAAGGTTCAAGAACATTTTTACCCCTCAACCAAAGGGGATAACTTCACTCAGCTTCACCTTCCCCATCATTGAAACGTTCCTACGACCTATAGACTCACTTTCAAGGACTCTTCATCTCATGTGTTCAATATTTATTGCTCATTTTTAAAATATTTTTTCTCAGCTCAAGCTGGTAAAACCTGAGGTACGGGCATAGCCAAGCACACTCAATTCTCAATTGCTAGGAACTTTCGGACTATTCTAGTGGTGTTTAGTATTGTGGCTTTCTGGAAATTGGCATAAATATTACTGTGTCGGCCTAATTGTTTAATGGTATTGTGTGGTGGCGTTGAGATAATGCCAGTTGTAGATATTACGATTGGGGCAATGTATACTCTGTTCATGTTCCGTAATCTTTCAATTTCCTCTTTTGATTCAGCGTATCTCTGGCATTTTTCACTTATCGATTTCTGTAAGTTATGTGTGATTGGAATGGCTATATCCATTAATACCTTGCTTGTTTATCCTGTAATATTTAACCCAGATGGTGGTTATCATTATTATTATTATCATCATCATCATCATTTTTTTCTCTTTCTTTTTGTAGTTGCACAGTTTGTTGTGTTTTTTATTCCACATCAGTTGCTGTCCGTCCTTTTGGGTGCCATCTTTCATTGCTTCTATTGTGTTTCTTGGATTTACTGTGTATGCCTGCAAGAAAATGAATCTCAGTTTTTGTATGCGGTGACCTATAAATTTACCTTGAACTTTGATGAAGTTTTTGTTACATTCAGCCATCTTCATTATTAACAGGGAGCTACTAGCTCTTTATTCCCAGCAGGAGGTTTACCAGAATCCTGGGGAGAATCATCGCACAGATTTTTGCATCTTAGAGTGCAGTAACAATGTGAATGGCCACCTACCCTAGGTAGATGAGTTCACGCACTTTAGGAAGGTAAACAATAATGCTGCCAAAATTTGTTGAATGGAAAAATGTACATGGAGGCAGTGGACTGAGAAAGTGATGGATTGGTGCTACGTGCTCACCCACTGTTTAATGAGCTTGGCAAATAGAGTGCCTTTTGATACAGTCCAGGCATCCACCTTAAAGCAGAATATGATACGACATAGCAGCCAAGATCAACAATGAACTGATCCAATAACCTTGTGGAGGTACAGTGGAAATCAACCCACTGCCGTGGAGCAGGTAGGAACAACCTGCCAAAGTCTTCACATTTCCTTCTGGTCCATGTCAGATCATCAAAGAAAGTCAGAATCATTTAGCGGGCCAGTTAACATCTGTCAGAGGGAAAGAAGTTAATAACTGTTGAAGGATCCCGAGACAGAAATGCTAACTTGGTTTCTATTTCCATAGGCGCTGCCTGACTGGATGAGTGTTCTCAGCATTTTCTATTTCACAGGTACATTTCATGTCAGAGAAGTGTATACAATATACATCCTGAAATGCTTTTTCTTCACAACCATCCACGAAATCAGAGGAGTGCCCCAAAGAATGAATGACAGTTAAATGTTAGAACCTCAAACCCCCCCAACTCCCCCCTCCCACACATAAGCAGCAGAAAACCAACAATTCCCTCTCCCCCACCGGCAAAAAAGCATCGGCACCCCCCACTGAGCACTCAAGCGTGCAGCAAAGCATCAATAAAGACACAGACTTGCAGTACCCCAAAGACTACTCACTCACCCAGTATTCGACACACTACAGGCTCTCTCTGTCCCTAATAAAGGAAAAACAGGTGTCCCTGTTTCACAGCGAGAGGGGAGACATAACAAAACAACTCATTGATTTATGGTGTTATAAGTCTGTTGTGTCGTTTTTTCCGAGCTCTGTGTCCAAAGAACTCGGGTCCATGCGCACACAGCCAGCAGCCAGCTCACTGCTTTCGATCTTCCATGTACTCCCACAACACATCAGGCAGCAGCACTGGCCTCGAATCAGCCCGCCTCCAGCGTCACAAAAATATGGCACCCTGAAGGGACGCGTGTCATCCGGGGTGACTAGCGGCCAGTTGTGAGGGTCTAAGAGCAAGTCCCATTTCCGCAAAGAACCAAAGTCAGTGTGTAACTCCAGGTCAGGGTCTTCAAAAGAACGATGATGATGATGATGATGTTGTCGACCCAGACCTGAGAGGCCAGCATCGGGCATTTTCATGCCTTACAAGGCCCAGTTCGAAAGGCTGTGTGGGGAGCCACTCCTTGCACAGACATTTCGCAGTATTATTTTACGAGGCCGAGTTGCGAGCTCGACATCAACCCTGCGCGGATGGAGAGCGCATACGCGGGCGGTCTGTCACTGGATCGAACTCAGCTACCTCTGCTCTCGAGCCCAGCGCTGATGTCACTGCGCCACCAGCCGACCAAAACAACCTTGAAAGGGAAAAAAAAAAGTTTTCAAAGATAGAAACAAAGCTCTTTCCAAAGATGCACACAAAGAAGTCGCTGTTAGGTGCCATCATCCTCCTAAGCTCCGTTTCTACTTTAGATTCCCAGCAGGAAGGTAGACATTCCACTGCCTCCTCCAACAAAATGAAGTTTGTACTCCAATGTAGAGACACACAGAGTGCTTCACACAACTGTGGCCACTTCTGATACACAACCTCAGTTGCCGATTAATCTCGAGCTTACTAATTAGTGCAGTAATAATTGTTGGCACCAGCAGCAAGGCCCAAATCCCAGTGATGAATTAAGGGAAGGAACAAACGTGCTTTGTACTCTGAAATAAAAAAATACTCAATAATTCATGCTGAGCCCCTTCATTCTTTTCATAGGTGCTGCCTGACCTGCTGAGTTCCTCCAGCATTTTGTGTGTGTTGCTCTGAATGGAAACTGCACACAAAGTTGAATGTCTCTGTTAATTTTAAGGGTTTGCATGATGTGGAAGGCCCACAGAAAAATGATCGGCACTTCTAATTCTTGCACTGTGTAAGGCAAAGACACCTACTACAAGATGTACAGATTACCAATCTGTATAGTTTTTCTTGTGCTTTACAGACTGCAGTTTTACCCTGGACCATTTAATGTTTCTTTTTTACTATGAGTCTCTGAATTCCAGACATATTAGAGAAGAAGCTAAGAGATTCTCAGAAGAAAACAACTTGCATGTATGCTACGTGTGCTTTAGGTGTGATAAAGGACATCTCAGAGATTCCTATGATAAGACAAATGAAATTGGAGTCATAGAAAAGTAGAGCCCTTCGGCCTATTTAGTCCTTGCTGAAACTATTTAACCTGCCTAGTCTTATTGACCTGCACTGGGACCATAGTCTTCCATATCTCTACTATCCACGTATCTCTCCAAACTTCTCTTAAAAATTGAAATTGAGCTTTCATGCCCCATCTGCCCTGGCAGATTGTTCCACACTCTCATAGCCCTCTGAGTGAAGAGGTTTCTCCTCATGTTCCCCTTAAATTTTTCACTTTTCACCCTTAACCCACGACTTCTAGTTGATTTCCTCTCAATCTTCTTCTTTCCAAGCAGTAAAGTCCTAACCTATTCAGTCTTTCCTTATAACCCAGGCCCTCCAGACCCAGTAACATCCTTGTAAATTTTCTCTGTACTCTTTCAACCTTATTTACATCTTTCCTGTAGGTAGGTGACCAAAACTGCACACAATACTTCAAATTAGGCCTCACCAACTTATACAATTTCAACACAATATCCCAGCTCCTGTACTCGATACTTTGATTTATGACCAATGTGCCTAAAGCTTTTTTATGACCCTATCTACCTTTGACGCCATGTTCAGAAAAGTCTAACTGTGAGCAAACAATTCTCTAAGTAAAAGACATAAGAGATTAAACAGCAGCTGGCCGTACAGCACCTTGAGACTATGTTTGAGTTAATATTGGCAAATTTCCTAGTTGATCTGACAGTACATATCAGTATCTACTCCACATGTAATATTTATCAACTTAAATCACTCAATATTGAGAATATAATTTGATTTCACAGTTGCTAACAAACTGGCGTTCATTGAGAATAGTCCTATTATCTGTTAGCACTTTTCCTGTTAAATTACTTCTGCTAGCCCACCCACAAAATCTCATTGCAGTTCTGACATTTAATTCAGTGCGGCCCAACTAAATATAAACTCATTCTTTGTACAAAATCCATTTTCGAAATAAATTACTCAGCAATAGTGTTCTGATTTTGTTGTGAAGCAACGTATACAAATAAAAATAATTGTCGTTCTTGATCTTCCCTGCTGTGTGATGTCATCATCCTGATAGTAAGTCAAATGAATATGAAGTTTGAATTCACGGTGACACGTAGGTCGATTGCAATTGGTTTATTTTATATATGAGAATTTTTTCAAACATTGTTTCATTTCAGAATGAGCTCCCATCTCAAGTGGAGATTGTATCATGGTCCACAGGGACTTGCCCACACCACCTGCAACTGGTGACCCCTCGGTCTCGGGCACACACAATAGCTAAATTATCAACAGAAGTATCTATCTATGTCAATCCTGTCAAGGCTTTGGAACATACAGAACTGATAAAACTAAGATAAATAAAACAATAAATAGAAAGCATTCATAAATAATAATAAACAATTTTTTAAAAATCTAGTCTACCTTATTCTTCCTTTTGACCTCCACGGCCCGACAATCCCCAGTCAAGGGAAGGCGTTCACATCTCCCATTATCAATCCTCACCTTGTTGAGGATTGTTGGCAGAATCTCAGATGGTGACGGGGAGGCACACAAGAGTGAGGTAGATCATGCTGGTTGAGTGGTGTCACAACAGCAACCTTGCACTCAATGTCAGTAAGACTGAGGAATTGATCGTGGACTCCAGGAAGGGGAACATGCACCAGTCCTCATCGAAGGGTCAGCAGTGAAAAGGGTGAGCGGTTGCAAGTTCCTTGATGTCAATATCTCTGAGGACCTATCCTGGGCCCAACATACTGATGCAATTACAAAGAAGGCACAACAGCGGCTTTATTTTATCAGGTGTTTGAAGAGGTGGTTATCAGCCATCTTAGCAAGCTTGCTAAAGTCCTTCACGGGTGCATTACCAGGGGCTATATGAACTTGCTCAGGCTTAATTTTTTAAAAATAGAATAAGGATGATGACTTCCCTTGAGGTCCATTAGCTCCAAAGGCGTAGCATCACCAAAACCGGGCAAGGAGAGCAACTGTTTGGTGCCCTCAGACTCCGACAGTCCAAAGGTGAGTATCCTGTAATCGGTATTTATCGTGTTCAGAGGGGGTGTTCAAGCAGACTCACCCCTCTCACAGCCGTGGAGTTTCTGAGCGGTGCTACCACATAGTAGCATTTGGTGTAGTCGGCAGAGATTTCTCGCAGGGTGAATCAGGCCCCAGCTTGTACAAACCAAGCGACGGCCTTTTGCTCCCAAGGCTCCAGCAGTTTCAAAGCAACTGCAATGGCTGACACGTTCAATAACTCTGAAATCACCCCAGAGCATCGGGGTCACCAATGTGGGTTTTCACAAATAAAACGAAGTGAGGCATTTTATGTTTAATGAAACCTGTAACTCATTCTATTGAACTCCAGAACCTAAACACAAAAGCACGCTGAAAGCCTTTACATAGTAACGTCATCATATCAGACCAGCCCCCTAAAGTGAAACCCCAACCCATTGTCGGCAGTTGTGCATTATGTACATTTCCCCCAATTATGCTATCCTACATCCTGCTGATTCCCCTCCATAGACGCTGCCTGACCTGCTGTGTTCCTCAGCCCAAAACATTAATTGCTGATTCCCTTCCATAGACGCTGCCTGACCTGCTGTGTTCCTCAGCCCAAAACATTAATTGCTGATTCTCCTCCATAGACGCTGCCTGACCTGCTGTGTTCCTCAGCCCAAAACATTAATTGCTGATTCCCTTCCATAGACGCTGCCTGACCTGCTGTGTTCCTCAGCCCAAAACATTAATTGCTGATTCCCCTCCATAGACGCTGCCTGACCTGCTGTGTTCCTCAGCCCAAAACATTAATTGCTGATTCCCTTCCATAGACGCTGCCTGACCTGCTGTGTTCCTCAGCCCAAAACATTAATTGCTGATTCCCTTCCATAGACGCTGCCTGACCTGCTGTGTTCCTCAGCCCAAAACATTAATTGCTGATTCCCCTCCATAGACGCTGCCTGACCTGCTGTGTTCCTCAGCCCAAAACATTAATTGCTGATTCCCTTCCATAGCCGCTGCCTGACCTGCTGTGTTCCTCAGCCCAAAACATTAACTGCTTATTCCCCTCCATAGACGCTGCCTGACCTGCTGTGTTCCTCCAGCATTTTGTGTGTATCAGGCACTTGGAACCAGAATCAGGTTTAATATCACCGGCATATGTTGTGAAATTTGTTGTTATGTGGCAGCAGTACATTGCAATACATAATAATAAATCTATCAATTACAGTAACTATATTTTAAAAATTAAATTAATTTAGTGCAAAATATGCCCAAAGAAAAGTAATGAAGTCACAAACACGAGAAAGCCTGCGGATGCTGGAAATCCAAAGCAACACACACAAAATGCTGGAGGAACTCAGCAGGCCAGGCAGCATCCATGGAAAAGAGTAAGCAGTTGGTGTTTCAGGCTAAGACCACAGTAGTGAGCTGTGAGGTAGTGTTCACGGGTTCAATGTTCATGCAGAAATCTGATGGCAGAGGGGAAGAAGCTGTTCCTGAATCGCTGAGAGTGTGCCTTCAAGCTCCTGTACCTCTTCCCTGATGGGAGCGATGAGCAGAGAGTCCTGGGTGATGGGGGCCCTTAATGATGGACGCCACCTTTTTGAGGCATCGCTCCTTGAAGATGTCCTGGATTCTGGGGAGGCTAGAGACGGTGATGGAGCTGGCCGAGTTTACAACTCTTTACAAGTTTATTTCAGTCCTAAGCAGCAGTGACTCCTACCCCACACCAGAGAGCCAACATGGATTTATAAATACAGCAAATGCTGAAAATACTCACCAGATCAGGGAAAGAGAAACTTTGTCCTGGATCCTGGGTTGTCAGGCAACTTCATTACTTGTGGCTGTACTGTGGAAACTTTCACCTTTCAGGACTCTTCAAAGAAGTGTACAAAATCTCCATTATATCTTTTATTTCCTAAGATTGGGGCTGAGCTGCAGTCTCCATTGAGGTCATACCTCAGGCTTATATTAGTTTTTCTAGGCTCACAGGGATCGTTTTGGGGTTCGAGGCCTAAAGTCCGGGCCCTCATCTGTCATCATCTGTCAGTCCCGGGTCGATACCGAAGACCGAAGCCTGAAGGTCAATCAGAAGTCCGTCCAGGCCCGGTGACTGGAGTCTGAGTCTGCGAGTCTCTGTGAGTCTGCAGGGAAAGTCAGGGTCCAGTGTCTGTGAACCCATGAGTCTACTGGAGGACGAAGGAGATGGCCTGTCCTGGGGTTAGAGGGCTGTGTATGTGTGTGAGGAGTAAGTAGGGGGGACAAGGTTTGCTTCACTGTGGTTGCTCTGTTGCTCGGTGTACTCTGACTTGTGTTCTGTGCCAAACATTATCGACATGCTATGCTGGCGTTGGAATGTGAGGCAACGCTTGCCAGTTGCACCCGGCACATCCTCAGGTGCGTTGGTTGTTAACGTAGACAACACTATTCACTGTATGTTTCGGTGTACCTGTGAGTAATAAGTCTAAAACTGAAATCCAGATGTACATTGGCAGAGTAAATAAAGGTTTACATGCTAGTATCAATTACTGCATTCTTTCCTCTCTTTTAACTTGCGGAGTAAAGCTCTCTCTGATAATATTCCAGTCTAATAGTCATAATTAATCAGAGATAAATCACTGTTAAATGTCAGGAAATGTAGAGGAGACTTGGCCCAAACGCAGAGCAATGGGATGATTTAGCGGTGAGTGATCATTTTAATAATAAACTGCAAAATAACAAGCCACAACAGGCCAGAAAACAAGAGAGAATGGATGTTTAACACAAGGCAACAGGGTGACTGAAGGCTAGGAGCAACTGACTGAGGTTGTCTGGTTCATATGAGTGAACAAGAATTGTGTATGGGAGCCGGGTTTAAATAAGCTGCAGGTGACAAGTTAGAAATGAGGGGTCGGTGACTTCTTTTAGCTGGATAGAGACTGGGAGATGACTGCATTAAACCTATAATTCCAAACCTTCACACATTAACAGAGCCATTGCAGAACTAAGTTCTTTTAAACAACAACAACCTCTCTCTCCATGTCAGTAAGACCAGGGAACTGATTTTAGACTTCAGGAGAGGGAAACCAGAGGTCCATAAGGCAGTCTTTATCAGAGGATCAGAGGCAGAGAGGGTCATCAACTTTAAATTCCTGGATGCCACTATTTCAGAGGACCTGTCCTGAACCTAGCACGTAAGAGCAATTGCGAAGAAGGTACAGCAGCACCTCTATTCCTAAGGAGTCTGCGGAGAATCGGCGTGACATCTAAAACTTTGACAAACTTCTACAGGTGGGTAGTGGAGAGTATATCGACTGGCTGCATCATGGCCTGCTATGGAAACACCAATGCGTTTGAATGGAAAATCCGATCAAAGTAATTGATTCGGCCCAGTACATTAAGGGTAAAGCCCTCCAAACTGTTGAGGTCATCTACATGGAATGCTGTTGTAGGAAAGCAGCATCCGTCATCAGAGATCCCCACCACCCAGACCAGGGGTTCCCAACCTTTTGCGCACCGCAGACCCGTTTAATATTGACAATATTCTTGCAGACCTCACATGTATTCAAGTTCAACAGCGGGCATGACAGGGAATGAGGAAAAGTGCAGCTGACTTATATCGGTTCGTATCGCCAAATCATATTGATTCCTCGCGGCCTGGTAGCACATGCTCACTACCTGGTTGGGGGCCACTGACCCAGACCATGTTCTCTTCTCACTGCTGCCATCAGATAGAAGATACAAAAACCTCAGGACTCACACCAACAAGTTCAAGAACAGTTACTACCCCTCAACCATCTGGCCCTTGGACAAGAGGGGATAATTACACTCACTTGCCCATCCATTGAAATGTTCCCACAACCAGCGATCTCACGTTAAGGACTCTTTATCTTGATATTTCATGTTTGCTTATTTATTACTATTTATTTTTATTTGCATTTGCTCAGTTTGTTGTCTTCTGCACTCTGGCTGATCTTTCATTGATCCTGTTATAGTTACTATTCTATAGATTTACTATTTCTACAGAAAGCAAGCATGCAGGTACAGTGGGCAGTGAAGAAAGCTAATGGCATGCTGGCCTTCATAACAAGGGGAATTGAGTATAGGAGCAAAGAGGTCCTTCTGCAGTTGTACAGGGCCCTGGTGAGACCACACCTGGAATATTGTGTACAGTTTTGGTCCCAAATTTGAGGAAGGACATTCTAGCTATTGAGGGAGTGCAGCGTAGGTTCACGAGGTTAATTCCCGGGATGGCGGGACTGTCATATGTCAAAAGATTGGAGCGACTGGGCTTGTATACTGTGGAATTTAGAAGGCTGAGAGGCGATCTGATTAAAACATATAAGATTATTAGGGGATTGGATAAGCTAGAGGCAGGAAACATGTTCCCAATGTTGGGGGAGTCCAGCACCAGAGGCCACAGTTTAAGAATAAGGGTTAGACAATTTAGAACGGAGTTGAGGAAAAACTTCTTCACACAGAGAGTTGTGGATCTGTGGAATGCTCTGCCTCAGAAGGCAGTGGAGGCCAATTCTCCGGATTCTTTCAATAACGAATTAGGTAGAGCTCTTAAAGATAGTGGAGTGAAGGGATATGGGGAGAAGGCAGGAAAAGGGTACTGATTGTGGATGATCAGCCATGATCACAGTGAATGGTGGTGCTGGCTCGAAGGGCTGAATGGCCTACTCCTGCACCTAATGTCTATTGTCTATTTGCTGAGTATGCCCACAGGAAAATGAATCTCAGGGTTGTATATGGTGACATATAATACTTTGATCATAAATTTACTTTGAACTTTGAAAGCATCACTCTATGTCCAGCTGAGTAAGAAAAGCCCCTTAACTGTGGCACATGTCTGTAATCATGTTTGAGTGGAGTGATACTTTCTATCCTAACACGTTCACTTTTGCACCTTTAGTATAGCCAAAAACACACACTTCCAACATAAAAGACAACTACTGAAGGAGTAAGACATTTGCTAGATGTACCGAAATATTGACTCGTTTGCCCACTCAACAGCTTGCACCTAAACTATGGAAAAAGATTTAACACAATGGTTTCACCCACAGTGCTACAATTAAGTGCAGGATAAGTAGGGATTCACATGAGCTTTCTGCAGAATCCCCAGGAGTGGGCATGCCAGCTCTCTTTAATCGTGTCTTGTTAGCCTGTCAACCGCACATCCTGAAGGCAGTATTTGGCATTGTGTGTGGGGAATATTATTAAGTCAACAGACAGTACATGGAGGGACTTAAGAAGATAATGTGAAATGCTTTGTTAAGTATTTTTCATAAATAAGTTGGTAAAGTGAAATCTGATCCATGAGTTGCTAACACGTTGATAAATAGGGCGATAAAAACACTTGCAGAATTTTCTTTCATTGAAAATAATAATGACACATTTACAAATAATCTATTACCCACTTGTAAAATTTTAAATTTAATTATATTGTCTTTTAGAAAGTAAAAGAGGTGTGATTTTGCAAGGATCCATGCATCCAAGGAGGAATATTCTCTTATATAATTCTGTTCCTTTGTCTTTTCCAAGCTTCCATTGGTATACAGAGGCTGTTGTAAAACCATGGCTGATTTCCACCTTCTAGCTAGTGTTATGGATTTTAAAATACTAGGATCTTCTGTGACAGTAAAGACATTAGGTTATTACTTATTGACTACAGCTCCACTTTCAATTATATACAGTAATTCCGAGCAAACTCATCTCCAAACCCTTCAAAGTGGAACAAAACACCAACATTTGTAACTGGATCCTTGACCCCTTGAACAACTGACCACAATCAGTAAGGATAGGCGGCAACACCTCTGCCATGATCGTCCTCAGAACTGGTTCCCCACAAGTCTGGGTCCTCAGAGATTTACTGGACTGGTTCCTCACAAGTCAGTGATCTACTGGACTGGTTCCCCACAAGTCTGGGTTCTCAGTGATCTACTGGACTGGTTCCACAAGGCTGGGTCCTCAGTGATCTACTGGATTGGTTCCTCACAAGGCTGGGTCCTCAGTGATCTATTGGACTGGTCCCTACAAGGCTGGGTCTTGAGAGATCTACTGGACTGGTTCCCCACAAGGCTGGGTCCTCAGTGATCTACTGGATTGGTTCCCACAAGGCTGGGTCCTCAGAGATCTACTGGATTAGTTCCCACAAAGTTGGGTCAGTGATCTACTAGACTGGTTTCCCACAAGGTTGGGTCCTCAGTGATCTACTGATCTGGCTCCCCACAAGACTGGGTCCTCAGTGATCTACTGGATTGGTTCCCACAAGGCTGGGTCCTCAGTGATCTACTGGATTGGTTCCTCACAAGGCTGGGTCCTCAATGATCTACTGGACTGGTTCCCAGAAGTCTGGGTCCTCAGTGATCTACTGGATTGGTTTCCACAAGGCTGGGTCCTCAGTGATCTACTGGACTGGTTCCCACAAGGTTGGGTCCTCAGTGATCTACTAGACTGGTTCCCCACAAGGCTGAGTCCTCAGTGATCTACTGAACTGGCTCCCCACAAGGTTGGGTCCTCAGTGATCTACTGGATTGGTTCCCCACAAGACTGGGTCCTCAGTGATCTACTGGATTGGTTCCCACAAGGCTGGGTCCTCAGTGATCTACTGGACTGGTTCCCAGAAGTCTGGGTCCTCAGTGATCTACTGGATTGGTTTCTACAAGGCTGGGTCCTCAGTGATCTACTGAACTGGCTCCCCACAAGGCTGGGTTCTCAGTGATCTACTGGATTGGTTCCCCACAAGATGGGGTCCTCAGTGATCTACTGGATTGGTTCCCACAAGCCTGGGTCCTCGGTGACCTACTGGATTGGTTCCCACAAGGCTGTGTCTTGAGAGATCTACTGGATTGGTTCCTCACAAGGCTGAGTCCTCAGTGATCTACTGGATTGGTTTCCACAAGGCTGGGTCCTCAGTGATCTACTGAACTGGCTCCCCACAAGGCTGGGTCCTCAGTGATCTACCGGATTGGTTCCCCACAAGACTGGGTCCTCAGTGATCTACTGAACTGGCTCCCCACAAGAACTGATACAAGAACCATCAGAATTGTAGCTTGTTTCTTCATTTATTATGTGCCTTTCCATGACCACGATTGGTTCTTGGCAAATTTGTCTACAGAAGTGGTCTGCCATTGCCTTCTTCAGGGCAGGGTCTTTACAAGACGGGTGACCCCATCCATTATCAATACTCTTCAGAGATTGTCTGCCTGGCGTCAGTGGTCGCATAACCGAGTACCAGCTGCTCATACAACCACCCACCACCAGGTTTCATGGCTTCACGTGACCCTGATCAGAGGAGGGGGATTAAGCAGGTGCTACCCCTTGCCCAAGGGTGATCTGCAGGGTAGAGACATATCTCCACCCCACCACCCACTGAAATTACAGCAGGTTTCTGAATTTTTGCTTGAGTTTAGTTTGAGTCATGAAATTATAAACTGAGCATAACTTGTTTTGGCCAGACTTCAGCCTGAGGCTTAGAATGATTCAGACATCTTGAATCCATAGGCCTGACTTCAAGCAGCACATCTGGGCTCCTGTTTTGGTCAAGAAGTGGCCTTGATACTCTGGCTTAGCCATGCTTAGCTGGATACTGTGTCTTGCTAGAAAACTAGAAGCCTAAGCAAGAAGCTAAAGAATCATTCAGCATGCACCTGCCACCTGGAAGGCTGTCCCAGCTCAATAATTGATTGGACGTGAGTTTGAATTTTGATGGCGAGCCATTGACCTAGGAACCCGTCCTCTGTGCCCCCAGCTGCTCAGGGGTAATCACAATGTTGGCACGACTTCCCAGCATTGCTTCTACAATATGCCTCTTCATCACTAGCTGTTTACTTATTGCTGAAGACATCTCAATACATCTGACAATAATAACCCAATTTACCAATTTATCATCTCTTGGAAATCTTTTACATGGCATACTGAGGGTGCCACTCCTCCATCTAATACAGGGGCCCCCAACCCTTTTTATACTTACTTACTGCCTATTACACCGCTGATATTTAGGGCAGCAATGAAGGTCCCCTCTCTCTGTCTGTCCATACCAGCCCACACACATATAGAAGGATTCTTCATGGCTGTTTCCATAACAATTTTATTTTGACCAGTCAGCTGAATCCATGGACCTGGAGGACTGGTGGACCACTCTTAGTCTGTCCTCTAGCCTTTGACCTGTTAGGCAAGGGTGACCCTACCCAAGAGTCAAAACACAAGGCCCTGACTCCAGCCAACATGGCTCTCTGGGTCATTGAGGCACACAAGCCTCCAAACCACGACAAGGCTGTGGTCCTCCTGGAGGAACCTTTACTTATGCCATGGACCAATACCATTAAGCAAGGCCTCATGGACCAATACCATTAAGCAAGGCCTCCATGGACCAATACCATTAAGCAAGGCCTCATGGACCAATACCATTAAGCAAGGGCTCCATGGACCCCAGGTTGAGAACACACGATCTAAAAAAACAAGTTGCTTAGTAAGAAGAGACCACATAATCCTGGGAATCTTGGCAGGTCAAGACCAGGAATGGGATGAGAGAGCCAAGGACAACAGAAGATTGGCTGTCATGCCGCCACTGGCTCAGCTCCACCAGGACTTGAGAACACTTGTACCCTCTCCCATTGCTCGGCGCTGTGAGAGGGCAGCTCAGCCGGTGTGCGACAACGGAAGTAGGCTCACGAAGCTGGTCAAGTCACTAAAAGACACAAACACATAAATCTGAATTAAGCACACATAAATCTGGTACTCGCGCATCTGACTGTAAAACTATCTCCCCCACATAATCTGGGCCCAATCAGCTCAGGAATGTTTATACAATGTGGTCACCTTTCCCACATTCGAATCAGGTTGTTACAGCAAAGGCAGGGGATATGTATGAAAGAACTCATCGCGGTAACCTGCAATCCATGTACCGTGAAAGCAGATGCCAAAAGTCAGCACCAGGATTTAACACCTCATCACTCAGGAATGTCAGTACACGGTCAGAGGCAGAGTTTTACTAAAGGCAACTCAGATACTTAGAACAGTCAATTGGAATTTTTGCACAGGGCTGGAAACAAGGAGAAATTCGTTTTCACAATGTTCAAGCCAGCAGGAGTGATGCCTCGGAAAGGCAGCATCCGTTATTAAGGACCCCTCACCACCAAACACATACCCCCTTCTCAGCGCTACCCTCAGGAAAGAGGGACAGGAGCCTGAAGACGTACACTCTCAGCAATTCAGAAACAACCTCTTCCCCTCTGCCATTCAATTTCTAAATGGACATTGAACCCAGGAACATGACCTCACTACTTTTTTACTTCAATTTTTGCGTTACTTATTTAATTATGCTCTACTTATTTAAGAACATGAAGCATTCTTCTAGGGTGCATCACAACCTGGCATGGAAGTTGTCCTGTCCAAGACCAGAAGAAGCTGCAGAAGATCGTGAACACAGCCCAGCACATCACACAATCCAATCTTCCGTCCGTGGACTCACTTTACACCGCACGCTGTCGGAGCGGTCCTGCCAGGATAATCAAGGACACGACCCACCCAGCCAACACACTTTTCGTCCCTTTTTCCTCCGGGAGAAGGCTCAGGAGCTTGAAGACTCGTACGACCAGATTTGGGAACAGCTTCTTTCCAACTGTGATAAGACTGCTGAATGGATCCTGACCTGGATCTGGGCCATACCCTCCAAATATCCGGACCTGCCTCTCGGTTTTTTTGCACTACCTTGCTTGCCATTTTTCTATTTTTTATTTATGATATATAATTTAAATTTTTAATATTTACTAATTTTAACTATTTTTAATATTTTTGATATTTAATATTTGTAATCCAGGGAGTGTGAAGCACAGAATCAAATAGCGCTGTGATGATTGTACGTTCCAGTACCAATTGTTTGGCGACAATAAAGTATAAAGTATAAAGTATTTATACATACTTACTCTAATTCCACAGATCAGTACTTTTGAGGACACGCCAGTGAGGTTGGCAATGCTTGGTGCCTTTTTGTGTTCAAGTTATGAGAAGATGAGCAGACTATTTTGTATATCAAGTATACTCTACCATTTTGCAATAAAAATGTTTTTGATCATTAAACGTCTGCACTTACACTCAGTGGCCCCTTTATTAGATAAAGGAGGTACCCAATAAAGTGGCCACTAAGTGTATTTCTGCATGTTCATGCTCTTCTGCTGCTGTAGCCCATCCACCTCAAGTTCTGACATGTTGAGTATTCAGAGATGCTCTTCTGTATATCACTATTGTAACCTGTGGTTATTTGAGTTACTGTCACTTTCCTGTCAACTTGAACTAGTCTGGCCATTCTCTTCTGACCTCTCTCATTAATAAGGCGTTTTTGCACACAGAACTGCCATTCACTGGTTCTTTTTTTGTGTTTTTCGCACCATTCTCAAACTGCAAAGACTTGTGCACGAAAATTCCAGGAGATCAGCAGTTTCTGAGATACTCAAACCACCCCATCTGACACCAACAATCATTCCACAGAGTCACTTAGATCACATTTCATCCCCATTCTGATGTTTAGTCTAAACAACAGCTGAACCTCTTAGTCACGTCTACATGCTTTTAAGTGCTGAGTTGCTGCCATGTGATTGGCTAATTAGATATTTGCATAAATGAGCAGGTGTACCTAATAAAGTGGCCACTGAGTAACCTCTACACCCTTTGACAACCTTATGTCTGAAGGAAACAGTCCTGCACGTACAAAAACAAGTTTGCAAGTAATACATTTAATGACGCAAAATGAATTAAGGAATTTAACCAGAGGTTTATCAAACAAAAATCAACACTAGAAGACACTATTCTCTCTAAGCTGTGCAGGTGCATGGCCATACAGTATCGAAAATCGCACCCCCGCCCCCAACCACCCCATGCACATAGAATTTTCTTATATAATGCTAATATAATTTTGAAATCTATGTTAATATAATTGTGAAATACCTTGTAATTAATTGTATTAATAAATATAATCCATAAATTTTCTAAATAATAAACATAGCACGATCTTTACTTTGAACTATTTTAGAAATTCAACGTATGTACTTTACATTGTCAGTGTTTCAAGTTGCAAAACTGTTGCAAATTGTAACAATAAACACAGAATGGAAGCTCATTGTTAATAAACCTCCAGCCCACTGAACGCCGATGTTATCTAGTCAGAACATTTGGCATTGGGCCTAATATTGTTTTGACTGCCTGACATAGTTTGCTTGTGTTGTGAGTTGTGGCTTGAGTTTGTTTGATGTGCATATTACAAAACAAAACACTTAAAGTGCTGCATGGTTTTCAGACCATGTAAAAATTTCCTGCTCAGAGCAATGATTGGGCCACACAGCTGTAAAAAGCATAGAGGGAATATTGCTACAGTGATAGTTTTGACAAAGAGGCAACCTTTGAAGAGCAATTTAATACATGACATTCAGACAAAGACAAGTAAGTTTAAACACAGGAACAAAAGAAATAGAAGCAAGAGTGGGCTCTAATATATATCTCAAGCCTGTTCTGCCATTTAATAAAATAATAGCTGAATTAACCTTGGTCTCAGTTCCATTTTCCTGCTCCAACCTCATAAACTTCAACTGGCCTGTAGCTCAAAAAGCTAATTTCCACCTTGAAGATAATCAATGATCAGTCCTTCACTTAAGCTATGAGTTTCAGATTACACAACTTAATTTAACCCTGATGTGTGCATTTTCATTTAATCTTGAGCTTAGATACATAAATCTGTGTATGGTGGGGTGGAGATACATCTCTACTGAAGGAGGTGTAAGACGTTTCTTCCCTCCACTACATCTTGGGCAAGATGTAACACCTGCTTAGCACCCCCATCAGCGTCACGTGAAGCCATGGGAGCAAGTGGCGGATGGTCGTACGAGCAGCCGGTGCACATCACAAGTCCTGATATGTGACCACTGACACCAGGCAGACAATCTCTGAAGAATATTGATAATGGTAAGGGTTACCCATTTTGTAAAGACCCTGGTAAACCACTTTTGTAGAAAAATTTGCCAAGAACAATTATGGTCATGGAAAGCGCAAACAAGAGAAAATCTGCGATGTTGGAAATCCGAGCAACACACACCAGAACGTCGACAGTACTTTTTTCTATAGATGCTGCCTGGCCTGCTGAATTCCTCCAGCATGCTGTGTGTGTTGCGTGGTCATGAAAAGACCATGATTGCCCACGTCATACAACACAGCACGTAACAATGACGACAATACAGAAATCTATAAGTGAAAATGAGACAAACATTACTTGGACTTTAAAATAAGTCAACATTGGGTCCAGAAGGTAGCTAGTATCAAGCAGGCTGTAAACACTGGAGACACCAGAGACTGACTACTAGAGGTCATGGGTTAAGAGTGAAAGGTGAAATATTTCAGGGGAACGTGAGGGGAAACTTTTTCACTCAGAGGGTCAGTGAGAGTGTGGAATGAGCTGCCAGAGCAAATGGTGCATGTGAGCTCATTTTCAACGTTTGAGAGAAGCTGGGATAGGTACATGGAGGGTAGGGGTATGGAGGGCTCTGGACCCGGTGCAGGTTGACAGGAATAGACAGTTTAAATGGCTCAGCACAGACTAGATGGGCCGAAGGGCCTGTTTCTGGGCCGCTTTTGCAGATGCAGCAACCTGGAACAACAAAAAAGCTGTGAGAGGAGCTCAGCAGGACAAGCAGCATGTGTGGAAGCAGAGGAACAGTGGACAGTCCTGTGCGAGACTCTGCATCAGGACCACACTGGCTGAGGCTAGTGACCTGGAGGTAGTAGTTTACCATGGCCGCTGGGAATTCAAGTTCAGATGACTAAATAAATCTGGATTTTTTCCAACAGTGTTGGTAATAGTGCCCACAAACTGCTTTGGCTCCATTGCCCTTTGGAGCTGATCTCACACTTCACTGGCGCTAACAGACAGTGAGGCTGCCAGGTACATTCTGAGGCCTTCCCAGTGACAGAGGAGAAAACTGACCCCATTTGTTTTGCCGTCGCAGTCACTCTCCGTTCAAATCCCATGAAATTACAATGCTTTTGGATCCTCAAATCATTTCTAGAAATGATGCATGTGAACAGTTGTCTCTGCAGCTTTAGCAAAGTTTACGAACTGAAATCATCTTAATTTGTGACGTACTCACCAAACTAAAAAAGAGTTTTATTAAAAATTCACAGCAGTTTAAAAAAATCAACTCACTAGCAATTAACACAGTATTAAGTAGTTTATAACCAATCTTTAACACTCAAGGGATTTCCTTGGAATAACCACAAACTAAACTTCACAGAGAAATTGCCGGCTGATTAATTAGACATAAATATTCCCAATTATAAGCTTATTTAGAATTTTCATTTAGTGGAACATTACACGGTTTTAACATTTTCCCAGCATTTGAGTTTTCCAACTAAATATCTTTTTAATCTGACAAACTGAGCCATTTTTGGATTAGTAACACATTTGGGCAATTTTTGCAACTATCATAGCAGACATATTATTTTTGCACTGTTCAAATTTCCTGCTCACTTTCCAACTTTAAACAAATTTTGCATATAAATAATCAAGCTGTTTGTCTTCTCTTACTGCATATGGAACGAAAGTTGTATTTTATTGCTGAACTGTTCCAGGCAAAACACCAGACTCTTAAAGTTCCCACTAAATTTCCAGTTCTGCAATGGTTGTAAAGTTATGATCAATAACTTCACTCAACCTCACTTGTCCCATCACTGAACTGTTCCCACAACCTATGGACTCACTTTCAAAGACTCTGCATCTCATGTTCTTGATATTTATTGTTTATTTATTTATTATCATTATTATTTCTTTTTGTATTTACATAGTGTGCTGTCCTCTGCTCTGTGGTTGAACACCCAAGTTGGGTGGTCTTCCATTGATTCTGTTATAGTTATTATACTGTAAGTTTATTGCGCATGCCCACAAGAAAATGAATCTCGGGGTTGTATATGGTGACATACTGTATATGTACTTTGATAATAAAATTTACTGTGAACTTTGAACTTCCTGGCATTTTACTCTGTTTTGCAGGGGCTCCTCTCACCAATAATCTCGCATTAAATTAGCATGAAGATGAATTGTGGTTTGCTCAACCTGAGCCCCTCCGTTGGTCAGGGTCAGCCATGAATATTGTGTCCTCGCTGTCCACGTGATACACAAGCCAGGACAGTATGCAGTTGCCCCTGCAGCAAGCTCCCCCTCTCCACGCAGCTGATTGATCCAAAGGAGCAGCAAAGACTGATACAGTTTGACACCAGCAGCGTCGCAGGAGCTGCCAGTCAGCGTCAAACTCAGTGTAGGGCTGCCTCAGGGACTCCAGCTCCAGATATTTCCTCGGGGTTTACTCCCGCAGCCTTCCCTGTGAGTGGGTATAGCCACAAAGCAGCGGAGGTTTGAGATCAGAGTTCTCCTTCTCCTCGATGTGCTGTCAACCACCACTGATGAACCAAAGCAACTGGTTTTAAGGTGCCAGTAACCCACCTTTCCCCCTGCTCCTGTCAGTAGAATTGCTTCCACTGGGCTTAGCAGCTAAGCCACACTTGAAGATCAGGAGCTGGACTTGTTTGTCAGAGACTATTTGTGACACACACCAAAGGGAGCATTTAATAGGTTGTGGGGGCTTATCCCCACTATCTCGCCCGGCTGCAACAACCTCAAGGAATCCATGCCTTAAGTGATAGTTCTTTGCTGACCTGAAGCATTGAATGTTTCTCTGTCATCTCTGATTTACTGGGCATTTCCAGTATTTTCTGTTTGTATTTCTCTTGTTATTTCTGTCAGACTTTCCAATACATCCTCTTTATTTTTATTTCATTCAGTATCTTGTCAACTTCCTAATGGCATTGCTGTTCCTTGATTTATTTTCTGTCACGTTGCTGAAGATTTACAACGTCCTCCAATCATCCTCCATCTGCAGTTATGCCACCTGGCAATGAACCGATATCATACACGCAGAACCTACAGATTCCTCCACGAAGCTTTGACGATGGGTTTCAAATTTCAAAGTTTAAAGTAAATTTATTATCAATAACATATCTGTCACCGTATACAACCCCGAGATTCATTTTCTAGCAAGCATTCACAGTAGATACAAAGAAACGTAACAGAATCAAAAATAACTACACACAAAGATGGGAACATAACCAATGTGCAAAAGGAGGCAATCAGTGCAAATACAAAATAAAAACAAAATGATAATAAACAAATATGCAAATACATGTATAATATTGAGAACATGAGTTGTAGAGACCTTGAAAGTGAGTCCGTAGGTTGTGGAATCAGCCCCACTACCTACTAAATGCTCCCTTTGGTGTGCATCACAAATAGTCTCTGACAAGCGAGTCCAGCTTCTGATCTTCAAGTGTGGCTTAGCTACTGAGCCCAGTGAACGCAATTCTACTGACAGGAGCAGGGGGAAAGGTGGGTTACTGGCACCTTAAAACCAGTTGCTTTGGGTCATCAGTCATGGTTGACAGCACATCTGGGAGAAGGAGAACTCTGACCTCAAACCTCCGCTGCTTTGTGGCTATACCCGCTCACGGGGAAGGCTGTGGGAGTAAACCCCGAGGAAATAATCCGGAGCTGGGGCCCCTGAGGCAGCCCTGTGTTGAGTTCAATGCTGGCCAAGTGCCTGGATTAAAAGCAGGTTGAACAGAATGTGGAAAGGTTGTTCACACTTTTAGTGGGTGGGAACTGTCGTATCTCATAACGTGGCAGCAATGTGGCCTCTTCTGTTCTCAGCAGCTTCTTATATAGCCAGGTGATGATGTGAAAGGTAAAGAGGAAGGAAGGTTTTCATTATCAGCAACACATGGCCACATATAAAATAGCAAAAATCAGGATTAGGCTTAAAACTACAGTGATGCTCAGAACCCAAATTCCTTTCCTATCTTTTCTGAATCCTACTTCTTACTTTAGCTGCCTGTCCAGTTTACATTATGTTTGTACACATAGGTGAGAGATATTAATGTCTTAGAAGGAAATACTTTATATTTCTAGTGTTTATTCCCTTTGCAAAGTATTCCCCCTATAAACTGAAGTACTTCATTTTGTTCATCTGCACACTGAGCTGGAGAAGTATATAGTTCCTCAGTTCTGGGTTACAATAGGCTCCAGGTCAGATAGATTGAGAGGAAGTTTGCACCATATGCTAGAGAGGTTGCCAATATATTTACATTTTTTTTTAATTTATTGAGATACAGTGCAGAATAGGTTCTTCTAGCTCTTCGAGCAGCACCCCCCCCCCCACCCCGGATTTAATCCTAGCCTAACCATGGGCCAACTTACAATGAAAAATTAAGCTACCTACCAGTGAGTCTTTGGACTGGTGGTGGGGGGGGGAACAAAGTAGCCGGTGGAAACCCACGCAGTCAGAGGGAGAGCATACGAGCTCCTTAAAGGAGCACAGGTTCTTGTGGCAGTGGTCCTTGTAGATGAGCTGAGGATTTGTAGGAGGAAGTTTATTAAATGCATCCAGAGCAAACCATCATTCTAGCCATTGCCTGGCGTTGTCTTAAATACCCGTATGGATTTTTCTTCAACTTCTGAAAAGCAAGTGGCTAGCCAACTGTGTCAACCAGTTCACCATGGTTTCAGAAGTGATATTGATGTTCCTTTTCATATTGGGCTATCAGAAGATGATGCAGTATTGAATGCACATCATGTCTGAAATTTCCCGCTGCTGATTTTCCTATAGAACACCAGGCGAACATGAATATCTGACTGTTTGGAGACAGAAAGAGAAAAGAGAGTTGTGGGACTGCCATTCTATGTAGCAAGATCTCCTTGATCCAGCTGTTATTGTCACCATCGTCCCCTGCGCAGTCCCTTCCCACCAGAGATATCAGAACCACAGTCTCCCAGTCTCTGCTAATGAAATTATGTCTTCATGCACCATATTAATGCTAAAGGTAATCGTCATGAAAACCACAGTCCTGCTGTTGTTCCCCAAGTGAAACTTTAGACACTTTTGCTCAAGTTACTTAAGTTCCAATTTGGCTCAGGCTTGCTGGGGAGTTTTAAAGTTGTGGGTTCAAGTCCAGCTACCAACTTTATCAAACGATCTAAGCTGACATTTCTTTTCCAAGTACAACCTTCAACAACTCTGATTGTATAAGGTCCCTTGGCATTAGTTGACGTAAAGCAAATTCTCGCAGTGTCCCGGCCAACATTCCACCCTCAGCCGACACCGCCCAATAAAAGATCAGATTACCCAGCCACTTACTAGCTTGCTGTTTGTGGGGCTTTACTGTCTGGCTGCTTAACTTAACAGCAAAACAATGGTGATCATCCTTCCAAAGGAATCCATTAGCTGTAAACTAATAGCCACTGATCATTTTAAAACATTCTTTTCTCCCACAGGACATTCACAATGAAAACCATACAATCCATTGCTCAAAAAGGAAATAGCTCTGCATTAAATAAAAATACTACTTGAATAACCATGTTTTCTCCTTGACTTCAAGTTGAAGTTTCATTCAACCGTGCACGTGTATACAGCTAAATGAAACATCTCCAGGACCAAGGTGCAAAACACAGTACATACAGTTGTACACATCACATATAGTTACGATAGCACATAAAATCTCAAAAATAATATTCACACAAGTCCTTGAGTAGTATGGCCTAAAGAATACTGGTGCATAAGATGTCATTCTGGAGCCACGTTTCAGTAAAAATGAGCACACAGCAGTTTCTCATCTCACACTGGGTTAGCTGCAGGCAAAGCTGGATCGTCTTCATCTGCGTTTAGTTTTCACCTCTACTGGAGATGCGTACAACATAAAGAACATCAGGCACAAAACATAAGGAGGTAAAGGCCCTGAACTTTTACTTAGCACTGCCCTACCTCTCCTCCAGGACAAACAGGCTGAAATAAGAGATAGGACATCAGAGGAAAACCAACATATTGGCTCAATGAAAGACACATGATCCCTGCAATTTGGAATCCTCCATGCAGTAAAGTTTATACAATAGTTGTGAGTCTGTAGAAATAAACCACTCTAATCAGAAATGTGTAGGTTGAATCAACACTGCAATCACATAATCAAGTTCAAAGTTCAGAGTACATCTATTATCAGTACATATACATTATATAACCTTCAGATCTGTCTGCTTACAAGCAGCCACAAAACAAGAAACCCAAAAGAACCCATTTTAAAAAACCAACGAATGTCCAATGTGCAGACAGAGAGAGAAAATAAATCTCGATTGAGGTTACCATGCAGTATTAAGGGAACGCTGCAGTTTCCAGCTTCAAAATGAAATTGCATCTGCCTTTTCCACTGGAAACACCAATGCCCCTGAACCGAAAATCCTGCAAAAAGTAGTGAATATGGCCCAGTCCATCATGGATAAATTCCGCCTCACCATTGAGCACGTCTACACGGAACGCTGTCACAGGAAAGCACCATCCGTCATCAGGGGCCCCCGCCACCCAGGACATACTTCCTTCTCACTGCTACCATCAGGAAGAAGGTGCCGGAGCCCCAGGACTCTCACCACCAGGTTCAGGAACAGTTATCACCCCTTGGCCATCAGTCTCTTCAAGCAAAGGGGATGACTTCAAGTGTCCCATCAGGGAAATTTTCACACAGCCCAAGGACTCTTTATCTCATGTTCTCAATATTTATGCTTATTTATTTATTATTAGAATTTCTTTTTTGTTTCTTTTGTATTTACACAATTTCTTGACTTTCACACACTGATTCTTTGTCCATCCTGTTGGGTGTGGTCTTTCACAGATTCTATTACAGTTCTTGGATTTACTGACTATACTAGCAAGAAAGCAAATCTCAGGGTTGTATATGGTGACTTCGATAATAAATTTACTTTGAACTTGGCTTATGCAAATTAAGATAGATATCCTGCAGATGTAGACTGTAAGTGTAGATTGTTCCCCTGGTGTCCTGTATTTCCTTGTATCATGATACCAAAACAAAATAGCTGGTCATTCATTTTATTACAGCGCACAGTACAACTGCTGGGATATACTAGACAGCTATGACTTCACTGCATGGGAAATGTTTCGAAACATTCCTAAACGATTTGAGAAAGTATTAAATATCTGTAAGTCTTTCTAGTAAAATGTCATATTCCCTCAGCTTCCTTTTACGTTCCACTTATTCAAGTGAAGCAATGCATCATTACAGACCTGGGAGAAATGGGAATAATTGCCCATGCTGGACTGAGTAAATTGACAATAGCTAAGGTTACTGTATTAGGACAACATTTAGTTTCATTGCCCTGAGACAGAGAGAGGAAAATCTACCAGAGCAACACACACAAAATGCTGGAGGAACTCAACAGGTCTGGCAGCATCTGTGGAAAAGAATAAAGGGCTGATGTTTCGAGCTGAAACTTCAACCAGTGTCTGAATGCAGTCCAATAACCCTGTTGGAAATAGCTGTACAAAAAACCGAAGTGTAGCGAGTAGCTCAATGCTATTACAGCTCAGGGCCGTGGGAGTTCAGAGTTCACTTCCGACATCATCCGCACTGAGTCTCTGTACGTCCTCCCCGTGGAATCATGGGTTCTCCCCGGGCGCGCCGGTTTCCTCCCACAGTCCAAAGACGCACAGGTTGGTGGGTTAATTGGTCATTGTAAATTGTCCCGTGATTTGGCTGGGGTTAAATCAGGGGATGCTGGGGGGTGGCGGTGGGGGGTAAGACTGGAAGGGCTGATAGGGCCTGTTCCATGCTGTATCTCAATAAATATATAAACAAGATGCTGTAGGAATCACAGGCCGGGCAGCATCTGCAGCAGGAAATGCACAACCAATCTTTTGTGTCTTGACCCTTCGAGCTGGATCCGATGAGAAGGAAGTTGCAATGCCTGGTGGGTCAAATTCCTTCCAAATCTCTCTCCATTAATCAAATGAAGAAAGTAATATTTATTATCATTGAGTAATGCACACCAATATCTTTTACTGCCATCGGGCACTTTGATTTCCGTTCAGCTCTTCTACCAACTTCACTGGAAAAACTGTGGTTTTGGTCCTATTTGTTAAGTTTGTATTTTTGGTCATCAAGAGTGGTAGAAATATACATAACACTCCTTTGGGGGGGGGGGGAGGAAGTCTCCATCTGGAATATATTAGGAAGAGACTGAAGTCATGAGAAATGGTACCAGGAACTATGGGGCCTTGGATAGTGAGGAGAAATTAATGGAAATTTTTACTATGTAAGAAAAGCCCAGAAAATCCAAACTACTGAGCAACTGATAGACTCATTCATTTTAAGAAGTTTATTGGCTCTAAAATTGTATTCACTTATCAAGGGTTTTAAATTATAGGAATTCACACTGAGGTGTTAAGATTCCATATCATATTTGATATATAGATTTAATTGCTCTGTAACAATGCGTGTATTAGTTAAAGTCTGGGAGACTTTTAACTGAAAACTTCATATTACAAATATACTACAAAGAAATAATTCTTAGAGGTACCAGTGCTCAATCACTCTATTCAAAATGAATTTAAATACTGAACAATGTTTATGCACAATAAAACACTCAGCTGTGTAGAAAGGACATCAAAACTAGAAAGGTATTTGGAAAGAAGAACTGGTTTCAACCCATCGTAAACTGAGGGAATGCTTCATCGAGCACATACATTCCATCCACCCAAAGCGGAACTTCCCGGTGGCCAAACATTTTAGTTCTCATTCCCATTTCCTTTCTGACACGTCAGTCCATGCCCTGCCTCCTCTTGTGCCAAGATGAGGCCACCCTCAGGGTGGAGGAGCAACACCTTGTATTCTGTTTGGATAGCCAGAAACATGATGGCAAGAATATCGATTTCTCCTTATGGTAAAAATATATTTTTTCACTCCCTCACCCCTCTTCTTCTATTCTGCACTCTGATCTTTTGCCTCTCCTCACCTGCCTATCACTTCCTCCTGTCTCCCCTCCTTCATCCCTTTCTCCTATGGTCCACTGTCCTCTTCCTGTCAGATTCATTCTTCCCCAGTTGTTTATTGCTTCACCTATCACCTCCAGCTATCCTCCTTCCCCTCCCCTCTCCCCCCCCACCTTTTTATTCTGGTGTCCTCACCCTTTCTTTCGAGTCCTGAAGAAGGATCTCAGCCCAAAACATTGACTTAGATGTTGCCGGACCTGCTCAGTTCCTCCAGCATTCTGTGTGCCCCTCTTTGGATTTCCAAAATCTCTTATATTTATGAACCTCTTATAGTTGCTTCTTTCTTGTAAGAAACTGAACAAAACTGGGTGTAAGCAACACACATAAAAAATAGCGGAACTTCCGTTAATGCCCCACCTCCCCTTCGCACCCCATCCTTTATTTATTTATTTATTTATGTATTTATTTTTTCTCTCTCTCTCTCTCTCTCTCCTTTTTCTCCCTCTGTCCCTCTCACTATATTCCTTGCCCATCCTCTGGGCTTCCCCCTCCTCCCTAGGCCTCCTGTCCCATGATCCTCTCCTATCCCTTTTGCCAATCAACTTTCCAGCTCTTAGATCCACCCCTCCCCCTCCTGTCTTCTCCTATCATTTTAGATCTCCCCCTCCCCCTCCCACTTTCAAATCTCTTACTATCTCTACTTCCAGCTAGTCCTGACGAAGGGTCGCGGCCCGAAACGTCGATTGTACCTCTTCCTATAGATGCTGCCTGGCCTGCTGTGTTCACCAGCAATTTTTATGTGTGTTGCTTGAAATTCCAGCATCTGCAGATTTCCTCATGTTTGCGTTTTTAAAAACTGGGTGTAACTTATTAGCTGCAATGAGCTGAGAAAGCTATACCATTAATGCCCTTTCCCGAGTGCTATCATACCACTAATTCTCTTTTTTCTGGTTACAATTTGTCTTATACACCATTTAATCACATGGTGGTGTGGTGGAGATATGTCTCTACCAAAGGTGGTGTGAGGTGCTCCTTCCCTCTGCTAGTCTGTAGATCACCCTGAGACAAGGTGTAGCCCCTGCTTAACCCACCATAACCCACCCACCCCAATCAGGGTCACGTGAAGCCATGAGAGCAGGTGGTGGGTGGCGGTACGAGCAGCTAGTGTATATCACAAGTCCTGGTTTTGCGACCACTGATGCCAGGCAGTCAGTCTCTGAAGAGTATTGGTAATGGCTGGGGTCACCCGTCTTGTAAAGACACTGCCCAGAAGAAGACAATGGCAAACCACTTCTGTGGAAAAATTTTCCAAGAACAATTATGGTCATGGAAAGACCATGATCGACCACGTCATACAACATGGCACATAATGATGATGTCATACAACATGGCACATAATGATGATGATAACTCACTCTTCGTCTTGCACGAGTATCACTCTCAATTCTATTAAGTTGCGCTCATGAATGTGGCCGACTCCCATAATAGTCTAACAAAGGGAATGTTAGGGAGGAAAAGATGTACCACCTCTTCTGATGGTATTGTTATCACCATTTTTAACAACTTACAGTTATGGAGCACACAGATTAGCACAGTCTGTGACAAGCATGGAAATACCAGAATCAGGTTTAATAGCACCGGCATATGTCATGACATTTGTTAACTTTGCGGCAGCGGTATAATGCAATACAAGAAATAGAAAAAAATGTGAATTGCAGTAAGTATATACGTGTGTGTGTGTGTGTGTGTGTGTGTGTGTGTGTGTGTGTGTGTTTTTTTATTTATATAAAAAATAGTTAAATGAAATAAGTAGTGCAAAAATAGAAATAAAAAAATAGTGAGGTAGTGTTCATGGGTTCAAAGTCCATTCAGAAATCCAATGACAGAGGGTAAGAAGCTGTTCCTGAATTGCAGAGTTGTGTGCCTTTAGGCTTCTGGACCTCCTTCCTGATGGTAGCAATGAGAAGAGGGCTTGTCCTGGGCGATGGGGGTCCTTAATGCCGGTTGCCACCTTTCTGAGGCATTGCTCCTTGAACTGCACATGCTGAAAATCTGAGATCAGTCTCACAACACACTGGAGGAACTCAGCAGGTCAGGCAGCATCCGTGGAAACGATCAGTCAACGTTTCGGGCCGGAACCCTTCGTCGGGGAATTTCAGCTCAAGCAAAGGAATAAAGCAAAAAGGCATGCCCCTCAGAAAGATGCCTTCAGTGCATGGTTTTTGCCTTAGGGTTCAGTACTTCACCCTAACACATTCTCTGAACTAAGAGTGCAACAACTCGTCAAGGCCTAAAAACTAGGCCTCAAACACAATGAGATTCCTGGTGAGGATGAAGGTGAAATGGTGACACAGCTTGCAGAGTCGCTGCCTCACAGCACCAATCACCCGGGTTCAGCCCTGACCTCGGGATGCTGTCTGTGTAGAGTCCGCACGTTCTCCCCGTCTGATCCCAAAGAGCTGCAAGCCGTTCAAGTTTAACTGTCATTTAACCTTACGTGAACACCCACGAATATAGCCAAACCACACAGCCGAAGTACAAATCACGGTACCCATACTCATACACAACACAACCAGCTGGTAGGCTAATTGGTCACAGTGAAATTGCCATTAGCACATTAGGTGAGTGCAAAATCTGAAAGCAATTGAGAAAAATGTTTTAAAATGTGATTACATGCAAGAGTAGCGAAACTTGGTGACAGACGATGTGGATGTAGTGGGCTAAAGAAACTACATATCTCAGTATTTCCTCTCCAAACATGCCTGCATTTGTCTGAAATTCTTACCATGAGATAAACTAGCGGCTCATTTAAAATAATAGGGCAACATTTATGTCTAGTAGCTTACACACTTGCACGATATTATCTCACTGTGTCATTCCAAGTCAAAGGATTCTGCATGCCTCTGGTGTGAACTAAGTTTAATAAATACTGCCACCTAGAGGGATTCTGGTGAATTACATGACAAGCATGGAAAGGGCATCCATATTAATCAACTTTATTGAGTTCACTTTTGTTGCAGTCCAGATGTTCAACTGCATGCATCAACTTTAAAAGGTGACACAGTGGAGGTACGTCTCTACCGAAGGAAGTCGAGGTGCTCCTTCCCTCCAATGGCCTGCAGGTCACCCTCGGGAGGGTGTAGCACCTGCTTAGCACCACCCCCCACCCCACACCAATCAGGGTCACATGAAGTCTTGAGAGCAGGTGGTGGATGGTTGTATGAGCAGCTGGAGCATATCTCAAGAAAATCTGCCAAGAGCTATCATGGTCATGGGAAAGACCATTATCGGCCACATCATATGACAAAGCACATAATGATGATGTCATACAATACATAGTCATAGTCATACTTTATTGATCCCGGGGGAAATTAGTTTTCATTACAGTTGCACCATAAATAATAAATAGTAATAGTAATATTACTACTAGTAAATAGTAAATAGTAATAGTCATAGAAATAATAAATAGTAATAAAATAGTAGTAGAAAATAGTAATAAATAGTTAAATAGTAATATGTAAATTATGCCAGTAAATTATGAAATAAGTCCAGGACCAGCCTATCAGCTCAGGGTGTCTGACCCTCCAAGGGAGGAGTTGTAAAGTTTGATGGCCACAGGCAGGAATGACTTCCTATGACGCTCTGTGTTGCATCTCGGAGGAATGAGTCTCCGGCTGAATGTACTCCTGTGCCCACCCAGTACATTATGTAGTGGATGGGAGACATTGTCCAAGATGGCATGCAACTTGGACAGCATCCTCTTTTCAGACACCACTGTGAGAGAGTCCAGTTCCATCCCCACATCATCACTGGCCTTACGAATGAGTTTGTTGATTCTGTTGGTGTCTGCTACCCTCAGCCTGCTGCCCCAGCACACAGCAGCAAACATGATAGCACTGGCCACCACAGACTCGTAGAACATCTTCAGCATCGTCCGGCAGATGTTAAAGGACCTCAGTCTCCTCAGGAAATAGAGACGGCTCTGACCCTTCTTGTAGACAGCCTCAGTGTTCTTAGACCAGTCCAGTTTATTGTCAATTCGTATTCCCAGGTATTTGTAATCCTCCACCATGTCCACCCTTATCCCCTGGATGGAAACAGGGGTCACCGGTACCTTAGCTCTCCTCAGGTCTACCACCAGCTCCTTGGTCTTTTTCACATTAAGCTGCAGATAATTCCGCTCACACCATGTGACAAAGTTTCCTACCGTAGCCCTGTACGCAACCTCACCTCCCTGGCGCATAATGATGATGATGATCCTCTTTATGTCCTATTTATGACACGTCTGCATTGCTGAATTACACAAACCCTTCAGCTTCTTTCAAAGGCCTGGACTAATTTTTGATTCTCATCCATCAGGCCACAGGATTTCCCTGTGAAAATAATAATGATTCAAGCATTTTCATTAATTATGTTAAAAATACTGGCTAATCACCAACTCTTTGCTATTGCAAACAACAGGATCGGAATCCTATTTATTGTTACTAAGTTAAATGATGAGAAATCTGTTGTTTTGCGCTAGCAGTAGAAAGACACAGTTCAAAGACGTGAAAATTACCAAAACTTGCAAAAGTAAGTACACTAGGCAAAAAGAAGGAATAATGAGGTAGTGTCAAGGTTCATAGAGTGTTCACATATTTAATAAGATCTGCTTTGTCACTGATCTTTTTTAATTGAGAATTTGTTATACCTAGATATTGAAAAATCAGGAAGGAGGTACAGAAGCCCGAAGGCACACACTCAACGTTTCAGGAACACCTTCCTCCCCTCTGCTATCAGATTTCTAAATGGACATTGAACCCGTGAACACAACCTCACTATTTTTTTATTTCTCCTCTCGCACTACTTAATTTACCTATTTAATATATACACTTACTGTAATTCACATTTTTCTATTAATATGTATTGCATTGTACTACTGCGACAAAGACAACAAATTTCACAACATATGCTGATGATATTAAACCTGATTCTGAAATAATTTGGGTTTGAACAGAGCTGAACAACGTGACAGTGAAGGACCAGAAACACCGCTCAGTCAGACAAAAAAAACACATTTTTTGTGTTTCTTCTCTCTCAAAGCTTCAGCTAAGCACCTCCATGCACAGGTAATTGTAGTTGTGTTAGCTTATTATTATCACATGCACTGAGATACAGAGGGAAGTTTTGCTTGCATGCCATCCAGTCAGAACAAACTATATGTAAAAACATCAAGGTAGTAAGAAGAAAACGGAATGCAGGATACGGCGTTGAAGTTCCAGGAGAGTGCAAAACTGATAAACACTATAAAACAGGCTACAGTGAAGTAGATTAGGAGATCGAGGGTTCACCTTTAGCCTATGTGAGTTTCCTCAAAGAGGACCACAACCTTATCGTAGGATTTGGAGGTTTGCGTGCCTCAATAATCCGAAGATCGATGCTGGCAGCTGACAGGGCTTCATGCTTTGACTCTCAGTTTGTGGTGGCTATCCCTCGAGGTTGAGGATGATGGTCTTCGTTCTGAAGAAGTGGCCCACAGAGCGAAGACACCTGTGCGTGTATTTGTTTAACGTGTACTTGATGTTGCACTCCAAGAAGCACACGATACTTCACAAATCAACCAACTGATTCCATTGGCATGGAAACCACGACGATTGGAGCTGATGGATTTGTTGCAGCCTTCATCCGTCTTCACAGCCATTGAGTTCGAAGTAACTTCATCCGCTTGTTCCACTGTTGAGGTCTTGGTTGGATTGTTCTTTGTCAGGGACCTCACCCTCAACCTTACCGCCATGGGTGTCCCTACCAGGAGCATAGCTCCAGACAGCATTGCTCTCGGGATCTCAGGACCACACAGGCTTCTCCACTGCAACAAGGTGACAATTGACTCTCAGTAGGTTCACCAATGCCAAACAGGTCAAAGGATAGAGGCCAGACTAAGAGTGGTGCACTGGTCATCTAGATGTGGGGGTTCAGCTCAGGGCTAACAACCCTGACTGGTAAATCAAAATTGTTACGGAAACAGCAACGAAGGAAGCTCTGAACACCATCAGAGATGGAGGACCTTCGATGCTGCCCTAAATGCCAGAAGTGTAACTGTCAATAAGTATGTAAATATTATGTGAGGTCAGTTCAAGAGTATGAAAACTGAGCAATTGAAGCTGACCTTGGTAACTGTGCTTTCAAATTTTTGTATCTTGTACTTGATGGGCGAAGGGTGAAGAGAGAATGACGGAGTGGGAAGGATCTTTGATCTTATGTTAGCTGCTTTCTCAAGGCAGATGGTACAAGGTGTCTGCAGAGGGGAGGCTGGTTTCTGTGATGTGTTTATAATGTTCTGCAATTAATTTATTTATTGAGATGCAGAACCGGCACTATATAATCTGAAGCTATCACAGGACAATTTATAATGACCGGTAGGTCTTTGGGAGGAAACTGGAGCACCCATGGTCAGGCAGCAGCGGGAATTGAACCTGGGTCACCTGAACTGTACAGCATTATGCTAACCACTACGCTACCACGCCACCTTGTGGTCTTGGGTGGAACAGCTGCCATATCTGTTGTGACTGACTACAACTGAGCCACACATAAGCTGCAACTGGGAAATATAAAAGTCTTTTTTCACACAACAGATCTCCTGGAGATAAAGTCTAAGAAAATCTCACACTCCTGACACAATGTTTTTTTAAACACAAAGATTATAATAAACAACTAACTATAATTTCAATAGTTATAATCACCTACTTACATTAACAATTTGAATATAGTCAGATAACTTTGCAGAGTTACATAATTACAATGGCAGCTCATCCCAACTAACAAAACCTCTTTGAATATTCAGTTACTAGAAGCTGGTCCAAGAGCTTCTGAGCAGAAACTCCTGACTCCCAAAATGTTCTTTTCCTCTTAGAGTGATGAGTGATGGCTCCACGAATATACTCATCATCATTATGTGCCATGTAGTACATGGTGGGCAATCATGGTCTTTCCATGACCATAATTGTACTTGGCAAATTTTTCTACAGAAGTGGTTTGCCATTGTCTTTTATTGGGCAGTGACTTTACAAGATGGGTGACCCCAGCCGTTACGAATACTCTTCAGAGATTGTCTGCCTGGCATCAGTGGTTGTATAACCTGGACTTGTGATCTGCCCCAGCTGCTCATACGACTATCTACCACCTGCTCCCACAGCTTCATGTGACCCTGTTTGGGGTGGGGGGGGCTGAGCAGGTGCTCCACCTTGCCCAAGGGTGATCTGCAGGCTAGCAGAGGGGAGGAGCACCTTACACCTCCTTTGGTACATACATACCTCCACCACACACTCCATAAAGAGGATAGCAGACAAAAATAGTAGGTGAACTTTTTTTCTGCTTTTATATTGTATCACTTTTAAAGCAAAGCCAAGACCCTCTGACATTTGTCAGAATTTATAAATAGCCAATCTAGTCCTGGTCTATAATCATTGCTTTCAAACAACTATCACCATTTTCAGCATTGATGTACAATTCCACATCAAGATTTATGCTCAAGCCCCACTTGTTCAGCTTCTCTTTGGCTCTTTGGTACCATAAACGTTTTAATAAGACCATAAGATATGGAAGAAGTATTTGGCCATTTAGCCCATCGAGTCTGCTCCACCATTTCATCATGGCTGATCTATTTTCCTTCTCTGCCCCAATCTCCTGCCTTCTCCTCATATCCCTTCACAACCTGACCAATAAAGAATCTATCCTCCACAGTCCACAGATTCACTTCTCTCTGGCTAAAGAAATTCCTCCTCATCTCCATTCTAAAAGGATGCCCTTTAATCTGAAACTGTGTCCTCTGGTCCTAGACTCTTCCACCATAGGAAACATCCTCTCCACATCCACTCTATCAAGGCCTTTCACCACTAGATAGGTTTCAATTTGGTCACTCCCTCATTCTTCTGAATTCTAGTGAATACAGGCCCGGAGCCATCAAACGCTCTTCATATGACAAGCCATTCAATCCTGGAATCATTTTCATGAACCTCCTTTGAATCCTCTCCAGTTTCAGCACATCCTTTCTAAGGTAAAGGCCCAGACTTGCTCACAATACTCCAAGTGAGGCCTCACTAGTGCTTTTATATTCTAGTCCTCTTGAAATGAACACCAACATCACATTTGCCTTCCTCACTACGGACTTAACTTGCAAATTAACCTACACAAGGACTACCAAGTCCCTTTGCACCTCAGATTTTTGAATATTCTCTCCATTTAGAAAATAGTCTACTCTTTTATTCTTCTATTAAAGTGCATGACCATACACTTCCCGACACTGTATTCCATCTGCCATTTATTTGCCCAATCTCCGAATCTGTCTAAGCCCTTCTGTAGTCTCCCTACTTCCTCAAAACACCCTGCCCCTCCACCTATCTTCATATCATTTGCAAACTTTGCAACAAGGCCATCAATTCTGTCATCCAAGTAATCCCACCCATCTCTGGAGGCAGAGATTCTCACTGCCCTGTCCCCGGCACTCAGCTCAGCCTTCCAGCTCTGAACCAGGGGTGCAACTAGATTTGAAGCCAAGAGTTAGTCAGCATACAAGCTGTCAGCAAGTATGCGATACTTGCTAACAATAAAGCCTTTCATCACTTTACACATGATTGGCTAGAGGCTGACGGGCCAACAGGTATGTTACTCATGCTTTTTCGTGGATTAAAGTCGTGGGCAATTGTCAACAGTACTTCTTAGATCCAAGTACAGTAATTATACTAGATCAGGGAACATCTGGGGTGCAGATTTTCAGCTCTGCTCCCTAAATCTTATTGGGATTCTATGGATTTGCCATATTTTATGAATTTAGTCACCTCTTTCTGTAACATGGTGTGAATCAAAAGAATCCTCGGGTTGTCACTCTGTCCTTCCACGATACTTTTCATCATCCTTCTCAAAAACCACATTTCAGCAGATTTGAGACTTCCCTCAAAGAAACAACACAAGTAGCAGATTAAGGCATCCATTAGTCTTGTGAGACCATGGATCTGCACCTGGAAAGTCTTCACTCTCCAGGGTGCAGGCCTGGGCAAGGTTGTATGGAAGACCAGCAGTTGCCCATGCTGCAAGTCTCCCCTCTCTACGCTACCGATGTTGCCCAAGGGAAGGGCATTAAGACCCATACAGCTTGGCACCAGTGTCGTCGCAGAGCAATGTGTGATTAAGTGCCTTGCTCAAGGACACAACACGTGCCTCAGCTGGGGCTCGAACTCACGACCTTCAGGTTGCTAGTCCAGTGCCTTAACCACTTGGCCACGTGCCCACACACAAGTAACAAAACAACAGCAAAACAAGCACCGTGCCTCCCTCCCACCTACAGACATACACAGCCCTCCAACCCAGGACAGGCCATCTTCAGTCTCTAGCAGACTCATAGCTCAGACATTGGGCATATTCTTCATTTGTCAAAGGTTTAATTGTTGGAGAGAAAGACGAGTGCAACTTGACCACAATCCTACCTTTTCCATCTGTTTATCAGACATCTAGGGACAATTGCCCGCAGCTCCCTATAGTCCTAATCCTTGGATGCAGGCTTCCCCGTGCATCTACTGACACTGAATCTGCACTCCACTGCTGAGACTCTGGAGTAACATTCTCTCGGGCTCAATCATCAAATGGGAGCAAGCTTCGGGACGAAGGGTCTCGGCCCGAAACGTCGACTGTACCTCTTCCTAGAGATGCTGCCTGGCCTGCTGCGTTCACCAGCAACTTTGATCTGTGTTGCTTGAATTTCCAGCATCTGCAGAATTCCACGTGTTTGAAGCTTCATTGTATTCAGGTTTAGGCTTTAGTAAGCACTCTAGCAGATACTCTCTTTGCATGGTTGTGGTTATGGACAATAATTTTACCATTTTGCTCACTTCAGTGTCAGGCAACAAAACTGATCAATAGGAATTCATTCAGTATAAATGGCTGGTAAGTAGACGTTCAGATTCTCAGATGCCTCAAAGCAAATGGGTATTTGCAGCTTCCAAGTTAACATTACTGCTGGCCTCATTTTGAAGTGCCTCAACCTTACAAAAAGAGGTACAAATCACATTGTACAGATCACAGATATTACTGTCAAACGTCATCTCAACCACATCAGAGCTCCAGCTGAATACACCTTGGCAAGAATACAAGTCAGAGACTACACGACGGTACAGAACCACAGAATTCACTTGGTAGGATTCTCAGATGAGTTAGGCAGTTCCAGGTTCAAGTCTCAATCCAAACATCAACAGTACATCAAGGCCAACTCCCCGAAGAACCTGCTGCATTATCAGAGAAGCCAGCTTTTCAATGAGGCTAAACGGAGACCTCAGCTGTTCTCAAACTCTATTTTGAATATGAGTAAGGAAGTTACCTGTAGGCAGCTGCCCAATATCTATCCATTAATCGCTACCACTATAAGTGGCTTATCTGTTAATGTTCACATTCCCAAATATGCAAGTGTGCTTTGGACAAATTGACTGCTACATGTCCCATTTTGCAGCGTTTAATACTTAAGTTAGCAAGCAGCATTTGAGTGTTAAATGCATATGGACATATATTCTGAAGTCACAATAGATACCATGCACGTGCAAATCTTTCTTTCAGTTGCAGATCGATGCCATCTATTGCAAAGTCACTTCTAGATGAATGTGAACAGCAGTGGGGATGTTCTCATATAAAGATACCTTTTTACCACTTCACTTTCATTCACTTAGCACAAAGACCCTACATAAACACATCATTCAGTGACACCCTGGCACAAAGACCTTACGTAACCACATCATTCAGTGACACCCTAACACCCAGGTTGTCTTTGGGCAAGGTGTAGCACCTTCTTAGCTACCCCCCGATCAGGTCACATCAAGCCATGAGAGCAGGTGGTGGACGGTCATATAACAGCTGGTGTAAATCACAAGTCCTGGTTATGCGACTGCTGACTCCAGGCAGACTATTGATATTGGTTGGGGTCACCTGTCATGTGAAGACTCGGCCCAGAAGGCGGCAATGGCAAACCACTTCCGTAGAAACATTTGCCAAGAACAATCACGGTCATGGAAAGACCATGATTTCCCACGTCATACGACACGGCCCATAATGATGATGATGAATAGCTGATGGTTACATCATTTTTAATAGTCTGTGGGGAAGATGAATTTCAGGCTTGTATTCTGCATACAAACTTTGATAATAAATTACCTTGAACTTGAACTTTGGCCAGAGCAGACAAGAAGTACAATTCTTCCAATGTTAGTTCACACTGAGTAATATTTATGTCTTCACAAAGACGTCCCAGAAGAGTGACTATGACTGAAACTGATCACCTCAATAGCAGAAAACCTAAGGCGTATGATGATTTAAATCAGCAGAAACACCTGTCACATGAAAGAACCTTAAATACGGTATTTTCATCCCATCCACCCAATGATTATTTTTGGCAATATAAGTACGATAATGACTGAAGATAAAAGCAAACATCATTTGAATGATGGATTAGAGGAGATGGGGTCTGAAGAAAACTGGGCAAAACTCAGCTGAGATGAAGAATAAATCCACTGTTCCAGAGAAAACTTGATGGTAATAAAAAAAAGTTTATTTAGTACTATTTAAAACTGTGCTAAGCTTAAGGGCATTGCACTACATGAGAGAATTACTAACAAGGTCAATCAATATCCAATAATAACCCTTTTCTCCACTGGTTTAAGAAAAGGAATCTCTGAAAAGTCTTTAAATCCTCCCACTTGGTGTTTACTAGAAACAAATGTTGGGCCGCATGCCATTGAAAGACAAACTTATAAATGGTAAAACTTGGGCTGAAAACATTAAACTGCATAATATTGCTCAAAACTGTTGACTTTTATGTTTTGCCAAATCCATTCCTTTTGAAAGAAACAATGAAAACAGGCTATCTTAGGAATAAAAGCTCTTTGACTAAAAGAATTTGACCTGCTATAACTGCAAAGATAAACTCATCACTTTCTATTGTATTTTCTACTTGGCTCTAGGTCCATGAGCACCTGCTTCACTAAGATTATTCACAAGCACGAGAAAGTCTGGAGATGCTGGAAGTAGGAAGGAACTCAGCAGGTCAGGCAGCATTCTATCGACAAGAGCAAACAGTCGACTTTTCGGGCTGAGACCCTTTCATCTGTCCTGGTGAAGCGTCTCAGCCTGAAACATCAACTGTTCACTCTTCCATGAATGACGCCCGGCCTGCTGAGTTCTTCCAACATTTTGTGTAATTATTTTTAAGGGCAAGACTGACAGAGAGAACCTCAGGGTGAGGGATATTAAGTTCTCTCATATGTTCCTGAATGAGAGTCTCCCGTGACCTTCAGAAATGTACGTTCTCAGACCCCATTTCCAAATGATTCATCGTGCTGAATGATTCAATAACATTAATCCAGAGCTGCATCAATAAAGAGACAATAATAACTCAGTGATCAATGCAAACCATTTGCAACATCAATATATAAATTATTATTTGTAATACAGGAGATAGCAGCAGTTACAACATTCCCGTTAAAATTATTCTGCAATGTATTGAGTCTAACGGTCATTCTTCATTGACATTTTGCAACTGTTTGGTCCATCATTGTGTTCCTATATCAGAATTCCCAACAGAAACCTCCACACCTCAACCCTTGGTGGCTAGCTGTATCCGGGCCCTAGGAATGGATTGTTTCTTGTTTTTACATCTGTTAAGAAAGTTCTGAGCAGAAATCACAGGTCTTGGGAACTACCCAAACTTATTGGCTATTGTATTACCTCTTCTCAGCTGCCTATCACCTCCCACTGGGTCCCGTCTTCCTTCCCTTTCACTCTTGTCCACTCTCCTCTCCTGTCAGATTCCTTTGTCTCCAGCTCTTTACCTTGTCCATCTGCCTGGCCTCACCTATCACCGTCTAGCTATCCTTCTTCCTGTCCTCTCACCTTTTTATTCTAGTGTCTTCCCCCTTTCCAACGCTGATCGATGGTCTCGGCCCAAAACAGCGACAGTTTATTCATTTCCATGTATGCTGCCTGACTTGCTGAGTTCCTCCAGCATTAGCAGAGTCTCTTGTGTTCATTACATTTTGTTCTGTCAATACTGTATCTTAAACTTAGTTTAAATGTACACTTATAAATGCCAATCTTATTTTACTGGAAAAAAAGCTTGTGTTTTCCCCAGACATTGCGGCTACAACACTCCAGCCAGACGTGGTCCTGTGGTCCACAGCAGCCAAGCTGGCATATGTTGTGGAATTGACAGTACCATGGGAAGATGGTGTCGAAGAAGCTTATGAGAGGAAAAAGACTAAGTACTCTGAACTGGCAACTGAAGCTGCCCAGAATGGCTGGAAGACCAAGATTTTCCCTGTAGAAGTGGGATGCAGGGGATTCGTTGCTACATCTACGACCAGTCTATTGAAGAAGATGGGGGTGAGGGGTCACTCCCTCCAACAAGCAATCAAGTCCTTGTCAAACGCAGCAGAAGAAAGCAGCAATTGGATTTGGATTAAAAGGAAAGACAACAACTGGGCTGCAAGATGAAGACAGGAGGGTATGGAACTGAGGGGGTTGTATCTGGGACGCCAGGTAGCACCGTTGAGCCCTCTGGAGACGTCGTGGGCTTATCAACGAAACGTCAAAGAAGGAGGGTGCCCACCTGATGACCCCGATGATGTACTTACCCTCCCTCCTTGTCACCACTCCAAACCCACTGCCAACATCGAGAGTGCCAACTTACCATAGGGATTGAAACATCAAGTCCTAGTAGCTCTACTTACTCATGTCTGAAAAATGACTAACTTTCTTTAATAAATGTGCCATCGCTTGGCACTCGTGTCTGCATTACATACATCACAATCAGAATCAGGTTTATTATCACCGGCGTGTGACATAAAATTAGTTAACTTAGCAGCAGCAGTTCAATGCAATACATAATCTAGCAGAGAGAGAGAAAAAAATAATAATAAATAAAATAAAACATAATAATAAATAAACAAGTAAATCAATTACGTATATAGAAGAGATTTTTTTTAATGTGCAAAAACAGAAATTAAATTTTAAAATAATTTTTATAAAATATAAAATATATATTAGTTCCATTGCATGGATATTAAGTTATTCTTATTGACATGCAATGCGGAGTAGGTTCTTCTGGCCCTTCGAGCCACGCCACTCAGCAATCCCACAATTTAATCTAGCCTGATCCTGGGACAAGTTTTAATGACCAATTAACCTATCGACTGGTATGTCTTTGGACTTTCCATTACATTTGCTCTGTAAGTGCTGCCTCCCTTGCCCACAGCAAGTACAATTTCATGTTTCACCCTCCTAGACTAAGGTTAATTATTTGGAAGAGTAGTCTTCTTTTGCTTCCATGGAATTTTCACTTAACAAGTTGCATATTTGCTTGGTATTTCAGGAAATGCCTGCTGAAGGTTACTAAAATTGTAGAAACTGCGGTTGCCCTCAATTTCACTCTCAAGTTAAAACTAGATGTTTAAAATTGGGCAACAATGACTAATTTGAGAGGACATATTTTTAACTTGATTGGAGGGAAGTATGGGGGCAATATCAGAAGTAGGCTTTTATACAGAGAATGGTAAGTGTATAACTCCACGGATGGTCCCATGCCCGGCGGCAAAAGGAGGAGGGTTGGGCATGGGACCCAGAGCTAAAGAGACGCCAACAGAAGCTCCAAAGCACTCATGCCTGGGAGAGGAAGCATACACCAAGAAGATGGGCTACACCTGAGGATAATTGAAAGACTGGCCCAGGACAGGGGACTCCGGCAAGTTGTTGTCAGCAGTTTACGCCCCAGAAGGGATGCTGGGCTTGACTAAGCAGGGTAAGTGGATGCAACTCTCTGCGAGGGTGGTGGTAGAGGCAGATACACTAGGGACATTTACGAGTCTCTTCGATAGGCACATAATGATAGAAAAATGGAGGACTATGTAGGAAGGAGGGCTTTGATTGATCTTGGAGTAGGTTTAAAGATTGGTACACTGTTGTGGGCTGAAGAACCTGTACTGTGTTGCACTGTTCGATGCCCAATGTTCTTAAAATGTCTGACTTGAACCTGAGTCCGGTAAAAATCAGTTTAAAAGAACGTGAGATGAGCCTACTGAGATGTAGAGGATGCAAGGGGACTGTTATCTGTAGCTAAGGCATTTAGAACTAAGACCAGCATTGTTAGAACAATGGACACTAAGGGATCTAAAGAACATGTGTCCCACAGGAGCAGCTGTGAACTTACTGAGCGTCAGGGGAGACTTGAGGGGCCCAATGGATGACAGCAATTTGTCTTTATGTTCCTGTCCTCTAAACAGGTGGAAGTTTAAAAACTCCTTTTGGCAGCTCTCCAAAGCTGAAAGGGAAATTAGTTTACAAAGAAAAACCAAAACTACCTAACTTCTTATTTGCCAAAGGCAAGGAAAAATTGGAAACACTCAGTAGGCCAGGTAGCATTTGTGGAAAAGGAAAAAAGGAGTCAAAGATCCTATATCAGACTTGGGGAACACAAGTCCGTTTTAAGTTTTAAGGAGGGTGGGGGAGGGAAGGATAGTTCAAAGGGAAGGTCTCTCTCATGTGTGCGCTGGCAACAGCTGAACCCAGGTGCGGAGGAATGGCAGACAACCATGTTGAGACGGAGACAAGAGGTTACACTTAGGAATGCCAACAGAACATCAGTGGCATGACCAAGTGACACCATGAGACAAATCATTCTCAACACAAGGACCCTGTGATGAGTGCCGAATGGTGGTCCACATTAAATAATCATAGACTGTGGAAAACCCGTGCCAGTCACATGACAAGATAAAACAGAAAGCACAAGGGGCTTAATGACTCTAGTTAAGACAGCAAATAGTAATACAGGTGCTCAAAAAACCTAGAAGCCCAATGCTCTATGGCTCACTGTAGTGGCCCGCAGGGCACGTGACAGTACTTCCCTCCCCAAGGCCAGCACCTAACTGCCCAGGGAACCCTGGGGGACTCGAGACAGGACTGGAAAGCTCGAAACAGACCTGATATTCTCAAGGCAACATTGGAAAACTCAAAACAGACCTGATGTTCTTGAGACAGGGCTGGAAAACTTCAAACACACCTGATATTCTCGAGATAGGACTGGAAAACTCAAAACAGACCTGATGTTCTCAAAACGGGACTGGAAAACTCAAAACAGACTTGATGTTCTCGAGACAGGACTGGAAAACTTGAAACGCACCTGATATTTTCGAGACAGGACTGGAAAACTTGAAACAAACCTGAGGCTCTCAAGACAGGACTGGAAAATGCAAGAACATTGCATATCTAACTGGGAAACATTAAATACCCTGGGAAACCTAACGAACTTTGTCAACCCTGAGGACATTGATGTTAAAATTTAAAGTAGACTGCAGAAGCTTAGAATATAGACTCAGGACATTTGGAACGTAGACTCAGGACATGAACTGAGTGTAGAAGGCACACTCGCCTCCAGCCGACCGATGTCCAAGCTGCTGTAGTACCTCTGCAGGGCCATTTGATCGTGGGGTTCTTCTGTCCTGACTCTAGTTAAAACAGCAATTAGTAAATACAAGTGCTCAAGAAATCTAGAAGCCCAGTGCTCTATGGTTCACCACAGACACCCACAGGGCTCATGACAGTCTCTGATAGATGAGACCACTGGTGCTGACATAATCCCAATTTTTACAGAGCTTTTTGGCTAATAGATTTATCAAGGTGGTTAGAAAGAACAATCAAAGGAATGTGTCAACATTGTTACTGAAACCCTATTTGTCAAAAGGTAATGTCAGAAACATCCAGAAATGTCTGCAGAGACAGAAAAGCTGAGTTAATATTATAAATGGTTAAATTTGCAACAGAATTGGCTAGTTCTGATACGAATAAAGAAGGGGTCATGGTCCGATCCGTGAAGTCCGCATTCCGGTTCACGGTCCAGTCCATCGACCTATGCTCCAGGTTTTCCTGTCTACCCTGTTTCTGTTCCTGTTGAGCACTAATTGAGGCAGCTGATTCTTGTTGGGGATGGCTGCATAAATACCTCCAGAGACCAGGGCATGGCTGCTGGATTGTTCTTGTCCTTACTTCTTGTATCCCTTCCTCTGCCTTCGGTTTCCTCACCTGGAGCCTAGCCTTGTCTTGCCGGTAACTCTCGCCTCGCCTGAAGTTCTTGTCTTGCCTTGCATTGCCTAAAGCCTTGCCTTGCCTTGTCTTGTCTTGCTGGTAACTCTCGCCTCATCTCGCCTGAAGTCTTGTCTTGGAGCCACCCCGTACCTAGTTCCCTTCCTGTCCCTTGCCTCCGCCGGGTAAGTCAGGCTGTCTTGCCGTTACCCTGCGGTTGGTTCTGTCCCTTCCTGTCTCTTGCCTCTGTCGGGTAAGCCAGGCCGTATTGCCATTACTCTACAGTTGGTTCTGTTCCTTCCTGTCCCTTGACTACGTCAGGTGGAGCACCACGCCCTGCCCAGGAGGAGCTTCAAGACCCCAAGCCTCAATCCTCTGGTCTCCAGCCTCATCCTGCCTGCCAGCCAAGTCACGTCCTTGCCTAGTTCTGGGCTCCAAGTCAGAGGTAAGACCCAGGTTCTGGGTCCTTGTCCTGTCTCTGGCTCGAAGTCCAAGCCCGGACTCCTAGCTCTCTTGTCCAGTCCTGTTCCAGGTTTCTGGTTTTCGTGTCCATGTCCTAGCCCTCACCCTGTATCCTAGTCCTGTCCCTAGTACTTCAGTGTCTGTGTCTTGCAGTTGGGTCCGTTCCCAGCCACCTCAGTATGACAGAAGGAGAGTTATCTGAAATTGTTGTATTTAATATTGAATCCAGAAGACCACAACATGCCCTAACAGGAGATGACTTGCTGTTCCTCGGGCTTCCATCGTTGGAATAGTGCCGGAGGTCGCAGGCCATTGGGCCAGAGTAGGCGTAGGATGGAGAATTAAAGTTACGCGCAGCTGAAAACACCAGGTTGCATCTGCAGAGTGAACAGCAATACTCTCCAAAGCGGTCTAATCTGCGTTTGACTTCTGAAGTGCAGAGAAGGCCATAGGACAAGGACCGAGTGCAGTACACTAGATCTGGAGGAAAAACATTGAAGGAATTGGTTGTTGACTTCAGAAGGAGTAGCGGACCGCATGACCCAATTTACATCGGTGGTGCGCAAGTGGAACAGGTCAAAAGCTTTAAGTTCCTCAGGGTCAATATCACAAATGACCTGACTTGGTCCAACCAAGCAGAGTCCACTGCCAAGAAGGCCCACCAGTGCCTTTACTTCCTGAGAAAACTAAAGAAATTTGGCCTGTCCCCTAAAACCCTCACTAATTTTTATAGATGACCGTAGAAAGCATTCTTCCAGGGTGCATCACAACCTGGCATGGAAGTTGTCCTGTCCAAGACCAGAAGAAGCTGCAGAAGATCGTGAACACAGCCCAGCACATCACACAATCCAATCTTCCATCCGTGGACTCACTTTACACCGCACGCTGTCGGAGCAGTGCTGCCAGAATAATCAAGGACACGACCCAGCCAGCCAACACACTTTTCGTCCCTCTTCCCTCCAGGAGAAGGCTCAGGAGCTTGAAGACTTGTACGGCCAGATTTGGGAACAGCTTCTTTCCAACTGTGATAAGACTGCTGAATGGATCCTGACCCGGATCTGGGCCGTACCCTCCAAATATCCGGACCTGCATCTCGGTTTTTTTGCACTACCTTACTTTCCAATTTTCTATTTATGATTTATAATTTTAATTTTTAGTATTTACTATCGATTTGTAATCTAGGGAGCAGGAAGCGCAAAATCAAATATCGCTATGATGATTGTATGTTCTAGTATCAATTGTTTGGCGACAATAAAGTATAAAGTATACATTAAACACAGCAACTGCTTTTGAACTAGGGAATAGTAATGCTTATACTTGTGCCATTGAGTGTAAAGGAAAGCTATCCTTCTTAAATTTATTGATGGTTTATTTTCTGTGTGAATGAAGCCCAACAGCAATTCAACTTGCCATTGGAAAGCCTTAAAGACTTGCTCTGCCCCTCTCTCTCTAGTGATGCAAACGTAAAACACCACAGTGTATTAAAGCTGAAGGTCAAAAGTAGCAAAGAGTGATTAATAATGGAACTTAGTCCTCATGACAAATAAAAATGCTGTAAGTACATAAAACTATTTTAATCTGCGCAAAGCCAAATAGGTTTGATTTTACACAAGCATTAATATTTTCTTAGCATCCCGGACGATGTTTTCATTTCTTTCTTACTTCGAGCTTTCCCATAGATTTCAACATAATTTTTACTTAAATAAACCTTCACTGCACAAAGGTCATGATGTTAATTTATTAATAATATTGAGTAATTTTAAGAATGTTGATTTTTCCATTATAGTCACAATTTAAGTCTAATATTAATAATAAAAACAGAAAATAATCAGAAGGGATGAGAAAAATAGTTAATGTTGCAGATCAAAGATTCTTTGTCAGATTGAGTTTCACAAGTCAAATATTCCTTTTGTGAACATGATAGTCTAACAGTTTACAATACATTATTCCATCTATCCTGTTACTAAAAAGGCAAGTTTTTTGGTGAAAACTGGTAGTTTTTGATATAAAGTGAATTGTTAAAAGGTTGATTTTCAAAGTTCAAAGTACATTTATTATCAGGGTATGTAACAGAGTACAACCTTAAGATTCATCTTCTTGCAGACAGCCATGAAACAAAGAAACCCCTCCCCCCCCAAGCAATAAGACCATCTGATGTGCGAAAAAAGAACAAATCACGCAAACAGCAAAGAGCGATCAAATAACACATGTTCTTTCAACGGGTTCCATTGGGTTTCTGTTGCTGCCTGCAAGAAGATGAATCTCAAGGTTGTATATAGTATACATACTTCGATAATAAATGTACTTTGAACACATTTTTCAACAAAGCATTAAACATCAAACCACAGAGTCCCCCAAAAGCTATGAGCCACCAAAGCGAGCTGAAAATGATTAACAGAATAGTTATCCACAATAAAAATTATAAATTTTGAGAATAATTTCATGAAGTATACAGGACATAGACTGAACTATCTGTGAATTCATACCAGGTCCGCCAAATGGAGCAAAAATTGTTTGCAAATATCAAGTACCCATTCCTTCAATGTGATTTATTAAGTCTGCGGACATTTTGCGAGGTCTGTCACATCCTAACATTGTGCAAATTCCTAACTATCCATGATAAAAGGAGAACACAAGCTACCCAAAATGCTGCTTTCAAGGATACGTTCAAAATGAGATCAATTCTCTTTGGTATGAAGGCTTCTCTTTCTCAGTTCCAAGTACTGCATCCAAACGTGCTGTTTCATGTTTCGAGAGGCAGCTGGTTTACACCTATTGCCTGCCTAATGAGACAGATCCAAGGAACAGATTCACTTTGTAACCAACACAAAACACTGGAGGAACTCAGGCGGTCAGGCGGCATCTATGAAAATGAATAAACAGTCGGTGTTTCGAGCCGAGACCTTTCATCAGGACTGGAAAAGGAGGAGGAAGATGCCAGAATAAAATGGTGGGGGGAGAGGAAAGAGGGAAAGCTAGAAGGTGATAGGTGAAGCCAGGTGGGTGGAAAAGGTGAATGGTTGGAGAAGAAGGTATCTAATAGGAGAGGAGAGTGGACCACAGGAGAAAGGGAAGGAGGGGGCACCAGGGGCAGGTGATGGGCATGTCAGGAGAAGTGGTAAGATGCCAGAGAGGGGAATAAAAGAAGAGGGAAGGGGGATGGGGAGGAAAAAAAATTACCAGGACCAGAAGAAAAAAATTGAAGTTTGTGCCATCGGCCTGGAGGCTACCCAGGTGGAATATGAGGATTTGCTCCTTCATCCTGAGTGTGGCCTCATCTTGGTAGATGAGGAGGTCATGGACAGACATGTCAGAATGTGAATGGGGATTGGACTTGAAATGGTTGGCCGGTGGGAAATTCCACTTTTGGCGGATGGAATGGAGGTACTTAATGATAAGGCGCTATTAACGGGGTTGCACTTGTAAATCTACAGAACTTACTGAAATAGCATAGTGATAGGTCAATTAATCAGTAAATAAATTAATAACTAACCCTTCAGCCTAATGAGACCATGAAATGATAGTGTATCCATCTACACTAATCCCATTTAATTCTTCCCATGTTCCATTCAATGCTTTACAGAGCCCCAACCACCCACTCACATCACATAAACATGGGGTCACTTTCCAATGGCCAGTTAAACTACCAACCCACAAGCCTTTTGAGATATGGGAGGAAGGCAGAATGAAGGAAACCTACACAGCTACAGGGACAAACTCCACACAAACATCATCAGAAGTCGGGATCGAACCAGGGCCCCTATCGTCAGCAAGCCCGGCATTCAAGGCCTTGTGTTTGATGTCCTCACTCATTGTCACTGGCAAGTCCTGGGGTCGGTACCCAAGATCAAAGCCCGAAGGTCAATCGGAAGCCCGGAAATTGGGGCCAGATGGACGGTGACAGAAGTCTGCCAATCCCTGCAAGTCCACTGGGGAAGTCAAAGGCCCATTTGTCTGCAAGGCCAAGCCCACTGGAGGATGGAAGTTGAAGACAGCCTGTACTGGGGTTGGAGAACTGTGTATGTGAGTGATTGGGGGGGGGGGGAATGGAACGGGGTTTGTTTTGCTATTGTTATTTTGTTGCTTGCTGTGTTCTGTGTTGTTCTACTGAACATTATGGGCATGCTACACTGGTGCGGGAATGTGCGGCAATACTTGCGGGCTGCCCTCAGTACATCCTCGAGCGTGTTGGTTGTTAACACGGACAAACCTTTTCACTGTATGGTTCAATGTACATGCAATAAATAAATCTGAATCTGGATCAAACCTGGACAGTTGGTGCTATGAGGTAGCAGTTCCACTTGCTCCAGACTGTACCACTCCAAGAGAACTTACTTGAATCGAGAAGTTTCCTGTCATTGTGAACTTTTAATGGCAACTTTCTTCCCATGGCTCGCCACTTTTTAACGACAGGTCATGGATATTTAATACTTTCCTGGTTGGCTAGAGGCTCCCAGCAAAGCCTAAAGATGTGCAAACCCTAATAAGTATACTTAAAATATCATCAATGCTATATCTACTGTATTTTAAAATTAATTCCACAGGATTTGTTGCTGCTGTTTTTCAGTTTATTACAGCTATTTATCACTCCTGTAAATAGATCTCCTAAGTAGTAACAGAACTTTCTCTAGGTCCACTTCATGTTTTTTTTAAATAACTTACTGCCCATTATGCCATTGGCACTTAGGGCAACAATGCAAGTCCTCCATCTCTGGCGGTGTTCGGGGCTTGCTTCATCATGTCAGTAGTTTCCTCTCGGTTTTCACTACTGTCAGCCGTGCAAGTCCCGGGTGGAGACTCAGGAATACCGTCACACTCAGATGTAGAAGGATTCTTCATTGCTGTTTCAGTAACAATTTTATTTTACCAGTCAGGGTTGTTATCCTGGAGCAGAACCCCCGAACCTGGAGGACCGATGGACCACTCTTAGTCTGGCCTCTACCCTTTGACCTGTTTGGCAGGGGTGACCCTACCAAGAGCCAAAGCATAAAGCCCTGACTCCAGCCAACGTAGCTCTCCGGCTCATTGAGGCACACAAACCTCCGGATCCAGTGACAAGGTTGTAGTCCTCTCGGAGTTTTTTTTAAATAACAGTTTGAAATTCTTTGGAATTAGGCAGGTGACTTTTAATAATGCACTTAACCCACAGAGATTCGCTGTCACAAAGTAAGCTCACAACCAGCACGTTATCGACAAGAAATATCCCGGTATCTTGCAGGAAATGAGGCTTTAAAACAATCTCCATTCACCATATGCTGCTTCTTTTAGAAACAGCTGATTACATTGAAGAAGCTTATCAATTAAATTTGAGATAATAAGAACTTCATTACATGATAATGTGCATGCAAGTCGGGCAATCAATTAAGTAGATTGTAAAATTGGTTCTTGGAATCTCTTTAATCAGAACAGTAAATTTAATTGAAAACACAACAGCGGCCCACATACATTCTTGGTTCAGTTCAATGTTCTAAGCTGATCTTGTCCAGATTACAAATGGATATTATTATTGGGCCCAGTACCAAATGGAAACGCCAAGGGGTCCTACCCTTCTTTTCTGCACAGTGTTACATGTCATTAGTGGGCAAAGCAGAAATCATGTCAAAATAAGATTGTGCTGATTAAGGCTATATTTATTTATTTTCAGATACTGCGTAGTATAGGTCCTTCTGGCAATTCGAGCCGTGCTGCCACTGATTTAACCCCAACCTAACCACAGGACAATTTACAATGACCAACTGACTTACTAGTTGGTATGTCTTTAGACTGCAGGTGGAAACCAGAGCACCCAGAGGAAACCTACGCGCACACGGGAAGGCGCGTACAAACTTGCTTGCAGAGGACGCCGGATCTGAACTGCGCACTCCGATGCCCCGAGCCGTAATAGCATCACGGTAACCGCTGCACTACCGTGGCGACCCTGAACATCCCGCAAAGAACCAGTCGATAACAAACGCAGAATTATAATCACAAGACCATAACCCGACAAAAGAATTAAAAGGAGGGATGAGTGAAGAATTTAAGATAAAATCACACCTAAAATTTTAGTAAACAGTTTTCGTAACAATATCAAAGAATGAGCCATGGCTTAAAAAACTAGAATGTGACAGAGACAAAACTTAGCTACTTCCTTTTAGAGAAACCAAGCACACACTTAAGGTATCCTATTGAACTTACTTATATTAATCCCACTGGCTTCACTAGGAAATAAATTATCTTTTTTATATAGTAGGCAACGGGATGTCCACTTGAAAGCAGTTGCCTCGTGTTATACATATATAGATTAAATTTCAAAGACATTAATAGGCTCCAACATTAGTATTAATACAGGCTCCATATAGGAATGCTGTGGTTACCTCCATACTACTTCAAAATTCAACAAGTTTATGGCTTAACCTTTACCTCAAGCTACCACTTTCCATCCTCCATTACCCCCCTTCCCAAGTTTCTTGCATATTCAATCACCTACCCACCTCCCTTCTGAGCATCTGCAGCCCTCTGAGGTAGACAATTCCAGAGATTCGACTCACCACCATCCAAAGTGGTCTACCCCTTATTCTTAAGATCATGACCCCTCATTCTAGACTTCTCAATCAGGAGAAACACCTTCCTCCTTAGAACTTCCTTAGTCTCATTTTCCAGATCTCTAGGGATTTATGATTGAGCATAATAAATGTGTAGATTTGGGCGGAGTTAGGATGCTCAGTGGTTGCCTCTTCTATCTCATCTGTGAAAACAGTTTAAATTCCTCCCTTTAATGCTTCGTTTTTTTTTTCTTTTCAAGGCGGTTGGGGTTCTATCGACTTCCTGGTCTGCTAGTGGCATTTCAACGCTTTTATTTGTACAGCGGGTTTGTTCCCATTCCTGGAGCTCGTCGGCCAACTGTTCTCCAACAGTCTCCAGGCGCGGCTTGGAAAATGGCGCCTGGGGAATGCGGCCCTGCGCAGCTCTGGGACGACCAATTCCGGGCTGATGTTGCTGACTCAGGCGTTGCAGGAGCATGGTGGATGCTCATATGAGCAGCCGGTGCACATCACAAGTCCTGGTTACGCGACCACTGACGCCAGGCAGACAATCTCTGAAGAGTATTGATAAAGGCTGGGGTCACCATCTTGTAAAGACACTGCGCAGAAGAAGGGAATGGCAAACCATTTCTGCAGAAAAATTTGCCACGATCAATCATGATTGCCCAGATCAATGACACAGCACGTAACAAACAAATGACTATCAGAATCAGGGTTAATACCACAGGCATAGGTCATGAAATTTGCTGTTATGTGGCAGCAGTAGATTGCAATACATAATAAAACTATATTACTGTGTGTATATATTATTTAATGTAATGTATATATGTGTGTGTGTGTGTGTGTGTGTGTGTGTGTGTGTATTGCAAAAAGAGAAAAAGAAGTAATGAGCTACTGTTTGAGAGTTCATTGCCCTTTCAGAGGGGAAGAAGCTGTTCCTGAATCGCTGAGTGTGTGCCTCCAGGCTCCTGTACCTCCTCCCTGATGGTAGCAATAAGAGGGCATGTCCTGGGTGATGGGCGTCCCTTTTGCCCTGACGATGTTCACTGACTTTTTATTTATTCCCAGCCTTTCCCATCATTCATTCAACATTTGGAATACCTTAATTTGTATCAGTTGTTCCCCCTGTCCAGCAACTCTCACGTTATCATTTTGCAATAACGCCTCGGTGTAGTTTTTAATATTTCAAATCACAATTCTTATGCAGTCAAAATTGATAGACATTAATTTTTCTGAACTTTGTGTTTTATACTAAGGCTATCTCATTCACACTTTTAGGAATGGCCCTAAGGAAAATATAGTGAAGTTATAAAAGTTCATCTTTTGGTACAATGCTGCCATCTAGTGGTAAAGGTGGCATCTGTCTTTTACCCAAACTATAAGTTCAGCAATAGTACATAATCAAACTAATATTTGAGACCAGGAATACAGACTGCTTTCTCTACTTTGCCAAATTATGGATAAATATGAATATTGTGTTAGGATATCTAAGCAAGTTCCTTTGATAGACAGAATCAAAGGCTTTGTCATAACTTTCTTTGAAGACTCAGTGTGTCATCAAACACATAGAATATTACAGCATAGCACAGACTCTTTGGCCCACATTGTCGTGCGCCTTTCTAGCTTACTCCAAGATCAATCTAATACTTCCCTCCCCCAGAGCTCTCCTTTTTTCTTTCATCCATGTGCCTATCCTGAAGCCTCTTAAATTTCACTATTGTATGTGCCTCTATCACCAACTCCAACAGTGCATTCCATGCACTTATTACTCTGTAAAAAAACCAATCTCTAAACCAATCTCTGACTCAATCCATATATTGTTATAATAGAAGTCAAACCCAACATAAAAGCATAAGGGAGGGCATATAATATAGCAAAAATTAGTGAGAAGTTAGAGGGGTTGGGAAGCTTTTAAAAACCAACAGAAGCCAACTAAAAACATCATCAAGAAGGTAAAGATGAATCAAGCTAGCCAATAATATAAAAGAGGATAGCAAAAGTTTCTTCAGTTACATAAAGTGTAAAAGAGAGGTGAGAGTGGATATTGGACCGCTGGAGAGGTAGTAAAAGGGACAAGGAAATGGTGGACAAACTGACTAAGTATTTTGTATCAGTAACTGGTGGAAGCTCCAGATGTCAGGAGTCATGAAGTGTGTGAAGTTACCATTACTAAAGAGAAGGACTTTATGATTAATTCACCATGAGTTTGCAAGTCTATTATACCTGTGTTATCTGAAATCTTTTCTGTATATGTTTATTAACAATAAGATTATTCCAATCTCTTCGTATCAACATTCTTATTTTGTTTATAACTTTGGAAAAATTAATAAAAAGATTTAAAAAAGAAAGAAAGAGAAGGACTTGGGAAACTGAAAGGTCCGAAAGTAGATAAGTCACCTGGACCAGATGGTGTACACCCCAGGGTTCTGAAAGAGGTGGCTGAAGAGACTTTGAAAGCATTAGTAATGATCTTTCAAGAATCACTAGATTCTAGAATGGTTCTGGAACACTAGGAAATTGAAAATGTCACTCCACTCTTCCAAGAAGGGAGAGCAAGGCAGATGAAAGGAAATTATATGCCAGTTACTGACCTCAGTGGTTAGGAAGACGTTGGAGTCAATTATTTAGGATGAGATCTCAGAGGCACACGATAAAATAGGCCGCAGTCAGCACGGTTTTCTCAAGGGAAAATATTGCCCGACAAACCTGTCCCCCACAAAGCCATGCTGACTATCCCTAATCAGACTGTGCTTCTCCAAATGCCTATAAATCCTGCCCTTGAGAATTCTCTCCAATAGTTGCCCACCACCGATGTAAGACTCACTGGTTTATTATTCCCAGAATTATGCCTTATGTTTTTGAACAAAGGGATAACATTTGCTGCCCTCCAATATTCTGTACTGCTTCTATGGTCAGTGAGAACACAAAGATCATCGCAAACAGTGCAGCAATCTCTTCCCTCACATCCCATAGTAACCTGGAGTATTCCTAGGGTCATACATATTCTAATAGTTTTTCAAAAGTTACAGTACATCTTCATTCAATGGTAATATATTCCAGCATATTTAGCATGCTTTACATTGTCCTCACAAACGTCAAGGTCCCTCTTACTGGTGAACACTGCAAGTATTCATTAAGGACCTTCTCTACCTCCAGCACATTTATCCCTCATCTGTCCTATCTTCACTCCAGTCATCCTTCTCTTCTTCACATATGTGTAGAATGCCTTGGGGTTTTCCTTAATTCTACTCACCAAGGCATTGTCCTGCTCCCTTCTAGCTCTTCTAACTCCATTCTTAAGCTCCTTCCTGGCTACCTTGTAACTCTAGTCTAGAGTCCTGTCTGATCTTTGCTTCCCAAATCTTATGTAAGGTTCTTGCTTTGTCACTATATGTTGCACACCTCTTGTCAACCATGTTTCCTTCACCCTACCATCACTACCATGGGATAAATCCATCCAGAAGCCTATGCAAATGCTCCCTAAACAACATCCATATTTCCCTTTTGCAATTCCCTGAGCACATCTGTTCCCAATTTATGCTCCCAATTCCTGCCTAATAGCACTTTAAGTCTCTCTCCCCCAATTAAATATTTTCCGATATTGTCTGCTCCTATCCCTCTCCAAGGCTCTGGTAAAGGTCAGGGAACTTCAGTCACCGTCTTTGAAATACTCACCCATTGAGAGATCTGACACCTGACCTGGTACATTGCCAGACATCAGATCCCTCTAGTCAGCCTGTCAGGAAGCCTTCTTGGACACAGCTAACAAATTCCACCCCTTTGAAACCTTTTGCACTAAGAAGGAGCCAATCAATATTAGGAAGCCGACCCATGACAACAACCCTGTTATTTTTGCACCTTTTCAAAATTCAGCCTCCCAATCTGCTCCTCAATGTTTTTGCTGCTATTGGGGGTGGGTATTTATAGAATACTTCCAAGAGTCATCGTCCTAGAAATATATAGCACAGAAACAAGTCCTTCGGTCCATCTAGTCTTTGCTGAACCATTTAAACTGCCTACTCCCAATGAGCTGCACTGGGACCGTAGCCCTTCATACCCCTACCATCCATGTACCTATCCAAACTTCTCTTAAACATTGTAATCAAGCTCACATACACCACTCCAGCCGACAGCTCGTTCAATACTCTCATGACTCTCTGAGTGAATGTTTCCCCTCATGTCCCCTTAAACATTTCATCTTTCACCCTTAACCCAACCTCAGTGGAAAAATCCTTATCTATACCCCTCATCAAATCTCCTCTCAATCCAAGGAAAAAAAGTCCTAACCTATTCAATCTTTCCTTATAACTCAGGTCCTCCAGACCCAGTTACATCCTTGTAAATTTTCTCTGTACTCTTTCAACCTCATGTACATCTTTTCTGTACTCATCCAATTGATTGTATTTATGCCTATCCACTGCCCTTTCCTTCCCAGTCTCTACAAATTGTATCTACCATTACACCAACTGCTCTGTCATCTGACCTATCACTCTGGTTCCCATCCCCCTGCCAATACTCTATGGATGTACTATTGAAAGTATCATCATGACACATCATGATCCAGTGGACCCCGCCCAGCATTTCACGGAAACATTTGTCCCCCCACCATCAGTAGTACATATTTGAAGCAACATCTACCAAAGATCTCCACTATGTGGGTCATGCTATGTTCTTGCAGTGATCATCAGGGAACTTCAAGAACATTTATTTTGCACACAGTACCAGCTACTTCCCTTCAATAATCTGGTTCCTGAGCCAACCTGCACAACCATGATTATCTCAGTATAGCAACATTATGACCACAATTAGACTTTTTGCTCTAATTGTGCTCTTTCTTGTATAATTTTTAACTTTTTTTCTTGCGAATGGTGTGTATCTGATGCTACGTGTCCCGGATGCTGCTTCAACTTTTCTATTGCATTTGCACATATGACAATTCAACCTCATTCATCCCATCACTGGATTGTTCCCACAACCTATGGGCTCTCCTTCAAGGGCTCTTCATCTCATGTTCTCAATACTTATTATTTCTTTTGTATTTGCAGTTTGTTCATTTGCACATTGGTGTTCGGCCATCTTGTTGGGTGCAGTCTTTCATTGATTCTATTGTGTTTCTTGTACTGAGCAAGCCCAGAAAACAAAGCTCAGGGCTGCACACATATGATTACACTTATGTACTCCAATAATAAATTTACTTTGAACTTTGAGATTTAACTTCATCATTATTTCAGGCTCCATTGCTTTCTTATGTTACACCAAAATAAAACAGTGTAATTAGTGTCTAATGAAATGTAATGTCATTTATAAAGAGTATCAGCAAATATAACATTACTCAGGAAATAAAAATAGATTTTGCATGGAAGTCAGGCAATTCCACAAATTACTGCCACCCTTCATGCTGTACAAGTTTCCATTGGGAAGTTTCTGACCAAAGCAAACTTAAATCTCACGGCTTCCTGTGATTCCTCGCATGATGCTCCAGTAATTCAATCAGCCCTCGAATTCAGCCACTGCCCGAAATAAACAACAAATATTACAAAGGAGGCAATGAATGAAGAAAAAAACTGAAAATTTTTTTCTTGAAAAGGGCCAAAGTAAATCTCAGCTACTTATTCAAACTTAGTTGTACTTTTGAGTTTAATCATTAATATAATTATAATAATCTGAATCAGCTTTAATATCACCAGTATATGTCATGAAATTTGTCCTTTGCAACAGCAATACAATGCAATACATAATAGAAAAAAATATGAATTACAAAAAAATATAAGAGTTAAATTAAAATAGTGAAGAAATTAAAAATTTTAAAAGTGAGGTAGCGTCCATGGGTTCAATATCCATTCGGAAATCTGATGGCAAAAGGGAAGAAGCTGTTCCTGAATTGTTGAACGTGTACCTTCAAACATCTGTAGCTTCTGCCCAATGGCAGCAATGAGAACAAGGCATGAGCTGAGTGATGAGGGCCTTTAATAACCGATACCACCTTTTTGAGGCATTGCTCCTTGAAGGTGTCCTGGATACTACAGAGGCTAGTGTCCATGATGCAGCTAAGTTTACAACTCTCTGCAGCTAGTCGTACCACCTACCAAACGGTGATGCAGACAGTTAGAATGATGTCCACAGTACATCTGTGAAAATTTGCAAGTGCCTTTGGTGTCACGAGTATTACATTTTATCAGTTTATACATTTTTCATAATGCCAGAGACATTGAAATAATTTGTTGTTATTAATCTAGTCATGACTTTGCCTGCTGTCAAAAATTTTTTCCAACACATTTTGTAGGTGGTTTTGGCTCCAGCACTTCCACACATTAGATTTACATCACAAAATGCCTTATTGTCAATGACTGAAACAGGCTTTGCCCAGAAAAGGCAGATTTGCCAATAGGTGGATCAGATTGACAGGAAAGTTTAACAAATTAACTCTTCAGCCTGTGGAAAAAGAAACTTGTAGCCTGGTAAGTTATCTATAAATTACAAATTTTTTTATTAAATGTGAAGGTAAACAGTGACAGAAAATTACAGATTTGCTTACAGAATTTTTAACTTCCACCTGACGTGCACAGTGATATGCTATGCTGTTTTCTTATCTGTAATAATAGTGGCAACAAACCAGCATCCACACAGAATTTAAATGTGGTGTTTACTGAATTACCAGGAAGATTGAGTTGTAGTAGGCATGGAAACTAACTTCCCCTGCTTGGGTCTATAGTTGTCAATCAACACAGAAATATTCTGCACCATTTGTTGTTTCAAAAATTAAATACAAGAGGAGACAGGCATCTGGTCTGCCAATCACAGCTGCAAACAAAATAGTGTGGGCTGAGTCACACTATAAATCAAATTTTACAATTTACCAAGTCCATTTCTTTTAATGACCATGGGATAAAATAAGCAGAATGTGTGAAGCTCTTTCTACTTACTTTGCAATTAAAACATCTTCACGGATAAGTGAATGTTTATGAATGGGCTGTTTTCCACAAGGATGAAAGCCAAGTCTGTATTATAAAGACTGTAATTCTGAGATACAAAATTTCATAATGAAATTAGAATTGTGATAGAACTCCTAACTCTAACTCAATCCACTATTATATTCAGAAACATTTTAACTTTTACTTTTGTCTTCCTTATTCCAATCAACTGATGGGCGAATATGATCCACATTCACAAAAGAAAGCACTTTCACTTTCCCTAAATATTTGGAAAATTTTATAGTTCAGTATGGAATGCACAGAAATCCAATCTAATATTTGCATTGGGTTTTAATATGGTCTTTCTACTTGGGGAGATACAAAATTACTGAAGAACAAGAAAATTGATGCAGGAGCAAGATTTACTTTCAACAATTGGCATTTGGTACATTGGACTTTATTAATCAAAGTATTGAGTATAAGAGCTGGAATGTTATGATGAGGTTGTATAAGGCACTGGTGAGGCCGAATCTGGAGTATTGTGCTCAGTTTTGGTCACCAAATTGCAGGAAGGATATTAATAAGGTTGAAAGAGTGCAGAGAAGGTTTACAAGGATGTTGCTGGGACTTGAAAAACTCAGTTACAGAGAAAGGCTGAATAGGTTAGGACTTTATTCCCTGGAGCGTAGAAGAATGAGGGGAGATCTGATAGAGGTATATAAAATTATGAGGGGTATAGATAGAGTGAATGCAAGCAGGCTTTTTCCACTGAAGCAAGGGGAGAAAAAAACCAGAGGACATGGGTTAAGGGTGAAGGGGGAAAAGTTTAAAGGGAACATTAGGGGGGACTTCTTCACACAGAGAGTGGTGGGAGTGTGGAATGAGCTGCCAGATGAGGTGGTAAATGCGGGTTCTTTTTTAACATTTAAGAATAAATTGGACAGATACATGGATGGGAGGTGTATGGAGGGATATGGTCCGTGTGCAGGTCAGTGGGACTAGGCAGAAAATAGTTTGGCACAGCCAAGAAGGGCCAAAAGGCCTGTTTCTGTGCTGTAGTTTTTCTATGGTTTCTAATAGTTAAATTTATCCAGCTCCTATAGAATTTAGAACATGGTTTGCAACTATTGTATTAAATTTCAAGAGCAATTTAAACAACAAAATTATTTTCCTCTTCTCCTGTCTCCTCATTTCACCTCCCAGAAGCCTCGAAACTTGGAAGGGAGGCAGGCCAAAATACATCTTAAATACATTGGGTCATAGCCATTTATTTTAATGAACAATTTAACTGAAAGAGTCAACTTTATAAACAGAATCTTCTTATCTCCTTCCACAGGCACCAACCCAGAAACTACTAATCTGGTGCCAATGGACGGAAAATTCAGTGGCTGAAAGAAAAATCATCTCGTGAAAATGGTCCCTATTGAAATTTTTCACAACATGAAGCTGTGTCAACTATGCATGCAACAAACATGACTGGAAAAAATCTATATTCTGTTCAGTCGTCTTTTTTTTTTCTTTCCCCACCCTAAACCCACATAAATTCTGTGAATTAATTTTATTCCATTTCTCACATTTAAAAAGCCATTTTTGACTTTTGTAAGCGTGTATTCCTGTTAACTGAACGCCATCGCACCAGGGTCACCTGTAATTGTCTGCATGTTGTGTAAACAGGATACACCATTTTAATCTGAGCAGGACAATTTTCTCAGTGCAGATCCTTGGCTGGCCTGTTTCTGCGCTGTACTTTTCTGAGTCTATGACTACTCTTAGGTTGCTCCAATACAACTGGAGCAAGTGCCAAGGGTTTTTGCTGCAAGCTCACCATAACAATTTTCTTCTTCTCCTTCAGTATAAACACAAAGGCAAAAACTGTACATAAAAATTTAATATAATTGGAATTAAGAGGAAAACATTATAAAAGGAGATGATTTGGTGCCAGACTTTATTTCCATGACAAACGAGGATTTGGTCTTGAATATGAGAGGTGATCCAAAAATAAAATTATGTATCGAACAGAAATTATAATTTAACATACAAACCAGTAAGTTTGTGTGAGTTTGTTTTATAAATATTTGCAGGGTTCTTGAATTAAAAATAAATTATGATCCATCATATATGCCTTTCATCTGGGTCACTGCTACATTTCACTTTCAAGTTTAGTTCATATTGGAAATTTTGGTTTTAAACGAGGTTCTTTAATACAACCTTTATCTTATAATGGTGCAACCCATAAATTTTCTGTATTTGAAACTCATGTGAGCACTTCCATTGATATGTCTCCTACACATGGGCACCCTTACCTTTCCTTGCTTTTAATTTGAATTGTTACCAGCTTTAAAGCCACTTTGAGAAGGAAGAATTCACATTTCTACAGATATAAAATCATAACTTTCATTCTTACCCAAGGGTAAAGTATCTCAAGTTTTTGATCAATGTTAGCGCACTCAGAATTTGCAACAATGCAGCTAAACAGGAGATGCCTAGCTAAAACCAGTATGAAATCAATGTTGATATGGCAAAGAATCGTAATGACCATTCTCTGAATTTTAAATTACAAGGGCAAAATATTATTCAAATAATAGTACAAATGGAATTTTGAAAAAAAGTAAGCTGCAACAAGAAACAAACACCATATATGTTTCAATTACTGTTACCAAATCATATCTATATCTTCCAGACAGCTCCAGAGTCCTCAACACATCAAAATAATACTCAGGCAAAGCTGCAACTGAAAGGCATAAACTGGATGTTTAGCTATTAAGCAGAATAATTTCTAGAGTGGAAAGGATTAACTTCTTTTACTTGAAAATAGAATATATCTTCTTTTTCCTCCTTTAGAGAACCTTTAATGTGTTTTCTTTTAAAAAAAAAATTCCGTACTGCCAGACATCTGTTGTTGGTACAGCAGTAATGGATTACCAGTTACTACCAGGAATAAGTAAACATACATATGTTTCTCATCAGAAAATACCAGAATCAACACTATCATACTGACAAGAGAGCTGCTGGAAAATGAGATTCTTAGCTAGAAACACTGAGGACAGATTAGGACATCAGTGTTATTTTCCAATGTGTACAGAAAACTATATTGTGAATGCTCCAACCAGCAAAGTCAGGAGAAACAAAAAAGAATTCAAGTTAAATACATCACGATAAAACCAAAGCTGTAGCAATGCATTTAAGCCTTTTCAGAACTCCAATAATGCAAGTAAAAATAAAGCTTACAGATCTAGTACTGGGAAGTAGATAAAAATGAGAACCCATAAGGCATCCATTTGTTGGAATGCTAACATAACCAATTCAAATAGTTAAAAACAAAGCAGTAGATATTTTCAAGTCTGCCCGCCTACAATTTCACCGTAGCTTTTCAGTACAGTGTTGGATCAGTCCTACGTAACACCTACAAATCTGCAGCTAGTTCTTAGAATTATAATTTTGTGACCTCATTATAATCCCATCAAGCTCAAATCACAAGAATGCACTGGAATTCATGACCCACTTCAGAAAGACTAGGTGAAGCCATCTCTAATGCTCGATTTCCGGAGTAATATCACAAAAGCAATTCATTGCACAGTCCACACAAACAGCTCGAAGGAAGACTTATGCTGAAGCATATAGACCAAAATCAATTGTTGAGTAATTGTGCACAAATAGAATCAAATTATAAGGATGCAGGCAGCTTAGCATCTTCGATCATTGCAGAAGTCGTCTGAAAACGTTGGGAAAAAAATGAACATCTCAGTGGTTTTGTCCAAAACTGCCAGAAACTACAGGTTTTTGTTTTAGCAGGTATTTGTAAATCAAATACAATAATTTCTGTTTTCCCATTTTCTAAGTTTTCCTACAGTACATTAGGTGCCATACAAGCATGACTTCAGTGCCAATAAAGTTAATGTACTAAATCACACAAGCGAAATGATCCTAATCAGAATTACATCAGTGATGTGACTGTTCAGCCATTCAGAGCAGCTTTGAAGGTAACAACCTCAGAAAGAAAACAGAGGAGTGCGCGGTGAGAAGGTGGAGGTAGTGCTCAACACTAGCTTTTAGATCATAAATAAAGGGCCATAAGGAAAAAAAATAATTGATGGTCAAATGATTTTGATAATTAAAAGAAGATGCAAATAATTAAACAAACAAACCACAAACTCAGAGCTCAAATAAGTGAAAGTGCAGAGGTATTCAACTTCACTCAAAGGGGTCCATTCATGGCTATAAATTGTTTTCCATTCCTGCACTTTAACAATCAAATGTTTCAAATAAAGTAACTTTGCAACAATCTACATTAACAGACTATCTTCAGCTTCTTACTGTCCAGGAAAAGACTGAAATGCTACTCTTCTCCTGCTGGGAGATTTTCTTCAATCCTTTTAAGGAATTTCATTCGGATTTCTGTCACATTGTCACCCTTGAGTGTGTCTTGGACAAACTTCACGTCGACGGCCATTTGAACCTGACAACACAAGAGAACACATGGTATTTTAAATTCCATCAACATTCTTCACACAGGGGGTCAGAATAGTTATTGTTTCAGAGCAAGATCAGTTAAATATGGGTCATCCTCACTATTATTTTGAATTTGATATCTATTTTTTGGCCTATTTGGTTCTCTTCTGTGATAGATCCTGGAATTTGAAATCTGCAACAGCAAAAGCAATAGACAATCCTTTGTTGACATAGCAAAAGAAAATGGAATACAGTAGGACAATATTAACAATCAAAAGATTTCAAGGTTGATTTTGATTCTAGATTAAACATGTTTCATTGCCATTTAAAAAACACACACACACACATCCCAACTTACAAGCTTTTAATTTCCTGTTCAAGATCAGATGCAAATGTTTCCATGAAGAATATTAACCAAATAATCAAATGCAATATTCAATTTTAATCAAAGAAATGACAGGAAGACTACAATGTGTGGAAGACAGCTGCAGTTCTGGTTATCTATTATAATGGAAACCAATGAGAAAATTATCAACTTCTCAGTGAACAAGGATTACATTGTTCAAAATACAAACATAAAATTCCACAATCTTTCACAAAAAAGTACCAAATGGGTCAAAACAATAGATATCAAACTCGAAACAATACTGAATGAAATGGCAAAATCTTCTTTTTTAAAAGCTAGTTTTAAGTACGGTCTATAATGACCTACCGATGCTCAACACTAAATTGAGGCGAGAAGACTGCAACTAGCGGGACACTGTCTACGCCACCCCGAGCTACCTGCCAGTCTAGAATCATATGGGAGCCCAAGCACAGGAGGATGAACCCTGGGCGCCCTCCCAAGACCATGGTCAACACGCTCCTAGAAGACAGCAGCGCGGCTAATGTAGATGAACTGAACACACTGATGAGGGAGAGGGAGAAGGGGAGAGTCCGTCATCGTGCCCGATGCCGGCCCCCTAGGCCTGAGTCAACATAGTAGAAATTTAAGTATGGTGTTAAAGGGCAAGGACAGAAAAGGGAATTTTAAAAAAAAACAAAGGATTTTGCAGTTGCTGGAAATCCAGATCAACACACAGAAAATGCTGGAGGAACTCAGAAGGTCAGGCAACATCAATGGAAGTTAATAGATCGTCGACGTTTTGGGCTGAGACACTTCTTAGGGTAAATAATATGTTGTGAAGTCCATTACAACTCTCAATGGGCAAGAACAGGCTTTAGGGTTGTAGAAGGAAGTATGGGGTAAGAAACCACAGTGAATAAAGACAGCAGTCAAAGTGAAGTGGAGATCCAGTTTAAGATGGAACTACTGAAGTCGAGAAACAGCTTACTAGTAGTTCGAAAGGCAAGAAATTTGACTAAAAACATTATTAATAATATCTTTTCTGAAGTAAATTGTGGTAAACTATCACCACAAACAATGAAGAGGATCTTGTCTTTTTTTGAGTTCCTCTAGCATTTTGTGTGCGTTGCTTGGATTTCCAGCATCTGCAGACTTTCTCTCGTTTGTGATTAGAAAGGCAGGGTAACAGGACCAGAGGAGAGGGCACAGTCTATATCACCCTGAGGCTGAGAGACTGCCCTGACTGCTGTGCTTCGTGTCTGCGGGCTTCGCCATGATGAACTGAGTCTGACTGGGCCTATTCCAGGCTGCTCCGGGTATTCAGATCCAAGGATTCAATTTGGCTCGGAATGCTGTTGCTCGCTTCTATTGTTTGCGCGATTTGTGTTTTATTTCTTTCGCTGTGGATTGGGTGGTTTTTTTTTAATTGGGTTCTTTCGGGTTTCTTGCTTTGCGGCTGCCTGTAAGCAGACAAATCCCAAGGTTTATACATACTTTGATAATAAATGTACTTTGAATTCCCCAAAAAGTAGCCACTTTGTTTGAAAGAGTATAAATCAAATCGGTAAAAGGAACATACAAAAAGAGCAGTTAGACTAACCCGTGCGTTTGGGTTAATTAAGGTTAAAAAAAATAGCTACAAGAATAAATTCAGAGTACGTTCACAATAATTTGCTAAGATAATTGAATTTAAAGCTGCCCAGTGAACAGGTCAAGTTGGATGTGGTACTGGATAATAAGGCAGGTTTAATGAAAGCCCTCAGTGGAAAAGATCCCTTAGGAAGTAGCATTCAAACGACAACTGAATTTGCATTCAGTTTGGGAGGAAGAAATTTTGGAGGAAATAGGTGTGTTTAAATTTAAATAAGGGATTTATAATTGAATAAAGGTACAGTAGACTAAAGTGGACTAGGCAGATAAATTAGCCTAAGAGGGACATTGGCAAGTACGAAGGTGCTGGGGCGGGGGGGGGGGGGGTAAACAAGTATGGAAGTGTTTAGTGGGGCATGGGCTAAAAAAGGTTGGGAAACACTGATGTTGAGCTACGCTGGTCTCATCATCTCTTTTATGCCATTTCTTTATACCCCTCTTCCTCAATCTATTTAATGTTTATCCATCTCCAATTTAAATACTTCTAATGATCTGGCTTCCACCATCTGTCACGGAAGAGAAATTCAGAGGCGGTTATGATTTCAGAATACTGGATACCAACATGAGACCATGAGGAGGAAGAATTTCTTCTTTCAGAGAGATGCAAAGCTTTGGAACTTGCCAGAGAGCACCTAGGGACACAGGGCTTATATGCATTTAATGCCCAGAGAGGTAGATTTCGAATCAGTTAGGGAATTCAAGGTTATAGGAAAAGTGTATCAAGGAGGACTTTGGATGCCAGATCAGCTATGATCCTATTGAATGGCAGAATAGGAATGAATGGTGAAATTTAAAAAATAATCAACTTCAAAAAATGCACAAGTACATTTGTATTATTTGAACTAATATTTGAACTGATTTAGCTGGTTGAGCATCAAAATATTAAATGCCAAAATTACAACTATTTCATTTCTCACCATTTCCAATGCCCCTCTCAGCAATCCACACAGCAGATTCGAGTAGATCAAACTGGAGTGGTTGTCAGGCAATTCCACAAAATCCACAAGAGGATTATTTTCCAGAATCAATGAAAATTCATCTCCTGCTGGGCTCCAGTTGGTCACACTCGGAGTTATACCCAGGTACATTTTAAATGCAACCTGTTTACAAAAAAATAAATTGCATTAAAAGGAAAATCTGAAGTTTCCATTTAAATATCCAACATCTTTCTTTCAATAACACAGATCATTAATAACAAGAAAGATTATAGACATAAGTAACCGTTCAGTTAAACTTGGAAATGCAGAAATTATAATAGAAAATACAGTGGGCACCACCGAAGTGTGGTGGTTAGTGCGAAGAAGCTAATTTAGTTCAGGTGCGGAGTTTAATCTCAGGGTCCTCTGTACAAGACCTCAGTCTGCTATGTCCCCACCCCCCCCCTTCTCTGGGAGTTCCGGTTTCCGTCCCCAGTCCAAACACATAGGCTAATTGGTCATTGTAAATTGTCCTGTGATTAGGTTAGGGTTAAAGAGTGTTGTTGCAGGGCACTGGAGCCGTGCAGCTCGAAGGGCCAGAAGAGCCTATTCCATGCAATATATCTAAATGAAATTCAATTCTGATTCTAGATTCTGTCCCTCCATCAGCACACTTTAACAATCACATCTCACCACAAATGGGTTAGCAGTGACATAAATGCAAGAGCTTGAAGCTGTTGGGCCATAAATATTAATAAGAAAATATGCCAGAATACTTGGTGCATTCTGCAGCAAGTTATGTTTTATAAAGTTAGATGAGATATTCATTGTAAAATAACCTTTCTGGCCCAGGAAATTTAGTTCCAGAAGTGACAAACAATGATCCTTCAGAAATTGGTTTAAGCCAAAGACATAAAAACTTCCTTTTCTTTAAATGTTTTATTTCTCACTCCATATTCCAGCTTTACTTTGCTCTCTGCACATAAATCTAAATTGTTTTGTTGGCATGGCACACTAGTGTAGTGCTTAGCACAATTCTATAACAGAGCCAGTGACCTGGGTTCAATTCCAAGGGGACATTTTCACATGAGGGCTTCCTCCAGGTGCTCCACTTTCCTCCTACATACGAAAGGCGTATGGGTTAGTAGATTAACTGGTCACCTGGATGTAACTGGGTGGTATGGGCTCATTGCACCAGAAGGGCCTGTTATCATGACATATCTCTAAATAAATAAAAGATGCACAAATTTCTGAGAGGATTCTTCCAACTGACTAGTTAAAGAACTCCTAGATACTTTACCTACTTAGAGACCAAAGATATTCTGTGGAGGTGCCTCACTGATTTCTAGCAAGTTCTGAAATCAAAATTCTGAAAGGCTTTGAGGGCAACACCATTTTTTGCTGCTGACCACATATATCTAGGCAAATATTTTTACAAGAATAATTAGCAAAAGATCAAGCAAGTGAGTGACCATAATCACAACCTCTCTATCTTGATAGCTGTTGGCAAGAAAATAAATCTGGAAAATGAACATATTTGGGTCATGTGGGAAAGTGTTTTGTGAAACCATTCCAGTTGCTTAGCCTCTAAACCAACTCTTAAAACCCTCAAGTGTTGGCTATATAACAAATTGCTTTAGACAAATGTCTACTGAATAAACTGCAAGCCAAAGCATTTGAACAAGACTTGCATCACGGTACACTGCAAATTAGAAATTCAACCTGAAAATTACTTCAATAATTATAGTAAATAAAATTAGGCCAACCAAGACAATTTAACATTTTGGTTGATATAGAAGTGAAGAAAATTCCATCCACAACAGGTTATTATGTGATGTTATAATAATTCCATTAACCCCCAGACAGATCTTCAAAATAGCTCAAATACTAATAAACACACAAATATAGGTAAATCCTAAAGTATTCTATACTCCTCATAGCTTTCAGCAACCGTGTTCATATACATTTTATTAAGTTATTGTTAAAATAGTTACCACATAATTAAAAACAGTGTTGCATTATTTTTATAGCAATTCATGCCAGATTGCAATTTACCTTTGCAATAACATCTGCAGTTTCACGGAAATCGTGACATCTTCCAACATTAGAACGCGCTAAAAAGTCTTCTATTAGCCTAACACCAATATTGTATCCCCTACATTGAAACACAAGGTAAATCAAACAAAATTTAGCAGAAAGTAATCCCGTTTTGGAAAACTAATGTACATTTTTGTCAGATCTGTCTTTCCCTTTGTTGCATCTCTAGTTACTTTCTGATCCTTAGGGTTCTTACAGGAGTCTGTAATGACAGTAATCTTAATTCTAAGATTTCAGTTTATTTTAGAGTACAGGCATACAAATGCTAAGCAAACCAAGTAAAGAGCTGGGAAACAATGCCAAAAGGGGACGAATGAATAAGACAAATAAAGATGGCACTTCTGAAAAATCTATGATTTTTAAAGGTAAGAGAAATTCTTTAGTTAAAAGTCTATATAATTAAAACTATTACATCACACAGGTAATGTGCTAATACTTAGCCAATGAAAAATGAGAAAGGTGATAAATCGTTAGTTTAGTCGCTATACCCCTTTCTGCCAGTGAGTGTGAAAAATACGAGTTTGTTAAAAATAACAAGTTAAAAAAACAGTGGTTTCCACCTTGGAAAGTACTGAAATAAGGTCAAATTTACTGTACATTTCTCATCAGACAGTAAGGTATTCAGAATGGTTTTTAAGATTTTTTTTTAATGTGAGTGCAAACTGTGTTCAAATTATCTTTCATTCTATGCAACCTTATAAAATGCTTTAGAACATAATACCATTACAAAGTTTTTGACAAGAACAAGCTGTTCAGCCCAACAAAGCTTGCCAAAGTCCTGTTCGCATAGTGTGTTGAGGTAACTATTGAGTTTAGATTTGAAACTCTCTAAAGTACTACTCTCAACTACACAGCTAGGTAGTTTGTTCCATGTGTCCACAACTCACTGCGTAAAGAAATGCTTCCTGATGTTAGTCTGAAATCTCCCTTTAACCAGTCTCCATTTATGGCCCCGTGTTCTTAATGATCGTTTAATTTTGAAGTGGCAGCTGGCATCTACCTTACTTACACCCTTAATGATTTTAAACACTTCTATCATGTCTTCTCTCACTCTATGTCGACTTAGGCTAAAAAGCTTTAATTCTTTCAATCTTTCTTCATAGCTCATATTCTGCAGACCTGGAATGAGTCTAGTCACCCTTTTCTGGACTCTCTCCAGTGCCTTCACACAATACGGAGACCAAAGTTATTCACAGTACTCGAGGTGTGACCTCACAAGTGTATTATACAGCTTAAGGAGAATGTCTCTAGATTTGAACTCCACTGAGCGCACTAGAAAGCCCAACATTCTGTTGGCCTTGCATTGTCTAGATGTTGATAGTGATGATTCTACCAAGCCACCCAAATCCTTTCACACAGTGCACTTTCTAACTCAAGACCCCCCCCATTGTATATTTATATCTAATATTTCTTCTTCCTATATGTAGTACTTTACATTAACTTACAATAAATTTCATCTGCCATTTATCTGCCCACATCTGGATTTTGTTTAGATCTAACTGTATTGATTCTGATGCCTGAATGTAATCAGCCCATCCTCCTAATTTTGAGTCATCTGCAAACTTTACTAGTTTGTTATGTGCTTATCCAAATCATTAATGTAAATTAAAAACAGCAGCTGGCCCAAAACTGATCCCTGCAGAACCCCACCTTACATCTTCTAGGTGTGAGGATGATCCTCTCACCATAACTCGTTCTGTTTTTGAGCCAATTCTGCACCCATTTGCACAGCTTACCCCAAATCCCTACCTCCTGTAATTTGATTATTAACCTCTTGTGGGGCACCTCGTCAGAAGTCTTCTGAAAGTCCAAATAAATATCAAGCACTCTATTGTTATCATAAATTTTAGTTGCCCCTTCATAGAATTCCAGCGCATTAGTAAAACACAATTGTCCCTTTCTGAACCCATGCTTGTTTTCTGCTAACATGCCTGTTCCTGTCAGCTGCTTTTCTTTCTCATTCTTTATTATTGCTTCCATTACCTTACCAACGATACACATTGAGCTTACTGGTCTATAGTTACCAGTCACTCAATGTTAGCCCATTTCCAATCCTAAGGGATTTCACCAGTTTTAAATGACTTTTGAAAACTACATGTTAGGGGTTTGTATACATAATCACAGACCTCTTTAAGTACCTTTGGATAGATGTCGTCTGGTGCTGGAGATTTATTAACTTCTCACCCGGATATCTTAACTAAGTCTTGATTCATCTCCCCGCATAAGCAGCCTCACGTTTAAATTCTCTTTTATTTATATGGATACTCAGCCACTTTTACAATCTTGTCTACCTTTCCCAAGTATATCCTTTAATACTATATTCATCACCATCTTCTGAGGACAGCCAGGTTTCAGTTATTGCTATATAATACATGTGCACTTGCATATAATTCCAGCTCATTTATTTTATTCTATTATTATTTTATTCTTAATGCATCTTGCATTTATACAGACAATCCATAGTCTATAACTGATGTTTCTCATCCGGTTCCAAACCATTTTTATATTTTTGAAGCCTATAATCGGTTTATGTCCTAATATGCTATTCTCCACTAAGGTGTTTAAGCAGCTGAGCCTGGCCTGTTCTGAATTTCCTGACCACCCCCCACCCCCCATCATTCCCTAGTTTAATTTATAGCGCTCCCTAATTTGGCTTCTTTACTCACTTCAAACATACTGTTTCATAATCCACACTTCTAAATTTCACCTTGGCATATCAATCACGAAACAAGGATAGAAATTTTGAATTTTCTTTCCCAATGGTGTAATGCATCACTGCCAGGAAATGTGACAACTACCTCACCTATTTTAATTGCAGTTTGTCAAAAATAGCTAACTTAATTCATCAGACTAAATTTTTCTCAAATTGCAGCAAGTTTTTTTTAATTTATTTATCCCTCCCCTGGGTTGAAATTAATTTAAGTTTACATGAAAACCAGCACCTAGTTTTTTTAAACCACTTCATAACAAAGGGATGATATGGCTGAGCAGCATATCAAGGATTATGCTTTTTGTTGTACGACGGTAATTTCACACAACCTCTGAAGCTGACTATAAACCGCAAAAAGGTACTTATCCACAAAATTTGTGATAGAACCTCCACCAAATCCCACATTCTTAACTAAATCTATTTAACAATTTATTTTAAATTTTAGATTTTCATGACAGAAGTTCATAGAAATAAAACATTCACAACAGCAGAAGCTACAACTTGTCCCTTCCCAATTAGAAGGCCAGTGTTCAGCTGACTGCTCAGTGAAGTTTGCTCATCTCTACACTGAACCGAGGCTGTGGCCTGCAACTAACGGGATCTTGCATTGGCTGCTGTCATGACTGGCTTCTTGGCTGTGAACTCACTTTCACGAACTTCAGCTCTGCATGTTTTTTGCTTACACTTTACTGTTTGCACAATTTGTTCTGTTTTTTGCACATTGGGTGTTTGATGGTCTTCTTCTATAGAAACATAGAAAACCTACAGCACAATACAGGCTCTTCGGCCCACAAAGCTGTGCCAAACATGTCCTTACCTTAGAAATTACCTAGGGTTACCCGTAGCCCTCTATTTTTCTGAGCTCCATGTACCTGTCCAGGAGTCCGTTAAAAGACCCTATTGTATCTGCCTCCACCACCATCAACGGCAGCCCATTCCCCGCGCTCAACACTCTGCGTTAAAAACATACCCCTGACATCTCCTCCGTACCTACTTCCAAGCACCTTAAAACTGTGCCCTCTCGTGCTAGCCATTTCTTTGATGGGTTCTACTAAGTTTCTTTGTTTTGTGACTGCCTGTATGGAGACAAATCTCAAGGTTATATATATTACATATACTTTGATAATAAATGTCCTTCAATACTTTGAAATCAAGCATCCAACTCTGAAAATCATGTGGTTTCAAGTTTAGACACTATAAATGTGATAAGGTTTTCAGCATCTATCATCCGTTCCTTTAGCGAGTCCCAGACCCCTTCCACCCTCACAGCAGGGAAGAAAATGTCTTTATCATCCTTCTAATTCTTAAATCCATTCCAAATTACAAGAGAAAAATTGAGGTGCAACTATACTTCAAAAATTATAACAAGTCCCAACATGTTGAGTAAAATACTCACATTTTATCCAATTGCTTATTGACATCTTCATCATTTTCATAATCTTTACATAACTGTGTGACCAGAGCTCCATAGGTCAGAGTGAAAAGCTCCGAGTTCTGTTAAGAAAAAGACGAAAGTTCAGCATCTCCAAGATCTCTACAAATCTTACCAAAGAACACTCCAAATAATTTTGTTAACAAGTTTGATTCTTGGGGGTGGAGGAGGAGAGAGGGAGGGGCTGGAGACCTAAAACAAGCTAGCTTACTAAACTCTCTCATGGGAAAAATATTAAAAACTATTTAAAATATATTATTACCCGAAACTAAAAAAAATTAAGATAATCAGGCAATAACGTTTTGTGAAAGGGACATTGTACTTGACCAATTTCTTCGCCCTTTTAGAGCAACATGTGTTGGGAAGAAGAGGGAACCAATGGAAGCTCTCAAGTGTCCTGGAAGCACTTGAGGAGGCCACAAAGTTATTGGAAAACCTAAGCATTTATAACTTTGGAGGCAACGTACAGGCAATGGACAGAACATTCCTATGAGGGGCAAGATGTAATGAGTAATCTGCAGCAGGACCCAGAGCAAGGGCCTGAACTTATAACAATTTAGCAATTACTCAGATGAGCGCAATAAAAATAGCGTTACTTAATTTGCTGATGACACAAAAGTAGGTGGGAAATTAAGTTACAAAAGGGACTACAGTTATGATAAATGAGTGGGAAAAGATCTGCTAAATAAAGTACAATGCGGAGAAGTTTAAATGTATTAATTGTGCAAAAAGAAAGATTATCCACATGGTAAGAGGTCACATGGGATAAGGCATGCATCCTAGCGATTTGAAATTAATTTAAAATGTAATAGAATACCATTTCATAATAAGAAAATGAAAACAAAAGTTGAAAGATTATGCTTCAATTTGACTGATAAGACAGAACTGGAGAAATGCATTCAGTACTGGTTTCTTTTTTTAAAAAACGGCAGCTTCTAAGTACATTGAAACAGTTTAACAAATTTGGGATGGATAAGTTGTTCTCATCATGGAAGGCTGAACAGACCGGGTTTGTCTATCCACTAGAGTTTAAAGGAATGAGAGGTTATTTAAAGAAGCACACAAGATGCCCAAGTTTCTTTACAAAATGGGTAGCACAGGATGTTCCCTCTTTTGGAAGGAACTCCACCATGGATGGTCCCAAGCCCATCTGCAAAAGGAAGAGAATTGGGCACGGGACTAGCGACCCATCCCATTAAAACCCAGTGCTGCTGAAACACCAATAGAAGCTCCAAAGAACTCATCCCTGCCAGAGGAAGGATCTTCAAAGATGGGCTACACCGGGGGGCAATCTGAAAGACTGGTTCAGGACCGAGGACTCTAACAAGCTGTTGTCAGCTGGCTCTGCCCCAGCAGAGATGATGGGCTTAACCAACCTTCTTTTGGAAGTATGGTTTGCACATTTGAGATAGATGAAGCAAAACACTCTCTCTGGAGGTTTCTGAACTCTGAAAACATCTTCCTCAAAGGGTGGAAACAGGGTCTGAGTATATCTAAAGCAAAGATACTTGAATAACAAACAGAAATGCAGAATTGAGGTTAAAAATCAAAGCAATTGTTATTGTATTAAATGTTAGAGTAGGCTTAAAGGGCTCCTACTCCCAAATCATATGTTTATAGCAGGAGACTTAAGTTATGCTAAGATTTCATAGCCTAGCCTAGATCAGTACCTCCATGCATTAGAACACTGAACAAACCCCTACTTGTGTGTTTATCTGAATCATCAAACACTTTAATAATGAAAACATGCTCATGATTTATGAGCACAAAAAAATATCTGCAGACTTTAATCTTTTGATTAATTCAAATTATTTGACCTGAACATTTTGCTATCTGCAAGAACAAATCAATTTACTTTGCAGTTCTGGCAGTAATGATTTGATGTGAACCAGCAATAATCGGGTGGCCTTGCTGACAGGCACTTTTTCCTCCTTCTCCAGTCCCAGGCCAATTTTCAGACTACAGCCTATCAAAAGTGATGCCAGATAAGACTATTTTCATGCAGTCAGCCAAGCCACAATGCACCCACTTCAATTGTTCTGAACCCAAAATCCTACACAAATTTAAAGCTTATCATGAATACATTGTGGGCCAAAAGTAACAAACATGTTTTTCTAGTAAGCTGAATTTCCCTACCCCTTTCCCAATCCCACCCAACTTCCCAAATACTCATTTTGTGGACATGCAATGTTTCTTTGTAATCAATTTTACATTTTTATAGTCAGTTCGTACAGATGTTCTTATGAATAGGAGAGATGGTAAAACTCTAAGCTGAATACAAAGTGACTATAGCCCAACAGACACTCTGGATCACTTTCAGTTGATGGACAGTAGATAACAAAAGATTGTCAAGGACTTTGAAATAATCAAACTTGTAAGGAATGGAAAATGTTTCAGTCGGAAGCAATCCGAGGTAGCATACAATTTTGTTAAACTAGTTGTGGTGTAGAACACAGTTTAGTATTGAGGAAAGGAATAAAGACAAAAATGCACCAATTGCTTTGCCAGTCAAACTACTGCCAAAACTGCATGCATTTTGAGAAATTCTTGTAAAAGGAAAAATCTGTCAGCTGCTGGTTATTATTGTGACATTACACATGGAGGTGAAATTAATGCAACTAAGGAAGTATAATAGGCTTTTGAAGCTTCAAGCAGATGATATTTACCCTATGTATACATCATCTTAAATCAACAATATCAATCAGCTTTGGTTCCCTATGTATGATAGAAATTAATCAAGTTTTACAGGTAAACAACACTATAATAGTGGATGTTTTTCATCAAGAAAAATGCTCAAAACTGAACTGAATTTAGTTAAATACATTGAAATCTAAGGAGATTTTAGGAGAACTGACTAAAATAGCATAAAATGTGCCACAGGAACTCAGCCAGTCAGACAGCATCTGTGAGGATGCTGAACGCGGATTTAAGGCAGAGGTTGATAGATTCTTAATTAGTCAGGGCATGAAGGCATACGGGGAGAAGGCGAGAGACTGGGTCTGAGAGGGAAATGGATCAGCCATGATGAAATAGCAGCGCAGACTCAATAGGCCAAGTAACTAACACGGGTTCCTTTTCCCCAGACTTCATTCAGTTCTATGTTTCTGGCCTTTCAGTGGAGGAACTCATCACCTCCTGCTACCAACCATCTTTCATAGTTGAAATCTCTGGATTTCGCAGGTGGATGTCAGGCTCCATCATCTCTTCACAGATGTAAATATTCAAAGACAATTTAATAGTTTCAGTGTGGGGAAACAAAAGCAGAAAATAGAGGATCATCACCATCTCTAAAAGGAATAACCACACTTAACCCTTACATACTGTTTGGGTCAAATTTGACCCGTTTTGACATTTGACAGCAGTAAAAACACCCTAAATGCCATTTTTTAAAGCCGAAATTTGAAGATTTTTCCTAAAGTGACCCAAAATGTGCAAAAATGAAATCAAATTTCAGCTTTAAAAAATAGCATTTAAGATGGTTTTACTGCTGTCAAATGTCAAAACGGATCAAAGTTGACCCAAACAGTATGTAAGGGTTAAATCCATTCCATAAGGACACTGATCAGTAATGAGCACTCTACCGATTTCATCCCCACTTCACCCCACATTTAGACCAGACAGGCCGACATTCTTTTACATACCTTTAGACCTGGTGCAGAAAATTCAATTTAAATTAAGCAAAGGCGTTGCCTCATTCATATTACAAGAGTTCCTCATTTCCTACAATAGTTCCAGCTAACTTAGCAAATCGGGGAAAACAGTGTTTTGACTTGAAGTTGTCAATTTCATAGAACATCGAACATAGAACAGTACATCACAGGAAAAGGCCACTCGACCCGCAATGTTGTGACAAACCTGCTCAAAAGTAAATCAAAAAACACCCAAACACGAATCCCACCTACCTATACGTCCATATCCCTCCATCTTCCTTACATCCATGTGCCTATCCAAGCGTCTCTCAAAGGTCTCTAATGTATTTGCCTCTGGCACCATACCAGGCAGAGCATTCCAGACATCCACCGCTCTCTCAGTAAAAATACTTACCCACACATCCCCTCTGAACCTAACCCCTTTCACCGTCAGTGCATGCCCTCTGGTATAGGATATTTCAACCCTGGGAAACAGATACTCCCTGTCTACTCCATCTGTGCCTCTCAAAGTCTTGTAAACCTCTGCCAGATCTCCCTTCAGCCAGAGAAAACAACCCAAGTGTATCCAGCCTCTGAGCCAAGCAGCATCCTGGTAAACCCTCATCTATGCCCCTCTCTAAAGCCTCAACATCCTTCCTACAGTGGGCTGACCAGAACTGTATGCAATACTCCAGATGTGGCCTAACCAGAGTTTTATAAAGTTGTACTTTATACTTAATAACCAAGATGAAACATTAAGTTGCACAAAAATAACAATGGAGTAAATAAGAAAGCAAAGTGAAACGTGCATTGTAGCATTCTCAAAGAAATTAATATTCCTAGCACCTACCATGAGATGCAGAGATGCAGAAGGTGAAATGAATGGCAAATACCAGTACTACAGAATGAGTGCGTTAGGCAAAAGAGACAGGAAAAAGACAGAATTGAGATTTAGTGACAATACATACAAACTGAATTTTGTATACAATGAAGAACACACAAAAAGGATGCATTACCTAGATGAAATATAACATGAGAGAAGCCAAGACTTCACAGTAATGTACTTAGCAAACTAAGTCATGGTTAATTTTTGATAACATATTAAGAATGTTTGGAGAACTTTATCTGCCTTTTCTGAATTGAAACCTTATCAAAACAGCATTTTGATTTAATAGCTTACCTTAAATGGATAAGGCTGCAAGTACATACAAAATTTAAACATTTTGATTACACAATTTAAACTGTGTTGATAGAGGTTTTCTCTGATTTGGAAAAAATCCTGACAAGCATTTCTTAGTGGAATTTTAATTATCTGTACAGGCCAACAGATTTCTGCATAGCTCATTATTCCTTTGCTTTTTGCACCATCTATTTTGCAATGTAATTTCATGCTCTTGCATTGTACAGCTGCCACAAAACAACAAAGTTCACATATCAGTGATAATAAATTTATTTCTGCTGCAGAATGATGAATATTGTATAAAGACAATGATCTGCAATAACCCACACAGAATTTGAATTTGTTGCTTTCCATTGATTTCTGCATACTTTTTCTGCTGAAAGAGATTCAAACATGAAATCAATGCTTAGAAAATGTTGTAAAACAATTCCAAAAGCAGTGTATCTTGACATGAAAAATCCAAACTGTCGAAATAATCAAGCAGAATACATTCTTAACAAACTACTTTATAATCCAAACAATCAATTCATTATTTGATTGATTCGGCAGCACGGTGACGTAGTGGTTAACACAAGAAAGCTAATGGCATGTTGGCCTTCATAACAAGGGGAGTTGAGTATATAAGTGAGACCACACCTGGAGTATTGTGTACAGTTTTGGTCTCCAAATTTGAGGAGGGACATTCTTGCTATTGAGGGAGTGCAGCGTAGGTTCACGAGGTTAATTCCCGGGATGGCGGGACTGTCATATGTTGAAAGATTGAAGAGACTGGGCTTGTATACACTGGAATTTAGAAGGATGAGAGGGGATCTAATTGAAACATATAAGATTATTAAGGGATTGGACATGCTAGAGGCAGGAAACATGATTCCAATGTTGGGAGAGTCCAGAACCAGAGGCCACAGATTGAGAATAACGGGTAGGCCATTTAGAACGGAGTTGAGGAAAAACTTTTTCACCCAGAGAGTTGTGGATCTGTGAAATGCTCTGCCTCAGAAGGCAGTGGAGGCCAGTTCTCTGGATACTTTCAAGGAGGAGTTAGATAGAGCTCTTAATGATAGCGGAGTCAAGGGATATGGGGAGAAGGCAGGAACGGGGTACTGATTGTGGATGATCAGCCATGACCACAGTGAATGATGGTGCTGGCTCAAAGGGCCGAATGGCCTACTCCTGCAACTATTGTCTATAATGCTTTACAGTAGAGGCAACCCTGGTTCAATTCCTGCCCCCTCCTGTAAGGAGTTTGCATGCTCTCCCCACGACCAAATGGGTTACTCCAGGTGCTTCCATTTCCTCCCACAGTCCAAATATGTATCAGGTTAATTAGTCATTGTAAACTGTCCCATGATTAGGCTGGAATTAAATCAGGGGATTGCTGGGCGGTGCAGTTCAAAGAGCCTATTCCGCACTATATCTCAATAAATAAATAAAAGTAATACTAAGCTAGATTTCATCAGCATAGGAAAAAAACAGAAAGGAATTATTTGTCTTGCTTGTCTGGTTGACCTTACTATCCAAAAGGTGTGACATGGAACTACATAGGCACAAGATTTACACAAAGTTGTTTTTTTTTGTCTATTAGCTGCAAGGTGACTGGTCTGCTGCATGCGACATTTCCATTAAAACGTCCTGTTTTCACTGTAAGCTCAGTCAGAAATTGGAACTTACACCACAAGTTGAATTTTCACCACAGATTCAGTCAGAAATAGGAACTGACCAGTAGCACCCCAGTAGTGTTTAGCTTTTGCAGACACTGCACAAACGTTGCCAGCATAGAAGATTTGGTATCGGTAATCAGGGCTTTTCTATTTGTTGATTATCCTAGAAAGATCCTAGTTACAGGTTTAAAGTGGTTTCTCACTAACCACCCCCCCACCCCCACCCCACCCTTATGAAGACTGCTGGTTTGCAAACTATGCTCAGTGCAGATAAACGCCTGTTTTAACGGCTAGGTGTTCCACAGTATAACAGCTATGCTGATGCTCAAAACCAAATCTTCAAATGTATTAGGCCGTTCTAACATAAAGGACTATAACTAACAGGCTTTCAATCTTCCATTACATTTTCCTTAAAAAAAAATTAAGGACTTAATTTCTCTTTTTTAATGCTGTGTTTTTGTTTTGAATCTATTCTCAATTTTAAATATTGCAAAGTTAGTGTTAATCACAAACAGTCCATTTCTTGACCATTTTTTTTACAAGAAAATCATTAATGAAAAATAAGAAAGTGTTTCAGGGGAGATAGAGATGACACAGTTTTTCAAGCAGCATCAAATTGGGTTTTAGAAATAAATACAAAAGATAAGTTTTGTCTTTATTATTTTGATACCCACTTAGACTGACCAAAATCATATTGGCTTGAATATTCACATTATATCCAGGCAAAAGCCACACATTTTTGTCTAAATCTGATTCCAATCCAAAGTGGTGGGGCAGAGACACGTCTACCAAAGGAGGTGGAAGGCGCTCCTTCCCTCCGCTTGCCCTCAGGCCACCCTTGGGCAAGGTGGAGCACCTGCTTAGCCCCCAGATCAGGGTCACATGAAGCCACAGGAGCAGTAGCCGGTGCATATCACAAGTCCTGGCTATGTGACCACTGACGCCAGGCAGACATTCTCTGAAGGGTATTGATAATGGCCGGGGTCACCCGTCTGGTAAAGACACTGCCCAGAAGAAGACAATGGCAAACCACTTCTGAAGAAAAAAAAAATTGCCGAGAACAACCATGGTCAAGACCACGATCGCCCATGTCATAGGACATGGCGCATACTGATGATCATTTCAACCAAAGCAGGTTACTGAAATATTAACAACAGGAATTCTGCAGATGCTGGAAATTCAAGCAACACACATCAAAGTTGCTGGTGAACGCAGCAGGCCAGGCAGCATCTCTAGGAAGAGGTACAGTCGACGTTTCAGGCCGAGACCCTTTGTCAGGTCTCGGTCTGAAACGTCGACTGCACCTCTTCCTAGAGATGCTGCCTGGCCTGCTGCGTTCACCAGCAACTTCGATGTGTGTTACTGAAATGTTAGTCCAATCTCATGACCCTACGTCTCCGTAATATTAGAATTCCAGTTCCTAGTGGGAAAACGTGGACCGTTCTAGCAATACTTGATCATTCACACACCAGCCGATTCACGGTGTCTTTGAAACTTGTATGCAATCATCGACTTCAAAAGTACACAAAGCTTAAGACGAAAAGTGACAAAAATTCACCACCAACTTCATTGAGGTTCAGTCAACTGGATCAGCCCGAGAGACTGAATTGGGCACCAAAGCACTTAAACGAGGTGGGTTGTCTTGCCAGTTTACCGCTACCTGTCAGCCGCTGGGAAACACTCGAGCTTTCGGTTCAGGGCCAACTCAGAAGGTGGGCCCCGAACTGGCTTCGGCCCAGTACTGAAAGACTAAACAAAGCAATATTCTTATCCCTTCTAGCCTCAATAACAGTTTAACTTCCAAACAGTGAATTACCATTTTCTTGTTCTCGGTACCTCGGTTCGTCTGTCGAGACATTTTCCTGCCAATTCAGAATTTCTAACCGTTTCGTCCAAAAAGACCTGTCCGCTGGAAGCGAAAGGAACACGAAACACGCATGCGCACAATCTTCACCCATTCACTGGTCGCTGTAGTCCCGGTAGTAACTCGCTCCCAGAGAGTGGGAGACACGAGGACTACAACAACCAGAATCCTTCTCGGCATCAGGCATGACGTAATTGTAGAACTACAACACCCAGAATTCTCACCGGTGCCGAACTTGTCCGTTGAACTCCTGGGTTGGATGGTAAATACTATAACTGGAAAGTTGAAACTAAACCATAGGCTATAAAGAGAAAAAGTTGAGAAGTTATCTGAAGGAGAGAAATGAATTTAAAGTTGTAGGTCGAAAAATTCATTAGAATTGAAATTGTCAGAGATGGTTGCAGCTGTGAAAGGGGGAAAGACATCAAAGTTCAAAGTAAATTTATTATCAAAGGACGTATATGTCACCATATTCTACCTTGAGATTCATTTATTTGCAGACATCCACAATAAAACAAAGAAAAACAACAGAATCAATGAAAAATTGCACACAAAGTTCGACAAACAACCAATGTGCAAAAGGAGACTGCAGATAATTAATAACACTGGACACAAAATAATTTTGATTAAGGAGTAAAGTTGTGTGTCTGTCTTGAAGTGGGGAGGAGGTGTGTGATTGGAAACTAGGGAAGCGGTCCCCAGAATTTTCTGACCTGACGAAGGGTCCTGGCCCGAAACGTCAACTGTACCTCTTCCTATAGATGCTGCCTGGTCTGCTGCGTTCCACCAGCAATTTTTTTGTGTGTGTTGCTTGAATTTCCAGCCTCTGCAGATTTCCTCGTGTCTGCCCAGAATTTTCTTCCCCAGATGGCTTTACCACTGGGAAGTGAGTTGCCAAATTCACCTAAACAAGTGTTTCCTAACCTTTTTTATGCCATGGACCAATACCATTAAACAAGGAACCTCTGATCATAAACAATGTCTTTATTTCATTGATGGCCCATTTCAGGCTAACGGATTAAAAAGTGTGGTGGATAAATTCTGAATGCTTCAACACCTTTTAAAAGAGGCATTTAGTATTTATCTCAGTTTTGAACTGCCCATGTGCTATAGTCACGTGGCAGTGAACAGCAAGCTTGGCCTTTCAGAGCCATGAAATTCCCTCGGATTCTGATCTTCCTGGACATCTACATCAGATGATTGATTATTGACTAGAAATCCACCTTCAGTACTATAATTCAAAGCAAACTGATTTCCAAACTCCTTAACTTGGGACCGCCTCCCGAGTTTGCAATCACACACCTCCTCCCCACTCCTTTTGCAACTGGACCCTTGACTTCCCGCCCAACAGACAGCAATCGATAAGAATTGGCAGCAACACCTCCACCACAGTTATCCTGGCTGCTGGAGCCCCTCCAGACTGTGGCCTTAGCCCCCTATTCTGCTCTCTGCACACTCACAACTGTGTGGTCAGTTTCTTTTCTAACGTCATCTACAGATTTGCAGATGGTACCACCGTAGTGGGCCGTATCTCAGATATTGTGGAGTTGGAATACAGGAAGGAAACAGAGAGTTCGAATGACATGGTGTCATGGTGTTATTATCAAAGGACGTATATGTCACCCATATTCTCTTTTCTTTTTCAATCTTTTTATTAGTTTCATAAAAATAAACATAACACGGTAGTAGTACAAAGTTATTGGGAATACATTGTTATAATTAACGTAAGTGATTATAAAGCCAGATAACACTTAAATGATAAAACTCCCAATCATATAGGATACAAATGAATAATATAAAACAAAGAAAAATATCTTTTAAAAAATCATGAAAAAGGAAAAAAAATAACCCCCCCCCCCCACAGAATTAATCAACTAAACTTAAAAAAAAAGGACATGGGCTGTTTTGTAATATCGTAAACAAAGAGAAAAAGAAAACCTTAGTGTCGACGACTCTGTTCCTCTCAACCAACATTTTGAAGAAGTAAAATAAGTTTGGAAATGGTCAAATTACATCATATGAAAATGTTGAATAAATGGCCTCCAAGTCTTTTCGAATTTAATAGAGAGGTCCTAAACAACACTTCTAATCTTTTCCAAATTTAAACACAGCATAGTTTGAGAAAACCAATGAAATGTGGTAGGAGGATTAATCTCTTTCCAATTCAGCAAAATGGATCTTCTAGCCATTAAAGTAAGAAATGCAATCGTCTGACGAGCTGAAGAGGTTAAATGATTTGATTCCATCATTGGTAACCCAAAAATAGCAGTAATTGGGTGGGGTTGTAAGTCTATATTCAAAACCGTTGAAATAATATCAAAAATATCTTTTCAATGTTTTTTCAACAAAGGACATGACCAAAACATGTGAGATAAAGAAGCTATCTCACCATATTCTACCTTGAGATTCATTTCTTTGCAGACATCCACAATAAAACAAAGAAAAACAACAGAATCAATGAAAGATTACACACAAAGATCGACAAACAACCAATGTGCAAAAGAAGACTGCAGATAATTAATTAATAACACTGGACACAAAATAATGTGACACATATGCTGTGAAAATTGTTGTGAAAATGACTATAAGTTACAAAATAGATAAATAATGCAAAAGATGAATAACAAAATAAGGTTCATAGTTGATGGACCCTTCAAAAATCTGGTGGATGAGGGGAAGAAGCTGTTCTTGTTGGTCCTCAGGTTCTCGAGCCACCTCCCTAATAATAAAATACAAAGAGGTCATGTCCTGGAGGGAGAGGGTCTTTAAAATGGATGCTGTTTTCCTGAGGCACTACCTCCTGAAGATGCTTTCAATGGTGGGAAAGGTTGTGCCCATGATGGATCTGGCTGATTCTCTACCCTTCTTCAGCCTCTTTCAATCCTGTGCATTGGCGGCTCCATACCAAACTGCGGCGCAGCCAGTCAGAATTCTCTCCTCCATATAGGTACCAAAATCCGCAACAGTCTTTGGTCACATACTAAAACTCCTCAAACCTCTAATGAAGTATAGCCACTGGTGTGCCTTCTTCATGAATCCATCAGTATGTTGGGCCCAGGATAGTTCCTCTGAGAAGTTCACGCCCAGAAACGTGAAGCTGCTCGCCCTTTCCATGGCTGACCTCTCAGTGAGGTGGTGTGTGTTGATCTTTCCCTCGATATAAGAGCTAATCATTGACTTCAGGAAGGAGGGGGTGATTGGGGAGGTTATCACCAACCCCCCTCCCCCCATTTACATCAATAGTGCTGAGGCCAAGAGAGTAGGACATTATCAATAGCCTGCTTGATACAACCATGATGGACCCACTTTCGGCCGCAGTTTGATGTTTAATGTCCCCAGAGCTGAACGCACTTTGCTATTTATGCAATTTGATCGACGTCTGCAGCTATCAGCACAGCGCTAAACTGACTGATTCAGAGGCTGTGGCTACGGCCATCAGCTCCTGGACTGGCTTTACTCGTCTCGGAGGCTTGAGGCTGTGGACTGACCTTCAGGAACTCTACAGTTTGATATTTAATTTTTTCTGTGTGTTATTCACTCACTTTTTGCTGTTTGCATGATTTGTTCTCTTTTTTTTCCGCGTGTCTGATGATCTTGTGTGTGTGGTGTTGGGGGGGGGGAGTTCCTTAAATGGGTTCTATTGTGTTTCTTTGTTTTGTGGCCGTCTGCAAGAAGATGAATACTGTACACATACTGAAGTTTCATAGTAAACATACTTTGAACTTCGATGCCTCGACCAAGAAAGTTCACTGACACCATGAGCAAGGATACTCACCAGTGCCTATCCTCCCTCAGGAGGTTAAAGAAATGTGGTGTGACCCCTTTGACCCTCACCAATTTTTGTCAATGCACCACAGAAAGCATCCTGTCCACATGCATCACAGCTTGTTACAGCAACAGCCCTGCTGTGATTACAAGAAACTGCAGAGAGCTGCGGACATGGTTCAGTACGTAATGGAAAGCAGTGTCCCCTCCATGGACTTTGTTACACTCCTCACAACCATCCAACATAACCAAAGATCCCACCCAGCCTGGGCATTCTCTCTTGTCCCCCCACACGTCGCACAGAAGGCACAGAAGACTGACAGCTCAGGGACACCAAGCTCAGGGACAGTTTCTACCCGGGCCGTTATAAGACTATTCAATGTTTCCCTAGTGCCACCTTGCACATTATTGCACTTTCTCTGTAACTGTATCTTTATTCTGCACTCTTTTATTGTTTTACCTCGTACAACCTCGATGCACCATTGTAATGAATTGATCTGTCGGGCAATATGCAAGACAGGCTTTTCGAAGTAACTTAGTAGTGGCCGTAATAACCCAATTTACCAATTTACATCATGGGCTCAAAGCAAAGGAATTGCCCTCTTACACTCACTGTTTTGCTTATGATATTGGTATGATTATGATGGGCAGCACAGTTATGTAGCAGTTAGAAGCTATAAGGAGTGTCTATGTTCTCCTTGCGGCTGTGTGGATTTCCTCTGGGTGCTCTGGTTTCCTCCCACATTCCAAAGGCATATAGTTAGGGTTAGTGAGTTGTGGGCATGCTATGTTGGCACCAGAAGCATGGCAACACTTGTGGGCCGCCCAGCACAATCCTCACTGATTTGATTTGACACAAGTTCAAGTTTAATTTTCATTCAACCATACTGTACTTGAATATCCATGAATACAGCCAAATGAAAAAGCGTTACTCCAAGGGTAAAGTGCAAAACACAGTACCAACAGTCACACGCAGCACAAAGTACAAATACCACATATAAGATAGCAAGCACATGCGGCAGTAAAATACAATAAAAATGTAGCCCTAATCCCTGAGTCCAAGAATGTTGCAGCAGTCTGCAGTCAAACACAATACAGCTTGTCTTCTGCAGAACGAACACTGGGGGCAGCACCAACTCCAGCATGGACGCTACACCACACCACCTTCAGCACTCCGCTGAGGCGCCCAACTCTGACGCCTTCCCCTGGGCAGCTGCAAACAGGCAACGCCGCGGCTTGAGGCCTTGACCTTGCTACAATGGAAGCCATGCAGCTCCCTCACCATCCACCAATAAGTCAGTGAGTCGGACTTACAGCATTCCACATTACCAATGTCCAGTAGTGTCTTGCAATCACGAGAAAAGCGACTGAGATGATAACATTGTTAAGACTGCACGCCTCCCTCATGCACTGACACCAATGATTGTCCACAGGCAGCATCATGGTCCGCACCATCCAGCTCCTTCAGTATCTCCACCAATTAGCAACTCTACTGCTAATGGGTAGACCTGCAGTACTTCAAGTTATTAATCTCCAGCAGGGTCTTGTGATCATGAAATACACGTTTAAAAAAGACAATAACACCTTTGGTTGGCCCTGTAGAGGCTGCGGTGTCCGAGCACGCCGGCATCTTAGCAGGAGACATATTACACTGCATGCTTCAATGTAAACGTGACAAATAAAGCTAATCTAGAAATAATGACATTCTCAAATCATGGTAATAAATTTTTTGTATTGAAAATCTTAAGGAGCTCAAATACAGTATTAGAAATTATAGTATCCTGTAACTTAGGAACAAATTGGACGTAGCAGATTGCAGTACTCACATTAGAGTTCAGTAGAACATGTAGTTCTGAGTTGCAGGAAGTATGGGATACAGGGAGAGATGATGAGAATTAATCTAAGGGAATTGGGGGCGTAGGAATTCACATTGAAAGGGTTGCTGGGCATTGGTGAGAGAGCACAGGTCAGGGTATTTTTAGCTTTCTTAAGGGGTACAGGGTTTTTTTTATAGGATATGATGGATAAGCAGGAATAAGGTACTAGGATGGCCAAAGATGGGAGGATAATGAGTAGGTTGGGGTGTGTGTGTGTGTGTGTGGTGTGTGAGATTGGGTGAAGGGATTTAGAATGTAAGTGTATTGCACACTCCGGAGCAGAAGGTGGCGGTGATGCACCATTAAGCTGGGTGCCAACCACCGTAAAACAAGAAGAAGAAGAAGCAAAGGGTTCAACTCTTGATTTACACCAAAAGTAATTAAAAAGCAATGTGATCATTTTTTAAATTTAATTCATGTATTTAGCGGTACAGCATGAAACAGGCCCTTCCAGCCCTTCGAGCTGCGCGGCCCAGCAACCCACCTACTTAACCCTTTGCCTAATCACAGCACAATTTACAATGGCCAATTAACCTACTAACCGGTACATCTTCCTAATGTGGGAGGAAACACATGCGCACACGGGAAGAACGTACAAACTTTCTTACACAGGACGCTGGAAATCAACTCCGAACCCCGACGACCCAAGCTGTAACAGCGTTATGCTAACTGGTACGCTACCATGGTGTCCTTAACTTTAGAACATCATGGAATCAAAGTCCAGAATCCTGGTAATAGACGGCAATACGTTCATCTTGCTGGAAACCACCTGTGCCAGCTGCATTTAAAATCCGTTTTAGTAGAAACTAACTTTGCCACTAAATGGGACTGAGAAATGCCAGCTCGAGCAGAAATGTTCTTCCTGTGAACAACCACACACGCCCGGCAGGCCCTGATGAAGCAGCAGATCGGGAGGAGAACACTGTGATACCAGAAACCTCTCCCATTGTACTCGCCCCAAGATGGTTTAGTCTGCAGCATGCACCGCCGCATGCAGAGAGCCCCCGCAGCACATGCAGTTGCACTGTTGCATCATGCTCCCAGAGTTCATGTTAAGAATCAGATCTGCAGTTTTCATTTTCAGATGCCCACCAGGCACAACATGTGTTTTCTATACAGAATATAGTGCATTAGTGAGCGACGCCGATCAATTATATAAAAATAGCATGTATGCATCCAGGGCAGCTTCAAAAGTCGATGCCTCAACAAGGCGACATCCATCATTAAGGAACCCCATCACCCAGGACATGCCCCCTTCTCATTGCTACCATCAAGGAGGAGGGACGAGAGCCTGAAGATGCACACTCAGTGTTTCAGGAACAGCTTCTTCCCCTCCTCTCTCAGATTTCTGCATGGACAATGAACCACAAATATTACCTCAGTATTTTTTTTCCTCTCTTCTTGCTCTACTTGTTTAATATATATAATAATTCAGAGTTTTTAATTACTATGTACTGCTGCCGCAAAACAACAAATTTCACAGCGTATGCTATTGACATTAAACCCGATTCTGACGTTATTCCGACACAGTATCTATAAAGATTCCTGTGCATTCTTGCAGCACTAGATGGAGCCCGCAGCTTTCGAAGCCTGAGGTGCGTCGCGCTGCCGTTTCATTGAAAGCCACATTCCCGGCCGTGCCCAGTCACAGTTAGCGCGGCGCTATCACAGCTCGGGGCAAGACAGCCGGGAGTTCAATCCCCTGGCGCCCTCCGTGAGGGGTCTGTGCGTACCGCGGGGGTTTTCTCCAGACACTTACTCCAGTTTCCTCCCACGATTCAATGACGAGCCGGGAAGGCTAATCGGTCGTTGTAAATCGTCCCGTGACCGGGTTAGGGTTAAATCGATATTGTTGGGAGTTGCTAAGTGGCCTTACGTGCTGTATCCTTTAAATAAATACACAAACTTACACAAACAATAAAGTGAGTAATGTGGCCAGAGTCCGGTAAGTCCACCTGGGGGGCCATGTCAGGCCATGTCAGATGTCCAGCAAGGTCATGCATGCACCCACAGTGGGTGTGCAGTAATAGAAATTCCACCTTCTTCAAGGATTATCTGTATTCCTGCCACCGGAGTTACCTGTATTTCTGTCACAGGGGTTCCCTGTATTCCTCACACAGGGGTTCCCTGTATTCCTCATGCAGGAGTTACCTGTATTTCTGTCACAGGGGCTATCTGTATTCCTCACACAGGGGTTACCTGTATTCCTCACACAGGAGTTACCTGTATTCCTCACGCAGGAGTTACCTGTATTCCTCACGCAGGGGTTCCCTGTATTCCTCACGCAGGGGTTCCCTGTATTCCTCACACAGGGGTTCCTTGTATTCCTCATGCAGGAGTTACCTGTATTCCTGCCACAGGGGTTCCCTGTATTCCTCACACAGGGGTTACCTGTATTCCTGTCACAGGGGTTCCCTGTATTCCTCACACAGGGGTTACCTGTATTCCTCACGCAGGAGTTACCTGTATTCCTCACACAGGGGTTCCCTGTATTCCTCACACAGGGGTTCCCTGTATTCCTCACACAGGGGTTCCTTGTATTCCTCATGCAGGAGTTACCTGTATTCCTGTCACAGGGGTTCCCTGTATTCCTCACACAGGAGTTCCTTGTATTCCTCATGCAGGAGTTACCTGTATTTCTGTCACAGGTGCTATCTGTATTCCTCACGCAGGGGTTACCTGTATTCCTCACGCAGGAGTTACCTGTATTCCTCACACAGGGGTTCCCTGTATTCCTCACACAGGGATTCCCTGTATTCCTCACACAGGGGTTCCTTGTATTCCTCATGCAGGAGTTACCTGTATTCCTGTCACAGGGGTTCCCTGTATTCCTCACACAGGGGTTCCTTGTATTCCTCATGCAGGAGTTACCTGTATTCCTGTCACAGGGGTTACCTGTATTCCTCACACAGGGGTTACCTGTATTCCTCACGCAGGAGTTACCTGTATTCCTCACACAGGGGTTCCCTGTATTCCTCACACAGGGGTTCCCTGTATTCCTCACACAGGGGTTCCTTGTATTCCTCATGCAGGAGTTACCTGTATTCCTGTCACAGGGGTTCCCTGTATTCCTCACACAGGGGTTCCCTGTATTCCTCATGCAGGAGTTACCTGTATTTCTGTCACAGGGGCTATCTGTATTCCTCACACAGGGGTTACCTGTATTCCTCACACAGGAGTTACCTGTATTCCTCACGCAGGAGTTACCTGTATTCCTCACGCAGGAGTTACCTGTATTCCTCACGCAGGGGTTCCCTGTATTCCTCACGCAGGGGTTCCCTGTATTCCTCACACAGGGGTTCCTTGTATTCCTCATGCAGGAGTTACCTGTATTCCTGCCACAGGGGTTCCCTGTATTCCTCACACAGGGGTTACCTGTATTCCTGTCACAGGGGTTCCCTGTATTCCTCACACAGGGGTTACCTGTATTCCTCACGCAGGAGTTACCTGTATTCCTCACACTGGGGTTCCCTGTATTCCTCACACAGGGGTTCCTTGTATTCCTCATGCAGGAGTTACCTGTATTCCTGTCACAGGGGTTCCCTGTATTCCTCACACAGGAGTTCCTTGTATTCCTCATGCAGGAGTTACCTGTATTTCTGTCACAGGTGCTATCTGTATTCCTCACACAGGGGTTACCTGTATTCCTCACACAGGAGTTACCTGTATTCCTCACGCAGGTGTTACCTGTATTCCTCACGCAGGGGTTACCTGTATTCCTCACGCAGGAGTTACCTGTATTCCTCACACAGGGGTTCCCTGTATTCCTCACACAGGGATTCCCTGTATTCCTCACACAGGGGTTCCTTGTATTCCTCATGCAGGAGTTACCTGTATTCCTGTCACAGGGGTTCCCTGTATTCCTCACACAGGGGTTCCTTGTATTCCTCATGCAGGAGTTACCTGTATTCCTGTCACAGGGGTTACCTGTATTCCTCACACAGGAGTTCCTTGTATTCCTCATGCAGGAGTTACCTGTATTTCTGTCACAGGGGCTATCTGTATTCCTCACACAGGGGTTACCTGTATTCCTCACACAGGAGTTACCTGTATTCCTCACGCAGGTGTTACCTGTATTCCTCACGCAGGGGTTACCTGTATTCCTCACGCAAGCGTTACCTGTATTCCTGTCACAGGCGTTCCCTGTATTCCTCACACAGGAGTTCCCTGTATTCCTCACACAGGAGTTCCCTGTTTTCCTCACACAGGAGTTCCCTGTATTCCTCACACAGGAGTTCCCTGTATTCCTCACACAGGAGTTCCCTGTATTCCTCACACAGGGGTTACCTGTATTCCTCACACAGGAGTTCCCTGTATTCCTGTCACAAGGATTACCTGTATTCAATACACAGGGATTACCTGTATTCAATACGCAGGTGTTACCTGTATTCCTTCCCCAGGAGTTCCCTGTATTCCTCACACAGGGGTTACCTGTATTCCTCACACAGGGGTTACCTGTATTCGTCACACAGGGGTTACCTGTATTGCTTACATCTTGGTATCTAGATGATTTATTCTAGTCATAACTCTTGACAAGGAGTCATTAATCCAGTTAGAAAATTTAGTACAATTAACTATGCTTTTATCTCCTGCTGATTTTTCAAAATACCTTTGCAATTCCTTTTTATTGCGTTCAACATTTTTAAAAAAGTTGCCTAAAAAACTCACAAAATTAAAAGAGGTTATTAGAAACTTATTCTGGTCACTGAAGGTATGCCAATAAATAGTCATTATGTGAAGCTACACGCAGATAAACCATTTCTTCATTATTGTGAATACTATTGCTAGGACTACACCAGCAAAGACTGAGGAATCACTTTAGATGAGTGCTAAATACTAAATTTTATTGCTCCCTGTTTTTAAATCACACAAACCTGCACTCTCCACCTTACAAAGGTCTGATTTATTTACAGCCTGTATACATAAACAGGCATTTCAGAGACTGGTGAGATGGATATTCTGGGGACTGTGGGGCTGCAGGCAGTCTGAAAACTTGGTTCACAGCCTCACTTCTGACACATGAGCTGTTTGAGTTACAGTTTTCAGAAGCAAAATCCCGTTGTAATCGGTGGAGGACACTAGTCTGAGTGGCTGAGGAATTCTCGTCTTCTTCTATCCCAAAGCCCACTACCATTCCCACTTCAATTGCTGTCAGGATATGAAGCAATCTTTTAAAGCATTGCATTACTAGGAGGGACATTGGTTATCAATTACACAATTTAAATAAGTACGTCTTTAAAAAAAAAAGCACAAGCTCTCTCAGCTGGTATAGGGTTTACTGTAAGCTAGGAGTTCAATTTTTTTTTACTGATTCTCAAAACTTATATTAGCAGCCAGCTTCAATTTTATTGATACCACTCTCAGTTGAGGTATTCAACCAAAATTCTCAAGTGCTCTGGTGGCCAGGTAAGAAGAACAGGAGAATTATTTCTGGAGAAGGATCTCGGCCCGAAATTAGGCTCAGATTCATTTATTTATCACACATACATCGAAACACACAGTGAAATGTGTCGCTTGTGTAACAACAAGAGCAGTCTATGAATGCGCTGAGGGCAGCCCGCAAGAGTCACCACACATTCCAGGGCCAACAGAATATGACCATCATGCTCAGCAGAACAACACGAGCCTCAAGATAACAGCAAAACAAGCTCCATTGCCGCCACCCACCCACCCATACACACAGACAATCCTCCAACCCCAGCACAGGCCGTCTTCAGCCTTCTGCCTCCAGCGGACTCAGAGTCGCGGCCATTGTTTCTTCAACTTCACCGGTGGACTCGCAGAGACTCTCAGGCCTCAACTTCTGATTGACGTTCATGCTTTGATCTTTGGTATTGACCTCAAGACTTGTCCCTGAACTCCAGGCCTTGAACACCAGGCTCTCTGATAACTGGGCCCTGAACACTAGGCCTCAAACTCTTCACTGACTCACTGTCATGCTCAGCAACTACACGTTTCATTGGTTGTAAATATCTTTGGGACATTCTGTAAGGACGTATATTTTGTTTTATTTGGTTTTAAATTCCAGTTTATTTATTGAACTCCCCAAAGATTCAAGGTACATTCATTATCAAAGTGTGTATACAGACCACAGGTCTGAGATTCCTCCTCCCACAGGCAGCCACCAAACAAAGAAACGCCGTGGAACCCATTCAAGAAAACATCAAGCGCCCAACGCGCGAATAAAGAACAAATAGCGCAAATGGCAAAAAGCAAGTGGACAACATATAGAATATCAAACTTCAACCCAGGAGTCGAGTAGTTTTCAGTTTAGTTCAGTTGAGCATTGCACCACGAGCCCACTCAGTCTCCAGGGCAATGCATTCTTCGCTGAAGTGCCCCAGACCGCACTGATCAGCCTAATCAAACTGCTCAAAAACAGCAAAAAGATAGAGGAATCAGGATCCAGAAACACATGCAGGGAGGAGGAGAAGATGGCAGCGCGACGCAGCTCGCAGCGGCCACTCTGGTGAATGATATCTGTTATCTGTCAAGTAGGGTGCCGTGCACAATCCTGATTTGATGGAGATGGACGTGAGAGCACGGAGGAACATCAGGCCGCTGCTACTGTGTGATCCAGAATCTCCGGAGGGGAAGGCCCGAGTTCTCGGCTTTGCTTGTTGCTCGGTGGCCGGGGCGGGGCCGAAGCACTCAGCAGAGATGGTGCTCGGTGCTCGGCGTCGGAGGGCTGGTCGGAGGCTCGAAGTTTTCAGACGAACTCAGAGTCGGCTGTGGTCGGGTGCTTCCAATGCATCGGCAAGTTTGCGGCGCTTGGAGGCAGGGAGAGTTTCTCCCTTCTACCGTCTGTGTGAGATGATAGGGCTATCGGGACTTCAGCCTTTTTTTTACCATGCCCATGGTCTGCTCTTTATCAAATTATGGTATTGCTTTGCACTGTTGTAACTATATGTTATAATTAACATACATCAAAGTTGCTGGTGAACGCAGCAGGCCAAGCAGCATCTATAGGAAGAGGTGCAGTCGACGTTTCAGGCCGAGACCCTTCAGTTAGTCCTGACGAAGGGTCTCGGCCTGAAACGTCGACTGCACCTCTTCCTATAGATGCTGCTTGGCCTGCTGCGTTCACCAGCAACTTTGATGTATGTTGCTTGAATTTCCAGCATCTGCAGAATTCCTGTTGTATATGTTATAATTATGTGGTTTTGTTAGTTTTTAGTCTTGGTTTGTCCTGTGTTTCTGTGATATTTTTCTGGAGGAACATTGTATCATTTTTTAATGCATGCATTTCTAAATGACAATAAACGAGGACTGAGTGTCCTCATAATCTAATCTAATCTAACATGAACCCCAAAGTATCCCAAAACAAGTCCACAGCCTCTCCATTCGATCTTTGTAATGTGGATTCCACTTTCCTCCAACAGCAGCCAGTGAGAGGGAGAAGAAGACTGGCCAAATGAGGCAGATGGTACTGAACACCCGCCTGAGCTCTGCTCGCATCCTCTTCGACTTCAACCTTCTCGACACCTCAATCTGAGAAAAACAATGGAGTCGATCATGGATTTGCACCTGTGACGCCTCAACGGGGTCGATCATTGGTTCGTGTCCTGTCTCCAGGCTTTCAGCCCACTGGTCCTCACACTCTGCTCCCAACTTCACCGAACTCCCTTGGAGAGCACCAGATCGCGCATTCGGTCCAAAAACACACCGCCAAGATGTAAATTACAGGTTCCAATTGCATGCAGATTAGTAGCAGAATCATATTTGAAAGAACCAAATGTGGTTTGGACTTGAACTATTTTCTCATGTTTATCAACCTAAAACTTTGGATTATTATGTCACTGGTTTATCAAGCCTCTACGTGTGAGTATTATTAATAGGAGAAGGTGGAGAAGATGGCGGCCGCTCCGAATTGATATTGTATTTGTGAAGTAGGATGCCGTGCACAATCCTGATTTGATGGAGACGGACGTGAGAAGCACGGAGGAACATTTGGAGAAACTTCCGAAACGCCTGTTTTGCTGCCGCTGCTACTGTGCGATGGAGAATCTCCGGAGGGGAAGGCCCCAAATCCTCGGCTTTGCTTATCGCCTGTTGCCGGGGCCGGGGTCGAAGCGCTCGGCAGAGATGGTGCTCGGTGCTCGGCGTCGGAGGGCTGGTCGGAGGCTCGGAGTTTTCGCGCAGACTCAAGAGTCGGACTGTGGTCGGGTGCTTCCAGGGTGCTGCATCGGCAAGTTTGCGGCGCTGGAAGCTCATGGCAGGGAGGGTTTCTCCCTTCAACCATCTGCGTGAGATGATGGGACTTTTGAGAGACTTTGTGACATTTTTTACCGAGCCCATGGTTGGTTCTTCATCAAATTACGGTATTGCTTTGCACTGTTGTAACTATATGTTATAATTATGTGGTTTTTGTCAGATTTTTTTTAGTCTTGGTTTGTCTTGTGTTTCTGTGATATCCTTCTGGAGGAACAAATCGTATCATTTCTTAATGCATGCATTACTAAATAACAATGAAAGAGGACTGCGTGTCCTCATAATCTAATCTAATCTAATCTATTTTATGGTGTAGCCAAGCATAGCAACAATTAGGAACTTCTTATCAATTTGAAACTGGACAATGATCCAGCTCTTTTAAATCCTAAGGAGAACACCGCAGCAATTCTAATATCCTCCCTCCAGTCTAAGGCACATTCCCAACTCTGTACTGATACATTGCTGAAGATGTGTTGCCAGAAGTGAGAGCACTAATGAAATCAAGCTGGGAGGGGTCGTTGTTGATGGAGAGATGGTAGCACAGCGGTGCAGGCACTGGATGTGAACCCCCGTCCTCCGGACTGCTGTGCAGAGCCAAGATGGGGCTTAACCCTCTGCTGGCGCTGCTACAGGAATGAGCTGGTCAGAGTGATCGCTCAGTGTGCAGGGAGCCTCCAAGATACAGTGCAACGTGCCTGTGCAGAACAGAGCCACCACCGCCACAGATGAGCTTCTTACCACTGGAAAACCTGTGGGTTCCAGAGAGCTGCACATCGGAACGAAGATAAGACGTGACGGCTTCCATCGTGTCCAGCAGGAGGCGGTGTGGGAAACCGCTGGATCCAGTCACAGGAAGCAGGTTCGAGCAGCTCTCAGCCATGGCCTGCACTCACCATGCTAGCTAAGGTGCACATCCCAACCACTTCAGCTTGGCTGCACCACCCAACCGTCCGATTAGGGTGTAGAGTTGTCATTTTGCTCGTACCTTCCTTGTAGTTTAACTTTCCTATGCTTGCTTGAATTTTTATATACATGCAATTGGTCAGTGAATTTTCCAGTAATCTTGGTACAGTATTTTCCTAAAGTTTTTTCTGCATCAGGTGTCACATCGCTAGAATCCGGCTATTTTATAGGCTAGTTGTTATCACTGGAATGTTGTTTATTTTATCATCTGAGTGTTCTATTTTATTTGTTTCAAGATACAGCACGGACGTTCGAGCCGAGCCACAGCAACCCACCTATTTAACCCTTTGCCTAATCGCGGGACCATTTACAAAGACCAATTAACCTACTAACCGGCATGTCTTTGGACTGTGGGAGGAAACTGGAGCACCCGGAGGAAACCCGTGCGCTCATGGGGAGGACGTAGAAACTGGCGTACAGAGGAGGCCGGAATCGAACTTCGCCAAAGAGGAATATACTTAAGAGCCGAACGGTATTGTAGATTTGCCTATATCAATTGCGCTCCGATGATGTCACCTCGACTGTTGATGAAACGTTTAACCTCCAGGCTCACGGAACAACCCAACAAACAAGCAGCCAACCCGAGCTACCAGTCTTCCGTCTCATTTGTCTAGAGTCAAGTCAAGTCAAGTCAAGTCGCTTTTTATTGTCATTTCGACCATAAGCTGCTGGTACAGTAAAAACGAAACAAGGTTCCTCCAGGACCATGGTTCTACATGAAACAACACAAAACTACGCTAGACTAAGTGAGACAACACAAGGCTACATTAGACCATGTAAAACAACACAAAAACTACACTAGACTACAGACCTACACAGGACTATATAGAGTGCACAAAACAGTGCAGGGCAGTACAGTAAATAATAATCAAGATAACAGGCACAGTAGAGGACAAATTACAATATAATAATAAACGATGTACAAACGTAGATGTCAGTCTAGACTCTGGGTACTAAGGAGTCTGATAGCTGTCACAGCATTTCATTCACCATGTTAGAAACATAGAAACATAGAAAATAGGTGCAGGAGTAGGCCATTCGGCCCTTCGAGCCTGCACCGCCATTTATTATGATCATGGCTGATCATCCAACTCAGAACCCCGCCCCAGCCTTCCCTCCATACCCCCTGACCCCCGTAGCCACAAGGGCCATATCTAACTCCCTCTTAAATATAGCCAATGAACTGGCCTCAACTGTTTCCTGTGGCAGAGAATTCCACAGATTCACCACTCTCTGTGTGAAGAAGTTTTTCCTAATCTCGGTCCTAAAAGGCTTCCCCTCTATCCTCAAACTGTGACCCCTCGTTCTGGACTTCCCCAACATCGGGAACAATCTTCCTGCATCTAGCCTGTCCAATCCTTTTAGGATCTTATACGTTTCAATCAGATCCCCCCTCAATCTTCTAAATTCCAACGAGTACAAGCCCAATTCATCCAGTCTTTCTTCATATGAAAGTCCTGCCATCCCAGGAATCAATCTGGTGAACCTTCTTTGTACTCCCTCTATGGCGAAGATGTCTTTCCTCAGATTAGGGGACCAAAACTGCACACAATACTCCAGGTGTGGTCTCACCAAGGCCTTGTACAACTGCAGTAGTACCTCCCTGCTCCTGTACTCGAATCCTCTCGCTATAAATGCCAGCATACCATTCGCCTTTTTCACCGCCTGCTGTACCTGCATGCCCACTTTCAATGACTGGTGTATAATGACACCCAGGTCTCGTTGCACCTCCCCTTTTCCTAATCGGCCACCATTCAGATAATAATCTGTTTTCCTATTTTTGCCACCAAAGTGGATAACTTCACATTTATCCACATTAAATTGCATCTGCCATGAATTTGCCCACTCACCCAACCTATCCAAGTCACCCTGCATCCTCTTAGCATCCTCCTCACTGCTAACACTGCCACCCAGCTTCGTGTCATCCGCAAACTTGGAGATGCTGCATTTAATTCCCTCATCCAAGTCATTAATATATATTGTAAACAACTGGGGTCCCAGCACTGAGCCTTGCGGTACCCCACTAGTCACCGCCTGCCATTCTGAAAAGGTCCCGTTTATTCCCACTCTTTGCTTCCTGTCTGCTAACCAATTCTCCATCCACACCAATACCTTACCCCCAATACCGTGTGCTTTAAGTTTGCACACTAATCTCCTGTGTGGGACCTTGTCAAAAGCCTTTTGAAAATCCAAATATACCACATCCACTGGTTCTCCCCTATCCACTCTACTAGTTACATCCTCAAAAAATTCTATGAGATTCGTCAGACATGATTTTCCTTTCACAAATCCATGTCCGATGACTTTGTCCGATCATTTCACCGCTTTCCAAATGTGCTGTTATCACATCCTTGATAACTGACTCCAGCAGTTTCCCCACCACCGACGTTAGGCTAACCGGTCTATAATTCCCCGGTTTCTCTCTCCCTCCTTTTTTAAAAAGTGGGGTTACATTAGCCACCCTCCAATCCTCAGGAACTAGTCCAGAATCTAACGAGTTTTGAAAAATTATCACTAATGCATCCACCATTTCTTGGGCTACTTCTTTAAGCACTCTAGGATGCAGACCATCTGGCCCTGGGGATTTATCAGCCTTCAATCCCTTCAATTTACCTAACACCACTTCCCTACTAACATGTATGTCGCTCAGTTCCTCCATCTCACTGGACCCTCTGTCCCTTACTATTTCTGGAAGATTATTTATGTCCTCCTTAGTGAAGACAGAACCAAAGTAATTATTCAATTGGTCTGCCATGTCCTTGCTCCCCATAATCAATTCGCCTGTTTCTGTCTGCAGGGGACCTACATTTGTCTTTACCAGTCTTTTCCTTTTTACATATCTATAAAAGCTTTTACAGTCCGTTTTTATGTTCCCTGCCAGTTTTCTCTCATAATCTTTTTTCCCCTTCCTAATTAAGCCCTTCGTCCTCCTCTGCTGAACTCTGAATTTCTCCCAGTCCTCAGGTGAGCCACTTTCTCTGGCTAATTTGTATGCTTCTTCTTTGGAATTGATACTATCCCTAATTTCTCTTGTCAGCCACGGGTGCACTCCTTTCCTTGATTTATTCTTTTGCCAAACTGGAATGAACAATTGTTGTAGTTCATCCATGCAACCTTTAAATGCTTGCCATTACATATCCACCGTCAATCCTTTAAGTATCATTTGCCAGTCTATCTTAGCTAATTCACGTCTCATACCTTCAAAGTCACCCCTCTTTAAGTTCAGAACCTTAGTTTCTGAATTAACTATGTCACTCTCCATCTTAATGAAGAATTCCACCATATTATGGTCACTCTTACCCAAGGGGCCTCTCACGACAAGATCGCTAATTAACCCTTCCTCATTGCTCAAAACCCAGTCCATAATAGCCTGCTCTCTAGTCGGTTCCTCGACATGTTGGTTCAAAAAACCATCCCGCATACATTCCAAGAAATCCTCCTCCTCAGCACCTTCACCAATTTGCACAGTAAGAGATCTGAAAATGTGAAAGATGTTGTATAATGTGAACACAGAACATAGAAATCTACAGCACATTACAGGCCCTTCGGCCCACAGTGTTGTGCTGACCATGTAACCTACTCTAGAAACCGCCTAGAATTTCCCTGCCACATAGCCCTCTTTTTTTCCAAGCTTTTATAAGTAATTGTTACGGATTGAGTACTCGATGATAGCATTTTTAAAGTTTGATTAAGAAACCCAGAAAGGTGACAAAAGAATAAATCAAGTGGTACAGTATATTGTACATTTATTTTCAAGATTCAGGATTGGTTAATGTCATTTCCTGTACACAAATATAAAGAAAAATGAAATAATTGTTATTCCAGATTCAACACAACACAAACAAGATAAAGATCACACTAATAATAAAAACACAAAAAATATAAATACATAAGATATACATAGATTGTATGCCCATAAAGTGACACTCGGCCGTTTATAAGGTGACGAACAGGAAATAATAAAGTAGTGGTGGAGTTAGTGGGAGGAGGTGTTAATCCGCCTTTCTGCTTGGGGAAAGTAACTGTTTGTGAGTCTGGTGGTCCTGACGTGGATGCTATGTAGCCTCCTCCCTGATGGGAGTGGGACAAACATAAGCAGGGTGTGTGGGATCCTTCATGATGATACTGGGCCTTTACTGGCACATTCCTGTCCATGCATCTTTGATAGTGGGTAGTCTGCTGCCAGTGATGTGTTAGGAAGTATTGACTACCTGCTGTAGAGCTGTCCTGTCTGCCGCAGTGCAGTTTCCGTACCAAGGAGTGATACAGCTTGTTGCAATGCTCTCTACTGTGCATCTGACGTGAGTATGGATGTGCAAAGTCCAGCTTTCGTCAGCCTCCTTAAAAGGTATAGGCATTGGCGAGCTTTTCGAATTGTTTAGGATATGTTCTGGGACCATGGGAGATTGTGTGTGCTGTGCACTCCCAGGAGTTTGAAACTCTTCGCAGTTGCCACTGCCGTGCCACCGATGAAAAGAGGGGTGTGCGTGGTGCGAGTTCCCCTGAAGTCAATAACCATCTCCTTTGTCTTGTTGACGTTGAGGAAGAGGTTATTTGCCTGGCACCGGGCCACGAGCTCTTCTACCTCCTCTCCGTAGACTGTCTCTTCATTGTTGCTGATGAGCCCCACCACTGACGTGTCATCGGCAAACTTGACAACGTGCTGGCTCGGGTGTCTGGCCGGGCAGTCGAGTGTGAGCAGAGCGTACAGCAGAGGGCTCAGCACACAGCCCTGGACAGGGGCACGCGTGTTGAGGATGATGGGGAGGGAGGAGCGGTCATGTATCCTGACTATCTGGTGTCTGTTGGTTAGGAAGTCCAACACCCGGTTGCACAGTGGTGTACTTACACCGAGAAGTTGACCAAGTTTCTGTGGGGCAACAGTGTTGAATGCCAAACTGAAATCCAGGAACAGCGTTCCGACATTAGCGTCCTTGTTTTCTAGGTGTTTGAGCCAAGTCTATGACAGATGCTAAAGCGTTTTTGTGGTAAGCACACTGGTGAGTGTCCACTATGCCAGGAATGGAGTATTTTGATATGTTTAAAGCACTTTGTGATGATTGGCATCGGCGTCACTGGATGGTAGTTATTTAGTTTTGAAGGTTTGATACAGGAATGATGTTGGCTGATTTGAAGCATGTGGAGATGGCAGCCTGAATGAGTGAAATGTTGAAGATATCCATCAGTGAGCTGGTGTATGCACTCCCTGAGTACCCGGTCTGTAAAGTTATCTGGCCAGCTGAACTTACAGGGGCTGTCCTTCCCATGCCTGCTGCTGTTACAGACAGTGGCTGTTCACCTGGGAGCAGAGTAGCTTTCGTGGCCAGCGTTGCGTTGCGTGCCTCGAAGCGAGCACGGGGGTCGTTTGGGAGTGTACGGGAGGGAGGCTTTTGTGACCTCCGTTGACACTGAAGATATGAACCAAGTTAAATCAATATTTGTGAGTTTGCTCTTGCTATGATATACTGCACTTATCAGTGACATTTTGCTCAATCAATAATGACAGCGTTACTTTGTGTCCTCAGTCTGTAAACTGTGTGGGGAATTTTCAATTGCTGGGGAAATATAGTGGATAACGGTTAATTGGGCCTCTCAAAGTCCAACCCCGCGATGCCATTGTGAGAGGTGGAAATGGCTAAGGCTGGCCAACTGGGCTCTGGGTGAGGCTGTATCGGTCAATCCCCTGTACAGGGGATACAATGGATTGCAGAAATGTTGATGAACTCCAACCGTACCATCGACTTTGTGAGAAGAGGCTCACCATCAAGTGAGCACACGACACAACATGTGGAAAGACACCAGGATCCTGCACAGCCAACAACTCTAGTCCACATCTTCCTCGGGTACCTGGGACGTGAGAACCATGGACCAGCCAGGAAAATCCAGCATCTTAGCAGATGAGATGAAAAGGTACAAACTGACAATTCTTGGACTGAGTGAGACAAGATGGACATCATCTGGAAAGACTCGACTGACAGATGGGCCGTCAGACCAATGATGCACCGCATACAGGGGGTGTGGCTTTCATGATGATATCAGAAGTTCGTAGAGCCATGATCACGTGGGAAACCATCAGTTCCAGAGTCATCACTGCTAGCTTTAAAACCAAGCACAGGAAGATAACAGCTTGAAATGCCCAATGTTACGGCCCAACAAACAGCGCTAATGAAGAAGACGAAGATGAGTTCTACCACACACTTAGTGAAGTCATCAGCAGAGGGGAGGAAAAAGACCTAACCGTTGTCACGGGAGATTCTGAAGCCAAAGTGTGCAAGGGATAATGCAGGATATGAACAGGTGATGGGGAATCACCGCCTTGGAGAAATGAACGAAAATGGGGAACGATCTGTGCTAATTTCAAGCTAGTTATTGGAGGAAGCTTATTCCCACACTAGCAAATACACAAGGCAACACAGATGTCACCACACAAAAGTAACAGAGAAGCAGATCAACCGCGTACGCATCTCAAAGAAGTTTCGCAAGATCACTCCGTGACATAAGAGTGGAAACATGGTGCAGATGCAGGATCAGACCACCATCTTCTGATGAAGCTAAAAAGTTGCACTCCAATCAGCGACTGTAGTACAATTTGAGCTACCTGAAAGATAAAGAAACAGCTCAGAGATTTGTCCTCACACTTTCCAACTGGTTCCAGGCACTTGAGGACCTTGATATCAAAGATGAATGGACTGCTGTCAAAGAGGCAATAAATGGAACTTGTGAGGAAGTTCTGGAAAAAAGGACATTTGAGCAAAAGGTGTGGATTACACTGGGAACAATGGAAACAATCAATAAAGGGAGAATGCTATAAGAAAAATACAGTAGAAGCAGAGCCAGGAACAAGAGGGCGGAGGCATGAGGGAATATGACAGAGTGCACAGGGAAGTAAGGAGAAACATCAAGAGGGACAGTAGAGAACACATCAACACTCTTGTGTCCCAAGCAGAAGAAGTCTCAGCAAATGGGAATATGAAAGAACTATATGTTGCTACCAAGAAATCATCTGGCAACCAGATCAACACCCAAGTGGAGCATAAAGATGGAAATGTCCTAACTAAAGAAGACGAACAGCTCCAACGTTGGGCACAGTAATTCAATGAGCTTCTGAACAGACCTTCTCCAGAAGGACCATCAGACTTAAATGTCAACTGTGCAAAACCAACAAAGAAGGACATCATACAGGCAATCAAGAGGCTAAAGTCAGGGAAAGCAGTTGGCCCAGACAGTGTACCACCAGTGGCTTTGAAGGCAGACCCTAAACTTTTGACAGATTTCTTATACACTTCATTCTGCAACATCTGGGACAAAGAAGAGTTGCCACAAGAGTGGAAGGAAAGTCGCATGATCAAGCTTGCAAAGAAAGGTGACTATAAAAACTACAGAGGTATGTCCTCAATGTCTGTGGTCAGAAAGGTGCTGAACAGAATTATTCGGCAACGCCTTCAACAAGCTACTGACACAACATTAAAAGACCAGCAAACTGGCTTTAGGAAAAATCACTCCTACACAGACCAGAGAGCTACCTTAAGAATATTCATAGAGCAGTCAATCAAATGGAATACTTCTCTCTCCATCAACTTCATCGACTACGGGAAAGCCTTCGATAACTTAGACAGAAACACCCTCTGGAAACATTATGAAATACATAGAACATAACATAGAATAGTACAGCACAATACAGGCCCTTCGGCCCACAATGTTGTGCTGACCCTCAAATCCTGCCTCCCATATAACCCCCCCACCTTAAATTCCTCCATATACCTGTCTAGTAGTCTCTTAAATTTCGCTGGTGTATCTGCCTCCACCACTGACTCAGGCAGTGCATTCCACGCACCAACCACTCTCTGAGTAAAAAACCTTCCTCTAATATCCCCCTTGAACTTCCCACCCCTTACCTTAAAGCCATGTCTCCTTGTATTGAGCAGTGGTGCCCTGGGGAAGAGGTGCTGGCTATCCATTCTATCTATTCCTCTTAATAGCTTGTATATCTCTATCATGTCTCCTCTCATCCGCCTTCTCTCCAAAGAGTAAAGCCCTAGCTCCCTTAATCTCTGATCATAATCCATACTCTCTAAACCAGGCAGCGTCCTGGTAAATCTCCTCTGTACCCTTTCCAATGCTTCCACATCCTTCCTATAGTGAGGCGACCAGAACTGGACACAGTACTCCAAGTGTGGCCTAACCAGAGTTTTATAGAGCTACATCATTACCCCGTGATTCTTAAACTCTATCCCTCGACTTATGAAAGCTAACACCCCATAAACTTTCTTAACTACCCTATCTACCTGTGAGGCAACTTTCAGAGATCTGTGGACATGTATCCCCAGATCCCTCTGCTCCTCCACACTACCGAGTATCCTGCCATTTACTTTGTACCCTGCCTTGGAGTTTGTCCTTCCAAAGTGTACCACCTCACACTTCTCCGGGTTGAACTCCATCTGCCACTTCTCAGCCCACTTCTGCATCTTATCAATGTCTCTCTGCAATCTTCAACAATCCTCTACACTATCTACAACACCACCAACCTTTGTGTCATCTGCAAACTTGCCAACCCACCCTTCTACCCTTCAGCAATCTGTCAATATCATCTGGAATTCCTTCAATGACGTGCCATGCAAAGTCATGTATGTGGGAACACTGTCAGAAGGCTTTAATGTCAGCACTGGGGTGAAGCAGGGATGTTTGATGGCTTCTTTCCTGTTCCTGTTGGTAACAGACTGGATAGTGAAACAGGCAACAAGTGAAAAACAAAATGGAATCCGGCGGACTATGTGACAGCAACTTGATGACCTAGCGTATGTAGATGGCATCACCCCACTGTCTATGTCTAACCAACAGATGCAAGAGAAGCCAACACTCTGACAGCTAACTTCATCATGCTGGGTCTGAGACCAAACGTAGATAAAGCGAAAGTGATGAATATAAACCACATCAGCATTAGACTCACAGTGAAGAGAGATACAACCCTGGAAGAAGTGACTTCTTTTGTCTTTCTTGGAAGCATTGAGTATATATGGTGTAACGGATGAGGATGTCAAAGCCAGAATCAACAAGACCAGAGTAGTTTTCAACATCTTGAAGAAAGTGTGGACATCTAGAGTCATATCAAGGAAAAGCAAAATCAGAATCTTCAACTCGTATGTTAAAACAGTGCTCCTATATGGCTCTGAAACCTGGAGCACAATAAAGAAGGCACTACAAAAACTGTAGGCTTTCATCAACCAGTGTCTGAGGAGGATCCTAAAACATCAGATGGACTGACCGGATACTGTGGGAGAACACCGACTGGGAATCCATAGGGATACAAATATGCAAATGGAAACGGAAATGGAGGAGGATTGGCCACACCTTGAGGTAGCCAAACAACAACATCACCAGGAAGGAGGAAAACGGGGCGTCCAAAGAACACATGAACAAGTGACGTCAAGGGCCGAAAGTAGACGATGCGGACACTCCTGGTCCATGGAGAAACTGGCTCAGGACAAGGTTTGATGGAGATAGGAGGTCTATGCTCCACTGGGAGCTAAGGGCCCAAACGAAGAAGAAGAAGAAGAAGAAGAAGAAGAAGGATATAGTTAATTGGAATACATTGGGACCAGTACATTTTGGCCAAATTAGCTGAAGTTTCATAGAAATAGTTAAAAAGGTATATAAAAGACAAGCTACTGTTTATATGAGTAACACCTGATGTATTTAAATGATGTATGGGGTATATGGGGTGTCAGGGAGGGGTAGCACCTCTGGTGGGGGAACATGTCCCGTCCTTTTCAGGGCGGTTAGTCCACCTTTGGTCCCCACCTGGCACTCAGCTCTCACCTGTGGCTCCCCGTAGCTGTTTGCATGCGACAGCGGCCACACCCCGGGCAACGGCTTCAACAAGCCGGCTAAACCAGGTGAGGGTAGCCGACGGGTCTCAAACCCTCGGTGAGATAGGGAGTTGTCTATCCCAGCGTGTGAAGACAGACTCCGGCGGACTGAGCGGACGAGACCTATGGAAGGTCCAACGGTCAAAAAGGCGGTCTCTGCAAGTGTCGTGGAACGTGTAGAGCAGGACAAGACACAGAAGACGTCCTGGTCATCCACTGCGCCTAGTCCCATCTCCAGCCGTCTAGACTCTGTCTTGCCACTGGATCCAGATGGGAATTGGGAAGAGAAAGTGAGGCTGATGCTACGCAACTCTCCCTCACTTAAATCCAAATCACGCGCTAGTCTCGACACCATCATAATGGTGTTGAGGTCCTCATCGACGTCAACGATGGACGAACAACAACCATTTAAATGAAATACAGTACAAGTAAGAACACTATCAATACTATTACAGTGTTATAAAACTTCAGGCAGATGGGGCTCATCAGCCATGGTTGGCAGCTCATCTAGGAGAAGGAAAATTCTGATCTCAAATCTCCTCTGCCTTGCAGCTGTACCCATTCATGGGGAAGGCTTCACGAATACGCCCTGAGGGAAGAGTCTGGAGCTGGAGCCCCTAAGGCAGTCCTACATTGAGTTCAACGCTGACTGGCAACTCCTGCGACACTGTTGGTACCAAACAGTATCAGTCTCTGCCGTTCCTTTGGGTTTATCAGATGCGTGGAGAGGGGGAGCTCACTACATGGTCAACAGCTTGCTCTCCATATCGTACAGCCCAGGCTCGCACATCTAGATAGCTAGGACACAACATCCATGGTCAACCCTGACTAACGGAGGCCTCTCTCACTCACTCACTCACTCACTATAAAACTGTGTATTAGTTCCAAATAGTTATCGATGGAGGAATTCATCCACTGTACACTGCTGTGTTCTTTTGATTGACTGTAAATGAACAAAATCAGCGTAGACACCTAGTGCAGATACTGGACTGCCTCCATACAATCCTCTTGACAATTGCATCCTCCAAATCTTCATTTTCATTGTAACATTCAATATGATTGTCAATACCTTCATGGTTCCTAACTTCTTCAAGTAGTGAAATTGTTTCATTTTCACTCCTGGCCATTTCTGGCATCTCCAAGCCTGAATGCTTGAAACCACAGTGAGCAAAACAGTTCTGAATTGTCTTACTGCTTATTTCTCATCAACCATCAATGACAAAAATCACTGCTTTTTGAACAAAAACACACACAGGTGATGCTATGTAAGAACTGTTCACTTGAAGCACAGCGCTGTGTCTAATGGCCAAGCAAGCACACATAACTAATGCTAGTTAGAAACTAGTGTCCCAAATAAATGAAGGGGCCTCTGGCTATTTTCTTAATTAGATTTTGTTTAAAGGTCGTCCCAAATAATTGGCTGTCCCGATTAACCGATGGCACGATTAATCAGAATCCGCTGAATTCCTTACCTGAGAAGCAAGCCACCAAGAGTCTTGATCCAGAATATCAGCTGTTTAATTCTCTCTATAGACGCTGCTTGATCTGTTGAGTTCATCTGGCATTTTGAGTGTGGCATCATCAGTAAAACATTGGTCTGTATTGAAGGGAGGAGTTGTGAGGTGTAGCCCGATGACAACTAGCTGTTCATTTCTCTAGCATGTCTGTCAATGGATAAATAGATGGACAACTCACCTATCCATTTCCAACAGGATAAATAGACTTCATATTATCTCCAATCGTCTTTCCTCCACCAGGAAAGGATCCCAGTTGTATCTCTTGACTTGTCCAGGCTCTGGCCATTTTCAATAGACTAGGAGGCCCAGCCATTCATAAATCCAATTGGCCTATTTAGGACACAGCTGGAAGAATTTAGCAGGTTGAACAGCTCCTGTGGAGGAAAAGCAATTGTCCACGTTTTCGGCCAAAACCCTGTATCAGGCCTATTGATAAGTTCTCTGGACCAGCGATATCTGAAGTCCTCTTTGTTCCAAGCATTATCAGTTTAATCAGTCTCAATCTCAAACGCCAATTACTAAAAGCACACAGTCCTTTTTTAAAAAATATATTCATTTACAGAGATGAAAATTCCCTGCCAGGCCAGCTTTCAATGCACCTTCATGGACTGACCACTAGAAGGTGCTGGTGAGTCCCAGCATTCTGTGTCAGATACTGCAAGTGCTCATAGTCTACTATACGGAAAGATCCAGGAACCTGATCGAATTGCACTGAAGGTCTGGTAAACCACCCTTCATTCATTTCCCACTGCATTGTACCTTGAGTTAGCTGGGCATTAAAGTCAGGCGCCACAGTAGCGTAGCAGTTAGTGTGTTGCTATGACAGCTCAGGGCATCGGAGTTCAGAGTTCATTCCCAGCATCCCCTATAAGGAGTCTCTGTACGTCCCACTCGTGGAATGCGTGGGTTTCCTCTGTATTCTCCGGTTTCCTCCTGCGTGCCAAAGGCTGTGCAGGTTTATTGGTCATTGTAAATTGTCCCAAAATTCGGTTCAGGTTAAATCGTGCTGCTGGGTGGTGCCATTCAAAGGCCCAGAAGGGTTTACACTATGCTGTATCTCTAAATAAAATTATACCATAATAGATGGAATTCTTCCGTATTCCACATACAGATACCAAAAGGTGGGGCGGCACAGTTAATGCCACGCTTCACAGCTGGAAGGTCAGAGTTCAAATCCCGCCACTGCCTGGAAGGAGTTTGTACGTTCTCCCCGTGACCGCGGGGGGAGGGGGTCGCGTGGCATTAAAGCCAGGTGCCGCGGTAGCGGAGCGGTTAGCGTGACGCTATGACAGCTCGGGGCATCGGAGTTCGGAGTTCATTCCCAGCGTCCGCTGCAAGGAGCCTCTGTACGTCCCGCTCGTGGAATGCGTAGGTTTCCTCCGGGTGCTCCGGTTTCCTCCCACAGTCCAATGACGTACACTTAGGGTCTGTGAGCTGTGGCACGCTAGGTTGTCACCAGAAACATGGCGACGCCTGCGGGCCGCCCAGCACAACCCTCGCTGATTTGATTTGGCGCAAACGAGGCATTTCCCCATACACGTGACAAATAGGTAAAGCTAATGGAATTCTCAGGGTGCCTGAGTTTGCTTGTCAAGTACTTGCTTCACAGGCAATACGACTGGGCAGGAATGCTTAGTCAAAGCATTCCTCATCGCCTGCTGCTGAGTGTCTCATTACTGACAGGGTGACTCGTGCTTTTCCTGTCCTGATGTATCACCACCTCCAAAGGAAGGGAGAAGTCTAATGCCGATAGCGGTAGGCAGGCTTGCCACCTGTTGGATACGAGAACGGCTGCAGCTTAAATATCCAAAGTGATATTGGCTGATAGTGTTACGGTCACCTACTGGGATTATCAGGAGGTACCATCATCAGCTGCTCCTGGAAGGGCAGACATAGCTAGTGCTGGGCTCTGATCGGTGCTCTAAGAGGTCACAGAGCAGTACATCAGCAGTCCGGCAAACGGCAGCCTCCCCATCCCGTCTCGCTCGTGATCCCCTCTTGCCCGTGCTGCTCTTGGCCTGTGCACGCCTGCAGAAAAGAGCATCCGGAATGCATTCCTCTTTCCAGCCTCTTCTCCCTGCCGCTGCAGTGCAGGAGTTACTCCACTAAATCAATCACTTCCCCCCAGCCTTCAGGCTGACTGACAATTCTACCCATTTACCCACCCCACCACCACATACACAGCAGCCGCTCCTGTATCTAGAGTCACTTTAAATACATACAGTCAGTCCACGTATACAGCACTGTGCAACCCTAGAGCTAGGGTGCCTAAGACATTTGCACAGTACTGTAGTAATTTTCTGTATTGCACTGCACTGCTGCTACACAAAAAAACAAATTTCATGACATAATGCGAGTGATGATAAACCTGATTCTGATATGGGACTCTACTGTGGGCTGGGAGTGGGAAACATAGAAACATAGAAACATAGAAAATAGGTGCAGGAGTAGGCTATTCGGCCCTTCGAGCCTGCACCGCCATTTATTATGATCATGGTTGATCATCCAACTCAGAACCCTGCACCAGCCTTCCCTCCATACCCCCTGACCCCCGTAGCCACAAGGGCCATATCTAACTCCCTCTTAAATATAGCCAATGAACTGGCCTCAACTGTTTCCTGTGGCAGAGAATTCCACAGATTCACCACTCTCTGTGTGAAGAAGTTTTTCCTAATCTCGGTCCTAAAAGGCTTCCCCTCTATCCTCAAACTGTGACCCCTCGTTCTGGACATGGTTGGGAAAATGGGAAGGGAGAGGGGAGGGAGTGGGAAGCACCAGAGAGACATTCTGTAATGATCAATAAACCAATTGTTTGGAATCAAGTGACCTTGCCTGGTGCCTCAGGGCTGGGGGTGTCTGTCCTTGTACCACCGTACACCCCAGCACTCCTCCGCCATTTGTCCTACGCCCCCCCCCACGGTACTCCACCCTCTTCCTTTGCTCCCAGCAGTTTACGAACTCTCTCTCTGCTCCACATCGACACATACGGTACCGTGCAAAGCTCCAAGGCACTCAAGCTATATATGTGTGTCTCTGACTGTTCCACAAAGCTGTACAAGCTAATCTTACATATATGCAGCCTTACTGAAAGAGTTACTTTTACGTTGTGTTTGATAGAATTGCTTTTATATTTATAGCCTTTTTTTGTTTTTATTGCATTCTTTATGCTTATTGTGTATTTTTTTTTGTGCTGCGTCAGATCCGAAGATTAATTCCGTTCTCTATGCTCGTCTACTGAAGAACGAGAATAAACAACCTTGGCCCTTAAATCTTTCTGTCTCAGTAGCTTCCAACTGAGAGTCAAGAATGCCAAGCAGTTTTCCCGAAGCCTTGTGACAAAATTCACATATCATCAGCTAGGTAACTTGTTTAAAAGTTTAATATCAACTACAGGAGCCAAAAAATAAAACACGATAAAACAGCCATCAAAAATGACTGGGCTAACATTACCTGAGAGCAGCTGGTGATGGAGTAGGTGGTTTTGTTGCCAAGTTTGCCGATGATAGGAAGATTGGTGGAGGGGCAGGTGGTGTTGAGGAAACAGGTAGGCTGCAGAAGGAATTAGACTGATTAGGGGAATGGGCAAGAGAGTGGCAAATGAAATACAATGTTGGAAAATCCATGGTCATGCACTTCGGTAGTTGAAATAAATGTGAAGACTATTTTCTAAACGGGGAGAAAATCCAAAAATCTGAGATACAAAGGGACGTGGGAGTTCTTGTGCAGAATACCTGAAAGGTTAACTTGCAGGTAGAGTCAGTGGTGAGGAAGGCAGATGCAATGTTAGCTTTCATTTCAAGAGGTCTGGAATACAAGAGCAGGGATGTGATGCTGAGGCTTTATAAGGCACTGGTGAGGCCTCACCTTGAGTGTTGTGAACAGATTTGGACTCCTCATCTAAGAAAAGATGTGCTGGCATTGGAGAGGGTTCAGAGGAGGTTCACAAGGATGATTCCGGGAATGAAAGGGTTATTACATGAGGAACATTTGATATTTCTGGGTCTATACTCGCTGGAATTTAGAAGGATGGAGGGAGGGAATCTCATTGAAATCTTTCGAATGTTGAAAGGCCTAGACAGGGTAAATGTGGAAAGGATGTTTCCCATGGTGGGGGAGTCTAGGACAAGAGGGCACAGCCTCAGGATAAAGGGGCGCCCTTTCAAAACAGAGATGCGGAGAAATTTCTTTAGCCGGAGGGTGGTGAATTTGTTGAAGTTATTGCCACAGGCAGCTGTGGAGGCCGGGTCATTGGGTGTATTTAAGGTAGAGCTTGATAGGTTCTTGATTGGACCCGACATCAAAGGTTATGGGGAGAAGGCCAGGGAGTGGGGTTGAGGAGCGGGAAAAGGGGATCATCCATGATTGAATGGCAGAGCAGACTTGATGGGCCAAATGACCTAATTTTGCTCCCATGTCTTATAGTCTTATGAACTCTGAGTATCAGTGGAAATTGCACAATCCAGACTGTACTAACCATCCTTTTTCAGCAGGCAAATCGCAAGTAGTTCTTAATGACATTATGGCCATAAAATTGATGACCCCCAAAACCCAGGCCATGCTTTCTTCTCACTGCTGCCATCAAGAAGGTTCAGGAACCTCAGGACTAACACCACCAGGTTCAGGAACAGTTATTACCCCTCAGCTATCAGACTCTTGAACCAGAAGGGATCATTTCATTCATATTGGCCAGGTTTACTCCCAGAATGGCAAGACTATCAAGTGAAGAGAGACTGGAAAAATTCAACTGCTATACAGTAGAGCAACACACAAATCCTGGAGGAACTCAACCATCAGGATCTTCAGTCAGAGGAGACAGCTTCACTATGTCAACCATCAGGCTCTTGAACCAGAGGAGAAGATAACTTCACTCCTTAAAGCATCAGGCTTTTGAACCAGAGGAGATACGTCATTCAACTTCGCACACCCCAACATTAAACTGTTCCCACAAACTATGAACTCATTTTCAAGGAACCTTCATCTCATATTCTTTATATTTATTGTGTATTATTATTATTATTATTACTTTATTTGTGTAAAATAGTTTGTTGTTTGTTACACATTGGTTATTTGTCCATCCTGTTGGGTACAATCTTTCATTGCTTCTGTTGTGTTTCTTGTATTCACTGTGAATATCTGCAAGAAAATTAATCTCAGCGTTGCATATGGTGACGTATATGTACTTTGATAATAATATTTACTTTGAACTTTGAAAGTCTCACAATTAAACAAATAATCTTCAATTTCAGGTGGATGTGCCCTGGCCTAAAGGCTCAAACCAAAATGGTGGCAAGCTGTCAGTGCAGAAGGGGTGGATAGGATGGTGACAACATTTTCGAGTCCTGGAATGCAAGATTTAATTAATCACTTCCATGGTATTTGCTCTGTCAAACGGTTAAAATATAACAATCTCATGATATCATATCAATGATTCACTAAGCCGCTGATTAATTTCCCCTCATGTCTATGTCACAAGTTGATTTGCTAACCTAGATGCTTTTGCAATGATTTTCTCTAATCTAATAAGGTACACAAAGAATTAACTAACCCATTTACCACAGACTTATGAAAGAATGGCAGTTGCAAAAGATTACGGTACTTTATTTGTGGTTCTTCCCATAGGATATAACAGATTAAAAACCAATCACTTCTGCATAGTGCTATGATATCGAGGGTAGTATTTCACCAGAAAAATCAATGGCATTGTTGCAACTACATTGTTCCTGTACGTTAATATCACGTTCCTGATATTTGTTCTCAATTGAATCTTTTATGATGCTGCTTCTAAAGAATAGTGTCTAAAATAAGACTAGTGCCCTTAATTCAATGGGAACTGTTGGATCCTGATATTTTACGATTCAAACGTTCTTTGTAAGTCAAGAATGAGGCATAAAACATGTTGCTTACAGCCGTTTTGTTAAGTGTTGCAAGAACAAAGAAGAGCGCAGGGCCCTTAGTATTATTAAGGATCCCTCCGATCCATCCTGTATCCTCTTGGACTTTCTACCATCAGGCAGGAGGCTCTGATGCATAAAAACAAGAACGGCCAGGATGGGAAACAGTTTCATCCCTCAGGCCATTAGGCTTCTGAACTCCCTGCTGCGTCATATTCGAAGTGTCACTGCTTAACCTGTTCCATACATTACAATTATATTTTGTTATTTATGTGCGATCCATCTGCAGATTTTATCCTCACCTTCATAAGTAATCGTGAGTAATGTGGGTTATGTGTACTACTATGCTTTACATCCTGGTTCAGAGAAACGTCTCATTTTTATATACATTATATGGCATATACACGTATACTGTGTGGGCAAGTGGCCAAGTGGTTAAGGCGTTCAACTAGCGATCTGAAGGTCGTGAGTTCGAGCCCCAGCCGAGCCAGCTTGTTGTGTCCTTGAGCAAGGCACTTAATCACACAGTGGTCTGCGATGAAACCGGTGCCAAGCTGTATGGGTCCTAATGCCCTTCCCTTGGACAACATTGGTGTCGTGGCGAGGGGAGACTTGCAGCATGGGCAACTGCTGGTCTTCCATACAACCTTGCCCAGGCCTGCGCCCTGGAGAGTGAAGACTTTCAAGGCACAGATTCATGGTCCCACAAGACTAACGGATGCCTTTACTTTTACATGTATACAGTAAATATGGGTAACAATAAACTTGACTTGAAGAAGTGTCGAGAGAGCAAAGACCAGACTAAAAAGTAGTTGTGGTCGTCTCATATTCAGACTAGAGATTAACCTATGAAATAGCCAGATTCATGTGGCGTGACATTTACTGAAAACTAACAATCTCCCAGAAAAGTACAGAAGTAACTGCATTGTGCATTTGATATTTCAGTGGCATTTGAGTAATCTTGTGTGTGTGTGTGTGTGTGTGTGTGTGTGTGTGTGTGTGTGTGTATGTGATTAAGCATTCTTGTTCATTCTTGTTCCTTTAAATAATTCATTATGGGTTATATGTATAAATGATGTAAATTGCCTACATCATCACACTACCATGTGATACGTGAGCACCTCATTTAAAGTGAACACAAATTTAGACTCGCATTTTAGACTCCCATGTCTTCCTTTGAATGAGTTTAATGTTTGGAAGTTACAAGACATAACAAACTATATTGTACTTACTGCAAAATTCACTGAACAATTCCATGTAAATAGGTGACTATATAAAAACACAACTACAAGATAAATAATAAATCTACACCCCAATCCAACAGGAGGAATCTATGAATTGGTGACCTCTGCATCAGAAGTAAGGAAGTAGTGATAGGTTTGGGCAGAGGAGGGAAGGATTTATGAAATTGGGTTTGACAGGCTTGGATTTTTTTTAACAGTAACAAGCAGAATAGATTAGGTAAACCAGTTGATTCCGATGCACACGGACTTTCGAAAGCCTTTAATAGTCACATGAGATTAATTAGAACAAGAGCCTGGGTCTTGAGTGGGAATGAGAAGGAAAGGGTTTCGGCGTCATTCCACTGAACCCTACTAGCTCGGCATTAGAATATACTTTAATACATTAAAAAATGGGATCAGCAATCTGAACAAGATTTTATTTTGTTCCTATGAAATATATGTTGCATAAAAACATCAAAATAGAAACAGACTCGCTCGTTTGATCCTTTGAACGTGTATTACTTCACCACTTTTTCCTGCATGCTTTTAGTGTTTAGAATGTATCTACTTCTTAAATATATCCAAAGAATTGACTTCCACCAGCTTCTCTGGTGCAGGATTTCATAGAAGGCAGAAGAGACGGTAGCCGCTGGAATTGAGAACAACAAGCAATCTGCTAGAGGAACTCAGCAGGTTGAGCAGCTTCTATGGGAGAGAGGAATTGTCGGTGTTTGGGGTTGAAGCCCTCCACCAGGACCCTGATAGAGGAGCTAGAGGTAAATGGTGGGCTGATGAGCGTGTGTGAAGAATGATAGTTGGAGCAAGGCGGGGTTGGAATGGAGTTGGGAGGCAGCTGGATCATAGATGGAGGCGATCATGGTCTTAAATCTGAGAAGTTCCAATAAGATCTTCAAAACTTGTGCCTGTCTATCCCTTGATGTAAGTCATGAATATCATGCATTGTCGACCTCGACTCCTTCTTCCGTCGATTTTTCCCGTCACTGCAAGACATTTGAGCTTCTCTTTCCTCAGTCCATGTCCCAGAAATCCAGCTGTCGTTTCCTGATTGACGATACCAGCTCTCTTCTCATTCTGGCTTTTCACCACACTTCATTTGTCACTCTGTCCTTCCACGATATTTTCATCATTCTTCTCAAAAACCACATTTCTGCAGCTTCGAGTCTTCCCTCACTTTGCCTTGATATTGTCCAGCGTTTGCTTCCATGTGTCAGTGTGGAATGAACGTAGCAGCACTGAGTTTTGTACCCAGAGAAATGACGTTATTCTTCAGTATCTTGCTCAAACACTCATACATGTATCTAGCAATCCCAATCTTTCTTCTAATTTTACCATCAGTCCTACCGTCAGACATTATCATGCCCCCTAAGTAATTGAACTCCCACCTTTGTTTAATTGTTTTGTTGCCCACTTTCAGTTTGCATGTCTGTATTTCTTTCTTCTTTGTGACAAATTTCCATGGGTGTCTCGTTTAATACTCTGAAATGCAGATAATGAGATCCTGGGGACAATATCCACCTGACCTCTTGTAGTTGCCACTGTAGAGGTACCTTCATTTTCAGTCTTCGTCGCTGTGATCTAGAGTATCATGGGTTTGAAATGCATCATTAGTACGGACTTTGCAGAAACTAGGTAACTCCTATTCCAGTACCTCTGCAGAAACTTGCTGATCTCCGCCTCCCTGGCCCACCAAGAGGTCCCCTCTTGGGGAGAACGAAATGGACTAAACTGGGCTGACTGACAGCTCATACAGAGCCAGCTTGGCATGTTTCAGACCATCTCGTGTTTGTGATCAAATGCAAAGGTCAGGGGTGAACCTCTCATTCTGCCACTGGACTCACTTGAACCCAGCAGTGCAGTACTAGTGTGCTAGAGAGGTAAATCCTGGTTCATTTCACGTGCAGCCCTTCTGATTTTTGCCAGGGTTGTTTGGTGGAAGAACAAGCTCACGTCAAAAGTAAGTACCAGTAAATATGAAGAGTCTCAGCCCAAAACGTTAACTGTTCATTCATTTCCATAGAAGCTACCTGACCTGCTGAATTCCTCCCGCATTGTGCGTGTATTGCTTTTAAAAACTTATACTGTTTTTTTTTCATTTTTTATTTATTCTTAATAGTTTGCCATATTTTGAATACTGTTTCTGTTTTCATCAACTTTACAAGATAGAGGGACCATGTCTGGTCTTGTGGTATTTATACACCCGTAGTCTGTCACTCCTGCTTGGTTAGTCCTCATCCAATCAGGTTTCTGCTCTCCCACCCTTTTTTCTTAAGGTTATGAGAACCTGCAATCCTCTTTTATTGTCATTTAGTAATGCATGCATTAAGAAATGATACAATGTTTTTCCAGAGTGATATCACAGAAACACATGACAAACCGACTGAAAAACTGACAAAAACCACAGAATTATAACATTTAGTTACAACAGTGCAAAGCAATACCGTAATTTGATAAAGAACAGACCATGGCACGGTAAAAAGTCTCAAAGTCTCTCGAAAGTCCCGTCATCTCACGCAGATGGTGAACCTCCAGCGACGCAAACTCGCCGATGCAGCATCCTGGAAGCATCCGACCACAGTCCGACTCCAAGTCCGTCTGAAAACTCTGAGCCTCCGACCAACTCCCCGACACCGAGCACCGAGCACCCTCTCTGCCGAGTGCTTCGACCCTGGCCCCGGCAACAGGCCGAGGATTTGGGGCCTTCCCCTCCAGAGATTCTCGATCACGCATTAGCAGTGGCAGCGAAGCGGGCATTTCAGAAGTTTCTCCAGGTGTTCCTCCGTGCTTCTCACCGCTGTCTCCATCAAATCAGGATTGTGCACGGCCCCCTAGTTAATACATATCGATATCATTCGGAATGGCCGTGCGCGCTGCGTCGCGTTGCCATCTTCTCCTCCCTCCTCCTTACCATTGAATTCCAGTTCTTACTGAGAGTGAGACCTCATCTTTGTAAAAATTCTTTTCCTCTAGTTTTATTTCAATGGCTTCTTTTCCCTGGTGGGTCCCAAGAACCATTGGCGTGGCACTGTAGACTTGTGCGGTTGAAGTCAATCCAATAGCCATTGCGAATGCAGTGTTCTGTTACCACCGATTCCCCCAGTAACAGTAAGTTATATCCATATGCTGTTGATGAGAAAAATTTTCATTGGATTGAAAAAGCAGAGGTGCCGAAGATTGAGAGCAAAAAAAAACAGGAAGTGTTGAAGGTATCCGGAACATCTGACGTCATCAAGAGAAATAGAGAAATAGAGTCAATGGTTCAAGTCAGTGACCCTTCACGCTAACAAATGTCAACATCAGAACTGACGGCAACCTCTGATGAAAAATCATTTTTACGCTTGTTCATCATTGACCGGATTGATTAGATCATCTTGCAGTCTGGTTGCTTCCACTTTCATCGCAATTTCTTTATCTCCTGTCAATAATGCAAGGAATAAATAAAATAAAATCACTGCAAACAAAACTGTAAGATTAGTTTTCTGCCCCCCCCCCCCGCCGCCTCCTTACACTGACTTCTCCTTTTCCTATCCAGTCCTGAAGCAGGGTCTTGGCCAACAACATCGACTCTTTATTCTTTTCCGTAGATGCTTCCTCCAGCTTTTTGAGTGTGTTGCTGTAAGATTAGGTCTATTTGTCACACGTACATCGAAACATCAAAACTTTGGGGTCTGTGTTGGGACTGCCTCTTTTTACGTTGTAGGTCAATGATTTGGACGATGGAATATCATGGCTTTGTGACCAAGTTTGCAGACGATACGAAGGCAGGTGGAGAGGCAGCAGTTTTGAGGAAACAGACAGGCTACAGAAGGACTTACACAGATTAGGAGAATGAGCAAAGAGCTGGCAGATGGAATACAGAAATAAAACGGTTGACTATTTTCTAAATGGAGAGAAAGTTCAAAAATCTGTGGGGCAAAGAGACTTGGGAGTTCTTGTGCAGGATTCCCTAAAGGTTAATTTACAGGTTGAGCATGTGGTGGGGAAGGCAAATGCAACATTAGCAATCATTTCGAGAGGAATAAAATATAAAAGGAAGGATGTAATGTTGAGACTTTATAATACACTGTGACGCCTCACTTGGAGTATTGTGAGCAGTGTTGGGTCCCTTATCTCAGAAAGGATGTGCTGACATTGAAGAGGATTCAAAGGAGGCTCACTAAAATAATTCTGGGATTGAAAGATTTATCAAATGAGCAGCATTTGATGGCTCTGGGCCTTTACTCACTGGAATTCAGAAGAATGAAGAGTGACCTCATTCAAACCTATTGAATGTTGAAAGGCCTTGATAGAGTGGATGTGGAGACAATAGATTCTATGGTGGAGGAGTCTAAGACCAGAGGACACAGCCTCAAAGAGAGGGACAGCTTTTTAGAGTGAAGATGAGGAGGAATTTCTTCAGCCAGAGAGAACTGAATCTGTAGAACTTGTTGCCACAGGTGGCTGTGGAGGCCATATCATTGGGTATATTTAAGGCAGAAGGTGATAGGTTCTTGATTAGTCAGGGCATGAAAGGATACGGGGAGAAGGCAGGAGATTGGGGCTGAGAGGGAAAATGGATCAACTAGGATGAAATGGCGGAGCAGACTCGATGGGCCAAATGGCCTAATTATCTTACAGTCTAATAGAAACATACAGCGAAATGCAGCGTTCCCATTGAGGGTGTGTTGGGGGCAAGTGTCACCAAGCTTCCAGTGCAACAAAGTATGCCTACAACTTACTAATTCTAACTTGCACGTTTTTGGAATGTGGGAGGAAACTAGAGCTCCCAGAGGAAACCCACAAACCTACGTGGGAGAAGGTACAAACCCCTTACAGACAACATTGGGTATTGAACCCCGTCTCACATTGTTAACACTATCTGCCATGCTAACATGCTGGTAATCTATAATTAAAGTCGAAAATGATGAAAATTCTCGGTAGTGAAATGCTACCTTATATGCTGAGTATTTCCTGAACTTTCTTTGTCTATTGGGAATCTAGTAATTCCTTGAATCCACGACCCACCCAGCCAACAGACTTTTTGTCCCTCTTCCCTCCAGGAGAAGGTTCAGGAGCTTGAAGACTCATACGGCCAGATTTGGGCAAACAACAGGAATTCTGCAGATGCTGGAAATTCAAGCAACACACATCAAAGTTGCTGGTAAGCACATCTTTCCTTCCCCCCCCCCCACCCCTCTCTCTGCATTCTGCAGGGCTTGCTCCCTACACAACTCCCTTGTCCATTCGTCCCCCCCATCCCTCCCCACTGATCTCCCTCCTGGCACTTATCCGTGTAAGCGGAACAAGTGCTACACATGCCCTTACACTTCCTCCCTTACCACCATTCAGGGCCCCAAACAGTCCTTCCAGGTGAGGCAACGCTTCACCTGTGAGTCGACTGGGGTGATATACTGCGTCCGGTGCTCCCGATGTGGCCTTTTATATATTGGCGAGACCCGACGCAGACTGGGAGACCACTTTGCTGAACATCTACGCTCTGTCCGCCAGAGAAAGCAGGATCTCCCAGTGGCCACACATTTTAATTCCACATCCCATTCCCATTCTGACATGTCTATCCACGGCCTCCTCTACTGTAAAGATGAAGCCACACTCAGGTTGGAGGAACAACACCTTATATTCTGTCTGGGTAGCCTCCAACCTGATGGCATGAACATCGACTTCTCCAACTTCCGCTAGGTGCCACCTCCCCTCGTACCCCATCTGTTACTCCTTTTTATGCACACATTCTTTCTCTCACTCTCCTTTTTCTCCCTCTGTCCCTCTGAATATACCTTTTGCCCATCCTCTGGGTCACCCCCCCCTCGTCTTTCTTCCCGGCCTCCTGTCCCATGATCCTCTCGTATCCCCTTTTGCCAATCACCTGTCCAGCTCTTGGCTCCATCCCTCCCCCTCCTGTCTTCTCCTATCATTTTGGATCTCCCCCTCCCCCTCCAACTTTCTAATCCCTTACTGACTCTTCCTTCAGTTAGTCCTGACGAAGGGTCTCGGCCTGAAACGTCGACTGCACCTCTTCCTAGAGATGCTGCCTGGCCTGCTGCATTCACCAGCAACTTTGATGTGTGCGGCCAGATTTGGGAACAGCTTCTTTCCAACTGTGATAAGACTGCTGGACGAATCCTGACCTGGATCTGGGCCGTACCCTCCAAATATCCGGACCTGCCTCTCGGTTTTTTTGCACTACCTTACTTCCTATTTTTCTATTTTCTATTTATGATTTATAATTTAAAGTTTTAATATTTACTAATTTTAAATATTTTTAATATTTAATATTTGTAATCCAGGGAGTGTGAAGCGCAGATTTAAATATCGCTGTGATGATTGTACATTCTAGTACTAATTGTTTGGTGACAATAAAAGTATAAAGTATACTTTAATATTTTTGATTTCCAGATTGCTTCCTGGTTTTTCAAACATTCTGATGCAAATGAATTTCTCTTTTTAATGGCCCTTAACATTTACCATGCTCCAAATTTGCTTCATTATTAGCAGTGAAACTATTATTTCAGATGGAGATTTATCGTTATCCCGTGATTCACATCAGCTTGGTTGCATCACAGACTGGTATGAAAACGCCAAAGCCCATGAATGCAAAAGCCTACAAACAGTGATGGATACGGCCCAATCCGTCACTGGTACAACCCTCCCCACCACTGAGCACATCTACACGGAGTGCCGTCGCAGAAAGGCATCCATCATCAAGGACCCCCACCATCCAGGCCATGCCCTCTTCTCACTGCTGCCATCCGGAAGGAGGTACAGGAGCCTCGGGTCCCACCCCACCAGGATCAGGAACAGTTATTACCCCTCAACCATCAGGCTCCTGAACCAGTGTGGATAACTTCACTCACCCCAACACTGAACTCACTTCAAGCACTCTATGGGCTCAATTTCAAGAACTCTACAACTCCTATTCTCAATATTTATTACTATTATCATTTTGTTTCTCTTTTTTTATTTGCACTATTTGTTGTCTTTTGCACACTGATTGTTTTTCCATCCTTGTTGTGTGCAGTTTTTCACTGGTTCTAGAAACATAGAAATATTCAAAACCTACAGCACAATACAGGCCCTTTGGCCCACAAAATTGTGCCGAACATGTTCCTACCTTAGAAATTACTAGGGTTACCCATAGCCGTCTGTTTTTTTAAGTTCCATGTACCTATCCAAAAGTCTCTTAAAAGACCCTATCGTATCCGCCTCCACCACCGTTGCCGGCAGCTCATTCCAGTTCTGTTGTGTTTCTTTATATTTACTGTGAATGCCCGCAAGTAATTGAATCTCAGGGTTGTATATGGTGACATATGTGTACTTCGATAACAAATTTACGTTGAACTTTGAATTTCTCTCTAAGCCAAGGTTCCAGCATAGTCCCTTCATAATTCTCTCTCTCGGAGGGTGATGTGCCTGTAAAGGAAATTATTTTTCTCTGTTTCAGTTAGTTTTTATTCACTTCCCTTCCTTGCAATCTCATTGCACCATATCAAGAGACAGGCCAAAGTCCAGTAAAATGAGGAAGTGCGCAGAGTGGATGAAGTCACCTTGAGCATTGACACGCTGCCCCGGAATGTGGCGTTGGAGATTTGAGTTCAAGTAACATCACTTTGGTTGTCGATATATTATACTGGAGTACCTTCCTCTCAGTCTTTCACAACCTCCTTCAGTTATGGGAAGTGGTTGTATTAGGAAAAGAGCCTTGCTTCAAAATGGGCCATGTATTTTAGCAAAACACGACTAATTCATTAATGACATTCGACAGAACTTCTGTATTTCTTTATGTTCTCCAGACCTATTAATTAACCCCAAAGGTATCACCAAAGTTTGGACCACCACAAACAACTGCAATAAAAGCAGAAGAGATTCTGCAGATGCTGGAAATCCAAAGCAGCACGCGCAAAATGCTGGAGGAACTCAGCAGGCCAGGCGGCATCTCTGGAAATGAATAAACAGTCAACGTCTCAGGCCAGCGCCCATCTTGAGAAGGAAGGGAGAAGATGCCCAAATAAAAAGGTGGGGGAAGGGAAGGAGGCTTGCTGGAAGGTGGCAGGTGAAGCCAGGCAGGTGGGAAACGTCAAGGGGTGGAGAAGAAAGAATCTGAAGGGAGAGGAGAGTGGACAACAGGAGAAGGGGAAGGTGGGGAATACAGGAAGTTAACCTAACAAATAATTTGTTTTATCTGTTATTAAGACAAAGTTCAGGATTTGTCTAAAATAAATGTGACGCATGTTTATTTCCAATTTGACTGCAAGTAGTATTTCTAGCTGGGTTTCGGAGAACTCCACTAGCCTGGTGTGATAAGCCCTGAAGGTAAGTCACATGGCCCCTGCTAGACATGCTATGCTGGGACATTTATGTATGAATGGAACATGTCTGATGGTCAAAATTAAGTCATTTTGTTCTAGCGATAGCCGCCAAACCCTCTCATGAGACGGCGGTAAAAATATCCGGGATGTCGTTATCAATGTGGGCCATTTTAAAAAGGAAGTCTAGGATGTAGGAAACAAGAGGAGGAGAAGGCCATTTGGCTCCTTCAGCATTCTCCGCCATCCAGAAAGATCATGGCCGATCTTCTGCCTCAGCTCTATTTATCAGCCCTATTCCTGTTTGGGTGGTGGGGCGGAGATATGTTTCTACCAAAAGGGGGTGTAAGACGATCCTTCCCTCCACTCACCTGCAGGTCACCCTTGGGCAAGGTGTAACACCTGCTTAGCCCCACCGATCAGGGTGACGTGAAGCCATGGGAACAGGTGGTGGATGGTCGTATGAGCAGCCGGTGAATATCACAAGTCCTGGTTATGTGACCACTGACGCCAGGCAGACAATCTCTGAAGAGTATTGATAATGGCTGGGGTCACCCGTCTTGTAAAGACACTGCCCAGAAGAAGGCAACGGCAAACCACTTCTGCAGAAACATTTGCCAAGTACGCTCATGGTCATGGAAAGACCATGATCGCCTATGTCATATGGCCCGGCACATAATGATGATGTCATGTGACATGGCACATAATGATGATGATGATGATGATCCATATATGCATTGCTCCCTCACAGCTCAAGGAAGCCGGGTTCACCTTGAGTGCTGTCTAAGTGGAGTTTGCATGCTCTCCCTACAACAGCATGGATTTTATTCTATGCTGGAAAGACGCGGTTGATTAATTAGCTTTGGATAAGATCATCAGCGTTTGTGAAGGAGAATAAGCTACAGGCTGACAGATAAATCTGCAGAGGGAATGGGATGGCCAGGATGTCCTGCTGTGCTATAATAAATAAGGAGGCCATTCCACCCATCTGTCCTATGCTGCTCCCCAATAGAGAAACAACCCCCCCCCCACACACAGTCATGCTAAATAAATAAAGCAAATGTACAAGTGTAATCATAGACACAGATGCTGTAAATATTTAGAACTGGAGGAACTTAGCAGGTCAGACAGTATCTATGGAGAGGAATAAACAGCTGGCATTTCGGGCTGAAACCCTTCCTCAGGCCTGGAGAGGAAGGGCAAGGTAGTAGCTGACTGTGCCCCAGGTAATGCCCTCTAAGGCAGAGCATCCCAAACATCCTCCAACCTCCTCGTGAAGGAATCCTCATCTTTGTCCTAAATGACTGACTTGTTGTTATGAGATTGGACCTCATTTTCACAATCATTAGTCAAGGGACCAATTTCCGTTGAGCCCTCTTAGAATTTTGAACATTGATCAACTTCCATTCTTCAGAACTCTGGAGAACAGAGGTCTGGTCTGTTCAAACTGTCCTTGAAAGGACATACACACGGGCCGGCTGGTGGTGCAAGGACATCGGCGCTGGACCCGGGAGCGGAGGTTCCCAGGTTCAAAACCAGTCGGGTCCACTCCCGAGTACGCTTTCCATCCGTGACAGGTTGAGTGTCGAGACCGCAGCTCGACCTCGTAAAACAAAGGGAAAATACTGCGAAAACGCCCGTGTGAGGAGTGGTGCGCCACACGGTCTCACTCTCCATCTGCGCCTTGGAAAAAGCCATGAAAAATCCATCATCACGGACGCACGCACGGACATGCAGACGCGCACACACGCAGGCACACGCCAAAAAAAAATGAAAGGACATACACTCCCTAAAGAAGGTATGTTCTTTTTTAAGTGATTGTGATTGGCTGTCTATCATATCGGACAATGATGGTGAAATCTGTGTAGGAAAGTTTTATAAAATGGATAAGGCATGACTCTGGGACAGTTCCATTCTCTTTACCTCAGAACTTTGGGCCCAGTGGTAAGAGTAGTCATCACAGCTGGGGTCTTTCTTGCTTGGAGTGGGTGACCATGACTTCTTTCTGTGCCTTGTCGTGACCTTCGCCCTCCGAGGAGCACCTTTCTGGCCGTTGGCTCTCACTGTTGATCTCATCCACCTGGTCCGACAGAACTGACGTCACGTGCCGGGGACAGGCACGCCCCTGTCTCACCGGGATGCGAGGCCTGTCGTCTGCCCTCAGCTGGTTTCGCCCGCCTGTCGAAGCAGTGTACCAGGGTGTGGGCGCTGCTGAGAGGGTCCAGTAGGGAGCAAAGGTGAGTAAACCGCCCCATTACGGACACACCAAGCCCCTTTTCCGGGGTGCTGCCCCTCCCAAGGGATCTCATATACTCCTTTCTAAAGTAAGGAGACGAAGTTGGTCACATTCCCCAGATGTGTCTCACCGGGGCCTCATATAACTGTAGTAAGATGGCTATACTGCAGTAGTCAAATCCTCTAGCACTGAAAGCCATCAAACCACTTACCTTCCTCATGCCCTTTTACATGTGTGTGTTAGTTTTCAGTGACGTGTCTGCAGCAAGTTCCTATAAGACGTTAATATTTCTCAATCCCCCACCATTAAAAAAACTCACCACTTCTCTTTTCTCCGTCAAAGTTTATAACCTCACATATTTGCTACATATTTGACACATAGTCGCTCATCTACTTAGCTCGCCCATGTCCCTTTGATTCCTCTTTGTATCTTCATCACTGCTCTCTCATTCCCACAATTCGGCAAACTTTTGGTGCCCTCAGTCAAGACATTATTATGGATTGTGAGACACACACAACATTAGATCAGATTAGATTAGATTAGATTCAACTTCATTGTCATTGTGCCGAGTACAGATACAAAGCCAATGAAATGCAGTTAGCATCTAACCAGAAATGCAAAGAATAGTGTTATTTACAAAATAACTGTGAATAAAAAGTAAGTGCTACAGCACACAAATATAAAAGTACTGAGACAGTACAATATGGGTGCAATACTGCTTAGCGCTGTGATGAGAGGTTCAGCAGTGTCACAGCCTCGGGGAAGAAGCTCTTCCTGTGCCTGCTGGTGCAGGAGCAGAGGCTCCTGTAGTGCCTACCAGGTGGGAGGAGAGTAAAAAGTCCATGGTTAGGGCGAGATGCATCCCTGATAATGCTTTTCGCCCTGCCCAGGCAACGTTTATGCTGGAGGAACTCAGCAAGTCAGGCATCATCTATGCAGGGGAATACACAGTCAACATTTCAGGCTGAGACCCCTCATCAGGACTGGAGAGGAAAGGGGAATAAACCAGAATAAGAAGGTGGGGGCAGAGGAGAAGGAATACAACCTGGCAGGCGATAAGTGATATCAAGTGAGGAGGAAGGTGGATGGGTAGGAGAGGGAGGATGAGGTGAAAAGCTGGGAGGAGATTGACAGGCCTTCTCAGTCTCCACCCAGCTAACAGGAGCCACCTGCCACTTGTATCCAACTCACCACCTGCAGCCTATTTAAACCCAGCTCTTACTCACAGTCCTTGTTCACCCATGAACCACTCAGTCTCAGCCAGTTGCTCCTTGCCTTCAGTTACCTTCTTGCCTCGTTGTGTTAAGTATCTGTTCTCTCGTGGCCCCTCGTGACTTGTTACTTTGCAGTTTATTATTAAAATGATCAACCACAGCTAGATCATCCCATTGCTCTGTGTTTGGGTCAAGCCTCCTCTACATTTCCTGTTAGAGGTAAAGAGAGGAACCTGATCAAATAGGACCGTTCACCACGGGTGAAAGGGAGGGAGGAGGGGTATAAGAGGGGGAGAAACTACCAGAAGTTTGAGAAATTGGTACCCACACCATTAGGTTGGGGGCTACCCAATCGGAATATGATTGTCTGCTCCTCCAGCCCGAGGGTGGCCTCATCACGACCATAGAGGAGGCCGTCGACTGACCTGTCAGAATGGGAAAGGTAAGTTGAATTAAAACAAGTGGCCAGCAGGAAACCTCACCTTTTGTAGTGGACAGAGTAAAGATTCCAGACGAAGTGGTTCCCCCAGGCTATAAGGATTGTGAATATTCGGGTTTGTGCCCCATGATAATCCATTAGCCGGAGCCTAATAACTTCAGAAGGACCAAACCTAAATCTCAATGCACTCTTGTTCAGTCTCAGTTTCTTCAGTGTAACAAAGCCCTGACCAAACACAACTGCCATACTATCCAGCTGGGCCTTGTAGCATGTTAAATACACACTGTGTGGCCACTTTATTAGGTACACCTATACACGTTAATGCAAATATCTCATCAGCCAATCAGCTGGCAGCAACTCAATACATAAAAGCATGTGGGCCTGGTCAAGAGGTTCATTTGTTGTTCAGACCAAACATAGAATAGGGAAGGAATGTGATCTAAGTGACATCAATTGTTGAATGATTTTAGTTGTCAGACGGGGGTGGTTTAAGTGTCTCAGAAGCAGGTTTTTTTCACAGAGATGGGTAAATTATAGGACACACTGCTGGAGTGGTGGTAGAGGCAGATACATTAGGGACATTTAAAAAACTCTTAGATAGGCATGTGGATGGTAGAAAAATGGATGGCTATGTAAAAGAGATGGATTCGATTGATCTTAGAACAGGTTGAAATGTTGGCACAACATTGTGGGCAGAAGGATCTGTAGTGTGCTCTAATGTTCTATGTTTCATCTGATAACACTCAAGACAGAAAAGCTCTTCCTGTGTGTGCTGTCAGATGACCTCCATTCTTACTACATTTCAAAGTTCAAAAGTAAATTTATTATCAAAGTACGTACAGTATATGTCAACATATACAACCCTGAGATTCATTTACTTGCAATCATACTCAATAAATTCATAATAGAATAACAGAATATTGTTCTATCTATAATAGGATATACTCAATAAATATTTAATAGAATAATAACCATTATAGGTTCATTTTTATTTTCTTACAAACATACTCAATAAGTTATTTGAGGTAAAATTCCAACTCTACGGATGGCAACAGCAAAGTGGGATTTACAAATATGTTTCATAATTCATGATTAAACTTTTCAAATTTGTTGCAGTAGCCATGCATGTTCTGGAAAATCTGCACTAAGATGGTAATATTTTAAGGTTTTATAGAACAAATGATACCAAGCCTGAGATGTTGTTATCAGCATCATATTTTATTTTGCTCAGGCAGTGAAGGATCATAATTTTCAAAGCACAAATTTTCAGGAGAATACATTGTGAATTATATCTACTGTAATATAATAATATTCTGGATGTGAACAGAAATGTGCATTCATGGCCAGAGATTATTTCTGAAACATTTGCATGACACTAGGCGATCAGCCAAAGTATTTGCCTTTTATTTTGCTTATCTTCCCCCAAGGTCTACAACTAAATTATATATCTTCCCTGTAAGACAGGTTCCAGTAAATACAAAGTATCAACCTCAAAACTATCTTTATAGCTGCATTAGAAAGTGATATGTTTGGTTCTTATTGTCCAACTCTTGCCTTTTAATAAAGAAAGGCTCCATTCAGAATTCAGCCCTCTCTATTTTCCTCATGGTCTGTCTATTATTAAAAGTTCAAAGCAAGTTTATTATCAAAGTACTTATAGGTCACCTTATACAACCCTGAGATGCATTTTCTTGTGGGCATACTCAATAAATTCATAGTATAATAACCATAACTGGACAATGAGAGACTATATCTGAGCATCCAACCATGTACAAAACACAACACAACATGCAAACACAGAAAGAAATAATAATAATACATAAATAAGCAATAAATATCGAGAACATGAGATGAAGAGTCCTTGAAAGTGAGTCTGTATGTTGTGGGAACATTTCAATGATGGGACAAATGAAACTGAGTGAAGTTTGATTCAAGAGCAAGATTCTTGAGGAGTAATAACTGTTCCTGAGCCTGGTGGTGAGAGTCCCGAGGCTCCTGTACCTTCTTTCTGACGGCACCAGTGAGAAGAGAGTGTGTCATGGTGTGGCAGGGGTTCATGATGATAGATGCTGCTTTCCCATGACAGCATTTCATGTAGATGTGCTCAACGATGGGTACCCATGATGAACTGGACCGTATCCAATATTTTTGTAGGACTTTCCATTCAAGGTCATTGGTGTTTTCATATCAGGCCATGATACAAGCAGTCAATATACTCTCCACTATGCACCTATAGAAGTTTGTAGAAGTTTTAGGCATCATGATTTTGTCATTAAAAAAAAATTGGATAGGTACATGGACAGGAAAGGAATAGAGGGTTATGGGCTGGGTGCAGGTAGATGGAACTAGGTGAGAGTAAGCGTTCGGCACGGACTAGAAGGGTCGAGATGGCCTGTTTCCGTGCTGTGACTGTTATATGGTTATGCTGAATCTTTGCAAACTCCTGAGGAAGTATTCTTCTTTCATTTCCTCTTCTCAATTATTCCTTAGATTTCAGGTTTTGGTCAGTTTTTGTTTAACCATGCAGAGCATTAAAACCTCTCCTTCTGATAAACAATGTTACAACTTGTCCTCTGATTTTATAACAAATAAGAGCAGAATATGAGAGTCAGGTTTCTGATATAGAAGCACTTCACAGCGGGCACAACCCTCCAATGTAAACTTGTCAGATATGCTTAGGATGCATAGTCACTGGGATAGGACACATTGTCCTTCTGTCTCTCAGTTAGTTCTTGGTTAATCTGTGTGTCAAACTGTTACCCACCATGGTTCCATATCCCATTAACAATATGGAATCACGACAGGTAACAGATTGACACACAAATTAACAAAGATTTCTCGACTAACAAAAAATTAGCAGTTCCAGTTTGTAAATTTTCAAGTGTCTTTTGCATCCAGACCAGTTTTTAGTGGACTTAAACATGAACCAATACATTGCTCTCATGCTCCATTTTCAGTCTTCCATTCTGTCCAATCCCACCTAGAAAATATTGCCTTATACGCCACAATGTTGTCCATCAACTTCAGCTCGGCGCAATCGTCCTCAGAGACGAGTGGGGAAGTCTGCCCTCTCTGTGACTCAACACCATTCTCTGTAACTGGACCTTGGACTTCTTGACGGAAAGACCCCAGTCAGTCCGAGGTGGCAGCAACATCTCAAGCTCCATCACGCTGAGCACCGGAGCCGCCCAGGACTGGCGTTCACACTGCTGTCTCACGACTGCTGATCCAGCTCAAACCGCGTCATCAAGTTCACCGATAATATAACTGTGGCATACAGAGAAGAGAGAGAGAGGCTTGTCAAAAGGTGTGAGAACAACAACTGAGCCTTGCAGCAGGGACAAGACTGAAGAGGTCATTGTGGGCTTCAGGAAGGCACAGGTCGACCACTCTCCATTGCACACCAATGGCTCTGCTGAGGAGAGAGTGAAGCCAACTAAGACCCTTGGTGCTCACATAACAGTGATCTGTTCCCTCAACACCCCCTCATTAGTCAAGTAGGCACAGCAACATCTATACTTTCTGAGGAAATTGAGGTATGTAAGGCTCCCCACCCCCATTCCAACAACTTTCTACGGGCGTGCTGTCGAGAGTGTCCTGTCTGGACACTCTCATCATTGTGTGGTACAGGAGCTTCAAGGCATCAGACAGCGAGAGGACAGTAAAAGCTGCCAAAAGGATCTCCCTCCCCCACAATTTGTGACATTTACCGGGAGCGTTGCAGACGAACGGCCTGAAGTACTGTTGAGGATCCCTACCACCCATCCCACAATCTTCTTGACCCACTCCCGTCAGGAAGGAGGTACAGGAGCACCAGGACTAGGACTGTCAGACTGGGTAACAGCTTCTTCCCCCAGGCTGTGAGACTAATGAATACCCTGCCACCGCCAAGGTCTCATCACTACGACAGACCGCTGCTTACGGTTTACTCTTTATCTGTGGTGTCCACGACATGCCTTTTGAACTATATTTTATTAACCTACTGTATTTATGATGATATTTCGTTTTATGTGCTGTGCGTGATAGATGCTCTGTGCGTGCACCGTGGTCCAGAGGCACGCTGCTTTGCTCAGTGTTTCTATGTACAGTCAGATGGCCATGAAGTCGAACTTGGCTGCTCATTTCCGTCCATAGACTCTGCATGATTTTGTGTGTTTAAAACTTCCACCCGCTCTGAACTTTTCATGCTAAAAACATAACAGTTTATCCAAAGGAAGTCGAAACTGCTTGCCAGAGTAACCCTATTACTCTCACACATCTGTGTGGTTTGCCTACATATCTCTGTCTTCTGCTGACTATTAGGGCTCTGCAGTATTTCTCTATAAAGCTAATTGCCCTCTCTTTGTACCAGTGTTCTACCCATATGGTTTCAGTTGAAGAGCCTTCTTGAATATCCCCCCTCATTACTGCTGTGATGAATGACATCATCAATATCGCAATTCAATGTCCTCTTTTAAAGCGCTATCGCAGGAAAGCAGCATCCATCATCAGGGACACCCACCGTCCAGGCCGTGCTCTGTTCCTGCTGTTACCATCCAAACATTCAACACCCTGGTTGATCCATCATCAGGGACCCCCACCAACCAGCTCATGCCTTCAGAAAGCCTCAGGACTCACACCACCCGGTTCAGGGACAGTTACTACCCCTCAACCTTCAGGCTCTTTGACCAAAGAGGATAATCAAAATCAGAATCAGGTTTATCATCGCCGGCACGTGTCGTGACATTTGTTAACTTAGCAGCAGCAGTTCAATGCAATACATAATCTAGAAGAAAAACATAAAATAATAATAATAAATAAGTAACTTCAGTTAACTACTATTGCCCCATCACTGAACTGTTCCCATATCCTATGGACTCACTTTCAAGGACTATTCATCTCATGTTCTCAATATTCATTTCTCATCTATTTAATATTATTATTACTGTGTCTTTTTTTGTATTTGCACAGTTGGTTGACTTTTGCTCATTGATGATCTGTCCGCCCTGTTAGGGGCTGTCTTTCATAGGTTCTGTTGTGTTTCTAGCATTTACTGTGAATGCCCAGAAGAAAATGAATCACAGGGCTGTATATGGTGACATATATGTACTTTGATGATAAATTTATTTTGAAATTTGAACCTTGAAATTCACACCCTGCCAGTATCACAACGGAAGATTCTATACTCTGGAATGCTCAGTTACAAATCCAGATGATTTTTCAACAATACCCTGAAAACATGCTCAAGGATAAGTTTTAGGGTCATTCACAGGGAAAGAATTATTGTGTGCTTCTCTATGAGAAGCCAGTTTAGGGCCAGTCAGAAAGAGCTAAATGATTACAGCACCAAATCTTTGTCTTGCTTACACTGGCACTCAGGGAAAAGAAAGACTAGCTATTACATAAAGATTTATTTTTCAACCGCAGTGGATTAGTCTTGATTTACTTAACAATTGGACTTTGTAACTCTAAAGCTAGACAACGCAAACGTACCAGGGAAAACAGAATGCATGGTGAAACTTTGCTGTCCTCAAGGAGCATTACATCACCCAACTTACTGTATCAGATCTATCGCAAGCCTACTATATCTCATTGTGTCACATTGTCATAGTTAATAACAACAATCGCACAGAGAAAGATGTTTATTCCCCCACTGGTGCACGGGGAGGAGGGAAGAAATTACCAGAAGTTAGAGAAATCGATGCTCATGTCATTAGGTTGGAGACTACCAAGACAGAATATGAAGTATTGCTCCACCAGCCTTAAAGTGGCCTCATCGTGGCAGAGGAGGAGTTAGTTAAAATTGGAACCCAATTAGAGATGGAAGTCAACCGGCTCCAATGGATGCAGGGTGCTCACGTCAGAAGGTGAAGCTGACCACTGGATGCTTTGGGCTATCGATCATCTTGGCCTCATTGAAGAGTCTACAAATGTTGTGACTGTCATTAAGCTGAAGGGCCTCCTGCACTTTCCACCCATCTTCTGTCCTAAAGGTCATCAATTTCCTGAGAGAACGTGGCCTTCAGGAGTCAGCGAAGCTGTTGCTTTGCCCTTGAGGCATTGCGGAGAGCAGTCCAGGAACGTATTTTATTTAATTATTTGTTTGTTTGTTTGTTTATTGAGATACAGTGCAGACTTCTCTGTGGATTGTCACCTTGTCGTGGTGGAGAAGCTTGTGTGATCCTGAGATCCCGAGAGCAATGCCGTCTGGAGCTATGCTCCTGGTAGGGTCACCCATGGCGGTAAGGTCGAGGGTGAGGTCCCTGACAAAGAACAATCCAACCAAGACCTCAATGGTGGAACAGGCGGACGAAGTTACTTCGAACTCAACGGCTGTGAAGGCGGATGAAGGCTGCAACAAATCCATCAGCTCCACTCGTCGTGGTTTCCATGCCATTGGAATCAGCTGGTTGATTTGTGAAGTATCGTGTGCTTCTTGGAGTGCAACATCAAATACACGTTAAACAAATACACGCACAGGCGTCTTCACTCTGTGGGCCACTTCTTCAGAACGAAGACCATCATCCTCGACCTCGAGGGATAGCCACGACGACGATGACGGTGCAGAATAGGCTCTTCCAGCCCTTCAAGCCGCGCTGCCCAGCAACCCTTGTTTTAGTCCTGGCCTAATCACGGGACAATTTACAATGACTAATTAACCGACCAATTGGTACATCTGCAGACCAAGGCAGGAAACAAAAGTACCCAGAAGAAACCCTCGCAGTCACAGGGAGATGACTTCATGACTCTAGGTCACTTTGACAGGAAAGGCAACACAATGAATCACCTGGATGGACCAAAATTATCATGAGACTGTGCTGTGTCCCATGAAGGGCAATATAAGTTTGCCTGCCTCTGGACTGAAATTAGCTGTTGCTAATCCTGTCTTTTTCTGCATTTCTGAAGAAACTATTACAGTCTGTTTTCTTCCATATTTTACTTTCCATTTCCTTATCAGTGCCTTCGTTCTCCATTCCCAAATTCTGACATTTTTGAATCCTCAAGTATACTGCTTTATTGACAATAAAGCTTTTCCTTTGATTTAAAATGACCTGTAACTTCTGATCGTCACTTCAGCTGTTCGTTTTACTTTGCCACAATGGGATACATGCTGTATATATTTCTTGTAAACTTTGCATTAATTATTTAAAGTTTAACCATTTCTGGTGTTCTGACACATTGCAATTTCCCAATGTATTATAGCAAACTCATACCTGACCTTAGATGCTGGAAATCCATGCCTCTTCCCTTTGTAGTTTTCCTTATTCAGATTTTAGACCCTTGGTTTCATATTGAACTGAGCAATTCCATCATTATGTAAAACTCTTTCAAACTTTAATTTAATATCAGAGAATGTATACAGTATACAACCTGAAATTCTTACTCTTCACAGACATCCAAGAAACTAGAAACCACATGGAATGAATGATAGAAATATCAAAGCCCCAAAGCCCACCTTCCCCCCACCCTTTGCACAAGCAGCATCAAAAGAATTGACCGCACCCCCCACGCCTCCACCTTGCAAGCGATAACAGAAAGCCACCCATAGAGACCTTGATCCAGAGTCCATCAAAACTACAGTCCATAGCCCAGCACTTCGGTATCTCAGACAGACTCCCTCACCAGTGAGGGAGAGGGAGGTCACTCCTGCAACAACGAGGCCAGAGAGCAGCAGCTCGCTGTTCCAAAGTTACAGTAATATGATTATAGCGGTTACTTGAAAACTAACGAAAACCTTTGAAAGACTAAGCCAGCAGATCAACCCTGTATGACGCGCTTCCAAAATAACCAAGTTCCCAAGTCAAACAAGGTATTTTCAATCCTTTATTACAAAACCAGCAAAGACAAATGAGGCAGTAGTGATAAAAAACTAACAAAACTAAGTTAGCGGTATACTGATCTTAGCGTTCAAATCAGAGTATTTAAGTATCCCAATAACAACCCAATTAGCATAGTAAGCAATCAAACTAAATTAGCAGTCAACAAAAAAAATATAGTTTTCCATAGCTCAACCCCTCTCCACTAAACAACTAAGTGTGAATATGTAGCTATACTCATTTGCTACTGTCGCGCCCCAACCCACGTGACAAATTACCATAATAAACGCATCACAAACTAAAATACAGACAGAAAATCAATACATGACTCCAATGGACAGAAAATAGATACATGGCTCCTACAATGATGAAAATTCTCTAAATCTTCTTGACTATTAGACCTCAGTTAACTTCTTTCATTATACAAAAATTCGTTAAAATACCCAGATTCCTCATTGATCTGGGAAACCATCTCCTATATACAGTACTCGGTAAACCAGTCTCCACTCCACTGCTGTTGATCTTGTTTTACCCAGTCAATGTATAGATTAATATCACCCATAATTGGAATTTATGTATAATTATATCTACTTTCCCTATAATGGCACTAGTGTTTGGAGGCCTGTTAGATTCCCACATATATTTGTTTTCCTCTTACTGTTTTTTAGATCCACTCAAACTAATTCTGTATTTTATAAGATCCTCCTTCTGTCCCATTCATTAATATCAATACCACCCCAGCTTCTTCTCCATTTTGCCTACATCTTGTAAAAGTTAAGTGTCCTGGAATATTTCAATCCCACACTTGCTCACACTGAAACCACTTTTCTGAAATGGCAACTAGATTATATTCATTTATTTCAACCTACCTTGCTAATTCACCTAGCCTATCTTGTACATTCAGATAAAGGACGTGTCTTCTAACAAAACATAAATGCTCGTATGTGTACGCACAGTCCCCCGCCCCCCCCCCAGACAGACTCTCACTGTTATTATCCATTTTCCACCCTGCACTATTGCTTAGCCCTTTCACTTTAACTTTCCCCTCCTCGGTACAATCTACCCCCAACCTCCCCACAATTATTTAGTTGAAACCGTACCTACACCTAAAGCTGCTGGAAGAACTCAGCAGGTCAGGCAGCATCTTCTTCCAGCCCTGAAGAATGATCTCGGTCCGAAACGTCGACTGTTTATTTCCATAGATGCTGCCTGACCTGCCGAGTTCCTCCAGCATTTTGTTTGTGTTGTTTTGGATTTCCAGCATCTGCAGTCTTCCTTGTGTTTATGATTTGCTTCCCCAAAAGATAGCCAATTTACTTGGACACTGGACCATCCCTATTCTAATGAAGCTTATTCTAATGGAAAAACTCACTCTTCCACTAGTAAACTCACATTGCTTACAATGGATAAAGCTTCCAATGCCCTGGTTTTCCAGCTTCCTGGATTTTTTTCTTTCAATTTACCTACCTTCTGATATTTGTTTTTTCAGGTGAGTAATAGTTTTAAGTTATACCTGTCCTGTGAAGAACATGGCAAATATCCTTCTGACCTCAGATCAATTAACTCATTGGATGTTCAATCCCCAGACTAGTAGAGGAAGTGTCAAAGAGTGATGAGGTTTTGATGTAGGATAGAAATGGAGAATAGCCTCTTTTTCTCTTAACATCATGAATTATCTTTAAAGTTTTCGTCATTAACCTCCGAGAGGACCACAACCTTGTTGGGGTTTGGAGGCCTGTGTGCCTCAATGACCCGGAGAGCTGTGTTGGCTGGAGTCAGGGTCTTCATGCTTTGGCTCTTGGTGGGGTCACCCATGACAAACAAGTCACAGGGTAGAGGTCAGACTGAGAGTGGTCCACCGGTCCTCCAGGTTCGGGGGTTCAACTGCGGCTTGACAACTCTGACTGGTCAAACAAAACTGATATGGAAACAGCAATGAAGAATTCTTCTACATCTGTGTGCGACGGTATGGACAGAGACGGAGGACCTCCAATGCTGTCCTAAGCAACAGTGGCATAACAGGCAGTAAGTAAGTTTCCTCACTAAACTAGTCTATCAACAGAGAGAAACCTTGAGAAACGTGACGACCATTTGCAAGACCCTGAATGCACCGAATGGATAAAACCAGTCTTACTTTTATTTATTTATTAGGAAACAAAGTGGAATAGGCCCTTCCAGCCCTTCGAGCCACGCCACCCAGCAACCCCCTGACTTAGTCCAAATCACAAGACGGTTTACAATGACCAACTAACCTACCAACCCGGTATGTCTTTGGACTGTGGGAGGAAACCGGAGCACCCGGTGGAAACCCGCGCGGTCACAGGGAGAGCTAATGGCGGGAATCGAACCCGTGTCACCTGTAGTGTAAAGTGTTGTGCTAACCACTACGCTACCGTGCCACTGCATTCAGTGATCTTTTTTGTATAAGTGAAGTATTTAGATTGCAGGCTACATATAAAATCTAACATCTGATGCCTATCTGGAGGGTGTAGCCCTATATCGAACGGCTTGGCGTTTCTACCTCCCAAGTTCTGCAATATGTTTTGATCTAATCCTGCACTTACCTGCATGGACCTGCACTTTCCAGTAAGATAAAGAGGAACAGCTTTCCAACATAGGAAATCCTCAAGAGTATAAATGCATTTAATGTTTAGATAACAAATTCATCCTCCCAGGTATTTTCTTGGTTGAATGAAACTCAATGTGTGGGCAAATTTCATCATCATTTATCTGACTACCACCAGAAATAAAGAGCTCTTCTTTCAATGTCAAATTACTCACTACAAAGAGGCACACACCAATGAAGATAGGTTTAAAAATGGTTACTGTGGCAGTATTACATTCTTACCTTCTTAGAATTATATACATATATCTTTTTGCAATATGGGAGAATGAAAATAAACTGTATATTTCAACAGAAAAGTCAAGACTAACTCACCGTCCAGTCAAAGGACTTCTCTGTTCACTGTGCAATGTACGTACATTGATAACGTGTTTCTATTATTTACAAATCTGGCCATTATTGGCAAAATTACCTTTGGAAAGATGGTTGCAGGTCTTTAACCACTACGGTTTGTGCATTCAAGCTATCCCTCGATTCATATTAACACACACCAGTCCTCATCGAAAGATCAGAAGTGGAAATGCTAAGTAATTTCAGAATCAGAATCAGGTTTATTATCACCGGCATGTGTCGTGAAATTTGTTAACTCAGCAGCAGCAGTTAACATAATACAGAAGAGAAAAAAAAATAGATAAAATAAAATAATAATATTAAGTAAGTAAATCAATTACAGTATACATATATTGAATAGTTTTTTTTAATGCACAAAAAACAGAAATACTGTATATTAAAAAAGTGAGGTAGTGTCCAAGGGTTCAAAGTCCATTTAGGAATCGGATGGCAGAGGGGAAGAAGCTGTTCCTGAATCGCTGAGTGTGTGTCTTCAGGCTTCTGCACCTCTGTGGAAGAAAAATAGTAAGACATTGTGATGAACGTTAAGGGGTTAATGACCTTCTTCTAGATGTGAATTCGAAGGCTGTAGTCACTTATCTGCAGCTAATGTACACTGTGTGAGTGAGATGTGCTTTGTAGATGGGGTGGGAAAATAACTATGTCTGTTCTTCCTTGTTCTAAGAATCATCACACGTCTGCACTTGGGAAAGCCTGATAGACTGTCCTGAGAACTAACCATACCTAACTACAAGTAACTGACTCGCATACTCGCTTGTACTTTGAGAAAGAAGTGGTAACTTGTTTCTCTCAGGAATCATTGTTCCGTAATCTGCCCTAACACTGCAGGCAGAGTAACTTTTAAACTGATCGGTCTTTCAGGTTATCATCTAGAACGTGCTGTGAAACGTCTCTATTCTGTTTTGTGTGAGAAAGTGCTTTTCGTCACGTGTATTTTGACTATAAATAAGAGTGTAATCCATTGTTGAGCAGAGCTGCGGAATGCTGCTTTAGGAGTCTGAACTCTCCATGATATCATGTAATAAAACTCTTCAGTCTGAAACAACTCTCTGAGTCGGCCTGATCTATTCTGTCTGCTGCTCCTGTCATGTAGTTATCCACAACAACCTCCTACCTGATGGTAACAGTGAGAAAAGGGCATTCCCTGGGTGCTGGGGGTCCTTAATAATGGACGCTGCCTTTCTGAGATACCGCTCCCTGAAGTTGCCTGGGTACTTGGTAGGCTAGTACCCAAGATGGAGCTGACTAGATTTACAACCTTCTGCAGCTTCTTTCAGTCCTGTGCAGTAGCCCCCCCATACCGGACAGTGATGCAGCCTGTCAGAATGCTCTTCACGGTACAACTATAGAAGTTTTTGAGTGTATTTGTTGACATGCCAAATCTCTTCAAACTCCTAATGAAGTATAGCCGCTGTCTTGTCTTCTTTATAACTACATTGATATGTTGGGATCAGGTTAGATCCTCAGAGATCTTGACACCCAGGAACTTGAAGCTGCTCACTCTCTCCACTTCTGATCCCTCTATGAAGTCCACAATCAGCTCTTTCATCTTACTGACGTTGAGTGCCAGGTTGTTGCTGTGGCACCATTCCACTAGTTGGCATATCTCTCTCCTGTACACCCTCTTGTCACCACCTGAGATTCTACCAACAATGGTTGTATCGTCAGCAAATTTATAGATGGTATTTGAGGTATGCCTAGCCACACAGTTATGTGTATAGAGAGAGTAGAGCAGTGGGCTAAGCACACACACCTGAGGTGCACCAGCGTTGATCATCAGCGACGAGGATATGTTATCACCAATCTGCACAGATTGTGGTCTTCTGTTTGGGAAGTCCAGGATCCAATTGCAGAGGTGGGTACAGAGCCCCAGGTCCTGCAACTTCTCCATCAGGATTGTGGGAATGATGGTATTAACTGCTGAGCTACAGTCGATGAACAGCATCCTGACGTAGGTGTTTGTGTTGCCCAGGTGGTCTAAAGCTTCTGAGTGTCAACATCTTTTAGGATCTATCCTGGGCCCCATACATTGATGCAGTTACAAAGAAGGCACAACAGTTTGAGGAGATTTTGTACGTCACCAAGGACGCTCACAAATTTCTGCAGATGTACTGTTCAGAGCATTCTAATTGGCTGCATCACCATCCGGTATCGGGGGGGGGGGCCAATGCACAGGATTGAAGTAATCTGCAGAAAGTTGTGAACTCAGTCAGCTCCATCATGGGTGCCAGCCTCCCCAGCATCCAGGACACTTTCAAGGAGTGATGACTCAAAAAGGTGGCATCCATCATTAAGGATTCCCATCAGCCGGGACGTGTCCTCTTCTCATTGCTACCATCATGAAGGAGGTACAGGAGATTGAAGGCACACACTCAACACTTCAGGAATAGCTTACACAGAAATCTACAGCACATTACAGGCCCTTTGGCCCACAGTGTTGTGCTGGCCATATAACCCATTCTAGAAACTGCCTAAAATTTTCCTACTGCATAACCCACTATTTTTCTAAGCTTCATGTACCTATCTAAGAGTCTCTTAAAAGACCCTATTGTATCCATCTCTACCACCATCACTGGCAGTGCCACTACACTCTGTGTGAAAAACTTACCCCTGACATCCCCCTTGTACCTGCTTCCAAGCACCTTAAAACTATGACTCATCGTGTTAGCCATTTCAGCCCTGGGAAAAAGCCTCTGGCTATCCACACGTTCAATGCCTCTCATCATCTTATACACCTCTATAGGGTCACCTCTCATCCTCCGTCACTCCAACAAGAAAAGGCCAAGTTCATTCAACCTTTTCTCATAGGGCATGCTCTCCAATCCAGGCAACATTCTTGTAAATCTCCTCTGCGCTCTCTCTATACCATCCACATCCTTCCTGTAATGAGGTGACCAGAACTGAACACAGTACGCCAAGTGGGGTCTGACCAAGGTCTTATATAGCTGTAACATTACCTCATGGCTCTTGAACTCAATCTCATGGTTATTGAAGGCCAACGCACCATGTACTATCTTAACAACACTGTCAACCTGTGCAGCAGCTTTGAGTGTCCTATGGACATGGACCTCAAGATCTTTCTGATCCTCCACACTGTCAAGAGTCTTACCATTAATATTATCTTCTGTCTTCAAATTTGACCTATTGAAATGAACAACTTTACACTTATCTCAGTTGAACTCCATCTGCCACTTCTCAGCCCAGTTCTGCATCCTACCAATATCCCTCTGTAACCTCTGACAACCCTCCAGACTATCCACAACACCCCCAACTTTTGTGTCATCAGCAAACTTACTAACCCACCGTTCTACTTCCTCATCTAGGTCATTTATAAAAATCACAAAGAGGAGGGGTCCCAGAACAGATCCCTGCGGAACACCACTGGTCACCGACCTTCCTGCAGAATACAAACCATCTACAACCACTCTTTGCCTACTGTGGGCAAGCCAATTCTGGATCCACAAAGCAAGGTCTCCTTGGATCCCATGCCTCCTTACTTTCTGAATGAGCCTTGCATTGCCTTACTGAAATCCATATACACTACATCCACTGCTCTACCTTCATCAATGTGTTTTGTTACACCCTCAAAGAATTCAATCAGGTTTGTAAGGCACGACATGCCATTGACAAAGCTTCCTTCCTTCTGCCTTCAGATTTCTGAATGGACATTGAACCCATGTCACTACCTCACTGCTTTTTTTCTCTCATTTTGCACTACCTATTTAATTTAACTGTATAGATGTAGATATATATATATAGATATATATATACTGTAATTTACTGTTTTTATTATTATGTATTGCAATGTACTGCTTTCACATAACAACAAATTTCATGACATGTGCCAATAATATTAAACCTGATTCTGATTCTGAAGAGAAAATTTGAGGATTATAACCAAGCAACAGCAATGGAATAACAATATAGCCTCTAGTGCAGATGTCAGAGTAACCTGGTGAGGAATTTCCGCGAGGTGCTCCTGTGTACCTGCTGCCTTTGACCTTTGGCGGAGGCTGTGGAATGTCAAGAATTGGTGATTGGACTCTTTTTTTTTGTTGGAGATTATTATAATTTTTAGTCTGTGGATCGTTTGCCATTTAAGAGCATCCCTGAATGTTATCTGGGTCTCAGTGCATCTAAGACAGAAGATTGAGTATCTGAGGAGCTTTTCCACCGTGTTTCCTATTGACTTGACTGTTACCATGCCAACCATGGTGGTCACCCTCTCTCTGCACCTGGAATGCAGTTCTCTTGATGTTCAGTTTGGACTAAGCCCATCACGAGCTCTGGGCTAAGTGTTCCCGGCAGAATCTATACACAGCATTAGTGACCAGCTTTTTTTTTAAAAGAGTAGCTTTATTTGTCACATGACAATGAAGACATCAAAACATAGAGAGAAAGGTGTCATTTACTTCAAACCGAATAAGCGGGTATTGAGCAAGTGACGCCAGGCTCTGGTGCCAACATGGTATGCCCTCAGCTCACCAGCCCTATCCGTATATCGTTGGAAGGTGAGAGGAAACCATGAGACCAGCCAGTGGAAAACCACGCACTCACGGGAAGAGCATGCAAGTTTCTTACAGCCAGTGGTGGGAATTGAGCGCCAATTGGTGATCACTGGCGCCATAATAGCGTTTCGCTAATGTGCCACCATGCCAATATTGGCAAACCAATCCCGATAGAAAGCACTGTCAATCCCATTTTACATCAGTTTATTGACAAATGATAAAATGTAATTATCAAATAAAATAATGTTTATTTGTGCTGGATGCACCTGAGCTAATTTTCACCCTGACGATATATTTCTTTTCATTCCTCTCCGTGCCTTGTGGCGCATCGGGCGGCTACTGGCCGTTTCTTTAGCATTTGTCTGTTTTTAACAAGGCTGAGTCACTAGCTCGATGCTCAACCCAGCACGGATGGAAAGCATGCAAGGAGCCGGCCGGATTCGAACCAGGGACCACTCACTTCGAAGTCCGGTGCGGATGCCACTACACCTCCGGCTGGCTTTGACGAGATATTGTCATTCTGCAACTGAGCTGGAGCAGTCTGGCCAGAGGCAAGATGAACTCTGCAGCACTGGTCCAGCATACTGCATGTGATACTTTATCAGGTTTCATAACTTCGGCATTTCCTGACATCACATACTGTACAGTGAAATTAATTACCAAAAGGATTATAAGCTCTTAGGAATAGATCAAGACCTGCCACTTCTGATTTAAAATAGTTTCCAAGTCTCCAGTCTTGTTTTCTACTGTCAAGGGTTTTGAATGGACATTGAGCAAGTGGAATAAGAGCACAAAATGACCCATCAACATTTTCCAAACTTGTGCTCATTCAGTGTCTGAGAAATACAATGGATTTGAGTTAATTGGGACACATTGGGTACATTTTGGCCCAATTAAGCAGCTGCCCCATTTAGCTGAAGTTTCATGGAAATAGTTAAAAGATATAGAGTGAAAAAGACAAAATGAGTAACAAATAATGTATTTAAGTGAAATACAGAACAAATTAGAACACTACCAATACTACTACAAAACTATAAAACTGTGTATTAGTTCCTAATAGTTATCGACAGAGGAATTAATCCAATGAACAAAGTCAACATGGACACCTAGTACCTTCATACAATGCTATCAATATTTGCATCCTCCAAACCTTCATTTTCATTCAAAATGACTGTCAATACCATCAAATTCTTGGTAGTTTCTGACTTGTTGAAGTAGTGAAATCATTTCATTTTCACTCCCGGTCATTTCTGGCATCTCTAAGCCTGAATGCTTGAAACCGCAGTGAGCAAAACAGTTCCAAGTTGTCTTACTGCTTATTTCTCGCCAACTATCAATGACAAAAATCACTGCTTTTTGAGTACAAACGCTCGCAACTGATGCTGTTTTAAAAAGCTGTTCACTCTAAGCACGGTGTTGTGACTACTGGCCACACAAGCGCACACCACTGACACTAGTCAGAACTTGTTCAGCAGCAGTCTCCTGTCCCAGTTAAGCAGCATAGTACCCTAACTAAACAAAGGGAATCCTGGCAATTTTCTTGATTAGTTTTTGTTCTTTAATTTTTTTCCCATATAAGTGACTGTCCTGATTAACCAATGGCCCAATTAGCTGGAATCCACTGTATAAAGGGAAACTTTAAAGCATTCTACAATTCTTTCTGTTTGAAGAAAGTACTACCCTACTATAACCTAAATACTTTGCAGTTCTGCAGTTCAGATAAGCAATCGCCATTGTTTGTAATGACAGTTATCACCCAGCTATCTGAGCAAGATATCACTGGTTCACTAGAGGCTTGCAACAGCCAGATTACTATCCAGTGACTGAATTACTGATATTGGCTAGCAAGGACAACCATTGAAGCATTATCAACACTGGCATTTGGTGATTGTTCAGTATTTAGATTGCTCTGTAATCTAAAGAATTGCAAGGTTCTTTGATAGTCAACATCAATTAAAAATAAAACACTCAAACACACTTCTTTTATCTGTAAGTATCTGATTAGAGTCAGCTTTGGAATATTTATATTTCGTCATGAAAGTTTATTGATGGTTTGTCCCAAATCAGGAGGGAAACGAAGCAGAAAGTTAAAGGTTAGTGTGAGTGGCATTTTAAAAAAAGTCATTGTGGACACTATCCAACCAGCAAACTGCCTTTTCCGAAAGCTCCCTTCGGGAAAGCACTATAGGGCTATTTAAGCAAAAAATTCACACTATCTTAAAAGTTTCTTCCCCTGTGCAAACCATCAACCATTCTAGTTAGCCCTTTCCCCCACCCCCTTTATTGCCTCAGTCACTGCACAGGACTCTATTCAATTTCCAACCACTTTTCATAATAGTTTACATTGTAAATATACTATATTCTGGCATTTATACACTGATACACATTTTATTCCATATCCATACTTCTAACATTATTTTATTTAATTATTTATTCTTTATAATTGTTGAATGTTGGGTCTTTTTTCAATGCATGTCCTGCCAACAGCAAATTCCTAACACATGTAAACGTAGATGATGAATAAAACCCTTGATGAAATGAACAAAACATGAAACGAAGCCAAGAGCAAACAGGGCCTCAGCACAGAAAATTGTTAAGAAGCATATTTAAAGGCAATATAGAAATATAGAAAACCTGCAGCACGATACAGGCCCTTCGGCCCACAAAGCTGTGCTGAACATGTCCTTACCTTAGAAATTACCTACGGTTACCCATAGCCCTCTCTTTTTCTAAGCTCCATGTACCTGTCCAAGAGTCTCTTAAAAGACCCTATCATATCCACCTCCACATCTAAATCTGCTCTGCATCCAGAACAAAATGACACATTGGCCTACATAAATTAAAGTATTGAGTACAGGAGATGGGATGTTATGTTGAAGTTGTATAAGACATTGGTGAGGCCTAATTTGGAGTGTTGTGTGCAGTCTTGTTTACCTACAGGAAAGATGTAAACAAGGTTGAAAGAGCACAGAGAAAATTTACAAGGATGTTACTGGGTCTGAAGGACCTGAGTTACAAGGAAAGGTAGAGTCGGTTAGGACTTTATTCCTTGGAACGTAGAAAATTGAGGAGAGATTTAATAGAGATATACAAAATTATAGAAACATAGAAAACCTACAGCACAATACAGGCCCTTTGGCCTACAATGCTGTGCCAAACATGTATTTACTTCAGAAATTAACTAGGGTTACCCATAGCCCTCTAGTTTTCTCGGGGTATCGATCGGGTAAATGCAAGCGGGCTTTTTCCACCGAGGTTGGGTGAAACTATATCTAGAGGTCATGGGTTAAGGGTGCAAGGTGAAAAGTTTTAAGGGGAACATGCAGGGAAACTTCTTCACTCAGAAGGTCATGAGAGTGTGGAACGAGCTGCCAATGCAAGTGGTGCATGGAAACTCAATTTCAACGTTTAAGAGAAGTTTGCATTGGTACATGGATGGTAGGGATATGGAGGGCTACGGTCCCAGAGCTGGTCAGTGGGAGTAGGCAGTTAATGTAGCACATTAAGGTAGAGTGACTGCCTTATTCCAGCAACTGTTTTAAAAAATCCCATACACAACATGTAAGCATCCATGTTTGGCAAGTCCTGGGGTCGAGTCTCGAAAGTCAAACCCGTGATCAGCAAGTTCTAGGGTTAATAACCAGAGGTTAGCAAAGTCTGGCAGGGGGTGGGGCGTAAAGCTAAAGATTGAAGTTCAGAGCTCAGCAGGTCCAGAGGTAGAAAGCTAGAAAGATTGAAGACCCAAGTTGGTGATTCCAGAGGTTAAGTCTGTGAGTCAAAGTTCAAAGTTCAAAGTACATTTGTTCCAAGGTTGTCAAGCTGAGGAGTGGTAGTGGGGACAAGCTCCCACTACTAAAAATTCTCCTCACGGCATACACCTCAAATAGCCCCTGACAACAAAGTCCAACTCCTGGCCTTCTCATGTGGCTTAGCCTCTCAGCCCAGCGGAACTGTTTTTACTGACAGGAGAAGGGGCGAAGGCAGGTCCTGGCGCCTTAAAACCAGTGCTTCGGATAGATGGAGCTCGTCAGCCTGGGAAGGCAGTCCATCTAAGAGAGGGAAAATTCTGATTTCAAACCTCCACTGCCTTGCAGCCATACTCACTCATGGGAAAGGCTTCGGGAGTAAACCCTGAGGACAAATCCAGGGCTGGAGTCCCTAAGGCAGTCCGACGTTGCCTTCAACCTCGTTCTGGCAACTCCTGCGATGACACTGGTGCCAAGCTGTATCGGCCCTAGTGCCCTTCCCTTGGACAACATCGGTGGCGTGGAGAGGGGAGACTTGCAGCATGGGCAACTGCCGGTCTTCCATACAACCTTTGCGCCCTGGAGAGACTGAAGCAAGACTTTCCAGGCGCAGATCCATGGTCTCGCGAGACTAACGGATGCCATCCAGTGTATGTATGCAGTATACAACCCTGAGATCTGTCTTCCCACAGACAGCCGCAAAACAAAGAAACACCGTTCAAAGAAAACATCAAACACCCAACTAGCAAAGAAAAAAGAACAAGTTGCACAACGGCAGAAAACGAGCGAACAACACAGATATAAAACATCAAACCACAGAGTCCTCGACACTGTCTAGGAATGTTCAGTTTAGATCAGTTCAGTTCAATTTTGCGCCGTGCTGTTCATTGACTGCCGGCCGTAGAGCCAGTCCGCCCCAATCACATGAAATAGCAATAAAGAAAGGAGGAACCAGAAACTGCAGAGTCCTCTAAAAATGAGTCCAATCCACAAACCACAGTGATCAAACCTTGCCCCACATCTAAGAATCAAGACTCCTGCATCTTCCTCCAGTAGCAGTTAGCAAGAGGGAGAGGGGGACTAGCCAAATGTAGGCACTCTCATCCTCGCTGATGTCCATCTTGCTCGATGCTTCAACTGGTCAAGAATTGGAGCTGATCGTGGGTTCGCGCTCTGCCATGAGGCCGCACACTCCGTTCTCAACGTTGCTATCAACCACGTGGACAGCAAATGCCCACTCAGCCCTAAAATGTGAATTGCAGGCTCCAATCACACACAGATTAGTATAGTCATAGTCATACTTTATTGATCCCGAGGGAAATTGGGCTTTGTTACAGTTGCACCAACCAAGAATAGAGTATAAATATAGCAATATAAAACCATAAATAATTAAATAATAATATGTAAATTATGCCAGATGGAAATAAGTCCAGGACCAGCCTATTGGCTCAGGGCGTCTGACCCTCCAAGGGAGGAGTTGTAAAGTTTGATGGCCACAGGCAGGAATGACTTCCTATGACGCTCTGTGCTGCATCTCGGTGGAATGAGTCTCTGGCTGAATGTACTCCTGTGCCCACCCAGTCCATTATGTAGTGGATGGGAGACATTGTCCAAGATGGCATGCAACTTGGACAGCATCCTCTTTTCAGACACCACCGTCAGAGAGTCCAGTTCCATCCCCACAACATCACTGGCCTCACGAATGAAGAAGCAGAAGTATATTTAAAAGAAAAAGTAGTTTTGCAAACTGTCTGCAGGAGGTCGCCATTAGTTGCGTTGGTCGCTGGTGTTATCTTGCCCAGTGGGGGTCCTGCTGGAAGTTAGAGACCTGATGTCCGTGAGCCTGAGAGTCTGCGACTAAGGACTGGAGGTGTGGAGGTAGCCTTTCCTAGAGTTAAAAGTGCGTGTGTGTGTGTGTGTTTCTTTCCTGTTGTGGTCTTGTTTTGATTTATTGGTATTGTAGGTTCTTGTGTTGCTTTGTACTGCTTTCTGCTGAACATTCTCGGTGTGCTACCTTGGCACCTGGAAGCGTTCCAACGCTTGTGGTCTGCCCCCGGCACATCCTTGGGTGTGTCAGCTGTTAACACAAATGGTGCATTTCACTGTGTATTTCCATGTACATGCGATACATAAATCTGAATCAGACGTAGCTAGTTTGTGGTGGCTTCTGCAAAATTACATTGGCCAGAAAAGAGGAAGAATTTGATTATATCCTTTGAATTTTCCAGTAAGATTATCAGCTCCCTTCTGAATGAACACGCAGGACCAGCACTAATGTTTAATGATAATCGACAGGGTTTTGCTTTCTTTCCTGGCTTCCACAGCAACATCAACAACTTCTATTTACACAGTGTCTTGAACATAGCAAAACATTCCAAAGTGCTTAAAAAAGAGCATTGACAAACAAAACTGATGAAAAGGTAGTAAATCGAAAACTTGGTTGAAGGGTTAGATGTTAAGGAGTATTCTAAGTGTGGTGTGAGAAATAACCACAGTGCCGCAGTGAACCTGATGCCCAAGGAGCTCAGGTACTCAATAGCGAAAGTTGAAAAGGCTCCAGTAGGCTAAGCTGCAGTATCCAAAATTCCAAAATCCCAAATCCGAAGATTTTTTGAGCGCTGGCATGATGTCACTAATGGAAAATCCCACAACGCAGTGGGAAGGTTCCCAGACGATACACAGGTCTCTGAACACCACAGGCAGTTCGGAGGAGTGACCTCACTTATGTAATGAACAGAAGTTCATGAAAAATAGAAAAAAGACTGAATATAGCCAAAAATGAAGATCTCGAGATTGTACTGGAAGAGTGGATTCGTCAGCTTCAGAGTGAACATCTGCTGCTTAACGGTGTGCTGATCATGAAACAGGCAAAGATGTATCACGACAAACTGAAAATTGAAGGTAGTTGTGAATATTCAGCAGGCTGGTTGCAGAAATTTAAGAAAAGGCACGGCATTAAATATTTAAAGATTAGTGGTGATAAAGCATCTGCTGATCTCAAGCAGCAGAGAAATTCATTGATGAGTTTGCCAAGACTGTTGCTGATGAAAATCTAACACACTGAATGGCTACATCAGTACAGATGTGTGATGAACGAGGGTAAGACAAAGACTGCTTACTGGTAGCACATAAGTTCAGTGTCAGAAATTATGACAATCCCAACCCATCTCATTATATATTCCAAAATCCAAAAAAAATCTGAAATCCAAAGCACTTCTGGCCCCAAGCATTTCAAATAAGGGATACTCAACTTGCATCAGTGAATATTTTGAGGGAAGAGGTGCACTAATCCCAATGATAGCTGGACTGAGTCAGAACAGGAAGCTGGATCTTCAACTTCCTCACAGACAGGACCCAGGCTGTTAAAATAGGGGACAAGCTCACCTCTACAATCTCTCTGAGCACCGGTGCCCCACAAGGCTGTGTACTCAGCCCCCTGATGTACTCACTGTACACCCATGATTGTGTAGCCAAGTTTCCATCAAACTCAATATATAAGTTTGCTGATGACACAACAATTGTAGGCCGTATCCCAGGTAATGATGAGTTTGAGTACAGAGAGGAAATTAAGAACCTGGTGGCATGGTGCGAAGACAATAACCTATCCCTCAATGTCAGCAAGGTGAAGGAATTGGTTGTTGACTTCAGAAGGAGTAGCAGACCGCATGACCCCATTTACATCGGTGGTGCGCAAGTGGAACAGGTCAAAAGCTTTAAGTTCCTCAGGGTCAATATCACAAATGACCTGACTTGGTCCAACCAAGCAGAGTCCACTGCCAAGAAGGCCCACCAGCACCTTTACATCCTGAGGAAGCTAAGGAAATTTGGCCTGTCCCCTAAAACCCTCACTAATTTTTATAGATGCACCGTAGAAAGCATTCTTCTGGGGTGCATCACAACCTGGTTTTTAAGTTGTCCTGTCCAAGACCGGAAGAAGCTGCAGAAGATAGTGAACACAGCCCAGCACATCACACAAACCAATCTTCCGTCCTTGGACTCACTTTACACCACACGCTGTCGGAGCAGTGCTGCCAGGATAATCAAGGACACGATCCACCCAGCCAACACACTTTTCGTCCCTCTTCCCTCCGGGAGAAGGCTCAGGAGCTTGAAGACTCGTACGGCCAGATTTGGGAACAGCTTCTTTCCAACTGTGATAAGACTGCTGAACAGATCCTGACCCGGATCTGGGCCGTACCCTCCAAATATCCGGACATGCCTCTCGATTTTTTCGCACTACCTTACTTTCCCTTTTCTATTTTCTGTTTATGATTTATAATTTAATTTTTTAATATTTACTATCAATTTGTACTCCAGGGAGCACGAAGAGCAGAATCAAATATCGCTGTGATGATTGTATGCTCTAGTATCAATTGTTTGGCGACAATAAAGTATATTTTCTCCATTTTGAATCCTAACCAGTTCACATTGCATGTCTATTTTAAAGCATCGTCCTCTTAGCTCTTTTTAATTATATTTCAACACTGTACAACTTCTATGTCAAGTATTTAATCGATGTAAGGAGTTTATGATGTAATAAGAAAGATTGAAATTAAAGGTTTGAACACCAACAAAGTATAAATCTTTGATCAACAAACAAATTCTTAATTTAGGTGACATTTTCCAACTAAAAGGATGAATAGAGGAATCTAGTGAAGGGTAATTTAAGGCTTTTCATCTGCTGTGTAATTTTGAACAGCAGTAAACTGACATTTTGCCAAATTGAATAATGCAATCAAAGCAAACAGGGTTGTTATCTGCTGTAACTCTCAACTCTGTTCATTGGGAATGCATCAGCCTTGAGCTCATTAATACCTGTTTCAAAAACAAACAGAAATTTGAAAATAGAAAGAGCAAAAAAATAGGAATTTTGGGATTACACAAAACAAAATGCTGGAGGAACCCTGTAGGTCCAGGAGTGTCAATGCAAGGGAATAAACAGTTGATTTATCGAGCTGAGATCCTTCATCATGATACACTTTGGGAGTTAACCAATCAAAGTTCAACAAGTATCAATTAACATTCCAAAAGGCAAATATTATAGAATATAAGGAGATAGGAACAAAACAGATCATTTAGAGTTACAAAAAAATTGATCTGCCAGCTTAGTCATTAACAAACTCCATTTAAATTTTTTCTACTTCTTTTCCTTAACAAAATTCAATCAAAGCATTCCAAATTTAAGATTAATCATTAATCCAGAACCACTTGCTGCTTGTACGTCAAGTCAAGTTCAAGTTGGTTACGAATACCCATGAATACAGCCAAATAAAACAGTGTTTCTCTGGGGCCAAGGTACAAAACACAGTACCAACAGTCATACACAGCACAAGGCACATATAGCACGTATGAGACAGCAGTAAACATACAGTCACACACACAAGATCTATATAATTTAGCCCAATACTCTGAGTGACATGACCTGCAGATTGATGGTGCATGGGTGCTTTCTGCAAAGAAAAGCTGTTCTCAACAGTCTGCAGATGAAGGAACGCACACACGCAATCCAGCTTGTCTTCTACCAAGCAAACGCAGGAGCACCAGCCCCAATCCAACATGGACAACGTATCACACCGCCTCCGGCATCTCCCCTCCTGGACTGCTGCATGGGCAAGCCCGGAGCGTGAGGCCTAGTGCTCACTACAGCCGCATCCACACAGCTCCCCTGCCATCAATCTTGCTAATAAACCAGAAGTTTTCCAAATTTCTACACTCTCTGTATACATAAAGATTGTCTGAAAATAGTTTTGAAAGGTCTGGTTTTAATCTTTAAACCATACTCCTATTCCATATCACTCCAACCAGAGGAAATAGCTTTTCTCCATGCCATTTCATTAGACTATAAGACATAGAAGCAGAATTAGGCCATTTGGCCCATCGAGTCTGCCCTGCTATTTCATCATGGCTGATCCATTTCCCTCTTCTCCCTGTAATTTTCCATGCCCTGACTAATCAAGAACCTATTAACTTCAGCCTTAAATACACCCAATGACCTCACCTTCACAGCCATCTGTGGCAACAAATTCCACAGATTCAGCACCCTCTGGCTAAAAAAATTCCTCCTTGACTCCGTTCTAAATGATCATCCCTATATTCTGAGACTGTGCCCTCTGGTCCTGCACTCCCCCACTATAGGAACTATCCTTTCCATATCCACTCTATCTGGGTCTTTCAACATTTGATAGGTTTCAATGAAATCCTGCCCCCCCATTCTTCAAGTACTGACGCAAAATCATCAGAAGCTCCTCCTACGATAACCCTTTCATTCCCAAAATCATTCTCGTGAACTTTATCCGACCCCTCTCCAATGTCACCCATGTCAGTATATCCTTCCTTAGATAAGTGGCACACAGTTCTCAAAGTGAGGCCTCATCTGTGCCTTATAAAGCCTCAGCATTACATCCTTGTTTTTATATTCTCGTTCTCTTGAAATGTATGCTAATATTACAATTGCCTTCCTCCCGGGAGGGGGGAGAAGATGGCGGCGCGATGACAGCGTGCGCGGCCACTTCAGTGATGAATATCTGTTATTTGTCAAGTAGGGGATCGTGCACAATCTTGATTTGATGGAGACAGATGTGAGAGCACAGCGGAACAATTGGAAAACTTCTGCTTTGCTACTGCTGCTACTGTGTGGTAACCGGAATCTCTGGAGCTGAAGGCCTCAAAATCCTCGGCTTTGCGTGTTTCAGCGGCCGGGGAGAGGTCGAAGGCGCTCGGCAGAGGATGGTTCTCAGGAGGCTGTATCGGAGAGGCTGCTCGGAAGCTCGGAGTTTTCGGATGGATGGACTCAGTGTCGGCTGGGGTCGGCTGCTTTCAAGGTACCGGCAAGTTGACAGTGCCTGGAGGTTTATGGCAGGGAGTTTCTCCCTTTTGCTGCCGCTGTCGGGGACTCAGGAGTTGATCAACTTGGGACTTGGAGACTTTTTTTTACTGTGCCTATGGACTGTTCTTCATCAAATTAAGGTATTGCTTTGCATTGCTGTAACTATATGTTATAATTATGTGGTTCTGTCAGTGTTAGTCTTTGGTCTGTCTTGTTTTCTGTGATATCACTCCGGAGAAACATTGTATCATTTCTTAATGCATGTATGCATTTCTAAATGACAATAAAAGAGGACTGAGTGTTCTCATAATCTAATCTCCCCACTGACTCAGCCTGCAAGGTAACCTTTAGGGAATCTTGTACGAGAGTCCCTTTGCACCTCAAAATTTTCAGTTTTCTTCCTGTTTAGAAAATAATCAATGCTTTCATTCCTTCTACCAAAGTGCGTGATCGTACATTTCCTAACGCTGTATTCCATCTGCCATTTGTTTGCCCATTCTCCTGATCTGTCTGTTGTTCTGCATCCATCCTGCCCTCTCAACACTATTTGCCCTCCAGCTATCTTCATATCATCTGCAAACCTGGCCACAAAGCCATCAATCTTGCCATCCAAATCATTGACATATAATGCAAAAAGATGAGGTCCCGACACTGACTCTTGCAGAATACCACTAGTCACTGGTAGCCAACCAGAAAAGGCTTACATTACTCCCACTCTTTGCCTCCTGCCAATCAGCCACTCCTCTGTCCATGCTAGTGTCTTTCCTGTAATGCTATGGACTCTTATCTTGTTTAGCAACCTCATGTGTGGCACCTTGTCAAAGTCCTTCTGAAAATCCAAGTACACAACATCCACCAATTCTTCTTGGTCTATACTGCTCGTTATTTCCTCAAAGAATTCCAACAGGTTTGTAATGCAAGATTTTCCCTTAAAGAAACCATTATGGCTTTGGCCTGTTTTATCATTTGCCTCCAAGTACCCGAGAATTCCTCCTTACCAGGCGACTCCAGCATCTTCCCAACCACTGAGGTCAGGCTAACTGGCCAATAATTTTCCTTCTTCTGCCTCCTTCCTATTATGAGCCCTTTTGGCCACTTTGTAGTTGCCTCCACTACCACCAAGAAATTTGGGCCCATGAATGGTCTGTCAAATTCCACAGGAATCCTCTGCCAGGGCAATGCAAACCATTCCAAGAGATGGAAAGTCACTGCTCTTGGCACCTTCTGGAAGTGTTGCCATCTAAAACAGTGTGTAGCAAACTGCTCGATCTGCTGATCTATCGCAAGCCACCAGACAAAGCTTCAAGCCAATGCTTTCATTTTGACAATGCCTGAATGTAGCTTCTCCAGCAGTTAGGCTCACAGCTTGTAAGGTACACCAGCTCTCAATCCCCACATAAGCAACCTCCGTCAAGGGCAAGTTCATCTCGGCTCTGGTAAAAAAGGGCAAATTTCTGCTGCGCATTTCAGCTATTGAGGTGCCATGTAGACCTGAGATAGTGTGGGGTCTTTCTTGGTTTCCCTTTGGATCACATCTACTGTAACTGGGAGACTTTCAATGTGCATTACGTAAGACGGGTGTGACCACAGTGAGACACAGGTACACCACAGGGTCGTGTATTGAGTCCCATACTCTACTCCCTTTTCACTTACGACTGTGTACCTCCATTTAACACCAATACCATTGTCAGATTCGCAGACAACACAACAGTGATCGGGTTGATCTCCAACAGAGACGAATCAGTGTACAGAGCAGAGGTACCGAATTTAGTGAGCGGGTGCGCAGGGAACAACTTGTCTCTGAATACAGCAAAGACTAAGGATCTAATTATCAATTTCAGAAAGTCACGGGATGACGAGTACGCTCCAGTCTACATTAACGGAGACATAATGGAGAGAGTGTCCAGTTTCAGGTTTCTGGGAATACATATCTCAGAACCTTACATGGTCCCTAACACCACAACAATAGTTAAGAAAGCACAACAACGCTTGTTTTTCCTCAGGACGCTGAAGAGAGCTGGTCTACTTGAACAGATGCTGGTGACCTTTTACCGCTGCACCATAGAGAGCATCTTAACATACTGCATCTCTGTGTGGTATCTCAGTTGTACAGCAGCTGATAGGAAAGCACTTCAGCGGGTCGTCTCTAGCGCACAGAAGATCATCGGGACACAGCTCCCAGCCCTGGAGGACACCTACAGCTCTCGCTGCCTAAGGAAAGCTACAAGCATCTGTAAGGACAATACACACCCATGCAATCATCTGCTTGAACTTCTTCCATCCGGCAGACGTTATAAGATTTTCTATGCCCTCACTTCCAGACTGAAAAATAACCTTTTCCCCAGAGCTATAATTGCTCTGAACCAATCGATCAAGCATAATCCATAAATTGCTATATTGCTACTTTAATACTGGTTTTATGGCTGTCATGCAACTGAGTTGTGCTTTTGTACTGCTGGACGTTGCTTATACTGGCTGGTTACTTGATTTTATTTATTGTTTATTTATTTTATTTGTTGTTTTATAGCATTGAGTATGAGAGTTGCAAACTCATTTTCGCTGTACTGGTGCATGACAAATTGTACTATGCAATGACAATAAAGATATTTCATTTTCATTTCATGCTTGGTTTAAAGATCTTACACGTTGCGTTGTACACCAAGCCCAATTCATCTAATCTTTTTAACACTGTCTTGCGATTTTGAAGATGTTCCTTGTCATCCTTACCAGTAACAATGATGTCATCCAGCTAAAGCTGAGGGTCTGGACAAACTTGCAGCTGCTGGTCCATAGTTTTCAGCCAGAGTGCAGGTGCAGGTGCTGCTACAAAAATAAGCCTATTATAGCGATAAAGCCGTTTGTCACCTCTTTCTAAAGATTTGATTTCATTATTTTACCAACAGAACCACACCACCCCTTTGGCTTACCTGCCTGTCTTTTTAATATAATGTGTATCCTTGGGTGTTATGCTCCCAACAATAATCTTATTTCAGCCACACCTCAGTGATGCCCACAATGTCACACTGGCCAATCTCTAACTGCGCTACAAAGTCATCTACCTTATTCCATATACTATGTGTATTCAAATATAACACCATCTGTCCTATAATAGTTTACATATTGGCTTGCAATAAATCATTAAACAGAGAGGACACATAAGAAGATCACCAACTCTTTGCAATCTAAACTTACTTAACTATATCAGGTTATTTGCCGAATACATTATAAGACAGAATTAGACCTGTCAGCCTACCAAGTCTGCTTCGCCATTCAATCATGGCTAATTTCCCTCTCAACGCCATTTTCCTGCCTTCTCCCTGTAACCTTTCATGCTGTTACAAATCAAGAACCTATCAACCTCTGTTTTAAATCTACGCAGTGACTTGGCCTCCACAACTGTGGCATCGAATTCCATAGGTTCTCAATAATTATACACAAAGTAAATTATTTTTGTAACACCATATGTAAAATCTGTGCCTCATTAACTCTGCAATACCTGTGTCAGGCTGCTGTTCATTGTTAACAGACCAGCATTCAACACCATCATCCCCTCAGTACTAAACAACAAGCTTCAGAACCTGGACCTCTGTACCTCTTTCTACATCTGCATATTTGACTTCCTCATTGGGAGACCACAGTGGTGTAGATCAGAAATAGCATCTCCTCTTCGCTAACAATCAACACTAGTGCACGTCAGGGTGCGTGCTTAGCCCGCTGCTCTTTCTATATCAAGGACTGTGTGGCGAAGCTTAGCTCAAACGCCATCTATAAGTTCGCTGATGACAGAACAGTTGCTGGCAGGATCTCAGATGGTGACGAGGGGGTGTACAGGAGTGAGATATCAGCTGGTCCAGCAACAATCTTGCGCTCAATGTCAGTAAGACCAAGGAATTGATTGTGGACTTCTGGAAGGGGAAATCGAAGGAACACGCACCGGTCCTCATCGATGAATCAGCAGTGGAAAGCGTGAGCAATTTCAAGTTTCTGGGTGTCAACGTCTCTGAAGATCAATCCTGGGCCCAACATACTGATGCAGTTATGAAGAAAGTGTGCCAGCAATTATATTTAGTAAGAGTTTGGGCAGATTAGCACTGAGTACAGGAGTGAATCAATAGTGGAGAGAATGAGCAATTTCAAATTCCTGGATCTCTGAGGGCCTAACCTGGTCCCAATATACTGATGCAGCTATAAAGAAAGCAAGACAGCAGCTATATTTCATCAGGAGTTTGAGGAGATTTGGATTGTCACCTAAAACTCTGGAAAATCTCTACAGATGTACCATGGAGAACATTCTAACACATTGCATCACTGTCTAGTATTGGGGGGGAGGGGTCGCTACTACACAGGATCCAAAGAAGCGACAGAAAGTTGTAAAATTAATCAGCTCCATCGTGTGTACTAACCTCTGTAGTATCCAAGAAATCCTCAAGGAGCGGTGCCTCAGAAAGGCAGAGTCGATTACTAAAGACCCTCTTCACCCAGGACATGCCCTCTTCCCATTGCTACCATCAGGAAGGAGGTACAGAAGCCTGAAAGCACACACTCAGTGATTCAGGAACAGCTTCTTCTCCTCTGCTATCCTATTCCTAAATTTCTAAATGGACATTGAAGCCATGGACACTATCCCACTTTTTTCCGTTTTGCACTATTTTTAATTTAACTATTTAATATACATACACTGTACTGTAAACACTTACAACACGCTGGAGGAACTCAGCTGGTCGGGCAGCATCCGTGGAAACGATGAGTCCACGTTTCGGGCCGGAACCCTTCATCAGGACTGTAGGGGGAAGGGGCAGAGGCCCTATAAAGAAGGTGGGGGGAGGGTGAGAAAGAGAAGGCTGGTAGGTTCCAGGTGAAAAACCAGTAAGGGGAAAGGTAAAGGGGTGGGGAGGGGAAGCAGGGAGGTGATAGGCAGGAAAGGTGAAGAAGGAATAGGGGAAAGCACACTGGGTAGTAGAAGGAGGTGGAAACGTGAGGGAGGTGATAGGCAGCTGGGGAGGGGCAGAGTGAAATAGAGATAGGGGAAGGGAGGGGGAGTATACTGTATATACTTGCTGTAATTGATCTTTTTTCTCTATTTGTCATGTATTGCATTGAACTGCTGACATTAAGTGAACAAATTTCACTACATATGCCGGTGATATTAAATCTAATTCTGATTCTGAGACTCAGTATGTCACCAAAGACGCCGGTAAATTTCTAAGGATGTACCATGAAGAGCATCCTGACTGGTTACTTCACCATCAGGAATGGAGGCACCAAAGCAAAGGATCAGAAAAACCTAAAGACCAGGGGTTGCCAACCTTCCTACTGCCGTGGAGCCTTACCATTAACCGAGGGGTCTGCGGACCGTGGCTTAGGAACCCCTGCTCTAGGTGTTTGTAAGCTCTGTCATGGGCCCCCCCTCCCCACTATCGAGGAAACCTTCAAAACTCAATGCCTCAGGAAGGCTGCATCTGTCCCTGGGGACCCCACCATCCAGGACCTGCTCTCTTCTCAGTACTGCCATCAGCGAGGAGGTACAGAGCCTGAAGACACCCACTCAATGCTTTCAGAACAGCTTCTTCCTCTCCCAGACAGATTTCTGAACAGTCCATGAACAGCATCTGATTGTTTTACTCTCGTTTTGCACTACTTAATTTTTAACATTTCTTATTGTAACTTATAGTAACTATTTTATGCATTACACTGCTGCAAAACGTCAAATTTCACTTCATATATTGGTAATCATAAACCTGGTTCTGATTCTGTTAAAAGTTTTTGTAGCTACTTTTGAGAAAACCCGCTGCATTGCCAGTATTAATAGAATCAGGAGCCACTTTATTAGTTACACATGTACACCTGCTCATTAATGCACATATCTAATTAGCCAATCGTGTGGTCATGATTCAATGCACAAAAGCATGCAGGCATGGCCAAGAGGTTCACTCGTTGTCCAAACAAAATGTCACAATGGGGAAAAGTGTAATAGTCGTAGTCATAGTCATCCTTTATTGATCCCGGGGGAAATTGGTTTATGTTAAGTTGCACCATAAATAATAAATAGTAATAAAACCATAAATAGTTAAATAGTAATATGTAAATTGAGCCAGTAAGTTATGAAATAAGTCCAGGACCAGCCTATTGGCTCAGGGTGTCTGACCCTCCAAGGGAGGAGTTGTAAAGTTTGATGGCCACAGGCAGGAATGACTTCCTATGACGCTCTGTGCTGCATCTCGGTGGAATGAGTCTCTGGCTGAATGTACTCCTGTGCCCAACCAGTACATTATGTAGTGGATGGGAGACTTTGTCCAAGATGGCATGCAACTTGGACAGCATCCTCTTTTCAGACACCACGTCAGAGAGTCCAGTTCCATCCCCACCACATCACTGGCCTCACGAATGAGTTTGTTGATTCTGTTGGTGTCTGCTACCCTCAGCCTGCTGCCCCAGCACACAACAGCAAACATGATCGCACTGGCCACCACAGACTCGTAGAACATCCTCAGCATCATCCGGCAGATGTTAGAGGACCTCAGTCTCCTCAGGAAATAGAGACGGCTCTGACCCTTCTTGTAGACAGCCTCAGTGTTCTTTGATCAGTCCAGTTTATTGTCAATTCGTATTCCCAGGTATTTGTAATCCTCCACCATGTCCACCCTGACCCCCTGGATGGAAACAGGGGTCACCGGTACCTTAGCTCTCCTCTAAGTGACTTTGACTCTGGATTGATTGTTGGTGCCAGAGAGGGTGGTTTGAGTAGCTGAGAAACTGTTGATCTCCTGGGATTTTCATGTACAACAGTCTTTGGAGATTACAGAGAATGGTGTTAAATACAATAAAAGAACATCCACCAGTGAGTGTCAGTTCTGTGGGTGAAGGAGAGGGAGAAGATGGCGGTGCGACGCAGCACACACGGCCTCTCCGGTGATGAATATCTGTAATCTGTCAAGTAGGAGGCCGTGCACAATCCTGATTTGATGGAGGCAGACGTGAGAGAACAGAGGAATATCTGGTGAAATTTCTGAAATGCCCGCTTCGCTGCTGCTGCTACTGTATGATCCGAAATCTCCGGAGGGGAAGGCCCCAAATCCTCGGCTTTGCCTGTTGCTTGGCGGCCGGGGCCGGGGTCAAAGCGCTCGGCAGAGATGGTGCTCGGTGCTCGGTGTTGGAGAGCTGGTCGGAGGCTCAGAGTTTTCAGACGGACTCAGAGTCAGACTGTGGTCGGGTGCTGCATCGGCAAGTTTGCGGTGCTGGAAGCTCATGGAGAGTTTCTTCCTTCTACCGTCCGCGTGAGATGTTGGGGCTATCGGGACTTTGAGACTTTTTTTTACCGTGCCCATGGTCTGCTCTTATCAAATTACGGTATTGCTTTGCACTGTTGTAACTATATGTTATAATTATATGGTCTTTGTCAGTTTTAGTCTTGTTCTGTCTTGTGTTTCTGTGATATCATACTGGAGGAACATTGCATCATTTTTTAATGCATGCATTTCTAAATGACAATAAACGAGGACTGAGTGTCCTCATAATCTAAAAAAAAATGCCTTGTCAATGAGTGAGGTCAGAGGAAAGTGGCTAGACTGGTTCAAGCTGACGGGAGGGTGACAGTAACTCATGCATTAGAACAGTGGTGCACAAAGAGCATCTCTGAATGCAGATCATGTCGAAATTTGAAGTGGACAGGCTACAGCAGCAGAAAATCATGACCATAAACTCAGTGGCCACTTTATTAGGTACAGGAGGTACCGGAAGTGGCCATTGGGTGTATGTTTACTTACATAAAACAGCTGAGTAAAGACAGTGTTGTCAAGCTTTCAAAATAGATTGAAGAACTTCATCATCTGGGACACTGATAATTAGCCATACTGGGCAGATCCCTGCTTCAGAATATGTAAGGACAATGATACCAATGAATAAATGTGATATTATTGATATTCTGTGGAGTTTGAGACTGAAAATAGCAATCAATGGCATTGGTATATCATATTTATTTTTAAGTGTACACACAGGCACCCAGATGATCATTGCCCTGAGAAGACAGGAGTTGCTTGTCAGTTTGAGGCCAAGTAGAGAAAGATGTCACGTTCTCCCTGACATCCAACTGCTGACACAGACTGACTGAAGTTTGCCTGGCTTTGGAGACAGTGTGCTTTGAGTTCAGAGATGGACAGCAAATATTTGCAATCCAACCACAATTACCAAAGGTGAGCTAGCCAACCAAATGCAGAGGTAAATTCAGGACTCCTGCTAAACCTCCTGATACTTAATTCCAACCAAGATTTTTTTTAAAGTTAGTTTAAAGTCTCAGAAATCACGGTGGTGTTCTTTCGCATACTGCCCCTCTTTTTAAACATAGATGACAGACTGGATTTGTAAAAGAGCACAAAGGCGTTGTCTTCTGGGCAGGAACCAAGCGAGGGTAGTGTTGAATCAAAATGATCAGAAGGTCACCGGTCAAACAGTTGGGCTTTGCTGTCCAGACCTCAGTTAATAAATACTCAACCTGTATTCATGGGAATTATTTTAAAAGATCATGCAGAAAGACTTCCTCGCCACCATTTCTCTCTACAGGATGTCCTCGGGTTACAAAGCTTGGATATCCTGCACGTCAACAGGCTTCCATAATTGTTATGCTTTGCAACTTCAAAGCATTAAACCAATTCAAAGGAAGACACAGGAATCCTGAAATGCTTGTCTAACTTTGAGTTTACTTTATGTGAGGTGCACACGTATCACGTGGTAGCGTGGTGATGTATGAAATTCACATATTTATACATATAACCCATAGTGAATTATTTAAATGAACAAAAATGCTTATTCAGACTATATATGTGTACACACAAGATTACTCAAATATTAAATATTAAATACTTACAATAATATTATTAAATCTAAAATCTGACAAATTCATTCCTACTAGTCTCCTCCATCTCTCCCCACATTTTGTAGTTGCATTTTTTTTATTGGTCTGACATGCTTTTGATGCAATTGACTTCAAAATGATGGAGATGTGGTTATCATATCAAGTGTGTATTTTTCACTTTATGGACAAAATCAGCTTATGGATATCCATAAAAATGGACGACCAATATTTAACATTAAAGGTGTCACCCAGTTACAATAGAGGTAAGGCCACATTATTTCTTTCAGAGGATTGTAAGCATTTCCAACTCTTCCTCAAAGGGGAGTACAATCTGGTTCTTTAATAACTTTTCAGCAGAGATAGATTTTTGGCAAACAAGGGGGTAAAAAAAATCACTTCAAGCAGGCGGTGCTGTGTAGTTGAGACTGTGATCAAATCAGTAATCATATTAAATGGCAGAGCAGATCTGGCTGTCTACCTCTGCTTGTAATTTGTGTATGCCTCCCACCATCAGAGCTGACATGTGTACTGCGTGAAGCATGGCCCAACTCCAACCCTGTTGAACTCATCCACTGCCAAGAACACTTATTCATTATTATTACCTCCAACTTTAATTATTCCAGAGCTCTCAAAGCAACCTGTCACCGCCAATGAATTTGAGTTAAGAAAGAAAACTGCTACTTGGTTCAGGATAGAAAGACCACCCCGATGTCTCTTTATAGGAATCAAAAGCTTAGGTCCCCCCATCATGACTAACAAGGAAACCACTCCTGGCTTTCAATGGAATTCCTGGCCACATCAGTTTCCTTGCTCAGGTAAAAAGGCAATCAGATGACTGGAGCCCATCTTGATTTTAGAGTCATAGAAAAGTACAGCAAAGAGTTGGCCCTTTGGCCCATCTAGTCTGTTCCAAACCATTTAAACTGTCTGCTCCCTTCGACCCGCACTGGGATTGTAGCCCTCCATACCTCTACCATCCATGTACTTACCCAAACTTCTCTTAAATGTTGGAATGGATCTCGCATGCATCACTTGAGCCAGCAGCTTGTTCTACACTCTCACAACAATCTGAATGAAGAAATTTCCCCTCATGTCCCTCTTAAACTTTTCACCTTTCATCCTTAACCCATGACCTCCAGTCACAGGACAACCCAACTGCAGTGGAAAAACCCTGTTTGTATTTATCCTATCTATACCCTTCATAATTTTGTATACCTCTATCAAATCTTCTCTCTATCTTCTACATTCCAAGGAATGAAGTCTAGCCTATTCAATCTTTCCTCATAACTTAGGTCCCCCAGACCCGGCAACATCATTGTAAATTTTCTGTGTCCTCTTTCAACCTTATTTACATCTTTTCGATAGGTAGATGACCAAAAAGGATCTGTTCGATTAGGGTGTAGAATTCTACTTTTCTTGTAGCTTAACTTTAAAATGCTTGTATTTTTATATAATCACCGAACATGTGAATTTCCCCATAATTAAGGTACAATTGCTTCATTTTTCAGTAGCAAGTGTCACACTACTTCAATCTGGCTACGAAATTTTTGTTATCTTGAGTCTGAGTATGAGATGACAGCTTTTTCCACTGTCTTTTCTTCTTTTGTATTTTTTTCTGTTCTTGTAACATTTAATAAAACCGCCATAAGCAACAAGTTTTATGCCTCATTCTTGACTTCAGAAGAACCTTCGGATTGCAAAAGCATTTGGATCCAACACATTCTTCTTGCATTTGCTGGCTGTATCTGCCACCTGTGCATTAAAACTGTAAGGAGATTCAAGTCGCAATAGTCAAATTCTAATTTCAAAGGAACATACAATGTATATCTGATGATGACGAGTTGCATGCTCATCCCATTTTGTTTCTCCATTCACGGACTTTACTAGAAGCACTCAAGATTTGTAAGATGGCCAGGAACAGACAGAGACGGGGGACCTTCATGCTGCCCTAAGAGCAAGTGGCATAACAGGGTGCAACTAACCAACTAACTCAAGATTTGTAATACGTCACTTCAGTGCGAAAAGAAGAAGCACAACTGAGGTCAACAGGAAGTCCTTCCGCTTAAATAACAAGAAATGTCATATTGCCAAGAATCAGTGACATCAAAAGCAATTACGCATGATACTTTGAATCTACAGAGGATAGATTTTACCAGTCTCTGTTTATGCTACAATCACAGATATCTATCCAAGGAGGACAAGTTATGATTTTGTTTGACATGAAGAAGATAAGTTCCCACCTGCCGGTTTCTAAGCAACGGAAAAACCTAGCCAGAAGCAAAAGATATATTGGGAAACTAAACCCCAAGTGCACAGTTGTGTTTATCTGATCTGTATTTGCAAGATTTGCAATGCAACACAACGGAGTTTGATAAAAGTTATCCCCTTCATGTCATTTGAATTTTATCTACTGCAAACAAGTTAACTACAAACTTTTCTAACTGGATTTACTGTTGCCAATATCTTGGAGAGGTCAAATGCTCAGGTTATGAATATAAAGACAACAGATGTACATAAGGTGGGCAAACTGCTAAATGCAGTTAAACACACTGGAACTATATCGAGAACAATATCTAGAATGGCAGAAAATAGTCAATTCCAACTCTGATGTGACAAAGCTATGTTTCAACATGTTGACACTTTCTGCTGATGAAATATTAACATATACTGCAAGCTATCTTATGTATTTACATTTATTAAGTATTTTTAAGTATTATTATTGTGTTCCTCATCTTTTTTTTTGTGCTGCATCGGATCCAGAGTAACAATTATTTCATTCTCCATACAGTTGTGTACAGGACATGACATTAAACTATTTTGAATCCTTAAGGTGAAGAATAACATCACCGATGTCTTGAAAAGCAGGCTTCCTATACGTATGAAAACCCACACTGCACTATCCTAATGAAAATGTATTAATTTTCTATGAAAATACAGCTATCAGAAATCTAATTTGAAAGTATTAAATTTTCATTGGAATTGTATTGGTTATCATTGTTAGAGCTGAAAATTTTACTTTCTGAATTATGGGCATTAAATCTAGGGCCAATTCCAAAAATTATTTTAATTGCAAATTTTTCAGTTGAGTAAAGGTATGGGGAATTCTATACTTGGGGATCTAGCTGAGAAATTGGGTGTCAGGGTGGTGTTCTGTCTCTAGCAAGGGGGATGTGTAAGAAGCTCCTCCCTCCGCTAGCCTGCAGGTCACAGGCTGTGCTCGCACACCTTTCACTCCCTTGCCTTCGTCTGCTGACCAGACTCACCTTGGCGATCTGTTTTACCATCTGGCAGCGGAGGAGGTCCCCAGTGGAAATCTCTTTATGCAGGGGTCTGGGGACCGGCGCTAGGAGGTGTTGCTTAGGGCAGTACCGTGCAACAGGTTTTTAAGCACCTGTGGCCGGGAGGAGTCATTGTATTACGTTTATATGGAGTGTGAGAGGTTGCAGCCCCTGTTTGAGTATCTGAAGGGGCTGCTGCTGGGGTTCTGGTTACACTTCAGCCCCGCGCTCCTCGTATACGGACACCCAGTACAGAATGGGGTAGGTGGCAAGGAGGATCTACTGGTGGGCTTGCTCCTGAGCCTGGCCAAGATAGCTATTCACAGGTCTAGGCAGCAGGAGGTCGAGGGTTCTGTCAGGGCCGACTGCCTGCCCCTCTCCTGAGGATACATTCATACCTTGAAGAGGGAGCTTGCGGTCACAATGGGTACAGTGGGGGAGTTCGTGGAGTGGTGGGCACCCAGGGAGCTGACTGTTTTATAGGCAGCAGTAATCATATTTTAATTTGAATTTATTCACTGTCTTGTACTTTTTGTATTTGTGTAAATCAACTTTTATGGTTCTGTTTTTAAAAAAAGTGCAGCACCTGCTTAGCACCCCCCCCGCCCCCCCCCCCGATCAGGGTCACGTGAAGCCATGGGAGCAGGTGGTGGATGGTTCATGTGAGCAGCTGGTGCAGATCACAAGTCCTGATTATTCGACGACTGACGCCAGGCAGTGCATTGATCTGAAGTCTGATCTGATCTGATCTGAAGGTTTAGTTTCCCAGTATATCTTTTGCTTCCGGCTAGGTTTTTCCGTTGCATCTGAAGTGCATTGATAACGGCTGGGGTTATTCGTCTTGTAAAGACGCTGCCCAGAAGAGGGCAATGGCAAAGCACTTCTGTTGAAAAATTTGCCAAGAACAATCATGGTCACAAGATCATGATCACCTACGTCATATGACATGGCAGATAACGACAACGATGATGATGATGATGCTGATAGTGATGATGATGATGGTGATGATAGTGATGATGATGATGGTGATGATAGTGATAGTGATGATGATGATGGTGATGATAGTGATGATGATGATGGTGATGATAGTGATGATGATGATGGTGATGATGATAGTGATGATGATGGTGATGATGATAGTGATGATGATGAGCTAAGAAGAAAACAGTTCAAGAAAATGAAAATCTAGCTCAAGCAGCTTTTAAAGTTCAAAGCTCAAAGTAAATTTATTATCAAAGTAGATATATGTCATGATGCACAACCCTGAGATTCATTTTCTTGCAGGCATACTCAATAAATCCAAAATGGAATAAACCATAATATAATCAATGAAAGACCACACTGACTTGGGTGTTCAACCAGTGTGGATAAAACAACAAACCGTTCAAATACAAAAAGAAAGGAATAATAATAATAAATAAAAAAGCAATAATGTTGGGAACATGAAATGAAGAATCCTCGAAAGTAAGTCCATAGGTTGTGGGAAGAGTTCAGTGATTGGGGTAAGTGAAGTTGAGTGAAGTTATCCCTTCCGGTTCAAGAGCCTGATGGTTATGGGTTAAAACTGTTCCTGAACCCGGTGGTGTTGGTTCTGAGGCTCCTGTGCTTTCTGCCTGATGGCAGCAGCGAGAAGAGAACATGTCTCGAATGGTGCGGGTCCCTGGCGTTGGATATATGGGGGTTTAGCTGAGCAGAAACAGTCCAGGAAAACGAAAATCTGGCTCGGACAGCTTTTACTGTGCTTTGGTAATTTCATAAGAAAATGGAAGTATTCAGGCTGATGTAATACTTATCTCAATAAAAATTAAAGTGCATTGAGCATAACTGGAGTTTTAAGTCACACCTGCAGTTCAGAGCATTGAACCTGAAAGTCTCTTTTCCTGATATTGATCAACATAAGTGTGTCATCCTCCACAACTTCAATCCTGCCTTTCAGAAGCAAAAGATAGAACATAAACACATATTATAAATAACAAGGAGGTTGAAGTAGGTACTATTAGAAACCCTGTTCCCCTAAACCGTTCGGGTGTGTGGCCTCACAGTAACTGAAATGCTCCCGTGCAGCTGGAATAAAGACAGACGAGAAAAAGTTTGCAAAACATGGAAGATTGACTTTGTCGTACTGTGTTTAATTACACCGTTCAATTAATAAATAAAATCAATAGTATGTGATTTTTCAATTTTCATTCTAAATATTAATAGAATTCATATGCAAAATAAAACATACAAAATGCCACATAGTTTTCTGGCCGTTTAAAGATTTCCTGTTCAGAGCAATCGTTGATCCGTTCAGCTGTAAAATAAATTGGAGGGAATGTTGATTAAAAACATAAGGACTCAAACATGGGAAAGGCTTAAAAATAAATCACTTTGTTCTTCAATTCATTCAAATGGTTCAATTTAATATCAGAGAATGTATACAGTATGCAACCTTCATTCCTTACTCTTCACAGATATCCACAAAACAAGAAACCCCGAAGTATGAATGATAGATACATCCGAACCCAAAAGCCTCCCTCCCCGCTCCCAAGTACAAGCAACAGTGGAAGCATCAATCCTCCACCCACTTGTGCCATAAAATAAGAAGGTATAATATTACCTTGGAATTAACATTTATATCGATTTAAATTATATTTTATCACCATTCCTAACTATCAGTTTGTAAAGTCTAATTATTTGTTCATATTTCACATCCAGTCATTAACGCAAAGGGCAATTATAAAACTTTGCTTAGTGAATACGGAGACCACACTTTATGAGTAAATAATAATCTATAACTCATATGATCAAGGTTAGTTTTTCATTGATTCTATTCCACTTATTTGTTCTACTGTGAATGTCTGCAAGAAAATGGGTCTCAGGATCGTATCAGGTGGTATATACATACTTTGTTAATAAATGTACCTTGAACTTTGAACAATGTGAAACTGAGACTCTCTTTCCCGTTACAGTTTACAGTTTAGTGTTTTTCCTCTACCGGGAACTAACTGCCTCAGACACGTAACTTGCTGTTACTTAATCAGATATATGAAATAAGAACCATTAAACAACCGACTGCAAACTTCATTGAGTTTGAATAATGTGGCAGCTGCTGTAACATCTCATGTTAGCCTACTGTCCAAATCTCTCGCCTCGAGACATCTTGTTAAGAACACGCATTATTCACTTTGTAGCTGTTTACGGTGTATAAATTTTACTATTCAAAGCAAATGGTTGTTGCAACAAGACAGCTCACTTGGCTGGGTGAAATGTGAAAAATGAGTACTCTGAACTGGATATCAGAGGACACACATTCAAGGCACTATTGGGTTTTAGTGGTTTGTTAAGTCATAGAAGAGTGCAACACAGAAACAGGCCCTTTGGCCCATCTAGTCCATGCTGAGCCTCCGGGTCCAACATATTATTCTCCGTAAGCCTCCGGGTCCAACATATTATTCTCCGTAAGCCTCCGGGTCCAACATATTATTCTCCGTAGCCTCCGGGTCCAACATATTATTCTCCGTAACTTCCGCCACCTCCAACAGGATCCCACTACTAAGCACGTCTTTCCCTCCCCCCCCCTCTGCATTCCGCAGGGATCGCTCCCTACACAACTCCCTTGTCCATTCGTCCCCCCCATCCCTCCACACTGATCTCCCTCCTGGCACTTATCCGTGTAAGTGGAACAAGTGCTACACATGCCCTTACACTTCCTCCCTTACCACCATTCAGGGCCCCAAACAGTCCTTCCAGGTGAGGCATCACTTCACCTGTGAGTCGACTGGGGTGATATACTGCGTCCGGTACTCCCGATGTGGCCTTTTATATATTGGCGAGACCCGACGCAGACTGGGAGACCGCTTTGCTGAACATCTACGCTCTGTCCGCCAGAGAAAGCAGGATCTCCCAGTGGCCACACATTTTAATTCCACATCCCATTCCCATTCTGACATGTCTATCCACGGCCTCCTCTACTGTAAAGATGAAGCCACACTCAGGTTGGAGGAACAACACCTTATATTCCGTCTGGGTAGCCTCCAACCTAATGGCATGAACATCGACTTCTCTAACTTCCGCTAAGGCCCCACCTCCCCCTCGTACCCCATCTGTTACTCATTTTTATGCACACATTCTTTCTCTCACTCTCCTTTTTCTCCCTCTGTCCCTCTGAATATACCTCTTGCTCATCCTCTGGGTCACCCCCCCCTTGTCTTTCTTCCCAGACCTCCTGTCCCATGATCCTCTCGTATCCCCTTTTGCCAATCACCTGTCCAGCTCTCGGCTCCATCCCTCCCCCTCCTGTCTTCTCCTATCATTTTGCATCTCCCCCTCCCCCTCCAGCTTTCAAATCCCTTACTCACTCTTCCTTCAGTTAGTCCTGACGAAGGGTCTCGGCCTGAAACGTCGACTGCACCTCTTCCTACAGATGCTGCCTGGCCTACTGCGTTCACCAGCAACTTTGATGTATGTTGCTTGAATTTCCAGCATCTGCAGAATTCCTGTTGTCTGAGCCATTTAAACTGTCTACTCCCATCAACCTGCACCAGGACCATAGCACTCCATACCCCTACCCTCCACGAACCTATCCAAACTTCTCTTAAATGCTGAAATCGAACTTGCATGCACCACTTACACTGGCAGCTCGTTTCACACTCTCACCACCCTCTGAGTGAAGAAGTTTCCTCTTGTGTTCCCCTTACGTGGCTCACCTTTGAGATATTGCAATTATACATGTTTATCAGAGGGTTAATATCAAGGGCCCAATGTATCTGATATGAGTTGAGATTAAAACAAGAAAGTACAAAGGCAAACCTAAAACAACATTTTCAGAACAAAGAGATGTGTCACTTGAAGAATCAAAAAAAGGAACAAATTCTTCAAATAACCTGGATGTGTGCCACTGGGAGTAAACACCAGCCCTGGTTCCCAAGCTTGCAAATGAAGTTGTTCAACCCAAAACCAGCTCATTATCTCTCCGACATCTCGATTCAGCTGTGCACAGAACTGCACAGGTGAAACATTCGAATTGTTGTGCAAAGACGAATTAAAGCTTTCTCCAAATCATCAATGATAATATTTTTCAGCATTTATGAGAACCAGAGTATATTTTCCTTGTTTGAAAACAACTACCAAATATGCTGAATTTTTATAAAGAGGAAAAAAAAACCTTTATCTCAATTCTGCAGTATAATTATGGCTCAGTACCATATCACTGTGAGAATGGGAGCATCATTGTCTAGTTTGAGAACTGAAGTTACATTTGTTTTTACAGATAACATTCCAGCTTCTCCAGTTTAACTACATAATTGAAACTTCTAACCCTGGAATCATTCTCGTATCCTCGCCAAAACCTTCTGCAAGTACATTGCCCTGAACTGGTGGCAATATTCCACGGGGGGGGGCTGAAGTGGTTGCACAAAGTCTTAGCCTTTGGAACTTCGGTTAATGCCTTATTAATAGGTTTGCTAAGCCTCAAAGATCTGACCACCAATACCTACAGGTCGTATTATTCTTGTCCCACTTATCTTCTGTTGTTCTTCCTATACTTCCTACCCACATTCAAAGTTATTGTCAAAGTACATACAGTATAAGTCACAATGCACAGCCCTGAGATTCATTTTTTTGCGGGCATGCTCATTAGATGCATAATAGAATAATAACCACAATAGAGTCAAAGAAAGACCGCCCAATTTGGATGTTCAACCATTGTGCAGAAGACAACAAACTATGCAAATACAAAAAGAAAGAAATAATAATAAGAAATAAATATGGAGAAGTAAGAGGAAGAGTCCTTGAAAGTGAGTCCATTGGCTGTGGGAACGTTTCAATGATGGGGCAAGTGAAGTTATCCCCTTTGATACAAGAGGTTGATATTTTAAGCCATCTACAGCATTTTGTCTTTTCATTTTACCTTGTTATTTGTTGTTGTTGCTGTTCCTCTCCACGCCCGGTGGTGCATCGAGCAGCAATCTTGATGTCTCTTTAGCATTTTTGTCTGTTTTTTATGCAGCAGAGTGGCTAGCTCGATGCTCAACCCAGCACAGGGAGCCGGCCAGATTCGAACCTGGGACCGCTCACCTCGAAGTCTGGTGCAGATGCCACTACACCACCAGCCCAGCTATGCCATTATTTGCTTCTCATTTATTCTACTGACCTTTACTGTATTGTAATTCCAGGCTGTTTAGGAAAGACTAACAAGGCATTGCTTACTGAGTACAGCATTGTATGACTTCAGGTTTACTTTGTATTGTATTGCGGAGTAATCATATAACAATTACAGCACAGAAACAGGCCATCTCGGCCCTTCTAGTCCATGCCAAACGCTTACTCTCACCTAGTCCCACCGACCTGCACTCAGCCCATAACCCTCCATTCCTTTCCTGTCCATATAGCTATCCAATTTAACTTTAAATGCCAACATCGATCCTGCCTCTACCACTTCTGCTGGAGGCTCGTTCCACACAGCTACCACTCTCTGAGTAAAGAAGTTCCCCCTCATGTTACCCCTAAACTTTTGCCCTTTAACTCTCAACTCATATCCTCTTGGTTGAATCTCCCCCACTCTCAATGGAAAAATCCTATCCCCGTCAACTCTATCAATCCCCCTCATAATTTTAAATACCTCTATCAAGTCCCCCCTCAACCTTCTACATTCCAAAGAATAAAGACCCAACTTGTTCAAACTTTCTCTGTAACTTAGGTGATGAAACCCAGGTTACATTCCAGTAAATCTATTACATTACTCATTGAACCATAATTACTAAGTGAAACATACTTTAGTGTTAATTCACATTTAATTGAGAATGAAACGAGGCACATAGAAATGTTGCAATGGCTAATCATGTGATATAGTTCTTTAAGATAATGATAATCCTGCCAGCCTAAACAAAAAAGTTTACCCTTCTAACTTCACACTTTCCCAGTGGCTAAACATTTTAATTCTAATTCCCATTCCCATTCCCATTCTGACTTGAGCCAAGATGAGGCCATCTTCAGGATGGAGGAGCAACACCTTATATTCCTGCTAATTAAACTCCAACCTGATGGTATGAATATTGATTTCTCCTTCCGATAAACAAATTCCTCCCCCCCCCCATTCCCCATTCTAACCTCTTACCTCTTCTCCCCTGCCTATTACTTCCCCCTGGGTCCCCTCCTCCTTCTCTGTCTCCTATGGTCCACTCTCCTCCCCTATCAGCATCCTTCTTCTCCAGCCCTTGACCGTTCCCACCCATCAGGCTTCAAATACCACTTTCCAGCTAGTCCCTTTCCCCTCTCCCCACCTTTTTATTCTGGGATTTTCCCCCTACCTTCCCAGTCTTGAAGAAACATCGACTATCTATTCATCTCCACAGATGCTGCCTGACCTGCCAAGTTTCTCCACTTCACAATAAAATGGCCTGAATATTATAGAATGCACAAAACTCAGTGGCACGGAGGGTTGGTGGTGGACTGAGTGGAGGTGAAGGTTACATTGAGGGATTTATTAACTGTGGGTCGTCTCCTGAGAAGAGCCGAGTCAATGCTTCTTGGTGAAGAATTGGACTCATACTGAAGGGTCATTGCTGACCAGGGTTGAAGAAAGCAGCAGAAGCTTGTAAAATTAGTCATGGGTACTATCCAAGACGTCGTCAAGCAGTGATGCCTCAAGAAGGCGACATCCATTATTAAGGACCCCCACCACCCAGGACAAGCCCTCTTCTCACTATTACCATCAGGGAGGAGGTACAGAAGCCTGAAGGCACACACTCAGTGATTCAGGAACAGCTTCTTCCCCTCTGCCATCCGGTTCCTCAATGGACATCAAACCCATGAACACAACCTCACCACTTTTTTAAAAATTTCTGTTTTTGCACTACGTATTTAACTTTTTAATGTACATATATATACTTACAGTAATCCAAAATGTTTTTTCTCTATTATCATTTTTGCATTGTACTGCTGCAGCTAAGTTAACAAATTTCACAACGTATGCCAGTGATATTAAACCTGATTCTGATATAGTGAAGTAATTGAGGGAAGTTTGAATCTTTGCCCAGGTGAACATGATAACTTCCCTTACATGCTTGTGTGTGTGTGTGTGTGTGCTTGTGTGTGTTTTTGTGTGTGTGTTTTTGCGTCTGTCTGTGTGTGTGTACATCTGTGTGTGTGTCTCTGTGTGTGTGTGTGTATTTGTGTGTGTGTGTGTGCGCACGCGCGCTTGTGTGTCTGTGTGTGTGTACATCTGCCTGTGTGTGTGTGTGTCTGTGTGTGTGTGTGTATGTGTGTGTGTCTGTGTGCGTGTCTGTGTGTGTGTGTGTGTATGTGTGTTTGTGTGTCTGTGTGCCTGTGTGTGTGTGCGTGTCTGTGTGTGTGTGTGTGTGTGCGTCTGTCTGTCTGTCTGTATTTGTGTGTGTGCGTGGAGCCTGAGATAATTCAAATGACTTCGGGCAATGGACAAGTTCTCAGAATCAGGTTTATTATCACTGGCATGTGACGTGAAATTTGTTAACTTCTCACTTAACTGGATCTTAATCAGGTTTATTTGGCACATCAATGATTGTTTAAAAATGGCGGGCTATGTGGTGGTCATCCATTGTGTCTGACGATGACAGTATACCTGTGTGGGAGAGTTTTTAAAGTGGAAAAGCTGTTGCCCTGGGGCAGTTCCTCTCTCTCAACCTCAGAAGTCCGGGTCCAGGGGTATGAACGTGCATAACAAACCGGGGTCTTCCCTGGTGGCAGTGGATGACCATGACATCTTCTGTGCCCTGTCATGCCCTTCACAAGGCGCTGCAGTGCTGCCCACCTGGCCGTTGGATCTCGCTGTAGCCCTCATCCGCCTAGCCCGCCAAAGCCGACTTCGCACACTGACTTAGGCTTGCCCTTAACTCACCAGCTACCCTTACCTGTCGAAGCGGTATTATGGGGTGTGGCCTCTGTGGTGTGCAAACAGCTACTTGCAGACACAGGTGAGAGCTAGGTGTCCCGTGGGGACCAAAGGTGAGTGAACTGACCTGGAATGGACATGACAAGCCCCTTTACCAGAGGTGCTACCTCTCCCTAGACACCCCAAGAGAGCTATGTAGGAGGGAAGTATTAGATTGATCTTAGAGTAGGTTAATAGATCGGCACAACATCCTGGACCAAAGGGAGTGTACTGTGCTGTGTTCCATGTTTCTATGTTCTAACAAGCATCATAGACATTCACTCTGCCTTGTCAGGCCACCCAGAAGTCCATTTTTAACCAAAAGTTTAGAAGAGTTATTGGAAGTTATGAACTAATAAAAATGAAAATCCCTCTGTGAAAAATGTTAGATATTCCTCCTGATCAATAACTTTAAGACAGATGATGAAACCAATTCAAATTTGCAGGTACAAACGCTGCAGTCATTTTTCCAAGTGACAGAATTCCGAACCAATGGTCTCTAACAGGACCATGGGAACTAATTCAAAAAGCGGCCTTAAGATGTTTGGTGAGGCCAGGATTGAAATAACACATCTGCGGATTCAGTCACTGTCTGACTTAACAAGATGACCTCACCTGGTCCTTCAGATCTCCTCCCTGAAAAAGGCGACACAGCAGTGCCTCCACTTCCTGAGGAGATTGAGGCACACGAGGCTCTCTCCCCTCTCATCTTAACTGGATTTTACAGGAGCAACATTGAGAGCATCCTGACAGGTTGCATCTCCATCGGGTACGGGAGCAGCCGAGCATCGGACAGGAAGTCCCAACAAAGGACTGTGAGAGCGACCGAGAGGATCAAAGAAGTCTCCCTTCCAACCATCGGGAACATACACCAGGAGAGCTGCATATGCAGGGCTCTTGGCATTATCAAGGATCCTACCCATCCATCCAGCATCCTCGTTGACTTTCTACCATCAGGCAGGTGACTCTGATGCATAAAGACAAGAACAGTCAGGATGGGAAACAGTCTCTTTCCCTGGGCCATCAGTCTTCTGAACTCCCTGACACATCACATCCAAGGTGACACCAGACAATTGTACTGTACCCTACAAGATTTAATTTCTGCACTTTACTTTGTGTATCTATGCATAATACATTTGTAGATTTAACTCTTACTTTCCTAAGTTATTGTGTGTTATGTGTACTACTGTTTTACAGCTGGGTCGGAGAAACATTGCCTTGATTGATGGTATACATGTAAATAGTTAAATGACAATAAACTTTACTTGACTTACCAGTTTCTTGCTTATTTACAGTTTATCTATCACAACCAGAAGCACCTTCCATCAACCACAGCACATTTGAAACAATCAGAAGGGACATAAAATAGGCAGAATGAGGATTAGTCAGACCCTCACTCGGAAATCCAGGTACACAAGATGTTGAACTCCAGTGATTGAGACTTCCATATTCCTACAAAATGCATCCACGTACATCTTGGCACTGGGAACTTCCCAGTACAATTTCAGACTTCAACCAGACTGCTGGACTCAGGGTCTTAGATTATATTTTGTTGTGTGACTGTATTTTGCTGGTATTATATACTCTATGTGCCTTGTGCTGTGTAAGACTGTTGGTACTGTGTTTTGCATCTTGTCCCAAGAGAAACACTGTTTCATTTAGCTGTTATTCATGGGTATTCATGTATAGTTGACTGACAATTAAACGAGTTTGAACTTGAACTTACTGGCTCATTCTGGAGAAATAATGGAAATCTGGATAACGTAACCCTTCTTATTCCTGTTCAAATGTAAATGACACTAATACCTCTCAGTGACAAAGGCACAAGACAATAATTCATTTGGAGAAAACCAGTAATGTTTTTATGTTACCTTTTTTTGTGTGACTATGTGTTTTGTTTTTTTTTTGACTTGCTATCTTGATTCAGGTGCTGTGTTTATTTTTTACTCCTTGGCCCCAGAGGGAACACTGTTTGTTCGGCTGAATTCATGTATGGTTGAATGATAATTAAACTTGAATTTGATTTGATTTGAAGATGTCAAAAAAAAGGAGGCAGCTAATGTTGAATACCTTGTCCAGAGATTAATCGACAGCACAAGCTATGTCTGTCATCCTTGCATTACCCATGATTGTAGATCAGCTACAATGGATATAATTAAACAATACAGAGATTTGTCATATCTACATTGAAATATGCAGTGAAACGCATCATTTTGTGTCAACCACCACCACAGTAAGTCCGAGAATTCTGCTGGGGGAAGTCCAGCAGTATCGCCAGCTTCCAGCACCCATATGGCATGCATGTAACTCACTAACCCTAACCAGTACGTCTTTGCAATGTGGGAGGAAACCAGAGCACCCGGAGGAAACCCATGCAGTGACGGGGAGATTGTACAAGCTCATCAGTGGTGGGAATTGAAGCCCATTCGCTGTAATGCAATGGCACTAACCACTACACTACACAATGTTCTCCAACTGGAAACCATCTGCAATAACTATTCGCTCCCCCCCCCTTAATTTTCTTTTATTGTCCCAAAGAGACCAAGGAAAATGCGTCAATACAAGATCATACAATATATGCAACTTTTCCTGATGATGAATGCAAGACCACACATATATTTAAGAAATGCAGCAATTTAGGAGGCAAGTCTTGATTATCCTCCAGCAAAGACAAGATTGTGCTAATTAAAATCCATAGAACATTTATTTTAAAAAAACATAGCACTATTGCTGTGCCAACCCCCACCCCCAGGGATGATATACCATTTGAATAATCAGGAGGCTTTCCCACCTAACTCAGCACCTCCATACTAGTAGCTGAAGGAAACAACACTGCGGACCTTCCCCACAGAGGCTTTGCATTGGCTGCACCAACCCTCAGCACGTACTCCTACAGACTGGATCGCGCCCCTGGCGACAGCTCGTAGATCAGAGAGCCCTCTACCATACAGTTGCTGGAGGTGAACCGAGACAAGGATTCTTGCCTCCTTCTTCATACCCTTTCAGCAAATCCACAGTCTGCAACGCTGTTCCCTCTAAGCTGCGCGGGTGCACAGCCATGCAGTTACTGAAATGCTCCCACGCACATAGCCTTTGTTGCCATGGAAATGGAATTTTATTTTTTATAATGTTAATATAATTTTGAAATTATGCTGGTATAATTTTTAAATCTATGTTATATAATTATGAAATATGCCATAATTAATTGTATTGATGAATATAATCCATAAATTTTCTAAATAAAAACATACAACTTTTACCTTGAAACATTTTAGAACTTCAATGTATTTACATTGTCAATGTTTCAAGTTACAATGCTGTTACAATTTGTAACAATAAACATAGCATGGAAGTCGGTAGCTCAGTGTTAATAAACTGCTCGTCCATTGAACACTGACACCATTTTCATTTTAAATATTCATAGTATGCATATTACCAAAAAAAGAACATTTAAAGTGCCTCGCAGTTTTTGAGCCATGTAAAAATTTCATGTTTGGTCTGCACAACTGTGGAAAAAAGATTCGGGGGAAGGTTGGTCTGTAAATTGGTGGACAATCATCTCTTCTCCTCCACAGCCATCCCAAGGGCAGCATGCATCAGGGATGATATTTCCTCTGTACAGGAAGAACTTGAATCAAGAATCACCACCAGCCAAGCGAGGTCTTGGTGGCCTGTTGGCGGGTTCAGGCAATGCGACATTCTGCCAGATGATCTGGACAGTTTGCACAGGGAACCCACCCACTACATATATAAAAACCTATTGTTTAGCAGCATGTTGGGTGTAGAAGACAATTCTAATAAAAAATGCACTTTATTCAGGTCAGACTTGATTAGTAACAAAATATTAAGAAATACATTTGAATTCTGTATAGTTCAGAACAAAAACAACAGGAATACTGCAGATGCTGGAAATTCAAGCAACACACATCAAAGTTACTGGTGAACGCAGCAGGTCAGGCAGCATCTCTAGGAAGAGGTACAGTCGACGTTTCAGGCCGAGACCCTTCGTCAGGACTAATTGAAGGAAGAGTTAGTAAGACAGCAAATCTCTTACTAACTCTTCCTTCAGTTAGTCCTGACGAAGGGTCTCGCCCTGAAACGTCAACTGTACCTCTTCCCATAGATGCTGCCTGGCCTGCTGCGTTCACCAGCAACTTTGATGTGTGTTGCTAGATCAGAACAACCTTCATTTGAGAGTATTTCTTTTAAAAAAGGCCTATGGTTCTGTATTTCCTAACAGCATAGAACAATTTACGCTGTTTACACAGCAATCCCAATCCCCTCTAATTTTCACAACATCCTATCCTTCCCCGAATCCCATCAAGTCTCTCCCAGATTCCACCACTCACCAGTGTGCTAGGGATAATTTAGAGGCCATTTAACCTGATAATCTACATGATTTTGGGAAGCGGGATGTAACTGGAGCACCCAAGGAAAATGTATGGAGTCTCAGCAAAAATGTGCAAAATCTGCACAAACAGGAGGAGAGGTCAGAATTAAACGTGGGTTGCTGGAGCTTTGAGGCAGCATCTTCAATAGCTGCACTATATAATTTGCATAACTATTTTCTGCTGAGATTTTTAAAGTTTTAGTACATTGTTTAAAAAAAGGGAGTAAACTACATCACAATTCATGACCTACAGTAGCTCTCCAAATTCACCAGAATTGGAAATATTATTTGGGCTCATTGTCCCTGCATGCCTTTTGCTTAAATCCTTTTACCTGACTCTGTCCCCTCCTTATATCTGTGACTCAACACATTCAATCATAATTAATCATTTTTGATCGAACAGATCTAAAGTTTGTGCATTTCTTTCTGAAGGGCATCCAGTATTTTTTTTTTAAATGCTATGCCTATAAACCTTAACCTTATAGAATCTGTAAGCATCAAAATAATATTTATTAATATGCTGGCCAAAATGACTTATATACAGGTTTGTTTCCATTAACCAAGTAAAATTGGTAAGTTTTTTCTACTTAAGCAATATTTCTGGTGTGCTTATCCAGACTACAAAATTAAACTTATTTTCTATGGTCTTTGTAAGCTATTAGACAAACAGTTGATTTTTCTTCATTTATAACATGTAATTTTATGCAAGCCATAAAAATTGGCCTTGAATCCAGAACAAATAAGGCAAGCACGAATGTCTGTGATTCTTTGCAAACTTCTAATTTTGAAAATCTTGGTATTTCTACTTAAATACAGATGAACATGATTTATAGAAAAGAAAATGCTGGAATCATTCAGGAGGTCAATAAATGTTTCAGAACTTCAGGTTGAAGTCAAGAGCCACTCGGTAATGCTCCAGTGACCCACCTTTAGTTCTGACCTGTCCTGCTGTTTGTGCAGACTTTGCTGTGTAAACACCCTAAATTGTTCTATAAAACCCTGGTTAGACCACACTTTGAGCATTGTTTTCAGTTCTGGCCGCCTCATTATAGGAAAGATGTAGAAGCTTTGGAGGGGGTGTAGAGGAGATTTACCAGGATGCTGCCTAGATTAGGGGGGCATATCTTATGAGGATGGGATGAGTGAGCTAGGGCTTTTCCCTTTGGAGTGAAGGAGGATGACAGGCGACTTGAAAGAGGTGGATAAGGTAAGATGCATAGATTGAGTGGCTAGCCAGAGAGTTTTTCCTGGAGTAGAAATGCCTAATTGGATGGCAGAGGGGAAGAAGCTGTTCCAGAATCATTGAGTGTGTGCCTTCAGGCTTCTGTACCTCCTTCCTGATGGTAGCAATGAGAACAAGGCATGACCTGGGTGATGGGGGTCCTTAATGATGGACACCACCACTGTTTGAAGATGTCTTGAAGACACATTAAGGACATTTAAGAAACTCTTGGTTAGGCACATGAATGATAGCAAAATGGGGGGCTATGTTAGGAGGGTAGGGTTGCATTTGATCTTAGTGTGGGTTAAGAGGTCAGCACAACACTGTGAGCTATAGAGCCTGTACTGTGTTCTGCTGCATAGAGTTGCACCATTATAGAGGCTAGAATCAGTCACAGAATTGTACAGAACACAAACAGGCCCTTCAGCCCACAGTTTCCATGCTGACCTTTACCCTCACCCACACTAATCACATTTTCCCATGTCCTTCTATGCTTTGCCCATTTCAGTGCCCGCCTAAATGCCCATTTTCTCCAGCCCTTTACCCTCCCTACCCCATCACCTTCCAGCTAGCATCCTCCCCCTCCCAACCTTTTTTTATTCTGGCATCTTCCCCCTTCTCAATCCTGAAGGGTCTCAACCCAAAACGTCGACTGATTACTCTTTTCCATAGATGCTGCCCGACTTGGTGATTTCCTCCAGCGTTTTCTGTGTGTTGCTTCGGATTTCCAGCTTCTGCAGACTTCCTTGTGTTCGAGGTCACCTTTCAACCTCCTTTTCCCGGGGGGGGGGGAGCCTAGCCAATTTCTCCCCATAACTAAAGTCCATTAGGCCAGGCAGTGCCCGAATTAATCTCTTCTGCACTCTCTCCAGTGCAATCACCTCCTTCCCAGTTTAAGAGTCGTACACAATATAACAAGCGCTAAGCCAGTACTTTCTATTCTGTGCTCTGATCAATGCCATATGCCTTGTCGGACACCTTGTTGACCCGTGATGTCATGTTTAGTGAACAATAGACTTTGAACCCCAAGACTCTACTCATTGATAATTCCTTGCGCAAAGCAAGGGGGTGATCGGCCCGAGCCGTTTCACAGCTGCTGCTGAACATCGATAGCATGTGTTCCAATTCAGATTTTAGCTTCTTGCCTTTACGGCAACGTTGTTTAAAACGAGCCATTGCCAAACAATCTTCTGCGTCAGGCAGCCTTCTGAAATTCTAGGAAAAAAAAATGCTAGACCACACGATGAGACTGGAGATAAGCGCATTCACAAGTTCACTCTCTTCCCACACCGATTCATTTTTAAAATAGTTTTGAAATCGGGACACCGGCTCCCAGCCATTGCAATTGTCCCTCGGGACTGCCGTTTACGACTTTACCACGTTTATCGGCTGCGAACAAAACTCTATCTCCAGCCAGACACGCATTTCCCCCACCCAGCAAAATGCTGCCATCTCAGCTCCCGAGCAACCGACGGGTGATGGTCACACCCACATTGCTACGCGGCCTCTCCACGAAATCGATGGGCGGGAAAGGGAAAGTCATAACTCGTTCATTCACCGAGTTTACCATGAGGAGTTGGACACGCTGACTATGGCCAGGGGAGAAGGCGGCGACACTTACAGCACGGCAGCGGGCTTCCTCCAGCCCCGGGCAATAACGCCCGAAGACCGGACGCTGAAACAGGTAACTGGAGCCGACTTCCACAACGTAGGCAGTCTTAATCACTGACCCGCAGCGTGAGGCCAATTCCCCATTTAAAACCAAAAAACAAACCGTGCTGAGAATAACTTTTCTCCTGATAGATTATTTGCATTGAAAATAAGGGGAGTGTCATTTGGTCCGCGTTCCACGCGGAATGGTTTCCTCTCCGAGTACCGGTCACAGAGTTTGTCCGGTGGGGATTGTGATCGCAGAGCGGGGCTGCGGGAGAAGAGAGACAGACGGAGTGGGTTAGGGAGGCCGAGCTGAGTGGTTGAACACCTCACGGCAGCCTGAGCTGCGTTTCTTTGGCTCTGTTTGTCCAAAGTCTCCCCCACCCACCCGGCTGCTGGTGGAAGTCTCGGGATCTGGTTCTTTTACTTGAGGAAATGCCCACAGAGAGATTGCCCGGCCGAGGGCTGACTGCTCACTGACCGGTCGCTTGAGGTCGGAGTGGGGACGTCTCGACCCCGTTCATCACCCATCCAGGGTTCCCCACAACCCCACCCCACACCCAACTCTGCTCCAACTCTCACCCCACCGGGACAGCCGGGGGCACCCTCTAGCGCGATCCTCACCCAGCCTGGACAACCCGCCCCCCCCTTCTCGTTCCCAGATCTTCGCCAACCCACCGAGGTCTACCCCTGACTCTCTTGCCCCCACCCCCATCTCGCCCTCCTCCCCCGAGTCTGTGTCGGAATACCCTCAGTTCACGCACCTGTCCTCTTTCTTCAGTCTGCCCCCTCCGTTCTCCCCTCAGACACAAGCTGAGAACACCCTCCACATCTCCCTCACTTGCCCCCCCCCCAAACCACCGAGCTGGAATACCTACCCCCTCCCTCCAACTTGCCCACCCAGGTCACCCTCACCTTGTGTAACCATCCAGGACACTTCACTCGGCCCTCTCGCTCATGTATGATTTAGAAAGGAACTGGCGAGTGGTATCAACCCGCGCAAGGGAAGTGTGAGCGAAATTGTCAGCCTTAAGTAGAAACAGCTGCGCAGAATGCGATAGAGACACGTCTTCAGAACCGGATACAGATTCTCTGAGCCCTTCAAAAGTTAAAAGTTGCTAAGTTATTGAAAAGCTCCGGGAAACGCTATAAATCAGCGATTGTTTTGTTTCCGGATCCGAGGTAGCAAAAAAGGGATTTTGACCGACAGTATAATGTTGGCTTCAAGGCAGGCACTTCCTTCCAGTCTATTGGCTATGGGCAGGTTTGGGGGGGGTGGGGGTCTGTCTATTCCAGAGTCTGGGCAATTTGGAATTCAACGCCTTGGAGTAACTCATTATTTACTTTCAGTAGTTCAGGCTACCACTGTTGGAGACTTGCGTTGATCAGAACCAGAGCACAAAGTTGTATTTGTGGTTAAACCCCCAAGGCAGTTATACCATTTCGTTTCCTGGAATGTTCTGTATGCACCTTTTTTAAAAAAAATAATTTACAATATGACTGCCTAAATTCAGAAAGTTTTAGTCTGCCTCCTGCAGCGAGGGTTCACGGATCTACAACTGTAGGATTCTAGCCTCAGTGCAATTTAACGAGGCAAGGGACGGGATCCCTGTTATTTTTGTTCACTTCATAATTCACCGTCATTGTGCTGGATTGGGTCATAAAACATAGTAGGCCATTCGGCCCATCGATTGCTCTGCGCTGTGGCGCATTACTGTGACGTTGATCGCTGATCCTTAAGACTCCCGCAGTCAGGGTGGGAAACAGCTTCTTCCCTCGGGCCATAACGCTTCTGAACCCCCTGCCGCACCGCATTTGAAAGTGTCACTGGATAACTTGTACTGTACCCTACAGTATTTCATTTATGCACATTACTTTGTGTATCTCTGCGTAAATCATTTGCAGATTTAAAGCTTACTTTCCTAAATTATTGTGTGTTATGTGTATCACTGTGCTTTACATCCTGGCCCGGAGAAACGTTGTCTCATTTGACAGTATGCATGTACGTAGTTAAGTGACAATAATTAACTTGACTTGATACAGTGCTTTGATCATTTGATCATGAAATGGAGTCTGTGAATATTGGGAGATGTGTTGTTTTTTCAGCAAGTGCTACCAAATGGGTGCTGAAATTCTCCTATTTTTCTGCATTCCATTACAAGTTCTAGCCTGTAAATCTTGCTATCCAGACTCACTGATACAATTTATTCTTTCATTATAAGAAAAACAAACTGAGAATTGAGTCGGCAATCTTCAGGTCATTCAGAACCAGGTTTAATATCATTGGCGCACGTTGTGAAATTTGCAGCAGCAATACATTGCAATACATAATCATAAAAACTAAGTATGGAGAAAATAAATTAGTGCAAAAAAGAGAACAAAACAAAAGTAGTGAGGTAGTGGTCATGTATTCGTTCTCCATGCAGAATCTGAGGTGATGATGGTGTTGAATGTTGAGTGTGTGCCTTCAGGCTCCTGTATCACCTCCTTAATGGTAGCAGTGAGAAGAGGGCATGTAATGTGATCTGAAGATATACATAATCATGAACTTTAGTGAGAGCATTAGACTATGATTAGAATATTTTCTAATTAATGCTGTGTGTGGGGCCAATATTGCCTATGATATTCCAAAAGACCATTCAATTCCAAATTTAAAGTTGCACATTTTCAAAATTCATTGGCTATGTCACTTACTGTGAGTGAGGATTGCATATTTTTCATGTGACTATTTTGAGTTGCGTAATCCCTCTTTTTACATATTTTTTTTCCTGGAGCATTTCTCTTAAAAATGGAAAGTTCATCAACGTAAGTGATTTGTCTATCTCACTGAGTGGTAGTTCTATCTGATACTAGGATGCTGACAATTTTCTGTGTGTGTGTGTGTGTGTGTGTGTGTGTGTGTGTGTGTGTGTGTGTGAGAGAGAGAGAGAGAGAATGCCATTTGGTACTTGTATTATTTGTGTCTTCCAAAAGCACTTTGCCAAATCCATACACCCTCTAATACTTCACCTCTGCCAATTTTTTTTATATATATGTTAGCAAGCTACTCAGTCACGGGAACCTCATTGTAGACATCAAACTCATTCATCCAAGTAAACATGCCTAGACGGATGATTAAGTGGTGGCTGGGAGCAGAAAGCTTTCCTCCACCCAGTCCCCACTCCCCTCACCAACAAAGCTAGTTCTCCATCCAAAGCAACGCACACAAAATGTTAGAGGAACTCAGCAGGGTAGGCACCGTCTATGGAAGAGAATAAACGGTCGAAATTTCGGGAAGCAGGGTCTTGGCCTGAAATGTCAACTGTTTATTCATTTCCATAGATGCTGCCTCCTCTCGGAGGCCCACAACCTAGTCATGGTTTAGAGGCTTGCGTGCCTTAATGACCAGGAGAGCTATGTTGGCTGGGGTCAGGGCTTTTTGCTTTGGCTATTGGTAGGGTCACCCATGCCAAACAGGTCAAAGGGAAGAGGTCAGACTAAGAGTGGTCCACCGGTCCTCCAGGCTCAGGGGTTCAACTCAGGGCTAACAAACCTGGCCGGTAATTGTTACAGAAACAGCAATGAAGAATTCTTCTACAACTGAGTGTGATGGTATTCCTGAGTCTCCACTGGAGACTTGCATGACTTACAGTAGTGAAAACCAAGAGGAAGCCTACTGACCCTACTGAACACCACCAGAGATGGAGGACCTTCATTGCTCTCCTAAACACAAGCGGTGTAACAGGCAGCATGTATATGTATCGATGCTGCCTGACCTGCTGAGTTCCTCCAGCATTTTGTGTGTGTTACTTTGGACTTCCAGTATCTGCAGAATTTCTTGTGTCAATAGTTCTCTATCCGATTCTCTATGTGGCTGCTGAGATCAATAGTCAATCCAGCACTGCTGTCCTGGCTTGGAACACAATGAGAATCAAACCCAGAGAACCTCATGATCCATGTGGTCCCACTGCACAGGACCATTATCAACACGTTACAAGGAAATACTTCATTTTAACAGTTTGTTATTGGATTATTAAACTAATTCCTGAACACAAAATAACCTGCAGATGCTGGGGCCAAAGCAGCACTCACAACACGCTGGAGGAACTCAGCAGGTCGGGCAGCATCCGTGGAAACGGTCAGTCAACGTTTCGGGCCGGAACCCTTCATCAGGACTGTAGGGGGAAGGGGCAGAGGCCCTATAAAGAAGGTTGGGGGAGGGTGGGAAGGAGAAGGCTGGTAGGTTCCAGCTGGAAAAACCAGTAAGGGGAAAGATAAAGGGGTGGGGGAGGGGATAGGCAGGAAAGGTGAAGAAGGAATAGGGGAAAGCACAATGGGTAGTAGAAGGAGGCGGAACCATGAGGGAGGTGATAGGCAGCTGGGGGAGGGGGCAGAGTGAAATAGGGATAGGGGAAGGGAGGGGGAGGGAATTACCGAAAGTTGGAGAATTCAGTGTTCATAACAAGGGGGTGGAGACTACCTAGACAGTAGATGAGGTGTTGCTCCTCCAACCTGAGTTTAGCCTCATCATGGCAGTAGAGGAGGCCATGTATGGATATATCCGAATGGGAATGTGAAGCAGAGGGAAGTGGGTGGCAACCGGGAGATTCTGTCTGTTGTGGCGGACTGAGTGGAGGTGCTCGACGAAGCGGTCCCCCAATCTGCGTCGGGTTTCACCGATGTAGAGGAGGCCGCACCGGGAGCACCGGATGCAATAGATGACCCCAACAGACTCACAAGTGAAGTGTTGCCTCACCTGGAAGGACTGTTTGGGGCCCTAAATGGTGGCAAGAGGGGAGGTGTAGGGACAGGTGTAGCACTTACGCTTACAGGGATAAGTGCCAGGTGGAAGATCCGTGGGGAGGGACGTGTGGACCAGGGAGTCACGGAGGGAACGATCCCTGCGGAAAGCGGAGAGGGGCGGAGAGGGAAAGATGTGCTTAGCGGTGGGGTCCTGTTGAAGGTGGCGGAAGTTGCGGAGGATAATGTGCTGGATTCAGAGGCTGGTGGGGTGGTAGGTGAGGACAAGGGGAACTCTATCCCTGTTGTGGTGGCGGGAGGATGGGGTGAGAGCCGAAGTGCGGGAAATGGAGGAGACGCGGGTGAGGGCATCATCGATGACAGATGAAACTAATTCCTGGTTGCCTTAAATAGTAAAGCATGAATTGCTTTGGGGAGTAGAGGCTATAACTGGGCATTTTTTAGCAGTAATTGTTCTTGTGTATATTCTGTTAAAATATGAAAAGATTATGGTTATTTCAAACAGACATAAAGTCCAGATACAACCTACGGAAGGCTATTTTAAAAATGAAAAACAATTCTGATTGAGGTTAAAGATAGAATCGGATGCATGTCAGTTCTGGCAGAGTTTGCAGGCCATTACTTCCTATAAAGCAAAGCCTAGCGTCATGAATGGTTGCAATGCTTCACTCTCAGATGAGCTCAATGCCTTTTTTAAACAAAAAGGTTCGAAGGTTTCATGCACACTTTGAAAGGGAGAATAAAACTCCACCTGTGCGTATCCCTGCAACATCTGATGACCCTGTGACCTTTGCCTCGGAGGCCAATGTCAGAATATCTTTCAAGGATGAGCCCCTGCAAGGTGACAGGCCCTGATGGTGAACCTGGTAGGGCAATGAAAATATGTGCCAACCCACCAGCGGGAATGTTCAAGGCCATTTTTAATCTCTCACTGTTGCAATCGGAGGCTCCCATCTGCTTCAAAACATACCAGTGCCCTAGAAGAGCAGGTGAGCTGCTTCAAAGACTACCGCCCAGTCGCACTCTCATCTTCTGTGATGAAGTGCTTTGAGAGGTTAATCATGGCCAGATTCAACTCCGGCCTAAGCGAGGACCTGGACTGGATGCAATTTGCCTATGGCCTCAATAGGTCTACAGCAGATGCAATCTCCACTCAGCCTTTGATCGCCCGGACAAAAGCATTACCTACATCAGGTTGCTGTTTATTGATTACATCTCAGCATTCAACACAATCATGCCCTCGGTTCCAATCAACAAGCTCCAAAACTTGGGCCTCTGTACCTCCTCTCTGCAACAGTGTCCTTGCCTTCGTCGCCAGGGACCACAGTCAGTGTGGATCAGAAATAACATCTCCTCCTCTCTGACTCATGTTGAGGATGTGTGCTCAGCCCATTGCTCTGTTCTAACTCTATGCCCACAATTGCGTGGCTAGGCACAGCTCAGACAACATCCGTAAATTTGCTGATGACTCAACTATTGTTAGCAGAATTTCAGATAGTGACATGGAGGCATACAGGAAATAGCTAGATCAGCTGGTCGAGTGGTGTCGCAACAACAGCCCGGAAACCGATTGAGGACTTCAGGAAGGGTAGCCGAGGGAACACATACCAGTCCTTATCGAGGGGTGAGCAGCTTCAAGTTCCTAGTTGTCAACATCTCTGAAGATCTATCCTGGGCCCAACGTATCGATGCAATTAGAAAGAAACTACAACATTGACTATATTTCATTATGATTTTGAGGAGACTTGGTATGTCACCAAAGACTCTCAAAGATTTGAACAGCTGTGCTGTGCAGACCATTCTAACTGGTTGCGTCACCAGCTGGTACGGAGGGGTCGCTGCGCAGGATCGGAAAAAGCTGCAGGAAGTTGTAAGCAATGAGGACACCTTCAAAAGGCGATGCCTCAAAAAGGGGGCATCCATCATTAAGGACCCCCATCGCCCAGGACGTGCCCCTTTCTCATTGCTAACAGCAAGGAGGTGGTACAGGAGCCTGAAGACACATACTCAATATTTCTGGACCAGCTTCTTCCGCCCCTAGCAGATTTCTGAATGGACGATGAATCCATCTACACTTCCTCCACTATTTTCATTTTTTGCTCACTTTATGCACTGTTCATTTAATTTGATTATATAATTTTCTTACTGTAATTTATAGTTTGTATTATTATGTATTGCTTTGTACTACAGCTGCAAAACAATAAATTTCACCACGTATGCCAGTGATATTAAACCTGATTCTGACCCGGGTGTTGAAATAAGTTAGTTTCTAATAAAAAGAGTTGAAAAGAAAGAAATAAGTTAGTTTCTGATATTGTCAGCGAACGAGTTGAAGGCTGCCTACTATTACAGAGCGGACAATACACGTCAGCAAAAATTGTTGTTCTAAAGTATTTCACTGTTTGTTTTCAGAGAGAAATGAAAAAGGACCTGTCGGTGTGCAGTAAGTTGTGTTATGCTATTGGTGGAGCACCCTACCAGATAACGGGATGTGCAATTGGATTTTTCCTACAAATTTACCTGTTGGATGTCGCACAGGTGAGTCCAGCCCATTCAATAATATATTAATTAATTAATGTATGTATGTTCTTGTCATGCCCCTCACCCTTCTGTGGCATAGGCCACCAACAGCAGCTTCTGGGAGACCTCAGTCGTGAGCTGCAGGTTGATTGACCCTGTGGCTTCTGTTTTCACCACAGGACTTCATACATCCTCTAGGTGTAGATCCTTCCTCTCCCAGGACTGGGGTCTTTGGAGCTCCTGTTGGCACTTCTGTAGCACTGGGTTTTTACGAGAGGGAGTTGCTAGCCCTGTGCCCAATGCATCTCCTTTTGCAGCTGGGCTTTGGGATCGCCGGTGGCAGAGTTTTTAACGGATGTTATTTTCCTCGCAAGATTTGCTCCACACACACAGTTTTTAAGGGCTTCCTCTTCCAGTATTCTTCATCGCTAAGGAAATGGAAAATGAGCTGATGGTAAATACTGGACGGATTGTGCTGGATTTTGGGACGCATATGGAATTCATTATATCCAGTACTTGTAACGTTAATGTGCAAAATTCTGAGATGCTTGTACTGAAAAGGTATTGCAGGTCGTGCAGAGTAAAGTTGCCTGTGTGACCTATTCCCATGAGTTTATCATGTTACAAAGAACTCTACAATTAAGAAATACTTACCTCCCACTGAATACTTCCACACTGGAAAATTTAAAGGTATTTCAGTGAAAGGAGTAATTATCAAGACTCATTGGCTCTTGGCCACTCAGTATGTATCTGAAAATCAAAAACAAACTGCAGATGCTGATAATCTGAAATCCAGAGCTCACCAGCAAAACTCAGCCAGTGTTTCTGAAGAGAGTAATAGTTAACGTCTCAGGTCGAAACTGGAAAAGCAGGACGACAGATTTGCTTTTTAACCGAGACAAGAGATTTTGCAGATGCTGGAAAACTGGATTAACACACAGAAACTGCTGCAGGAATCCAGCAGGTCAGGCAGCGTCTATGGAGGGAAATGATTGTCCAGCTAGCCAGGGTACTAAATGGCAAAACAGACCTGATCTGAATAGTTCATTTAGAAGCAGAATTAGGTTTGATATCACCAGCATATGTCGTGAAATTTGTTGTCTTTGTGGCAGCAGTACAATGAAATACCTGATAATAGAGGGGGAGAAGATCTCTGAATTGCAATAAGTATATCTGTATTAGGTAGTTACATTAAATAAGTAGAGCAAAAATAGAAATTTAAAAAGTAGTGAGGTTGTGTTCATGGGTCAATGTCCATTCAGAAACCTGATGGCAGAGGGGAAGAAGCTGGTCCTGAATCATTGAGTGTGTGCCTTCAGACTCCTGTACCTCCTCCCTGATGGTAGCGATGAGGAGAGGGCATGTCCTGGGTGCTGGGGGTCCTTAATGATGGATGCCACCTTTTTGAGACATCGCTCCTTGAAGATGCCGAGGATACTACGGAGGCTAGTGCCCATGATGGAGCTAACTTTACAACCCCCTGCAGTTTCTTTCGATCCCGTGCAGTAGCCCACCCCACCCCATGCCAGACGGTGATGCATGTTACATGTGTAGAAATTTGCGAGTGTCTTTGATGGCATATCAATCTCCTCAAACTGCTAATGAAGTGTAGCCGCTGCCGTGCCTTCTTTGTAGCTGCATTGATATGTTGGGCCCAGGATAGATTTTCTGAGATATTGACAGCCAGGATGTAGCTAATATAGTTAATATAGGAGATGGCCACCTAACGCCTTCCCTGATCTCTAATTATCATAAATGTTTATCTATTCTCTTCCTCCGTATATTTTCAATGGGATAGCGTCAGAATCTCCTGCATCAGTAATCGTGCTGACGAAGGGTGGCAGCCCGAAACACTGACTATTCATTTCCCTCTGTAGGTGCTGCCTGGCCTGCTGAGTTCCTCCAGCACTTTGTGTGTCTGTGTGTGTGTGGGTGTGTTGAAGCTGGTGTTAAGGTGCTACCGCCTTAAATGAATCTCGGGGTTGTATGTGGTGACATGTATGTACTTTGATAATAAATCTACTGTATTAACCTTTTTTCCCCCAATTTCCTAGTTCTGAAGAAGGATCTCAGACCGGGAAGATTAACCATTTTTCTCTCTATAGATATTACTGACTTGCTGAGCGTTTCCAGTCTTTTCCATGTGTCGGCCATGTGATCTAGATTTTCTCCTCCTGCCACTCAATGCCACTCCCCTCACACCTCTGCCACACTAAGCAGCCACGTCACCCAATGAAGAAGATGCCAAGTTTAATCTTCAGTTCGTACTAGTTATAACTGGCCACTTACTGGGAGTGTTACGGTCATTCGCGAATGGTCCAATCTAAAGAGCAGGTTTTTCCTGATTACTGTCCAGGAATCTCTGCTGGAGGCACACTTAGCCAAGTAGAAACAGGCTGAGACTGGCTGGGGCTTGCTAGTAACAGCTTCTTGACACTTGGTTTCAAGGAATTCAGATAAACAAACCTCATCAGAAGATGCCCGACAAAAGAAAATTGCATTAGAAAATATTAGTGAAGAGAAGTAGAGAAAAGTGTCAAGTTAACTTTACGGTGAGGAGCACATACAAAAATGCTGGAGGAGCTCAGCAGGTCAGGCAGCATCTGCGGAAAGGGGTAAAAGTCAACATTTCAGGCAAGACCCATTCATCAGGCGCCATGGTAGCCTAGCAGTTAGTGCAACACTATTACAGCACGGAACATCGGAGTTCAGAGTTCAGTTCCGGAATCCTCCAACAGCAAGTTTGCACACTGCTTCCCGTTTACGCGTGGGTTTCCTTCAGCTGCTCCAATTCCCTGACCATGGGCTCGCTTTCGTTCTGAATGCTGTTTGCCCGCTTTTATTGTTTGCACAATTTGTTCTCTCTCCCTCTCTCCCTCTCTCCTCTCTCCCCTCTCCCCCTCTCCCCCTCTCCCCCTCTCCCCCTCTCCCCCTCTCCCCCTCTCCCCCTCTCCCCTCTCCCCCTCCCCTCTCCCCCTCCCCCTCTCCCCCTCTCCCCCTCTCCCCCTCTCCCCCTCTCCCCCTCTCCCCCTCTCCCCCTCTCCCTCCCCACTTTGGTTGTTAGTTGGATTTTTTTTTTAATGGGTTCTTTTGGGCTTCTTGTATTGTGGCTGCCTGTAAGGAGACAAAGCTCAAGGTCGTATGATGTATACGTGCCTTGATAATAAATTTACTTGTGAACTAGGTACATTTGGATAGTGTTCAAAGGTCCAGAGCACAAACTCTAGAGTTAAGGCAAGCAGTACATTAAGCTGAACTTCCTCTGGTGCAGTTTGAGTCCTTTAATATAGTCCTTTTTGGATAATCATGTACCTACATTTCCCTTAATCACAGCTTGACCCGTCATCCGCGTCCCTCATCCTTTTCATTGGCCGAGCCTGGGATGCAATCACTGACCCAGCTGTCGGGTTTTTCATAAGCAGAAGCAAATGGACCAAGTTTGGAAGGCTGCTGCCATGGTAAGAAGTTTTTTTTCTCTCTGGGATTCACTGCTTCACTTGTACTTTGCTCTTGTGAACCAGCCAGGCAGGTAAAAACTTTACCCGTGAAACATTATTCACTATATCAAAAACGAGAGAACTATTAAAGCCTGCGTGTATGCCTAAACTTTGCATTTTTATGTAATATTGTCTCAATAATCACACGTTATAACAAAATAGGATGATTTCAAGATTTTAGATTGTTTACTGTCATTTCCTGTACAGAAGTATAAAGAGGACAAAATAATTGTTACTCTGGATATGATGCAGCACGAAAAAACACAAAAGATAAAGAACATAATAATAAAACAAATACAACAAATATAAATATTTTAGATATATAAACATTGATTGTATGTTCAGAGTGACACATCATCATCATCATTAATTGCCATGTTCTATGACATCATCATTATGTGCCATGTCATATGACGTGGGTGATCGTGGTCTCATGACTATGATTGTTCTTGGCAATTTTCTCCACAGAAATGGTTTGCCATTGCCGCCTTCTGGGTGGTGTCTTTACAAGACGGGTGACCCCCTCAGCCATTATCAATACTCTTCAGAGATTGACTGCTTGCTGTCAGTGGTCGCATAACCGGGACTTGTGATATGCACCGGCTGCTGATATGACCATCCACCACCTGCTCCCATGATCAAGTGGGGAGCTAAGCCAGTGGTACAACCTTGCCCAAGGGTGACCTGCAGGCCAGCGGATGGAAGCAGCACCTTACACCTCCTTTGGTAGAGACGCCAGGCAGTGCATAAGGAAATAATAAATATCTTAAACGTGGCTACCCAAGATAAATTCATGTAAGAACTGACAAAGCTGTGACATCCAGCGTTTTCTTTAATGTTTGAGCCTTGCCACTGATTACGAGAGACCCTCTTTCGTGATTGTAGAATGTCTTTTTAACCATCCTTCGCAGGTGATTTAATGGTGTGAGTTTATAGTCCAAAGTGTTCTGTATCAGGATGCTTAGTCACCATGACCTAGAGAGGGAAGGTTGATAGACCGGCTGGTCATTTCCTCGCCAATATTTCCCCATATTTCCGCTACACAAAGCAACAAATTTTACTACCGTTCTAATCCTGGGTCGGTTAAAATGCGTTCAAAGAAGTAAATTCTGCTGTCTGCCAGTGACCTTGGTTTCTTTCAGTATATAAAAAAAACTACTGGCAACCATCCCTGTAACACTTTGCAAGCCACCACTAGCAGGGTTCTCTCTAGCATGGATCTGCTCAGCAAAAGAAACTTATTTTCATTACTTTGCATCGAGGAGGTGCAGGATGTGCCAGGCCTCAAATAATTAACAATTTGACAACAGCTAAGTCCTGCCCACAGAATTAACCAGAGCTGTTCAATACTTAAATCATTCCATGACACTGAACATTTTCCCAGATACTAAAACAAAATTCCAAAAAATATTTGGTAAATAAAAGTTAACCAAACTTAAAAAGAACAAAAAATTTCTTATATTTTTCAAATATTTTTAAAATATTTCCAAGCTCTTTCTTTTAAAGACTCACTTTTAAGTATTTATTTGATTAAACTAGCAAACTCTCACCCAATGTTCTAGAAGCCACTCCCTCTGTACAAGCTGAGGGAACATCCCTTTGTGTCCCTTCAGATATGATACACTATACTCGGGTAGTTGCAAGGCAGATTTATGTGGAGAAGGGTCTGGGCCCAAAACGTCGGCTGCTTATTCCGTTTCACAGATGCTGCCTGACCTGCTGAGCATTTGTGTGTGTGTGTGTGTGTGTGTGTGTGTGTGTGTGTCCGGCATCTGCAGATTTTCTGCTGTTTGTACTAAAAATGACAGTTGGATTCTGCGTTTGCATATACGTGAAGAGAAATCCCAGAGTTATTCTTACTTAGATTTATTTTTTATTTGGCGATACAGTGCAGAATAGGCCCTTCCAGCCCTTTGACACCCTCCCCAGCCATTTCAGCAAACCCCAACAACCCCTCTTTAACCCTAACTTAATCACAGGACAATTTACAATGACCAGTTAACCTACCTGGTATGTCTTTGGAGATGCATGGTACGTCCACAGTACATCTGTAGAAATTTGCATGTGGAAGGAAGTCATAGTTATAGTCATACTTGATCCCGGGGGGAATTGGTTAAGAATTCAACGTTTCCTGGTGAACTCTTAGTGTGATCACACACTGTACTGATCGCACCTAGCTGTGACCTCCAGACCTGCTTGGACAAGGAGAGGTCCCTTGGGATATGATGAGCAAATACCCAATATGTGGGGAAAAAAAGAACAAATCGTGCAAACAGCAAAAATTATACACATCAAACCGCAGAATTCCCAAACCGGTCCAGGAGCCACAGCCATCGAGTCAGTTCACTTTCGTGCTGTGTCGATGACTGCAGGCCTCGGCCGCGGAGAGTCAGTTCACTTTAGCGCTGTGTCGGTGACTGCAGGCCTCGGCCGCGGAGACAGTTCACTTTCGCGCTGTGTCGGTGACTGCAGGCCTCGGCCGCGGAGACAGTTCACTTTAGCGCTGTGTCGGTGACTGCAGGCCTCGGCCGCAGAGACAGTTCACTTTAGCGCTGTGTCGGTGACTGCAGGCCTTGGCCGCGGAGAGTCAGTTCACTTTAGCGCTGTGTCGGTGACTGCAGGCCTCGGCCGCGGAGACAGTTCACTTTCGCGCTGTGTCGGTGACTGCAGGCCTCGGCCGCGGAGAGTCAGTTCACTTTAGCGCTGTGTCGGTGACTGCAGGCCTCGGCCGCGGAGACAGTTCACTTTAGCGCTGTGTCGGTGACTGCAGGCCTCGGCCGCGGAGACAGTTCACTTTCGCGCTGTGTCGGTGACTGCAGGCCTCGGCCGCGGAGAGTCAGTTCACTTTAGCGCTGTGTCGGTGACTGCAGGCCTCGGCCGCGGAGAGTCAGTTCACTTTAGCGCTGTGTCGGTGACTGCAGGCCTCGGCCGCGGAGAGTCAGTTCACTTTAGCGCTGTGTCGGTGACTGCAGGCCTCGGCCGCGGAGACAGTTCACTTTAGCGCTGTGTCGGTGACTGCAGGCCTCGGCCGCGGAGACAGTTCACTTTAGCGCTGTGTCGGTGACTGCAGGCCTCGGCCGCGGAGACAGTTCACTTTAGCGCTGTGTCGGTGACTGCAGGCCTCGGCCGCGGAGAGTCAGTTCACTTTAGCGCTGTGTCGGTGACTGCAGGCCTCGGCCGCGGAGACAGTTCACTTTAGCGCTGTGTCGGTGACTGCAGGCCTCGGCCGCGGAGACAGTTCACTTTAGCGCTGTGTCGGTGACTGCAGGCCTCGGCCGCGGAGACAGTTCACTTTCGCGCTGTGTCGATGACTGCAGACCTCGGCCGCGGAGAGACAGTTCACTTTCGCGCTGTGTCGGTGACTGCAGGCCTCGGCCGCGGAGAGTCAGTTCACTTTCGCGCTGTGTCAATGACTGCAGGCCTCGGCCGCGGAGACAGTTTCGCACCGAAGAGCCTCAATCAAATTGCGGAAATAGCAAAAAAAAAAGTAACCAGAAATACCTGGAACGTGAACTGCAGAGTCCCCCGGCTGTGGAGCTCGTTCTGCGCTGAGGATATTAAACGTCAAACCAAAGAGTCCCACAGCCACGAGTCACGCTGAGGTGATCGAGCCCGCCCCTTCCTCCCGCAGCAGCAAGAGGGTAACCGGTCAAACACAGGATGACGGTGCTGAACACCCGCTCATCCCCGTCGACTTCAATCAGCGAGGAGCAGTGGTGCCACCCGCGGCCTCACGCCCTGCCCTTGGGAAGCAATGGCCACTCTCAACCTCGCCCAATTTCCCAGCAGGTAGCAGAAGCGGCCGGTCACTCAGTCGGCCGAAAAATACAAAGTCCCAGGTGGAAATTTACAGGCTGCAATCAAAAGCAGTTGAGGAGAAGAAGCCTATTTAAAAGAAGTTTTGTGAGCTGTCTGCAGGATGTCACCGTTGGCCGCTGGCCGCCATCTTGGTTTTTCATTTAAGCCACACACACACACACACACACACACACACACACACACACAAAATGCTGGAGGAACTCAACAGGCCAGGCAGCATCTATGGAAAAGAGTCAACAGCTTTGGATTTCCCACACATGCAGATTTTCTTGTGTATGTGTAGCTAGGGAAATCCCCCAGTCTGCATCGGATTCCTCCGATACAAATGGGCTTGGTTGCAGCATGCAGAGGCTTCCTACAGCGTAGGGAGCCTTGCAGAGCTTCTGAGGGAGGGCCAGGTTCTGACTGGCCAGCTGTGAAGCGGTGCCCACATGAGAGCCATTTTCCAGGCTCTTCTATCAGGTTCATCCATCAATGTTTGTGGGAGTGCACAGCGCTCCCAGTTTCCGCTTCCTGACAAAAATAATTAAAGGATAATTGTACCCATCTCACATCCTGGCTGGTGGCTTTGTAACTGATGCCAATAGCAACTCGGTATGAGGGCAGCAAAAGCAGCCTTTCAGTGCTGTGCTGGCTGAAGATTAAATGAACGCTCATTCCCATATTCTTCCTGATACTCTTGATATCAAGGAATGAACTTTAAATCCTGCCAGAACATTAAAGCCGCTGTTTATTCTGCCCAATTAGGTTTGCTGGACTGAATAAAGTAAAAGCTTTATCAGCCGTTGCTAATGCAGCCAGTGGAATCTTGGCACGTTTGACGACAGGATCTAACAACCAGCACTTTCCCTTCCGTGTTTGCTTTAAATTTGAGTTGTCCATTTGTAAAAGATGGGTCATGTGGTGCAGTTATGGTGCCTCCAATGTGATCCTTTCAGAGGTGTTGGGACTGGGCCTTCTCTCCTTGCGTATATCGGAAGTTGCAGCTTTTGATTTATGTTAGTGGCTGTCCTGGCTGCCTCGCTGTGAAACGTGCTCAGCTCTTTCACCTTTCCTCCGACCTGGTAAAACAGCAGCAGTTGTACGTAAGTAAACATACACCTAGTGGGCCACTGCAGGTACCTCTCATATCTAATAAAGTGACCACTGAAGGGTCCTGGCCCGAAACATCGACTGTACCTCTTCCTCTAGATGCTGCCTGGCCTGCTGCGTTCCACCAGCATTTTGTGTGTGTTGGCTGAGTTTATGTTCATGGTCTTCTGCTGCAGACCATCCACCTCAAGGTTCGACGTGTTGCGCAGTCAGAGATCCTCATCTGCACACCGCTGTTGTAGCACATGGTTACTTGAGTTAGTCGGCCTCCTCCCGTCAGCTTGAACCAGACTCCTCTGGCCTTCTTGCATTAACTAGGTGTTTTCACCCACAGAACTGCCGGTCACTGGATGTTTTTTTTAAATCACACAATTCCCTGTAAAATCTGTAACGTGTGAAAAGATGAGTGATTTCTGAGATACTCAAACCACGCCATTTGGCACCAACAGTCATTCCACAGTCAAAGTCACTTAGACCATATTTCTTCCTCATTTTGACGTTTGATCTGAGCAACAACTGAACCTCTTGACTATACCTTCAGGCTTAGAAGCATTGAGTTGCTCCCATATGATTGGTTGATCAGATATTTGCATTAACAAACAGGTGTACCTAATGAAGTGGCCACTGTGGCATACTGTATCTACCTTTTACATCTATTAAAATATTACAGCCTCATTTGCAAACTGTGAATCTTTTTCTGTCCCTTGTTTACCATTCCACTGTTGGGTACATTTGCCCTTAAAGCACTGAATGTAATATCATGATTATATTTGGTGACATATCTTCTGTAAGTTATCAGAGATGCTGGAGATTGGAGGAGCCAGGAAGTATATTGGCCGTAGATATGGTAATAAAAGATTGTATGCTTGAGTGACAGAGGCTCGGAAGCACAAAGGCTTCCCCTGTATTTTATTGGGAATTTGTGCATTTAAATCAAGTCGAGGCAAAATTCGCACCACCCATGCTTTCTGTTCTACCTTGAATGAGGTTCCAGTCTCTATCTACTCACCAGAAACATTGCTTGGTTTGTGTTCATGCTTCTAGGCAAGGAATGATGACATTCAGGAACCTGGTGCTTGTAGGGGTGCTGGAAGCTGAGTCAATCTTGGCTCTGAAAAGAGAACTTGATGGGCACTAGTGAGAATTGGTTGCAGGGACTGAATAAGTTGTTCTGCAGGGAGCTAGCACAGGTCTGATGGCCCAAAGGATCTCTTGGCTCATGTGATGTTCTAAGGTTTCCCTGTCTGCTTAAAATCCTCATTCATTTAACACTGACGTACATCGTGAAATCTGTTGTTTTGTGGCGGCAGTACAGTGCAATACATAAACAATACTGGAAATTACAATAAGAAATATTTAATTAAAAAGTGCAAAAATAGTAGTCTTTTATTTTTCATTGAGATGCAACGTGACAAAGGCCCTTCTGGTCCTGCGAGCCACGTCGCCCAGCAACCCCCCTCCCCCCCCCCAATTTAACACTGGCCTGATAACGGGACAATTTACAATGACCAATTAACCTACCAATCAGTTAGTCTGTGGACTGTGGGAGGAAACCGGAGCACCTGGAGGAAACCCAAGCGGTCACGGGGAGAACGTACAAACTCCTTCCAGGCAGTGACGGGAATTGAACCCGGGTCCACCGGTACCATAAAGCGTTGTGCTAACCACCACGCCAACGTGCCATGGGTTGGTTCACTGTCCATTCAGAAATGTGATGGCGGAGGGGGTAGTAAACATTGAGTGTCTGTATTCTCCAAGATGTCCAGTTTATTTCCTCACCTCCGTCTTTCACTAACTTGAAGAGCTTTCAGATTCTGATCTATCCGCCCAAACCTATTCCAACATTGAGTAAAGTTCAGCACCCTTTAAACGTCAGGCTACCTGTTGAAATTGCTTTCCAAATGACCTTAGGGGCAACATCCTTTGCTCTGCCTCTGAGTTGTCATTTTCTTTTTCACTGCTCAAACTTATTCTTACACTGTTGCAGATGGATTACATAGAACATAGAATAGTACAGCACAGTACAGGCCCTTTGGCCCACAATGTTGTGCTGACCCTCAAACCCTGCCTCCCAATAAGCCCCCACCTTAGATTCCTCCATATACCTGTCTAGTAGTCTCTTAAACTTCACTAGTGTATCTGCCTCCACCACTGACTCAGGCAGTGCATTCCACGCACCAACCACTCTCTGAGTAAAAAACCTGAGGAATAATATTACTACTCAGGAATATCGCTTCAATGTCATTGTGCCTTGCTGTCTTTCCTTCTACTTGTTGAAACCCTACAAGGGGCTAATCTTTGAAACGTTCCTCCACCTCCAAATAAGTCCCTTCAGGTTGTACTTGATCACCTCACCCTCTGTTACCATGGTAAAATGCTCTTGGATCTTCGTGAGGAAGCATTACATGAGCATGTATTAGGATGGAGGTGCAAGATCTTTCCTGGGTGCTTACAGTTCGCTATAATGATGGACTGCAAGGTTCTAAAGTTGGGGTTGAATCTCACCGAATTGCGTCAAAGGCAAAAATAAGTGCTTCCCTGCTAAATAAAGGAACTTCACCAGAGAGAACACTGTTCACTATTTTCCCCACCCCTTTTGCTTTCCTGCTTGACACGATCATTTATTTTTGAAATGGCAAATCATTACAGAATTAAGTGATCATGCAGCAGCTCAAAGATTTGTATCCCCAAGGAAATACCATGGTTTATTTGAAATGTGCGGCAGGCTGTTTGATATGCTGAAAGTAATTGAACCTCTGCCAGCAAACCATTCGCGTGCTAGTTCTGTCCATAAAGCTAGCTTTTCCCCAGTTCATTTGTATACTGCTGAAATCACGTATGTATTTCATTCTTTACGAAATTCTATAATTGGAATGTTAAACTGGAAACGTTTCAGCGCCGTTGGGTACTGGTAACAGACCAGGGCAGCAAAGCAGCAGCTGCTGAAACACTAGAACTATTGTATCCACTGGCCAATGTTGCCTGCAAGATTTCTTTCAATCCGCAGATACCCAGCCCTTGAAGAATAGAACAGAAACAAAGCTAGAACAGAGATTATGGGCAGAAGGGCCATCTCTCTGCTCCTAGACCATAGAGTATTCAGAGTCAATTTCTTTTTTGCCTTTGCTTGGGTTGATTGGTTGTTGTCCATAAGATGCGGCTTCGCCTAACGTAAGTGTGGTTACTCACCAAGGCGTCTTCCAACAGCATCTCCCCCAAACCCTGCGACCTGTAGCAGCAACAAAGGATGAGGTCCTCAGACACATGGGATCAGGCATGGCAGAATGTACCGGAGTCTTGGATCCCGTGCTGCAAGGTTCAATCGCGCTCTACTATTTGCGCGATTTGTTCGAGGCGCTTCAGCGTGGAGCTGGATCTGCGGCTGTGGCCTGCAGCCATTGACACAGCGCTGAAGTGAGTGACCCAGTGGCTGTGGCCGTGGCCATCGGCTCCTGGGCCATCTTCACTCCCCTCAGCAGCTCATGGCTGTGGACTCACTTTTGGTGATTCTGCAGCTTGATGTTTTAATATTTTGTGCATTATTTGTTCACATTTTGCTGTTTGCGTGATTTGTTTTCTTTAGCACGCCTGATGGTCCTGTTGTGTGGGCTTTTTCTTTAAATGGGTTCTACGGTGCTTCTCTTGTGGCTGCCTGCAAGAAGATGATCTCAAGACTGTATACTGTATACATAACTCTGGTAATAAATGTACTTTCAACTTCTGCAAGTTCTCCTCCAGGTCATACACCAACCTGACTTGGAAAAATCTTCTCGTTCCTTTGTTGTCACTTGATCTAAACGGACCGTGTGAATGCTTTCATCAAAGTGTCTACAATGATTCAAGAAAGTGACTCACCGTCACCACTTCGCGGGTTAATAATCAGCTGTAATGAAATGGTGGGAGAAGACTCGATAAGCTGATTGGCCTAATTCTGTTCTATGTCTTGTGGTCTGAGTCAGAAGATGAGGTGCAGGTCCTACTGCTTGTGATTGAGATTCCCTGGAACAGATAGGGAGCCAAAGGCAGAGGCTGGAATTGGAGTAGATCTGAGAATCAGAGTCACTGGAAGTTGGTGTAGGTGAATGGAGGCGTTCTTCAAAGTGGCCACAAGTGTAGCTCAGATCACCCGGTGAGAACTGAAGGCACTGCACAACATGGGGTGAATTGTAGATTCATAACTGCCTCATCTGGAAGGAACGTTTAGAGTCCTGGGCTACAAGAAAGGGGATGATACCTGGGCAAGAGTTGCATACCCCAGCTGTTGATGTGCAAAGGGGATTGAGTGTTGGAGGTGGAGGGGTGGCCCTCAATGATAAGGAGGAAATGGTCCTTCCGAATCTTCAAAACGTGGAAGGAAAGATATTTCTGATGGTGACTTCACGTTGAGGAGGCTGGTAGGATGGAAGGTGAAGATGAAGCTGTACTAAATCTCCAAGTAGATACAGCAGATTCTGGAAAAAAAACATCTATCCCATGTTGAAATAGTCCCCCTCCTACTTCACCTCTTCCCTGAATAAAATTCTACTGCTTCAGAAACTCAGTATTGTACTGATAGTGTAATAGAGGCTTTCCTCCTGGCAATCTTTAGTTAGAAACACTTTAGAGGAATTTCCCTTGGGCAAACTGTTTTTATTTGTTTATGATGTGAAAGTTATTTTATAATTAGGATGTACAATTGTTTCATTTTATAATCAACTACTTCCTACTGGGTTAATTTTTCTCCTAGAATTCCATGTGGATTGGCCACATCCATTATCAGTCACAAGTTTAGAAATTTGATTTGAGTAGTTCTTCACTGTGTTGCATCTATTCTTTTTTGTGTGGGGTGCGATGACAATAGTTCAACTGCACCACTTGAACTCAGCTGGATAGCTTCAGTCACAGATCACATGTGCATCATTGACATGGCTTCTGCATTGGACATACTTGTGATTATATCCTGATGCTTATACATTGTCAGGGTAATTTGGACCACGTGCTTCTGAAGGTCAGTTGATGTTGGGCATTCTCGGCTAACTGTAGAAACATAGGAATCTACAGCACATTACATTACAATGTTGCGCCGACTATGTAACCTAGTCTAGAAGCTGCCTAGAATTTCCCTCGCGCATAGCCCTCTATTTTTCTAAGCTCCATGTACCTATCTAAGAGACTCTTAAAAGACCCTATTGTATCCATCTCCACCACTGTCACTGGCAGTGCATTCCACGCACTGTGTGAACAACTTACCTCTGACATTCCCCTTGTACCTACTTCCAAGCATCTTAGAACTATGCCCCCTCGTGTTAGCCATTTCAGCCCTGGGAAAAAGCCTCTGACTATCCACACAATCAATACCTCTCATCATCTTATACACCTCTATAGGGTCACCTTTCATCCTCTGTCACTCCAAGGGAAAAAGGCCAACTTCACTCAACCTATTCTCATAGGGCATGCTCTCCAATCCAGGCAACATCCTTGTAAATCTCCTCTGCAATCTTTCTATAGTATTCACATGCTTCCTGTAGTGAGGTGACCAGAACTGAACACAGTACTCCAAGTCGGGTCTAACTAAGGTCTTGTATAGCTGTAACATTACCTCACGTCTCTTGAACTCAGTCCCACGGTTGATGAATGCCAATACACCATACACCTTCTTAATAACACTGTCAACCTGCGCAGCAGCTTTGAGTGTCCAATGGACATGGACCCCAAGGTTTCACTGATCCTCCACACTGCCAAGAGTCGTACCATTAATATTATATTCTATTAATATTATATAGAGTGGGGTGATTTATAGGGAGCCTTGGCTTTGAGACAAGCGCACGCATACACACACATACACGCATACACACACATACACGCATACACACACACACACACACACACACACCTGGAGGAACTCAGCAGGCCAGGCAGCATCTGTGGAAAAGTTCCTCCGTATATACACTTGGACCTATACACCAAATGGTCTGCTATGGAAACACCAGTGCCCAGGAACAGAAAAGACTTTAGAAAGTGGGGGGTGCAGCCCAGTCCATCACAGGCAAAGCCCTCTCCATCATTGAGCACACTTGCATGAAGCGCTGCCAGAGGAAAGCAGCATCCATCATCGAAGACCCCGCCATCCAGGCCATGGTCTTCTTACTATTACCATTGGGCAGGAGGTACAGGAGCCTTGGGTTCCACACCACCAGGTTCAGGAACATTTATTACCCTACAACCATTAGGCTCCTGAAACTAAGGTGAGTGTACGTCACTCATCTCAACTCTGAACTGATTCTACCACCTACAGAACTGCTTTCAAAGGCGCTCTAAAACACGTGTTCCCAGTATTTATTTACTTGTACAATTTGTCTTTTGCACATTGGTCTTTGTCAGAGTTTGTAAATTCAGTTGTATTTCTTTATTTTTCTGTAAATGCCTGTAAGAAAACGAATCTCAAGGTAGTATATGTTAACATACACTTTGATAATAAATTTAATTTTAACTTTAAATATGTGTTGAAGTTCTGTCCAATTTGCAGACCTTGAGCCAATTAGAATGAATGTTGCTACTTCATTTAGCCATGCAATTTAAAAATTGAATTCAAGGATGCTACAACAGTTCATGATAGCCCAGATCAAGGTAGAACTTGGAGCAATCAAATATGTATTTATGGAAACTCTAATCTCTCTCCCTACCTCACAATTAGATAGGAAGAAGACAGACTAATCTCACTGCTGACTTGATTGTTGACATGCTCCAGGCATTTGGTGTGAAATGACAGTCACTGACTGAGATCAACAACAAAACCAGCGCTGTATTCCCTCCATCCACAGAGTTTAAAGAGAGGCTGTTGTGGTTCCGTTCTTGTGCATTGTAGAAGCCTCTGTTTCACAGAAAACAATCTTAATATGTAAACATTTCACAACTCAATGCAGGATCAAAATTAACCCAGTTTCTGGGTCGCTGGAACTGGCTCTTAATGCTATACAGTAATTTCCGTCTAAAATATTAAACAACTAGTTTTGTGCGTTATTTGTTCACGTTTTACAGTTTGCGTGACTTGTTTTTCAGCACATCTGATGGTCTTGTCTGGACTTTCGCTTTAAACGGGTTTAGTTTTGAGGACTTGGTTGGAATTGAAATAGCTGATTTGTTTTTGGCTTTTTGATCAGATGTGCAATGTGTGCTGGGTATTTCCTTTCGGTGTTTCTCCAAAGGCAAATTATAACTTCCCAACATTGAGCATCAAAAGATAATGCATCAAAAAGGCAGCATCCGTCATTAAGGACATCCCCCCACCCTCATCACCCAGGACATGCCTTCTTCTCATTGCTACCATCGGGGAAGCGGTGCAGGAGCCTGAAGACGTACATTGAACATTTTTTTGGAACAACTTCCCCTGAGCCATCAGATTTCTGAATGGACAATAAACCCATGAACACTACCTCACTATCCTTTTTCTTTTTCATTTGCTCTCATTTCACACAACTTGTTTAATGTGTGTGTGTGTATAATTATATTTATTTATAGTTTTTTTATTATGTATTGCAATGTACTGCTTCTGCAAAACAACAAATTTCATGCACGACAGCTACCAGTGATATTAAACCTGATTCTGATTCTGAACAGCAAGGAATACAATCTAGCAACTGTATTTTGGCTACCATAGGTCTTTTGCTTCAGTTATTTCAGTATCAGTGATTTGTGCTTACTGATGAAGTGTATGAATTGAAACTTGATTCTGGATTCCTTATCATCAATTCTGCAAAATCCTGAGACGGTTTTCTGTTCTGGAAATACTCTCTGAGTTGGAGAACAAAAATAGAGCATCATTGTATTCATATACTGATAATAAGCGATCACTGAATATTTCTCATTGAATTCCAAAAAAATTTGCTTTATTTAAATTTGAAATAGTTTTGAGGTAAATTTTGGGGGTGAGGCCTACTGTCTCCAACAATTCCAAATGTGTGTAGCTGAGGCTCCAGTTCCTCAGGGGAAAAGCACTCTCACATCCAGTCCTATTCAAATGGACCAATTAATTCTTAACGGGGCTCCATTTAGGAATGCTTGGACCGGAGATAAATATCATCAATATGTTTCAAATCTGGTGTCAAATCCTCAGTTGTGTCAATTAAGTTGGGTCGGTCGAGGCCCGAAGGGTTTCTTGTCCTGCCGTTGCTCTGTTGTTGTTGTCGTCGCAGTTTTTGTTGTTCTGTTTTGTGTTGACCATTGCGGGCATGCTACGTGGTGCCGCAGTCTGTGGCCATACTTGCGGTCTGCCCCCGGCGCATCCTTTGGTGTACTGGTTGTTAGCGCAAGCAACGCACGTCACTGTAGGTTTCAATGCACACGTAATCAATAAATCTGACTCTGAATTCACGGCAGCTGGCTGGTTAGCATAAAGCTATCACAGTGCTAGAGATCCAGCTTCAATTCCTGCCACTGTCCGAAAGGAGTTTGTACATTCTCCCGGTGACCGCGTGGATTTCCTCTCTCCATCCAAATAGTTAATAGTTTAATTGGTCACGTGTATAATTAGGCAGCGGGGGCTCATTGTGCCAGAAGGGTCTGTTACCGTGTGGTATCTCTAAATAAACTCAGTGAATGCAATTCGAAAGGAAACTCAATGCCTAATTAGCAAGTTGCAGTCATGTTTCTGTGTACGTTTCAGTCGATGTGGCAGTGAGGAGTGGACTGCAGCAGGCGAGATTAGAATCTAACTGCACCTTCTGCAAATGTAAACGTGGCCTAACAGCCTGGCGTGGTCTTAGAACTGAAACCAATTATAACTACAGAAGATAATTACCATTGTGTGTTTGAGATTAAGTATAAGAAAGCCAAAATGCTGTCTGTTTCTAGGAGCAAGGAGCAGATCAAAGTCAGAGCTCTAATCTTTGTTTTAAGTATTGACTAAGCACAACCTTCTTATCTCGTAGGTCTTCAGAGTATTGTAAGTATCTTTGGATTCACATTTTGGTGCAGTTTTAAAAATTTTTGTTTAGCTTTTAATTTTGCAAAGCAAGGCAGAGGAAGGGCTGTGGCTCCAAAATGCACTCAAATGTGGAATTAGTCAGTTAAAAGTTACTTGGCACATTGCGAAATCTCCAGCCAAGTAGATTAAAGGAGGCTCAAGTAAGCGAAGTAACAAGTTGCAATTTTTAATTTTGGAATTTACTAAACTTGAGTTCCTTGACAACGCTGTGATGTTTGGCCGCCATTCGCACACCTGGCTCGATTGCAGTGGACATAAGAATTAAAATTCCTCGGTGACTAATTGCTCTGCAATCCATTGTCTTGGTCAGTGTGCTTAGGGAGCAGTAGGCAAAATTCCCGACTTTCTTCTTTGCAGTCCAGCAAACAGGATAGAAAAATGACAGCGCAAACACAAGGAAATCTGCAGATGCTGAAAATTCAAGCCACACACACCAAAGTTGCTGGTGAACGCGACAGAAACGTCGACCGTACCTCTTCCTAGAGATGCTGCCTGGCCTGCTGCGTTCACCAGCAACTTTGGTGTGTGTTGCCAGAAAAATGACAGCCTCCACAATGGAACAATCATTGTTATATTCAAAATTCACTCCAGCTGTTAGAAACGTAGAAAATGGCAGCAAAATAAGGCCATTCTGCCCTCTGAGTCTACTGCACTACTCCATGTGATCATGGCCGATCATCTGTCTCTTCATTGTAATCCACCTCTTTTGCCCACATACCTAATGCCTTTTGTGCCTAGAAGTTTATCTACCTCCTTATTAAGCATATTCAGCAATTTGACCTTTATGCCTTTCCTTATTAGAGAATTCCACAGCTTCATCAGCTTCAGAGTGAAGAAAATCTCTTCATCTCAGCCCTAAATGTCTTACCCTGATTCCTGTAACACCGTCCCATCCCCTTCCCAACCTGGGCTCCATGACCCCTTGGTTAATGGTAAGGCTCCATGGCATAAAAAAAAGTTGGGAACCCTTGGTCTAGATCCTCACCCTCACAGCCAAGAGAAATATGCTTCCTGCGTCTAGTATGTCCTGCCCTGTCAGAATTTTGTTCATTGGATTTCGAGGTCAAATGTGCATCACAAATGCCGTGCACCTGGGGATCTGATTGCCTACACTGTAAACGGGGAGATTTTTGTTTACATCAGTACCAGTCATAAGATATAAGACCATAAGATATAGAAGCAGAATTGGGCCATTTGGCCCATTGAGTCTGCTCCACTATTTCATCATGGCTGATCCATTTTCCTTCTCAGCCCCAATCTCCTGCCTTCTCTCTGTATCCCTTCATGCTCTGACTAACCAAGAATCTATCAACTTCTGCTGTAAGTATACCCAATGACACAGATGCCTGTGGCAACAAATTCCGCAGATTCACCACTCTCTGGCTGAAGAAATTCCTCCTCATCCCCATTCCAAATGGACGCCCCTCTATTCTGCGGCTGTGTCCTCTGGTCTTAGTCCTCCCACCATAGGAAACATCCTCTCCACATCTACTCTAGAAGGCCTTTCAAACTGGATAGGTTTCTGAAAGATTCCCCACCCCCTCATTCTTCTGAATTCCAGTGAGTACAGGCCCAGAGCCATCAAACACTCCTTTCAATCCTGGAATCATTTTCACGAGCCTCCTTTGACCCCTCTCCAATGTCAGCACATCCCTTCTTAGATAAAGGGGCCCAAAGCTGCTCGTGAGGCCTCACCAGTGCCTTATAAAGCCTCAACATTACATCCTCGCTTTTTATATTCTAGTTCTCTCAAAATGAATGCTAACATTGCATTTGCCCTCCCCACCACCAACTCAACCTGCAAATTACTTTTAGGGAATTCTGCACGAGGACTTCCAAGTCCCTTTGCAACTCATATTTTTGAATTTTCTCTCCATTTAGGAAATATTCTATCTTTTTATTTCCTGTCATCAGTCCTCATAAGGGTATCAGAGGTGGAGAGAAAATCAACAACTTTAAATTCCTCGGTATTTTCATTTCAGAGGATCTGTCCTGGGTTCATTACAAAGAAAGTACAGCAGCACCTCTACTTTCTTAAAAGTTTGCAAAGATTCAGTATGTCACCTGAAACTTTGACAAACTTCTATAGATTTGTGGTGGAGAGTGTATTGACTGGTTGAATCACAGCCTGGTATGGAAACACCAATGCCCTTGAATGGGAAAGCCTACAAAAAGTAGTGGATACCACCCAGATCATCATAGATTAAACCTTCCCACCATTGAGCACATCTACATGGAGCGCAGATGCTGGAAAGCAGAATCTATCATTGAGGATCCCTACCATCCCAGCCGTGCTCTCTTCTCACTGCTGCCATCAGGAAGAAGGTGCAGGGGCTTCAGGACCCACACCACCAGGTTCAGGACCAATTATTAATCCTCAACCATCAGGCTCTTGAACCAGAAGGGTAATTTCATTCACCCCATCACTGAACTGTTCCCACAACCCATGGAGTCACTTTCAAGGACTCTTTGTCTCATGTTCTGGATATTTATTGCTTATTTATTATTAGTATTATTTTATTTTTGTATTGCACAATTTGTTGTCTTGTGCACATTAGTTGTCCATCCTGTTGGGGTGTGATCTATCATTATTCTATAGTGTTTCTTCATTTTTACTGAATATGCCCACGTGGAAATGAATCATAGGGTTGTATATGGTGATAGTATGTGCACTTAGATAATAAATTTACTTTGAACTTTTGACTTCATCAAAATGAGTTGATAGCTACATAGAGATGACTCATGTATTTCAACTGTGACGAGAATACACATAAATTAAGATGTTTGCTGGCCTGGGCTAGCACCAGTGGCATCAGCAGTTGGTCTGCCACCTGTCCTCAGGGGAGGGAGAGATAAGGCACACAATGAGGCAGCATTTGGAGATGTTAATGAAGGAGCCATCAGTCTGGGTATTGTCAAGAGCAGCTCCCCCTTTGAACCCTGAACTGTTTGAAGTGATGGACAGGCGATACCCCAGCAGGGGGATAAAAAGGGGCAGGTTCGCTAAGGCAACACACACGACACCCAAGGTAACGAGAAGCGGTGCGTCTCTCATGAGTCGGTGGGAAGTACCGGGCCACAAACGCGCAGGGTGGAAAGGTACGATCAGCGGGAACCCGGTGTGTGTCCACCCTTGCTTGGGTGCCAGGTTCACTGCAGAGGATCGACCGCATCTGGAGGAGGGGTCACAGTCGGTGACCTCAGGTGACATCACCAAGGACCCGCCCAAAAGCTGCTTGTGAGCAATATCGCAGGTCTGTGAGTGGAAGCCGTTTTGAATGATCAGTCGTTCTCGTTCTCTCTCTCCCTCCCCCCACATTGTCCATCGCCATGGCAACGATTACTGCAAACTGAACTAAATTGAACTGGACTTTGTGTCACTTTGAAATTAGTCATTTACCCCTAGACAACGATAGAGCTTGATTGATCCTGTTATCTTAATTCTGTGCACATGCGTGTTTATCATTGCTGAACTGTTGCATTTATTATCCTTTTGATTACTGTGTTGCTTGTTTCTTTAATAAAACTTCCTTAGATCTAGTAATCCAGACTCCAACTGAGTGATCCATTTCTGCTGGTTTGGCAACCCAGTTACGGGGTACGTAACACAACATAACGTGATTTCAGTTCATTTTGTTCCTCTGTCTACAGCTTTTTATTGCTGCAATTCAGAGTGATATAGGGACTGAGAGTTTTACTAACAAAGCATAATACACATTTGAAGCTATTTAAATCAGCCTGTGTTCCTAAACGTGTTGCTTCACCGGGATCTCTTGAGAGCAACAAACCCCCGTAGTGCCCAGTTCTCTCCACGTGATTTTGTCCTGGAGTCTGGTCTCTGGCACGGCTGGTTAGAGGGAAAGTGGGAAAGGGTGGGGTGGGGGAGGAGGAGAAGAGAGGTGTGTCAACACGCTATCAGTCTCGGCCAACGGCAAGTGGTCCCAGTTGTGGGCTGCTCCCAGAATGTGCTGCAGCAGCCAGGGGTTACTTTCGGTCAAACACGACGATAGCTGTGATATGCAAAGTATGGGTGAATTTAGAAGCATATTCTTGGTGTGACCACAGCTTAGTGACAGAATATGTACAGTGAAAAAAAAACATACTTTTGACGAGTACAGATAAAATGGGTTTGGGGCTTTTGGGTGTTCTCTTTAGTTCGGTTTTCGTGTGGGAGGAGGGAATTGGGGTTTGATGAGCCTGATCCCGGTTTTTTTGTGCGGGAGGAGGGATTTGGGGCTCGGTGTGCCTGATCCCGGTTTTTTTTTGTGCGGGAGGAGGGATTTGGGGCTCGGTGTGCCTGATCCCGGTTTTTTTTTGTGCGGGAGGAGGGATTTGGTGGGGGGGGTGCGTCAATGTGTCTGTTCCATTTTTGTTCATTTTTTTTCTTGTGGGGGAGAGGGGATTTGGGGGTTGATCATAGTGCTGCCTTTCTTTTCTTTCTTGGTTTCGTGGAGACCCGGAGGATTGAAGACTTTCAGATTTGTATACTTTGATAATAAATGAACCTTTGAACTGACATTGCTACGCTTCTCCCCCTCCCAAAGTAATTTCTCCTTGTCTCAGTTCTAAATATCTTGCCCTTCTGTGTCCCTCGCAGCCTCCCCATCCCCACCCACCCATCCTCCTCATTTTCCTTCTGCCTGGACCCATCAGAACTTCAGATTTTGCAATCTGTGAACTTGTGGCAGATTGTGATATCAGAAACACAGTGAGACTGAGATTGTAAACAGGAAAAAAAAGCTTGGGATTTTGTTTTCAAAAATCTTGATTTTTCTTTTTCCAAGTAACATTGAAACAGTGAGGTAGTGCTTAGCACGACGCTTTACAGAGCCAACAACTCGGGTTCAATTCCCGCCGCTGTCTTAAGGCGTTTGTACGTTCTCCCCGTGAGTGTGTGGGTTTCCTCCTGGAGCTCTGGTTTCCTCCCACAGTGCAAGAATGTACCGGTTAATAGGTGAATTGTTCTGTGATTAGTGTAGGTGTGTTGCTGGACAGCATGGCTCAAAGGGCCAAAGGGCCTAAGGGTCTGATCTGTGCTGTGTCTCAATAAGTGGATGATAACTTGTCATTGCTCAAGGCAATGAGATTGCAGTGTGCGCAGAACAAATATTACAATGCATGTGGTACAGCTTTTTTTAAAATTCGTCTACTTAGAGTAAGAGCCATATTTTCAGCATGGGAGGGGACTGGGAAAAGGCCAGTATACACAAAAGCTAAATTTTATTACTGCCTCTGATTTTAATCATTGGGATAGAACTTACTTTAAAATCTGAAACAGAGGCTCTGGACTAAGCACAGGACATAGAAACATAGAAACATAGAAAATAGGTGCAGGAGTAGGCCATTCGGCCCTTCGAGCCTGCACTGCCATTTATTATGATCATGGCTGATCATCCAACTCAGAACCCCGCCCCAGCCTTCCCTCCATACCCCCTGACCCCCATAGCCACAAGGGCCATATCTAACTCCCTCTTAAATATAGCCAATGAACTGGCCTCAACAGTTTCCTGTGGCAGAGAATTCCACAGATTCACCACTCTCTGTGTGAAGAAGTTTTTCCTAATTTCGGTCCTAAAAGGCTTCCCCTCTATCCTCAAACGGTGGCCCCTCGTTCTGGACTTCCCCAACATCGGGAACAATCTTCCTGCATCTAGCCTGTCCAATCCCTTTAGGATCTTATACGTTTCAATCAGATCCCCCCTCAATCTTCTAAATTCCAACGAGTACAAGCCCAGTTCATCCAGTCTTTCTTCATATGAAAGTCCTGCCATCCCAGGAATCAATCTGGTGAACCTTCTTTGTACTCCCTCTACGGCAAAGATGTCTTTCCTCAGATTAGGGGACCAAAACTGCACACAATACTCCAGGTGTGGTCTCACCAAGGCCGTGTACAACTGCAGTAGTACCTCCCTGCTCCTGTACTCGAATCCTCTCGCTATAAATGCCAGCATACCATTCGCCTTTTTCACCGCCTGCTGTACCTGCATGCCCACTTTCAATGACTGGTGTATAATGACACCCAGGTCTCGTTGCACCTCCCCTTCTCCTAATCGGCCACCATTCAGATAATAATCAGTTTTCCTGTTTTTGCCACCAAAGTGGATAACTTCACATTTATCCACATTAAATTGCATCTGCCATGAATTTGCCCACTCACCCAACCTATCCAAGTCACCCTGCATCCTCTTAGCATCCTCCTCGCTGCTAACACTGCCACCCAGCTTCGTGTCATCCGCAAACTTGGAGATGCTGCATTTAATTCCCTCATCCAAGTCATTAACATATATTATAAACAACTGGGGTCCCAGCACCAAGCCTTGCGGTACCCCACTAGTCACCGCTTGCCATTCTGAAAAGGTCCTGTTTATTCCCACTCTTTGCTTCCTGTCTGCTAACCAATTCTCCACCCACACCAATACCTTACCCCCAATACCGTGTGCTTTAAGTTTGCACACTAATCTCCTGTGTGGGACCTTGTCAAAAGCCTTTTGAAAATCCAAATATACCACATCCACTGGTTCTCCCCATCCACTCTACTAGTTACATCCTCAAAAAATTCTATGAGATTCGTCAGACATGATTTTCCTTTCACAAATCCATGCTGACTTTGTCCGATCATTTCACCGCTTTCCAAATGTGCTGTTATCACATCTTTGATAACTGACTCCAGCAGTTTCCCCACCACCGACGTTAGGCTAACCGGTCTATAATTCCCCGGTTTCTCTCTCCCTCCTTTTTTAAAAAGTGGGGTTACATTAGCCACCCTCCAATCCTCAGGAACTAGCCCAGAATCTAACGAGTTTTGAAAAATTATCACTAATGCATCCACTATTTCTTGGGCTACTTCCTTAAGCACTCTAGGATGCAGACCATCTGGCCCTGGGGATTTATCTGCCTTCAATCCCTTCAATTTACCTAACACCGCTTCCCTACTAACATGTATTTCGCTCAGTTCCTTCATCTCACTGGACCCTCTGTCCCTTACTACTTCTGGAAGATTATTTATGTCCTCCTTAGTGAAGACAGAACCAAAGTAATTATTCAATTGGTCTGCCATGTCCTTGCTCCCCATAATCAATTCACCTGTTTCTGTCTGCAGGGGACCTACATTTGTCTTTACCAGTCTTTTCCTTTTTACATATCTGTAAAAGCTTTTACAGTCCGTTTTTATGTTCCCTGCCAGTTTTCTCTCATAATCTTTTTTCCCCTTCCTAATTAAGCCCTTTGTCCTCCTCTGCTGAACTCTGAATTTCTCCCGAGGGACGAGGGCCCTTTCTCCTCCTCTGCTGAACTCTGAATTTCTCCCGAGGGACAAGGGCTTTGCACATGGAAAAGAGAGAAATTTATTGACATTGCAAAACTGGTTTTATCAATAACTGAAAAGGTTAGCCTTATTTGTCGTGGCCAAGTGGTTAAGGCGTTTGTCTAGTGATCTGAAGGTCACTAGTTCGAGCCTCAGCTGTGGGAGCGTGTTTGTGCCCTTGAGCAAGGCACTTAACCACACATTGCTCTAGTCTGTGCGAGGAGTGGCGCCCCACACAGACTTCCAATCTGCACTTTGTAAGGCATGAAAATGCCCGACGCAGGCCTCTCGTGGTCTGAGTCAACGTTCCCTCCTCCCCCCCCATTTGTCACATGTACCCCAAAACACACAGTGAAATCTGTCATTTCCGTCAATGACCAACACATTCCAAGGAGGTGCTGAGGTTAGCCCGCAAGTGTCTTCATTCTCCCAGCACCAACATAGTATGCCCACAACTTGCTACCTGCACGCCTTTGGAATGTACGTTGGAGGGAGCCAGACCACCCAGAGAAAACCCACAGGGTCACGGTGAGAACATGTCATGGTTTACAGACAGTGGCGGGAATTGAACCCTGATCGCAGGGAATGGTAAAGCAGCATGCTAACACTACACTGTGATAAGAGTCATCGTCTATGGTAACAGAATGCGCAAGTAGTGGCCGTGAACCCTACAAATGTGATGGAAAAATAAATTGACTTCTAATCAAACTGACTAGAGGGAGATTAGTTATCTGGCTTTCCCTCCCTCTCCCTTCTTCTTCTATTCCCCAATCTGGCCTCTTACACTTCCCACCTGCCCATCATCTCCCTGTGGGTCCCCTCCTTCTTCCTTTTCTCCTATAGTCCACTCTCCTCGCCTATCAGATTCCTTCCTCTCCAGTCCTTTACCTTTCCCACCCACCTGACTTCACCTATCACCTTCTAGCCTTTCCTCCTTACCTTTTTATCCTGGTGTCTTCCCCTTTCCTTTCCAGTCTTGAAGAAGGGTCTTGGCCTGAAACGTCAACTGTTAATTCATTTCCATAGATGCTGCTGTGCTCCTCCAGCATCTTGTGTGTGTTGCTTTGGATTTCCAGCATCTGCAGAATCTCTTGTGTTTATGGTTAGTTATTGGGTTGTTGGTTTAGAAATGAGGTTGGGGTGGGAAGATTAGTGGGTGAATCAAGGAATCCATCATGGCTTTGCATTGTCAGAACATTTTAGGGCATATTCTGGAGTTAGGGTATATAACAAACATTTAAGTTCAACAGCAGTCATTCTTCAGACCTGAATGTGGATTGTAAATTAAACTTAAAATGCAGCTCTGAACAATAGTTTAACTGGAGTTGATTTAAAAACCAAACAATGCTAATTAACATTCATTTCAGGTGTCTGGAGTGTGGGTGTGAAAACTATATGCAATTCAAAGGAAGCATTGTAGATACATTGTCGCTATATTGGGCCGAACAGGCCTCTTCCTCCAACAGGGTCTCATTTGGTTGAATAAAACACTTCTATATCTATTAGCTTCAGTATTTCTCTGGTAACTTTGTTCCCTTTACAGCAGTTGCACTTCCATAGCATCAATACTCATCAACACTCCATCTACACGATTCTAGGGACTGAGCTGCTGGAGATGGGACAGAGGCATGGATGTTTCATTAGCCGGTCTTTGTCATTGAGATCTGGACCATGACTCATTCTACACTGACCTCAACTCCTTTTTTTGTGCCTGTTCCCAATAACCTTTAGTTCTTCAGTCTTTCAAATATTTGTCTCTCTCCACCTTAAATCTACCCAATAACCTGCATCCACTACCCTTGGAGACAGAGTTGCAGCAATTCGCTAGCCTCTGAGGAGCCTCATGATTGTGCAAGGCGCTACAGTACTGTAGCAGTTCGCACAAAACTATTAGAGCGTGGGGCGTTCTCCCAGTGATCATGTGGGCTTCCTCCGGGTGCTCCGGTTTCCTCCCACAGTCCAAAGGCGTACCGATTGGTAGGTTAATAGGTCAGTGTAAATTGTCCTGTGATCAGGCTAGGGTTAAACTGGGGATTGCTGGAAGGCCTTAGAAAGGTCTATCCCCGTATGTTGATTTATTATTTTTTTAATAAACCTCAACTTCCATTGTCATTAAGGGTTCCTAATCCTTGCCTTTCAACCTTGCAGGAACAAAGTAGTCCTGGCCTTGCACACTCATTTTGTTTTTCACGACTCCCGTCTGTTGGGTGATGTTCTACCACAAGCAACTGCTCCAAGCCTGTTTTAGCCAGGTCCTGTGTTTTGTTACTGAGATCCACATTCTGGGCAGATCAGAGTTCATAGTGAAGTGCTGTTGACGGGAAGAATGTTGAACCTGTGGACTGAGCAAACTGAGGTGTGGTTTGCACTGCCCATTCAGGGTCAGGTGACATGGCTTGCTGTATCACTCAAATCTAAGTTGCACCTCAGCTAGCAATGGTAATGTCTTTTTTTCTCCCCAGAAAGGGGTCATTTGTACTTGGTTCGAATCCTCAGGTTTCTACAGATTAACCTGGCAGAGGCTGTGAATGTGCAGCATGTGGAGCAGCAATTGCTGACCATTATAGATCTGTATATGGATAGACGTAGAGCACTAAAGCACAGAAGGTTAGATTAGATTCAACTTTATCGTCATTGTGCTGAGTACAGATACAAAGCCAATAAAATGCATTTAGCATCTGACCAGAAATGCAAAGGATAGTGTTGTTTACAAAATAACTGCGAATAAAAAAAGTGCTACAGCACACAGATATAAAAGTACTGAGACAGTACAATACGGGTGCAATACTGCTTAGCACTGTGATGAGAGGTTCAGCAGGGTCACAGCCTCAGGGAAGAAGTTTTTCTTGTGCCTGCTGGTGCGGGAGCGGAGAAGCAGACCCATCAGCCCATCTGGTCTGTGCCAAACCATTAACCTGCCTAGTCCCATTGACCCACGCCGGGACCATAAACCCTCCATACCCCTCCTATCCATGTACTTATCCAAATGTTAAACCTGCATCCTTCACTTCTGCTGACACCTCAATCCAAGCGAGCGGCACCCTCTGAGTGAAAAAGTTCCTCCTCAGGTTCCGTTTGAGTATTTCCCCTTTCAGTCTTCTAGTCCTAGTCTTACCCAGCCTCAGTGGAAAAAGTCTGCTTGCATTTACCCTATCTATACCCCTCATAATTCTGTATACAGCTCCCCTCATTCTCCTACTGCGCACTCCAGGGAATAAAGACTTAACCTAACCAACTTTGACTCGTAAGTCAGGCCCTCAAGTCCTGGCAGAGCAGTGAACAGCGATGGCAACGTGGCTGAGCTGAAATTTGCCAGTAAAGCTGCTTTTATTTTTTTGGATTTGACGCTTGCTTTCACAATTAATTTTCTCGAGTGCCTTCAATATCCTTTTGGTCACAGGGTGAAGCAGAAGGGTGAAAACAAAGAAGCTCTTTGTTGGAAGAGGAGCAGTGCAATGCTGCTCCTTCATCTTTGGAATGCAGAATACCAGTCCACCAAGACCTGGCATGTGGTCAGCTCCAGACTCCTGTCCCAGCACCGTGCCAGATGTTTCATCGATGCAGACAAGCTGACTAGAAAGGACGGGGGATTCTAAAGAAACTTGTTCTTTTTTCTTATCAGAGGGGGGATCGAAAATCTGGCTGAATGATGCCACATTGACAGCCTCTCACTCAACCTAAGAGCTGATTGTCGCTCTTCGGAGGAAGACTGGAGGAGGAAACCAGAGGGCCATGAGCCAGTCCTCATCGGGAGATCAGAGGTGGAGAGGATCAGCAACTTTAAAATTCCTCAGTGCTGTCATTTCAAAGATCTGTCCTGAGCTCAGCATGTAAGGCAATTACAAAGAAGTGCCCCCACTTTCTTAGAAGTTTGCGAAGATTCAGCATGTCTTTCTAAAACATTGACAAGTTTCTGTAGATGCATCTTGGAGAGTATACTGCCTGGTTGCATCATGGCCTGGTATGGAAATACCAGTGCCTGAGCCATCAACTGCTTATTCCCCTGTATAGGTGCTGCCTGAGCTGCTGAGTTCCTCCAGCACTTTGTGTGGGTTGTTCTAGGTTTCCAGCATCTGCAGAACCTCTTGCATTATTAATTGAAGATCCTTCTCTGATCTACTGGCTAAAAACATGAACCCTATTTGGCACTGGATTAAGCATGGCAGTCGTGGCTGTGAGTCTCACTCAGCGGAAAGTCAGCTCCTTGCAGCCCGGCCACTGGTTATGCTGTCACCGGTACACACCCGCTGGGAAGCAGAGCATTTGACATACAGCTGGTAACTCGTACCATTAAAGTTAAGTTTATTGGCATACGCACAGCTAGATGTGTGCACAGGTGCAAAAAAAAAGCTTTCTTACAGCAGCGTCATCACCACTTGGCATCAGGAACACAACATCTACAAGATAAAATATGAATTAAGCATAATTTTTACAAGAAAGAACACAATCAGAATAAATAAACAAGTCCATTGTAGTGTAAAGTGGTCACGGAGCTGCTAATTGAGTGTTTGATGACTCTGGGCCTGTACTCACTGGAATTCAGAAGAATGAGGGGCGGGGGGGGATCTCATTGAAACCTATCGAATGTTGAAAGCCCTAGAGAGAGTGAAGGTAGAGAGGATGTTTCCTAAGAAGAAGAATAAGTACTTTATTGATCCAGAGTGGGAAATTGTAGTGGGGAGCCTAAGACCAGAGGACACACCCTCAGAATGGAAGGACGTCTACTTAGAATGGAGATGAGGAGGAATTTCTTTAGGCCAGAGAGTAGCGACTCTGTGGTATTCATTGCAACAGGCAGCTGTAGAGGCCAAGTCATCGGGTGTATTTAAGGCAGAGGTTGGTAGATAGTTAGGCTGAGTTGTTCCCCAATCCTCTTGACTATTGCTGCAGAGAGTTACAATAGTCATGGAAGGCAGTGTGGCTGTTTTGTAGGATGACAGGGTGGAGATACGTCTCTACCAAAGGAGAATTAAGGTGCCTTCCCCCCGTTAGCCTGCAGGTCTGCCTTGGGCACCCCCACCCCCACCATCATATCAGGGCCACGTGGAGCCATGGGAGCAGGTGGTGGATGGTCGTACAGCTGCTGCATGTCACAAGTCCTGGTTATGCGACCACTGACTCCAGGCAGAATCTCTGAAGAGTACTGATAATGGCTGGGGTCACCCATCTTGTAAAGACACTGCCCAGAAGAAGGCAATGGCAAAGCACTTCTGCAGAAAAATTTGCCAAGTACAATCACAGTCATGGAAAGACCACGATCGCCCACATCGTACGACACAGCACAAAATGAACAAACATTGGTAAAAGTACCACTCAGGACCTGAGCCAGCATAAAATATTAGTTTAATAGAACAGGAATTAAGTTTTAATTTAAATAAAATTGTTTTTTTTTTCCACTGTTCTTTTTCCAGGATTGTTTGCTCTACACCATTTGCAGTAGTCTCTTACTTCCTGCTATGGTATGTGCCAGATGGAAACGTAACAGAGGTTGGAAAAATCTTTTGGTACTTGATCTTCTATTGCATGTTCCAAAGTCTGCAGACGGTAAGTACCTAACTATGGAGGCTGCTTTAACTCAATCATTCAGTGACACATGAATCAAAAGTATTAATTTGAACATGATTTATTTATTGAGTTACAGTGCAAAATAGCCCCTTCCAGCCTTTGAGCTGCACCCAGCAAGACCCCGGTTTAATCCTAACCTAATCACGGGACAATTTACAATGACAAACTAACCTAGCAACTGGTACATCTTTGCATTGTGGGGAGAAACCCACACGGTCACGAGGAGAACGTACACACTCCTTGCGGGTCGCGGCAGGAATTGAACCCTTGTCGCCAATGCTGTAAAGCATCGTGCTAGCCACTACGCACCCCAAGTGGAATGTTATTGCAGCTCCTCTGATAATCAGGCTGGGGTAAGGTTTTTCTTTAAACTGCAGAACACGCTGCAAAAGAAAAAAAAATCTCAGCTTTCATCCATAAAAGTAACTTGATATATACTGGTGTCTGTTATTTAGGGGAGTAAGGGGGAGAGATGACAGACAGGGTGACCAATGCCATATATGAAGCTGAAACCGATCCAGTTTAATCCGTCATTCAGCGTCAGAGTTCTTCCATGGCTAATTCCAGAAATGCCAGTCTGGATCTGAAAACTCAGAATGTGCAACATCATAATTTTTGACATGGGTATGTCTCCAGACCTCATTTTCCCAGCTGCTTGGTCTGGCTGGCCATTTATTATCCTTGGATCGCTACCATGCAACTTTTGGGAAAATTACGCCCATTTTGATGGGAAAACATGTGATTCGGTGCTTCCGCGTGAACAACGTTTCCTATTGTAAGAAAACAGCCTTGTCCAGACAGTGAAAAAGCCTATTAGAGTGTCTTGTCCAGAAATGGCTCTCTTTATGTGGGTTGGGCACATTGGTTTCATTTGCGGGAATATCTCACTGGTTCTTTAACGGCAACATCTTTAGTAAGCGCAAAATTCGTGCCTGTCCCAGCTATCAAGAATTTTGTTTGCATTACCCCTCCCCCTGCTCAATTTCTTTCTGACATGGATCAGTACAGCACAGGAGCAGGCCACTCGGCCCACAGTGTTGTACTAAACCAGGTAAAAAACAAATCAAAAACACCCAAACACTAATTCCTCCTGTCTACACCATGTCCATATCCCTCCATCCTCCTTACATCCATGTACCTATCCAAATGTCTCTTATAAGCCTCTAATGTATTTGCCTCTACCACCATCGTACGTTCCAGGCATCCAACACTCTCTGAGTAAAAAAACTTATCCAAAGTTCAAGTTCGTAGTAAAATTTATTATCAGAGTACATACATGACAGCACATACAATCCTGAGATTCTTTTTCTGCAGGCGTACTTAGCAAATGATCCTACCCCTTCTCACCTTCCATGCATGTCCTCTGGATACTTCATGTGGGTTCTCTGTTTGATATTTAGTATAGTGACTCACTGATGGCAGGGCCCAGCTCAGCAGTTTTCGGTCATATATCAGTCTTTCTATACTGTATACCAAATGCATTGACCTTGAGTACAGACACTCACCCCAATTAAAAACAGCTAGAAGGGCGCCTCACCAGCAGAAACATAAACTGCAGTGCAGTGTATTTTGCATGTAGTAAGTTCGCTCTTCAAATAATTTATGACTTTTAATGAGTATTGTTCAAGTCTCATTTGATTGCCCCCATAGCCCAAAACCACAGCTTCAGACTCCCTCCATAAGACCGTAAGACATAGGAGCAAAATTTGGCCCATTGATTTTGCTCTGCCATTTCATCATGGCTGAGCACTTTCTCTCTCAGCCCCCTGTCTCCTGCCTGCTCCCCGTGTCACTTCATGCCCTGACTAATCAAGGAAATATCAACCTCTGTTTTAAGTGTACACAATACAGCCAGCCGCCTGTGGCAACGAATTCCACAGGTTCACCACTCTTTGGTTGACCAAACTCCTCCTCATCTCCTTTCTAAAAGGACGCCCCTCTATCCTGAGGCTGTGCCCTCTGTGCCAGTCTCTGCCACGTTCTCTTCCTGCTGTTGCCATCGGGAAGAAGGGCCTTAGATCCCACACCACCGGGTTCAGGAACAGTTATTACCCTTCAATCATCAGGCAACTGAACCAGCGTGGATAACTTCATTCACTTCAACACTGAATAGATTTCACAACCTATGGACTCAATTTTAAGGACTCTACAACACATGTTCTCAATATTAATTATTATATTTTTAATATATTTGCACTGTTTGTCTTCTGCACATTGCAGTTTTTCATTGATTCTGTTGTATTTCTCTGTATCGACCGTGAATGCCTGCAAGAAAATGAATCACATGATAGCACATGACGACACATGCATACTTTGGTAATAAATTTGAACTTTGAACTTTCACCTTTTGCGAATGCTGAAGGTTAGTGCTCCCCTAAGTATTTTTGACAGTGATAAAAATCACTGACAGTTGACAGTTTTCCCATGATGTGGTTCTATCACTTTAGTTCATCTTTATTTGTATTTTTGTCTCCTGGTTGTTGATGAGTTGGGCGCCACAGTGGCGTAGGGCGTCGTAGTGTAGCACAATGCTATTACAGCTCAATGTGTCAGAGTTCAGAGTTCAATTGTGACATCATCTATGAAGGAGCCTGTACGCCCTCTCTGTGGAATGTGTGGGTTTCCTCTGGGTGCTCCAGTTTCCTGCCGCACACTGAAGGTTAATTGGTCTTTGTAAATTGTCCCATGATTACTTACTGCCCATTACGCTGCGGGCATTTAGGGCAGCAATGTAGGTCCTCCATCTCTGCCCATCCTTGGCCATCCAGACGTAGAAGGATTCTTCATTGCTGTTTCAGTAGCAGTTCTGCTTGACCAGTCAGGGTCGTTAGCCCTGAGCTGGACCCCCGAACCTGGAGGACCAGTTGACCACTCTTTGTCTGGCCGCTACCCTTTGACCTGTTTGGCATGGACGACCCTACCAAGAGCCAAAACATAAGTCCCTGACTCCAGCCAACATAGCTCTCCAGGTCATCGAGGCACACAAGCCTCCTAACCATGACAAGGTTGTGGTTCTCTTGGAGGGTCCCATGATTAGGCTAGAGTTAAATAGGTGATTGCTGGACGACGCATCTCAAAGGGCCAGAAGGCCCTTTTCTGCACTGTATTTCAAAATGTGACATCAAAATTCCAATGATAAAAATCACCATATGTATCATAGGCTTCTGCTTGCAAATAAGTTACTCACTTTCTTTCCTAGTGCTTCCACGTTCCTTACTCTGCACTTACGATGTTCATAAGCACAGACCAGAAGGAAAGGGATTCTGCAACTGCCTATCGTGAGTAAACCGTTCCTGTGGGTTTTTGGTTGTTGAGTCAGACGCCTGCTGGCTTTCCTAACAGGAGCCTGATTCATTGGAGCATGTGTTTGTAACTGCAGCTATTAATACCCACAAGACAAGTTAGTAATCACTGAATCATTACAGTGTGGAAGGCAGGGATCTGGTACGTTGAGTCCATTCTGTCTTTTAGTTTTGTTGTTTCATATGCCGTCAGCCAGGGTTGGCTCAGTCTTCGTCCACAGCTGTTCCAACATGGGTAGCTCTGAGTTGGCATCGCCTGATGGAGCCCTCGAAGCACACAAGCCTCCACACAATCCTCACTAGAACTATCAAACTATCAGGCTCTTGAACCAAAGGAGAGAACTTCACTCAACTTCACTTGCCCCATCATTAAAATGTTCCCACAACCAATGGACTCACTTTCAAGAACTCGAATTGATTATTATGATTTCTTTCTTTTTGGGTATTTGCAAAGTTTGTTGTCTTTTGCCCAAGTCAGTGCGGTCTTTCATAGATTCTGTTATGGTTATTGTTCCATAGATTTATAGAGTATGCCCACAAGAAAATGAGTCTTAGACAGTGACCTATCTGTAATTTGATAATATATTAATTTTGAATTTTGCATCTGTTTAGCACCCTTTCACTGAATATCATTTTCAGGTCCTTTTTGAGAGACTCCATTTTAATCTAATCTAATTTCCTCTTTGTATATAGTATGTTCTGGATGAGCCAATCTGCTGTACAGGTAAAGAAAAACCTGTTTTTTTTACATAGATGGTGCTCTTGTCGATCACTAAACCTTCCCACCAACTTGAACAGCCTAACCTTACATACTATTGAACCATGATTTTGAATGATACTGTCGAACTTCCTCTCAGTATTTATTCTCTTCATGGCATTGATTTAACCAGATACCATTCTGTCTGGGGTCCTCGTGGTAAATCTCTCTGTTGCTTTTTGCATAATTGGTTGAGAAAATAAGTTGTGGCTAAAACTGGTTGTACTTGCCCTATATCAACATCAGATTCCCACCTGTATTATGAGCCACTGTTTCAGCCCGTTCTGCAAGGACTCGTATCCTCAGCTTTCTTGGTACCTGAACCCTCTTTAGAATTTCGTCCTGTGGACTATATTGTCCTTTTATCTTTTTCTGACCAAAATGACACTTCCTCTGATTTTGAGTCTGTAATCCAACAATGTTCGTAATTAATTTTAGCAAAAATATACTATTCCAGAACATATTTATCCTTAATAGTTAATTTTGAGATAAGGATACAATTATCACTGCACTGTAGACCTCAGTTATTTTCCTGAAGATCTATGACATGGTTCTCCTGGTTTTTTAATTGATTGATTGACTGAGATACAACATGGAATAGGCCTTTCTGGCCTTTCAACTCACACCACTCAACAATCCTCCGATTTAATCTTGGACTAATCACGGGACAATTTACAATGACCAACTAACCTACTAACTGGTACGTCCTTGGACTGTGGGAGGAAACCCACGCATTCCACGAAGGCGTACAAACTCCATACAGACAGCGGCGGGAATTGAACCTGCATTACCAGTACTGTAAAGCGTTGTGCTAACCACTGCACTACAGTGCCACCTCTCTGTCACGTTAGTTCATCTTTGTTTGTAATTTTGTCCGTTAGGTCATAGATGCTATTTCAGCATCAAAATTCCAATGATAAAAGTCACCAGGTGTTCATTAAGGCTCTGTTGATAAATAAATTACTTTCGTCATCAAGGACATACGAAAACAGAAAGGTGCCGGAAAAGGGCCAAGGACATCAGGAAGGATCCCACCCACCCTGCTCATGAACTGCCTGTCCCACTCCCATCAGGGAGGAGGCTACGTAGCATTCATGCCAGGACCACCAGACTCAAAAACAGTTGCTTTCCCCAAGCAGTAAGGCTGATCAACACCTCCACCCACTAACTCAACCACTATATTATTTCCCATCAATCACCTTGCGTACAGCCCAGCCTCACTTTATGGACATACAATCAATTGATATATATAAACCATTTTATGCATTTATATTTATTGTGTGTGTTACTGTGTTCTTTATTTTTGTATTTTATTTTGTTCTCTTTACACTTGTGAACAGGACATGACAATAAACAATCTAGAATGTAATTCACCCATGTTCCCCGTTCTACACTCAGTCCGTAGCCTGTAGTGTGAGGACTTCTGTAGTTTGCCTTTATCTCTAACCACATGGATACAGTCTTCTATCACTTTGAGTAGCCTGCCGGTTCAACAACTAAATAAAACAATGTACTTCACAGAAAAAGTAAGAATGGAGAAATTAAAAGCCAGCAGACTCCACCAGGGTGTGACCCAATTATTTTTAAATTCTGGTTGTTCTCGTAGAAGTGCTTTCACTTCCTCCGTGCGATGTGGAAACATTTTCCATTCAGTTTTTCTGTTTTAATGCTCAGTGGTTTTTGTGATGCATTTATTTCTAAGGCTAAAGTACAGTTCCGGGTTTTTAAAGGCCGTTGCTGATGGTGGAGGTAAGGATAGCGAGGTGGAGATACGTCTCTACCAAAGGAGGTGGAAGGCACTCCTTCCCTCTGCTAACCTGCAGGTCACCCTTGGGCAAGGTGTAGCACCTGCTTAGACCCCCGATCAGGGTCATGGGAGCAGGTGGTGGATGGTCGTACAAGCAGCTGGTGCACATCACAAGTCCTGGTTATGTGACCACTGACACCAGGCGGGCAATCTCTGAAGAGTATTGATAATGGCTGGGATTACCCGTCTTGTAAGACATTGCCCAGAAAAAGGCAATGCCAAACCACTTTTGCGAAAAAATTTGCCAAGAACAATCACAGTCGTGGAACGATCATCAACGCCATACATTGCAAACAAACTGGCGATAGTGAATGTTGTAACGTGAACGAAGTCACTGGAGAGACACTAAAGCTAGTGGATACAGAAGTGTTTTATTCAACCACAATGAGGCACTCTTGGAGGTAGAGGCCTGATCAATCCAATATTGCATGACATTTTATATGCTGAAGATCAAAGGACAATTCTAGAGTTACAATATTTCTACAATGCTTCCTTTGAATCACATATAACTTTCACACCTCCTTCTTCGCCCTTACTCTCTGGACACACAAAATGAATGTTAATCAGCATTGTCAATTAACTGGTGTGCACAGCTTAAGGAAACTATTGTCCAGAGCTGCATTTTAAATTTAATCTACAATCCACATTCAGGTCTAAAGACTGGTTGCTGAAGTAAATATTTTGCTATATATCCTAACTCTATAATACGACCTGACAGGGTACTCTAGAGAATTAATTGTGAGTTTGCAACCGATTAGGTCTTGTATTCAGAGTGGGAGGGTGATGCTGTAAAGTTAGTGATTGGTGCATCTTATGTTGCAGGTATGACAGTGGAGGTGCTGGGCACGGTCTTGGGAACAGCAATACAAGGCCAGATTGTTGGCGGAGCAGATGCTCCATGTATTCATAAAAATGATATTAACAGCTCAATATCTAGAATTGACATCAACAGCACTCAGTACAACTCCAACACTTCTGTCACCCAACTGGTATGTACTCAGGGTTTTGGTTTTCAAAGTCCAGTTGAAGTTGATGCCATTGTGTTTCAAATTTGTATGTGCAGAAAGCAGAAATTTGAATTGTGTTTCTGATTACCGTTCTGGAATATTCCATGACTGATGTGTACACTTTATCCCTTGTGCAGAAAAGAGCCTACATGATGGCAGCTGGAGTCATTAGTGGTGCATACGTTCTGTGTGCCATTATCTTGTTTGCTGGAGTCCAGGAAAAAGATGGTAATTATTGCCTGTTTATAAATAATAAACATATCATCACTATAGTGAAACAGAAGAAGTAGATTTTTCCATTTGTATTTCAAAGTGAAATTCCACTACACTCAGCGACGAACACTTTACATTCCATCAACAGCTGTGGGTTTAAGTGCACTGCAGGGAATTTGACCAAAGCTCTGGATGGACTTTCCTGCCTGCCGTGTGGACTGAATCACTTGGAGCTGCGATTTTCAGATGACATTAGACCGCAGCCCTCCTCATTTCCGTATGCAAATGGAGAACCCATAAGCAAATTTAATAAAGGATTGGAAATGATAAACACGAGATTATGCAAATACTGGAAAACTTGAGCAACACACACAAAATGCTGGGAGATTTCAGCAGGTCAGGCAGCATCTATCAACAGCTGGCCTTTAGGGCAGCAATGAAGGTCCTCCATCTCTGGTGGTGTTCAGGGCTTCCTTCATCATGTCAGGAGCATCTATGGAGGGGAGTATACAGTCAACGTTTCAGGCCAAGACCCTTCATCAGGACTGGAAAGGAAGGGGGTCCTCTCTGGCTTTAGTTGCCATCCTTTCCAGCCCTGATGCATGGTCTTGGCCTGAAATGTCGACTGTTTAATCCTCTCCATAGATGCTGCCTGAGCTGCTGAGTTCCTCCAGCATTTTGTGTGTGTTAACCAAGGGCAGGGTAATCATCTCAGATCTCCAGCCTTCCTATTTAGTGTGGAATCTCACTGTGGGCAGCCCGCAAGACCAACTATCTCACAACACCAACTACAAAAGTATTTTACTAACTGTAAGGTGCTTACAATGGGCTGCAGTCGTTAAAGACGCTACACTATCACTGTGCCTGGATTGGTAAACAAGTCTTACGAGGCAAGATTAGCAGAGCTGGGACTTTTCTCTTTGGAGCGTAGAAGGATGGGAGGGGACTTGATAGAGGTCTACAAGATTATGAGAGGCATAGATAGGGTGGATAGCCAGTACCTGTTTCCCAGGGAACGAATTGCAAACACCAGAGGGCATATATACAAAGTCAAGGTAGGGAAGTTTAGGGGAGACATCAGGGGTAAGTTTTTTTTACACAGAGGGTTGTGGGTGCCTGGAATGACTTGCCAGGGATGGTGGTGGAGGCTAAAACATTAGGGGTATTTAAGACCCTCTTGGACAGGCACATGGATGAAAGAAAAATAGAGGGTTACAGGGTAGTGTGGGTTTAGTACTTTAAGGAATATACGGGTCAGCACAACATCGAGGGCCGAAGGGTCTGTACTGTGCTGTAGTATTCTAGTGTCTAGTGTCTAGTGCTCTTATATAGAAGAATACTAGTGAATGGAGGAGAGGTGGTGATAGTGATGATGGGGAGACTGCTTTTCCCAGAGTGTAGGGAATCTGTGGAATTCTTTACCCTAGGGAGCATTAGAGGCTTCCTTGTTAAATATATTTAAGACACGGTTAGATAGATTGTTACATAGCAGGGAAGTTCAGGGACTGGGAAAAGGCAGGTAGGTGGACTCGAGTCCACAGCCAGACCAGTCATGGTGTCATTCAATGTCTGCGCAGGCTCGATGAGCCAGAAGGCCGACTCCTCTTTCTATTTCTTGTGTTCTTATGAACTATTTATAGATTTGTAAGCTTCCAGGAATAGGTGGTGGACCCAATGGTTATTTAAAGCAGGAGTTCCCAACCTGTGGTCCATGTACCCCTTGTGTAATGGTGTTGGTCCATGGCATAAAAAAGGTTGGGAACCCCTGATTTAAAGGCTTGTTTTTTTTTTCTTCCTTTCTAATTTTCTTTGCAATTATGATTTTTCTTTCTTTCTGCCTGTCCACTCCTCTGACCACCCCCCTACTCATCCCCCAGCCCCCGTTAATCGCTCCTCTCTCCCCTCCACCATCCTTCACCAATCAACTCCCTTCTGTTGGGTATTCGTGTTCCACCACCACTGCCCTGCTGGCTCCGTTCAACCATAATCCAGAATATCGAAAAGGTGTTCTGAAATCTCCATGGCACGTTTGTATAAGTCAGCAGAACATGATTAAAGATGTGCAAATGCTGCTTCAGAGGCCTCTTGTGCAAGAACGTAAAAGTAGCAGGTGCATCAAAGAAAGATAAATATTCAGACAAGCTGGCTGCATCTGTGCAGTGTTAACATTCCTGGTTCATTGACAGTTGGAATGAATGGCTAGCAGAAGTAACAGGGATGATAAGCATGTAGGCTTGCCCCTGACGCAGTCATGACCTGCCATATGGCTGCCTCCATTGCTGTAAACTTCAGTGATTCAGGGGAAGAATCTTGAGTTCAGTTCATTGGGCACAGAGAGCCATCGCAGCTAGTTCTCACTCCGTCTCTCATAACACTCCTCGGAGTGAAAATCCCCAATGAGGTTAAAGCAACAAGCGGATCGCTGGAAAGACTCTGCAGGTGATAGGCCGATGGAAGAGGGAAGAGTGGATGTGATAAAGAGATGGAGGAGCAAAGAGTGGAGATGATAGGCTGATGGAGGAGGGAAGAGTGGAATTGATAGGCCAATGGAGGAGGGAAGAGTGGATGTGATAGGCTGATGGAGGAAGAAAGAGTGGATGTGATAAACAGATGGAGGAGAGAAGAGTGGTTATGATAGGCTGATGAAAGAGGGATGAGTGGATGTGATAGGCTGATGAAAGAGAGATGAGTGGATGTGATGGGTAAATGGAGGAAGGAGAGTGGCTGTGATAGACAGATGGAGGAGAAATGAGTGGAGGTGATAGGCAGATGGAGGAGGGAAGAGTGAATATGATAGTCTGATGGAAGAGGGAAGAGTGGATGTGATAGGCTGATGGAGGAGGGATGAATGGATGTGATAGACAGATGGAAGAGGGATGAATGGATGTGATAGGCTGATGGAGGAGGGATGAATGGATGTGATAGGCTGATGGAGGAGGGAAGAGTGGATGTGATAGACAGATGGAAGAGGGATGAATGGATGTGATAGGCTGATGGAGGAGGGATGAATGGATGTGATAGGCTGATGGAGGAGGGAAGAGTGGGTGTGATAGACAGATGGAAGAGGGATGAATGGATGTGATAGGCTGATGGAGGAGGGATGAATGGATGTGATAGACAGATGGAGGGGGAACACTGGAGGTGGTGACAGAGACTGGGAGATGATAGGTGGAGGTACCAAAACCTGCAGATGATGGAATCTGACAGGAAGGAAGCTGGAACATGGAATCAAATACTGGAGATGGCATGGGCGGATGGGCCCAGTGTGGGTGATGGTCAAAGAAGGGGAAAGAGACGGAGTGATGAGAGCTGGGGCCCTTGGGGGAGAAACTTGGTGGCTCAGGAAGAGAGAAAATAGCTAAAGGTAAAGATCTTCTCAAAGATTGATTTTATTTGTCACACGTACGTCAAAACTGGGTGACAGTTTGGAGATATGTCCTTCCCTCCGCTAGCCTGCGGGTCACCCTTGGGCAAGGTGTAGCACCTGCTTAGCCCCCCGATCAGGGTCATGTGAAGCCATAGGAGCAGGTGGTGGAAGGTGGTATGAGAAACCGGTGCACATCACAAGTCCTGGTTATGTGATCACTGACACCAGGCAGATAATCTCTGAAGAATATTGATAATTGTTGTGGTCACCCATATTGTGAAGACACTGCCCAGAAGAAGGCAATGGCAAAGCACTTCTGTCGTAAAACTTGCCAAGAACTGCCATGGTTATGAGAACATGTTCACCTGCGTCACATAAAGATGACGATGCTGGCATCAAAACATTGAAAAAGGTACAGTGACGTGTCATTTAGTGCCAAGGATCTGCTGGACTTCCTGCCAGCATCACCACGCTCCCGGTGTCAACACAGCATGTCCACAACCTTCTAGCTCTAACTCACAAGTTGCTGGAATGTGGGAGGAAACCAGATCACCCAGAGGAAACCCACATGATCACGGGGAGACACTCCTTACAGACAGCAGCAGGAAGTGAATCCCAATCTTATAGCTGGCACTGTCAAGTGTGGTGCCAGCCACCACACTACCGTACCACCCCACGGGGTAGAGGGGGACTCCAGCGTCTGCAGTCTCTTGTATCTCCAATGCAGAGGTGCTAAGATAGAAAGATTTGGATTATTTTCAAACATGCCCGACGTTGCTGCCCAGCTGTAGCCTGTGGTGAAATTGTTTTCACAATGAGTAAAAATGAGGATTGGTTAAACATAACTTCCCAATTCTAGGTCCGTCAGCATGATAATTGGAGTGGAGTGCTCCGATCTCAGTTGCTGGCTGGTGACAGTGAAGGATGCATTCCTGAATAGGACCATTCAGCCCATCGTGTCCATGCTAGAACATCATGCTTAAACCACCAGGTTCGAGAACAGTTACTACCCCTCAACCAGCAGGCTCTTAAGCAAAAGGCAATAACTACACTCACTTTTCCCATCACTGAAATGTTCCCACAATCAACGATCTCATTTCAAGGACTCTTTATCTCATTATTTCATGTTCTCATTATTTATTGCTATTTGTATTTGCAGTTTGTTGCCTTCTGCACTCTCGTTGATCTTTCATTGATCCTGTTATAATTACTATTCTATAGATTTGCTGAGTACGCCCACAAGAAAATGAATCTTGGTGTTGTATATGGTGACATATGTGATCTTTGATAATAGAACTTACTTGGAACTTTAGTACTTTGAAAGAGGTTGGAAACATCCCAGTCACTTGCTATTCCCCCTCCTGCTTCAGGAGTGAATCCAACCCTTGTGTAATGACATCTGTGACATTCTGCAAGGTTGAAAATGAGACTGCAGTAGTTTTAATTCAGTAACTTTGGTTCCTGAACGTGTGACCGGACAAGACAGTCCTTTTGAATTCTTTGGTAAAGAACATGGAGTTCCATTTCCTTCCAAAATGAACACAGACTGTTTACCTCCTGATACTTGAGCAGCGTCGATCAAGGCAACATAAAACATTTCTCCTCACAGGGTTCTCTTTAATTCTCACTTCAATTGGTCAACAGACTTGGCTTTCAAGGAAAATTGCAAGGTAGCTGTTCATATAAAAATGTGACACTGTCTTGTGCAAAAGATCGAACAAGCAGAGAGAGTACAACTTCTTCGGCATTCAGATCCACTCCTGAAAGAGAGCAAGCCCATTGAGTCTTGGTACCCACTGCAAAGTCTGGGATGTACACTGAGCTAAAGAAGCTCCCCTTCTTTATTGACAACAAAATGGATGCTGTTGGACGTGATCCTGTCAGCATTGCTTCCAGACGGCCCAATTTCCTGAGTTAATGGCATGAGGAAAATCTGAACACAAGAGATTCTGCAGATTACCGAAACCTAGAACAACACACACAAAATTGTTGGAGGAACTCAGAAGGTCAGATAGCATCTATGGAAGTTAATAAACAGCTGACATTTTGGGCCGAGGCCCTTTTTGAGGACTGATGAAGGGTCTCGGTCCAAAGCACTGACAGTTTATTTTTCCTGCCTTATAGTTTGTTCACATCGAAATTCATGAAAGACTTTTCTGTAGCTGCTACTGTGTACTTGGCACAAAGTTCAAAGTACATTTATTATCAAAGGTCATATATGTCACCATATACAACCCTGAGATTCACTTTCCTGCGGGCATACTCAATAAATCCATTAACCATAGTAAAATTGGCGAAAGACCACATCCAACAGGGTGGGCGACCAGTGTGCAAATATCAACAAACTGTGCAAATGCAAAAGGAAAGAAAAAAGGGCAACAGTAGTAAATAAATAAGCAGGAGACATCAAGAACATGAGATGAAGAGTCCTTGAAAGTGATCCATAGGTTGTGGGAACCGTCCAGTGGTGGGACAAGTGAAGTTGTCCCCTCTGGTTCGGGAGCCCGATAGTTGTGGGGTATTAACTGTTTCTAAACCTGGTGGTGTGAGTCCTGAGGCTTCTGTACCTTCTTCCTGAGGGCAGCAGCGAGGAGAGAGCATGGCCTGGGTGATGGGAGTCCCTGATAATGGATGCTACTCTTCTGTGACAGTGCTTCATGTAGATGGGATCCTTGCTGGGAAGGACTTTACCCGTGATAGACTCGGCTCTATCCACTACTTTCCTGTGGGATTTTCCATTCAAAGGCATTGGCGTTTCCATACCAGATACAGCAGCAGGTGATGCGGTTGGAGTGGCTATTTGGGGTCTGATTCAGTTCAGTGATATTGGAACTGCATGGGGACCCACAGCAGAACCTGTGGGCCCACACTGTGATTCATTAGGCTCAACCTGGCAGTTCCTGAATTGGTATCCATGGCATAATTTAATCTGAGAAAGTACTTGCCGTGATCGGCTCCAAGAACACTTATATATTAATACTTTTAATAAAGAAGAGCTAATCAAATAAAGCATAGATTCTACACCTTATTTGGCTAGGTATTATTTATTAAAAGTGTGACACTGTAGAACACGGTCAATGAAGGTTATGACTGCCGCACTGTTACTGTACAGATTGTTGCTAATTCTATCTGAAACAAAAATATGATGTAATTGTTCTGCCCTCGCAACTGACCTTGGCTGTCGAGACAGGACTCAGCAGATGGTTAAATAGTTCCACTTCCTCTGTGCCCTGTACTGAATGTCAAAATGTCGAACAGGACATAGGAGCAGAATCAGATCATCCAGCCCATCTAGTCTGCTCAGCCTTTCAGTTGGGGGCGACTGCAGAATTTTTTTTTTTGGCTGCACTCAACGGGCTCAGGGCCTCAAGCCGCGGAGTTTCCTGCTTTACAGCCGCCAGGGGAGAGGCGTCTGAGCCGGTGCACACCACCGGAGGGGGGTGGTGCGGGGAGACATGGCGTAGTTTGGTCTACTGAAGATTTCACACAGACTGAAGGGTCTGGACTGTATACATATGTATTTGTGTGGTTGTGTTTTAACTAATATTCTATATGTGCCTGTATGCACAAGGACTGGGCCTCAAGCTGCAGTGTCGCCTGTCAGAGGGTAGGACCAGTGCGCTCTGCTGTGGCCAACAGATAATCTCAGTGGGCTGTGGGGTCTGGACTATATTCATGCATATCCTGCATCATTGTATTTTACTGATATTCAGAATGGGTTTGTTGTCTTGTATGTGCGAGGACTGGGCCTCAAGCTGCAGGGTTGTTGGTGTGGGGGGGGCGCGCGTGTTGGGTATCTTTTATTCCGTGATTGTGATACTGTGTGTGACTGCTGGTGTTGTGTTTTGTACCTTGACCCCGTAGTAACGCTGTTTCATTTGGCTGTATTCGTGTATGTCTGAATGACAATTAAACTCACTGATCAATAACCCAACAACCTGCACTTTAAATATACCCAATGGCGTGGCCTCCGCAGCCATCTGTGGCGGTGAATTCCACCGATTCACCACTCTCTGACTAAGTACAGGATAGTAGCAGGGCAAGTGACAGGCACTGGCTTCATGACAGCATGTTAGCCAAGTGTGTTGGTGGGCTACTGAGAAACATGTCGATAAGATTCTTACAACATGTCGTATGTCACAGATTACAATCGCTTCAGCTATTGTTTAGATAAACAAATCGTTCTTCTGGGGAAAGGAAGAGATGAAACAAGCAGCTAATTTCCATAAGCCTTGTGCTCTTATCCCAATGATGGCATTCCAGAATGTCAAGCTCTTTTCTCTGTGTAATGTCAATCCCCAACAGGAATCTGTCTATATTCTGGAATAGTTTCATAGACCTGAGACATTACTTTTTAATCAGAATAAATATGGTAGTAATTTGCATTAGGATAGAAATTAAATTTTTCACTTTGAATATGTTCCAAATTTTTCGGGGGGCTGATTTGTAATGGGTTAATTCAAAATCAAAATCAGAACCAGGTTTAATGTCAGCAGCGTATGTCATGAAATTTGTTGTCTTTGTGGCAGCAGTACAATGCAATATATAATAATACAGAAAAACTGAATTACAGTAAGTATATATATATATATATATATATAAAATAGCTAAATTAAATAGGTAGTGCAAAAGTCATCACATCCTTTCTTAGATAAGGGGCCCAAAACTGCTCACAATACCCCAAGTGAGGCCTCACCTGCGCCTTGTAAAAGCCCCAACATTACACCCTTAATGTTATATTCTGAAGATCTGTCAAATAGATAGCACTGAGTTGAAGATGGCAAAGACAAAGGAGCAAGCCATGTTAGTGAGGAATCCAAACTTTAGATCAAGTGAGAATCTGGAGCGTGAAGTAAAGAAAGTGAAGTTGCAGTGGGGCCTGAATAAAGGAGGAACATGGTTCCTTCAAGTTAGTTCTGACTCGTTTTCACTTTTTTCTATCGTACCTAGATCTGCATAACAAAAAGGCACAGAAACCATTCTCCTTTTGGAAAGGACTGAAACTTGTCATGAGCTATGGGCCTTATGTGAAATTGATCATCGGTTTCCTGTTTACCTCATTAGCTTTTATGGTAAGAATATTATTTTTGAATGAAATGTCCTCAAATGTCTTTCTAATGTCATTCAGTACAGATTGTATTCAACACTCTCAGTACAGACCAAAGCCTTAAAGATCCCAACCTTTTTTAATGCCATGGACCCTTACCGTTAACCAACGGGTACATGGACCCCCAGTTGGGAACCCCTGATCTAAAAATATCAACTTTATTTGTCCCATGTATGTATATCAGAACATCAAAATATACAGTGAAGTGCGTAATATTTTGTGTCAGTGACCAACACAGTCCAAGTATGTGCTGGGGGCAGCTGACAAGTGTCACCACACCTTCGACACCAACAAAGCACGCCCGCAACTTATTAGCCCTTACTAATTTGTACAACTTTGGAATGTGGGAAGAAACCAGGGAACCTGGGGGGAAACCCAAGGAGAGATTTAAGCAATGAATCAATAAAGAAAATCAAAATCTTAAGGAATTGGACTTCAGGTCATAAATTTTCAGTGGCAGCTGGACGTTACATTATGAAACAGTATTCAGATGTGTAATAAACAGAATCTAGGCCTTTTTAAGTGAAGGCCACGTTTGAGCTTGACAGCTGAGCTCTGTGCTCAGCAAGTGCAGGGGTTGTAAACCATATTACCTCTAATTTTTTTTTACAGTTGTATGGGCCAACCATTGCTCTGAGCTGGAAATTTTTACATGACCTGAAAATCACACGGCACAGCAAATGTTTTTTATATGTAACATGCACATCCAACAAACACAAAACGCAACTCACAACACAAGCAAACAATGTCAGGCAGTCAGAACAACTGACAGTCACAATGGCAAAAGTAAAATGTTTTGACTAGACGGCGTTGGCTTCTAGCAGGCCAGCGGTTTACTAACGATAAGCAGTGTTGCAACTTGAAACACTAGCAATGTAAATACATTGAAGCTCTAAATTGTTTGAAAATAAAGGTTATGGTATGTTTATTATTTAGAAAATTTATGGATAATATTCTTTAACACAGAATTAATTACAGGATATTTCACAATTAGATTAACATTGATTTCAAAATTTTAAATGCATCATTTCAAAATGATATAAAAGAAAATTCCAGCTGCGTTGTAACAAAGGCTATGTGCACGGGAGCATTTCAGTTGCTGTGTGGCCATGCACCCACACAACTTAGAGGGAACAGTGGTTGTAAATATCCCGGTCAGATGTGAGAAGTGGAATGGAGTCAGATGTGGGACTTATTCCTGGCTGGGGGCAGGGAGAAGCAAAGACTGTAGATCAGAATTCCTTACTGCTTAGCTCATCCAGGGCTCCATGTCACACAAGGAGTCTGGTAGGTTTGAGGCAAGTAAGAGAGAGGGAGAGGAAAAAACTGGTCTGAAGATGCGCTGTGATAACACAACAGTCAAACAGCCTATCACTTACTGTATATCAAACCTTACAGACATGTGGATACACAATTTTAGCAATTTGATTCACTATTTCTTAGCAATGCAGCACTGAATAGACCCCTCCAGCCCTTTGAGACACACCACCCCAGCATCCCCTAACCCAGCGGTCCGCAACCTCCAGGCCATGGACTGATACCGGGCCGCGAAGCATGCAGGGGTGCAGCGGTAGCCGGAGTGCACCTAGTACATCTTTAAGAAAAAGGCCGAAATAAACAGGCTAATTAATTAGGTGCCACCCGGCACGTAAATGTTGGCCCAGATCAGAGGCGATTGCCGATTTCACTTGCTCTACGCGGTGTTCTCTTTCTAGGGTGCTGGAGCTTTTAGCTGTTCCATTGTTTGGTCAATTTAAACGCCAGCCCAGACAGGCTGAGAAGACAGGGCTGTCAGGATCGAGGTGACATTTTGAATCTACACAAACTTCTAATAACGTATAGGCGCTGCCGTGCTTTCTTTGTAATGACAGTTACATGCTGGTCCCAGGACAGATCCTCTGACACCTTTCAGAGAGAGAAACGTCGATACTTAATGCCGAAGAATTTAAAGTTATTGACCCTCTCCACCTCTGTTCCTCTAATGAAGACTGGCTTCTGGGCGGCACCTAATTAATTAGCTTGTTTATTTCGGCTTTTTTCTTAAAGATGTGCTGGGTGCACTCCGGCTACCGCTGCACCCCTGCATGCTTCGCGGCCTGGTATCGGTCCATGGCCCGGAGGTTGGGGACCACTGCCCTAACCTAATCAGGGGACAATTTTACAATAACCAATTAGCCAACCCCTTTACGTCTTTGGACTGTGGGAGGAAACCAGAGGCCCCTGAGAAAATCCATGCTTTTCGTGGGGTGGATGTACCAAGACTGCTTGCATAGGACACAGGAATTGAATTCCAAACTCCAGAATGTTCTAAGCTGTCATAGTGTTGTGCCAACGGCTACACTATCATGGCACCCATTAGGAGAGATGTCCAGTTTGGACTATTGTGATAATTGGTTCCAGAACCTCAATGATCAGAAGATGCAGATGGATTAGTGGCAATAAGTTTGACACACCATTTGTTCTGATTTTGTAGAATATTCCGGAAACTGTAAGTACCCATCTTCAGTAGCACGAACTGTTATATATAGACGAATTATGACCATTCTTGGCTGTTCAGTTTTAACTGATCTGTAATCACAATAACTCTTCATTGAAATGAGGAGGTAGATCCTCTCAAAAACTGTACGAGAAGCAAGGATATCTAGGTTTTGCCTGGCAAATGATGGTGTGGTGTTTCGTTGCGGAAGGGAAAGTGAGAGGAAAATGGGAGATTTTAAATTACAGTTTCTGCCAATGTCTGATCCTCCTCAAAGGAATATACTGCTTAAGAGTCTTGTTTTAAGGTTCTATATCATAATTTGTAGCAAGCTATTGTTTTACCAGAAAATGTTCTTCTTTTAGTTGCTGGAAGGAAATTATGCGCTGTACTGTTCCTACACACTGGGATTCCCAAATGACTTCCAAAATATTCTGCTGGTTATCATGGTAAGAGTTACAGCCTACAGTTATGTGCAGGAAGGAAATGAATGATGTAATGTAAGCAGTTAACTACTATAATACACTAATCCCAGATGCAAATTTTTTAATGGAAACTATGTCAGAGGTACAGTCACGTCACAATTTTTTTTGAGTTGTATCCAACAGCGAGCTTCTTTCCTCCAGGGAATTTCAATCACCTTAGCATAATATAGATGGTGACTATCCCGCAGTACTTGTGGTCAGTGAAAATCACAAGGTAGCTAAATTATATCTTAGCTGGAACCAAAATGAAAAGAACAAATAACTTCCCAGTGGCCACACATTTTAAATCCGATTCCCATTCTGACATGTCGGTCCGTGGCCTCCTCTTGTGCCACGATGAGGACACCCTCCGTGCAGGGGAGCCACACCTTGTGTTCGTCTGGGTAGCCTCTAACCTGATGGCATGAAGATTGATTTCTCCTTCCACTGTGCATGCAGGTTCCCCTCCAAGCTCTCATGCCATCCCCAGCTGGAAATGCATCTCCATTACTCCTCCATTGCAGCGTCAAAATCGCAACCCCGTGGCACGGCAACCATCTTGGCTCAGCAATGCTTCAGGAAAGCGGCTCACCAGCACCACCTGTAGGAAAGATTCAGATTCGAATGTACAGTGGATTCCGGTTAACTGGGACACGTTGGGACCAGTACATTTTGGCCCAATTAAGCAGCTGCTCCAATTAGCTGAGGTTTCATGGAAATAGTTAAAAAGGTATAAAAAAGACAATCTGAATAGCAAATTATGTATTTAATGAAAAAACGAACTAATTAGAACACCACCAATACTACTGCTGTATTAGTTCCTAATAGTTATCGACAGAGGAATTCATCCGTATTGCATTCTTTTGACTGTAAATGAACAAAATCAGTGCAGACACCTAGTGTAGATAATAGACTGCCTTTGTAAAGTGCTGTCAATGATCGCGTCCTCCAAATCTTCATTTTCATTGTAACATTCAAAATGATTATCAAAACCTTCAAATTCTTCGTAGTTCCTAACTTGTTGAAGTAGTGAAATCATTTCATTTCCACTCCCGGCCACTTCTGGCATCTCCAAGCTGGAACGCTCAAAACCAGCGTGAGCAAAACTGAATTGTCTTTCTGCTTATTTCTCACCAACTATCGTGACAAAAAAAATTGCTGCTTTTTGAACACAAACTCATGCAACTGACTTTGCTGTAAAAATGGTGTTGCGTCTAATGGCCCTGCAAGTGCACACGACTGATGCTAGTTAGAAACTGTTCATCAACAGTCTGCTGCCCCAATTAATTGGTATAATATCCCAAATAAACGAAAAGCTGTTCCTTAAGAATCATCCCAAATAAGTGGCTGCCCCTGATTAACTGATGGCCCAATTAACCAGAGTCCACTGTGCACTGAAAGATGTAGTGAAATGGTTGTTTGGGCGAACAACCGGAACACACGACGATGTGCTGGGGGCCACACAACAGAGCATGCCGATAATGGTCAGCAGAGCAACAACAGAAAAACAAAACAAGTCAACAACTACAAAACAACCCCTTTCCCATCCCTCCCACCCACCCACCCACCAAATAAAGGAAGAGAAACAGATTTATTCTGATTTTTGCCCATCAAGTAAGTAAAAATAATAAAATGTTTTTCAGAGAGTGGTTTGCACTGGAGGGAATCGCCTGTTAGAGTTATTGTTTAAAGTGGAAACCGTCCCTCAGATGTGGCAAGCAACATTGTTTGGGAAGGCTTTAACAATCTGTGCATTTGTTCTCTGAAGGGTCCCTTGGTATACTGTGCTTCCATCAGTTTTTTGTTGTGTGAGGTGGTGAATCTCCTGTAGGAAGAATGCCTCCTTCCAAACCCTGCACGAAAACTCATCGAAGCATTAGGACAGGGTGTAGGGAGCACACGGCCAGTGTTGACTCATTTGGAGCCAGGCCCTGCAACTCAGAGGAAGCAGGGTGTGAGATCAGAAAAGTTCAAAATGGTAATCAGAGCATTGAGTATAGGAGTTGGGATGTAATGTTGAAATTGTATAAGGCATTGGTAAGGCCAAATTTGAAGTATTGTGTACAGTTCTGGTCACTGAATTATAGGAAAGATGTCAATAAAATTGAGAGGAGATTTACTAGAATGTTGCCTGGGTTTTATCTCCTAAGTTACAGAGAAAGGTTGAGCAAGTTGGATCTTTATTCTTTGGAGCGTAGAAGGTTGAGGGGGGATTTGATAGCGGTATCTAAAATTATGAGGGGAATAGATAGAGTTGACACGGATAGGCTTTTTCCATTGAGAGTGGGGGAGATTCAAACAAGAGGGCATGAGTTGAGAGTTAAAGAGCAAAAGTTTAGGGGTAACATAAGGGAGTGGTAGCTGTGTGGAACGAGCTTCCAGCAGAAGTGGTTGAGGCAGATTCAATGTTGTCATTTAAAGTTAAATTGGATAGATATATGGAGAGGAAAGGAATGGAGGGTTATGGGCTGAGTGCAGGTCGGTGGGACTAGGTGAGAGTAAGAGTTCGGCACGGACTAGAAGGGCCGAGATGGCCTGTTTCCGTGCTGTAATGGTTATATGGTTATATGGTAGGAGGGCCAAGAAAGGCTGCAGGAGGTGCTCCATTCAGGGAACCTGGCCCCTGCTTTTGGAGCCCCTTCCTGTGAACATGAATTACTCCAGGGTTGATGCACAGAATTGAAAGGAGAAAAATATCCTCAACACAAGAGGTGCTTTATCCAGTTTTTTTTTGTTAAAAGCAGCTGCCAGCTACTGCATCACCGTTACTTGCATAGCAGAGAAAAATGCATAGACACCAAGCATTGCTTCATTAGTCTTTTAACCCACAGGGCTAAGCAAATGTCTATAATTACTAAACGTGTTTGAGTACTATAAGATCATACTGAGCAACTTTGCATTGGCAAAACCCATTCCTTTTGGTCAAAACTAGAAGCATCTGTACCTAGCAGATAGTAGGGAGCATGTGGGTGTTCTTGAGCTGAACAGTGATGTCTTTGTTCAGCTGTTTCTCAGGCAGCGTGATATAGAGATGCATATGTATTTTGTTATACAAACCCCACTGAGCGAGAGACACTTTCTTCAGTAAACATAAAGGTTTCAAAAGTGTCTGATGAAATTCCAAATTGAATAAAAGGTCCCTGGAGTTCATTCAAATTCAGAGCAAGGGACACTGAGTTGGGGGGAGTCGCTTGCTCTCGGAGCGCATGAATATTTGTGCCTGTGCTCTTTGGGGGAAGTATTGGAGACCTTCCCTTTTCAGCCTTCCTCCAGTATTCTAATCTTCATTATCACTTCTCAGAAGCAGAGGTTTTATAATGGGTCAGTTCACACGCAACGCATTTTGGAAAGGGAAGCTATTTCTCAAAGGGCCTTTTACAGATAAGTGTGCATTTGCTTAAACCCACAACGTAATTGTCAGACCAGGATTGCTGCGGGTTGTGGGAGGATTGGGAGACTGGTGGGGAGGAGGCTGTGCCCCCCTTTTGAATACAGCGGGTTTGTCCCTTTTTAAAACGCATTTCACTGAAACCAAGGATTGTGATTCTGGCCGTGATTGTACTAAGACATGATGCAAAGACATTGGTCATGGGAAAGAGGAGGAAATTGTAGTGAACTGATTGAGGTTTTGCTGTTCAAATGATCACCAGGCTGAAGAGAAAATTAGGTTTTTATTTTAAACAGAGCCATATTTATTCAATCAATTCAAGATTCATTAATCTTCAAAGAATGTATGAATTACTCAGCCTTGACGTTTGCTTGCTCACAGGTAGTCACAAAGCAAGGAACCTGAAAGAACCCAATTAAAGAAAAAATTACTCAATGCTCAAGAGAAAGAAAAAAATGTATATAAATCATGCAAAAAATTGAAGCAGGCAACAACATTCCGAACCAAAATTGAGTCCTCCGGTCCGAACCCCAGAGTAGGCCCAAAACTTTGCTTATCAGTTCTTCATATTAGCAGGCACAGAATATTAAAACTACTGAGACCTCTACATTTTTAGATAGGTTTATAGCAAGTTATTATGGGCACAATCTTTCCTAACGGTGCTAAGGACAGTTTAAATAATCCAGTTATGGTTACTCTGTCAAATACACAAACAGCTTGACTGGAGGTTGTGTTGGCAGCATGTGACGAGTTCAGATGATATAGAATGTCAAGTATTCCCACTAAATATAATCATAGCCCTGAATGGAGTGTGTTATTTTCAAAAGCCAGAATTGACATATTACATTTATACATCCTGACATTTTGTTTTCTCCAATGATAATTTGGTCAAAAATAGAAATAAAAGAGCCCTTTATCTATTCGGAGAAAGCCATTTCACTTTTGAGCTGAGTGTGAGAATAGTGCTCTTGCACATCAGAATCAGAGTCACTTTACTGCCAGCATGTGAAGCATAAGACCAGCAGACACAGGAGCAGAATTAGGCCATCTGGGCCCATCAAGTCCACTCCACCATTTAGTCATGGCTGATCCGTTTTTACCTTCCTCAGCCCCACTCCCCCGGTCTTCTCCCTGTAACCTTGGATGCCGTGTCCAATCTCTGCCTTAAATACATCCAGTGACCTGGCCTCCACAGCTGCCTGTGATAATAAATTCTACAAATTCACCACTCTCTGGCTGAAGAAATTTCTCCACATCTCTGTTTTAAGTGGTCGCCCTTCTATCCTGAGGCTGTGCCCTCTTGTCCTTGATCCTCCCATCATGGGAAACATCTTTTCCATATCTACTCTGTCTTGGCCTTTCAACATTTGAAAGGTTTCCTCATCCTTCTAAATTCCAGCGAGTATAGACCCAGAGCCATCAAATGTTCCTCGAATGATAACCCTTTCATTCCTGGAATCATCCTTGTGAACCGCCTCTGGACCCTCTCCAATGCCAGATTATCTCATCTTAGATGAGGAGCCCAGAACTGTTCACAATACTCAAGGAGAGGCCTCACCAGTGCCTTATAAATCTCAGCATCACATCCCTTCTGTTGTATTCTAGACCTCTTGAAATAAATGCTAACATTACATTTGCCTTCCCCACCACCGATTCAACTTGCAAGTTAACCTTTAGGGTGTTCTGCACAAGGATTCCCAAGTCCCTTTACATCTCAGACACAAAATACTCTGCAAATGCTGTGGTCAAAGCAACACTCACAACACGCTGGAGGAACTCAGCAGGCTGGGCAGCATCCGTCCTGATGAAGGGTTCTGGCCCGAAACGTTGACTGATGGTTTCCACGGATGCTGCCCAACCTGCTGAGTTCCTCCAGCATGTTGTGGGCCTTTACATCTCAGATTTTTTGATTTCTCCCCACTTAGAAAATAGTCTGCATATTTATTTCTAATACCAAAGTGCATGACCATGCATTTTCCAATATTGTATTTCATTTGCCATTTTCTTGCCCATTCTCCTAATCTGTCTAAGTCCTTCTGCAGCCTATCTGTTTCCTCAACACTACCTGCCCTTCCACCAATCTTTGAATCATATGCAAACTTGGCAACAAAGCCATCTATTCTATCATCTTAAATCATTGATAGACAGTATAAAAAGAAGAAATGGTCCCAACACCAACTCCTGTGGAACACCACTAGTCACTGACAGCCAACCAGAAAAGGATCCTTTTATTCCCATTCGCCAATGCTCTAACCATGCCAGTAACTTTCCTGTAATACCATTGGCTCTTAACTTGGTAAGCAGCCTCATGTGTGGCACCTTGTCAAAGGCCTTCTGAAAGTCCAAATATACAACATCCACTGCATCCGCTTTATCCATCCTATGTGTAATCTCAAAGAATTCCAACAGGTTTGTCAGGCTAGATTTTCCTTTAAGGAAGCCATGCTGACTTTGTCCCATCTTGGCCTGTGTCACGAAGTACTCTATCACCTCATCCTTAAAAATTGACTCCAACATCTTCCCAACCACTGAGGTCAGGCTAACTAGTCTATAATTTCCTTTCTGCTGACTTCTTCCTTTCTTAAAGAGTGAAGTGACATTTACAATTTTCCAGTCCTCTGGCACCATGCCCGAGTCCAGTGATTTTTGAAAGATCGTTACTAATGCCTCCAAGGTCTCTACCACTATCTGTTCCAAACCCCTGGAGTGCAGTTCATCTGGTCCGGGTGACTTATGTACCCTTACGCTTTTCAGCTTTTTGAGCATCTTCTCCCTTGTAATAGTAACTGCACTCACTTCTTTTTCCTCACACCCTTCAACATCTGGCACACTGCTAGTGTCTTCCACAGTGAAGTCTGATGCAAAATACTCATTTAGTTCATCCGCCATCTCCTTGTCCCCCATTATTATTTCTCCGCCTCATTTGCTAGCAGTCCTATGTCCATTCTCATCTCTCTTTTATTTTTTACATACTTGAAAAAGCTTTTACTATCCACTTCGATATTGTTTGCTAGCCTGCTTTCATATTTCATCTTTTCCCTTCTAATGATTCTTTTAGTTGCTCGCTGTAGGTTTTTAAAAGCTTCCCAATCCCTCTAATTTTTGGTTTGTTGTATGCCGTCTCTTTGACTTTTACATTAGCTTTGAGTATTTCTTCATTTTTGGAATACATACATCCTGCACCTTCCTCAATTTTCCCAGAAACTCATGCCATTGCTGCTCTGCTGTCATCCCTGCCAACATTTCCTTCCAATTTACTCTGGCCAACTCCTCTCTCATACCACTGTAATTTCCTTTACTTCACTGAAATACTGCTAAGTTAGACTTCACTTTCTCCCTATCAAATTTCATGTTGAACTCATTCATATTGTAATCACTGTCTCCTAAGGGTTCTTTTACCTCAAGCTCCATAATCACCTTTGGTTCATTACGTAACACCCAATTCAGTACAGCTGATCCCCTGGTAGGCTCAACGACAAACTGTTCTAAAAAGCCATCTCGTAGGCATTCAGCAAACTCCATTACCAACCTGATTTTCGCAACTGAACTGCATGTTGAAATCTCCCATGATTATCGTAACATTGCCCTTTTGACACACGTTTTCTATTTCCCGTTGTAATCTATGGTCCACATCCCAGCTGCTGTTGGGGGACCTGTATTTAACTGCCATCAGGGTCCTTTTACCCTTGCAGTTTCTTAACTCAACCCAAAAGGATTCAACACCTTCCGATCCTATGTCACACCTTTGTACTGATTTAATGCCATTCTTTACCAGCAGAGGCAGGCCACCCCCTCTGCCTACCTTCCCATCCCTCCGATACAACGTGTAACCTTGGACATTCGGATCCCAACTACAACCATCCTTCAGCCGTGATTTAGTGATGGCTGCACCATCATGCCTGACAATCTATAATTGTGCAACAAGATCAACCACCTTATTCCGTATACTCCATGCATTGAGATATAACACTTTGAGTACTGTATTTGTTACCTTTTTTGATTCGGCATCCCTAATGCACTGATACTCACCCTTCCGGCTGCAATTTTGTCCTATCATCGGCCTGCCCGTCCTGACAGTCTGACTGCATGCTATCTGTCTATCTTGAGTCCCTTCACTCCAGTTCCCACTCCCCTGCCAAGTTAGTTTAAACCCTCCCCAATAGCTCTAACAAACCTGCCCACGAGAATATTGGTTCCCCTGGGGTTCAGGTGCAACCCGTCACTTTTGAACAGGTCATACCTCCCCCAGCAGTGATCCAACAACCTGAAGCCCTGCTCCCTGGCGCGCGGCACAGGCAGCAATCCAGAAATTACTACCCGGAAGGTCCTACTTCTCGGCTTTCTGCCTAGTTCTCTAAACTATCTCTTCAGGACCTCATTGCTTGTCCTTCCTATGTTATTGGTACCAATATATACCAAGACACCCAGCTGCTCTCCCTCCACCTCCAAAATGCTGTGAACACCATCTGAGATGTTCCTGATCCTGGCATCTGGAAGGCAACATACCATTCGGGCATCCCATCCACCGAATCTCCTATCTGTTCCTCTGACTATGGAGTCCCCTATCACTACCACTCCCCTCTTCTCCCTCTTTCCTTCCGCACCACGGACCCATACCAGTAACCTGATCTCCATGGTATTCCCATGAGCGGTCAACCTCCACAATATGATCCAAGACGGTATGCTTATTATTGAGAGGAATGGCCACGGGGGTGCTCTGCGCCAGCTGCCTGTTCACTTTTCCATTTCTCCTGACACTCACCCAACTACTCACCTCCTGCAACTTCGGGGCGACTACTTCCCTGTAACTCTGATCGATGATCTCCTTCCTGTCCCGTACAGGCCGAAGGTCGTTCAGCTGCTGCTCCTGATCCCTAACACGGTCTCCAAGGAGCTGCAGCTGGATGCACCTCACACAGACGTAGTTCCCAGAATCGATTGTGGATCGTTGCCAATCATAAAGCACAAGACAACACCATAACAGGCAACGCAATGACATCCAAGAATTTACAAGACAATAGTGCAGAAAGAACTCTATTCATTTGCCATTTTTGCAAGCACTTTGGCACTTTCTGAAGAATGTGCTCTTCAACTGAATTAGTCATTTAAAGCCTGCTGAGTTATTTTACATTTGACCGGCTAGCAACTTCAGGGTCCATGTATCCAGTCTTGCAATGCAATAAGAAATAACTTCATTCTTTTTTCAGCTCTCTGCGACCTTGACCATCCCTTTTTGGCAATGGTTTTTGACCAGATTTGGCAAGAAGACTGCTGTGTATGTCGGCATGTCAGTAAGTTTAACCACGGTGGTTAATGTGGAATGGGCTGGTGAGAAATGTCAGTATGTTTGCTTCTGCAGGTTCAGAAGAGGGTTATTAATAAAAGCCACAACGGCTGAAATTAGAAAATGGGTAAACAAATTTGGTAAGGGGAGAAATGTTTAGACTACTGGCTAAAAACCTGGGTGACAATTGTCTCTTCCCAAAATAGTTATCCAAAGGAAAATAAAATCCAGACAGGAAAATATAGATAGTCAAGACTGCTGCATCAGACAGCAACAGTATATCAAGTGGGACAAGTTGGCCATCTTCCTGCTCAGCACTGTTGACTATCACCCCCTGCTGGCAGGTGTTTCTATAAACCAGATCAGGCTGGGTGAAAAAGTTCAAAGTAAAATTTTTATCAAGGTACGAATACTAGTTACAGTACTGTGCAAAAGACTTAGCCACACATATATAGCTAAGATGCCTAAGGTTCTTGCACAGTACTATAGCGATTTTGTGTATTACACTGTATTGCTACTGCCACAAAAAAAACAAATTTCATGACATGTGAGTGATGATACACCTGATTCTGATATGGGTGTCTATTGTGGACTGAAAGTGGGAAAGGGACAGGGAGAGGGGAATCATGGTAGGGAGAGGGGAATCATGGTTGGGAAAAGGGGCGGGGGGGGAATCATGGTTGGGAAAAGGGGCAGGGAGAGGGGAATCATAGTTGGGAAAAGGGGCAGGGAGAGGGGAATCATGGTTGGGAAAAGGGGAAGGAGCGGGGATCATGGTTGGGAAAAGGGGAGGGAGCGGGGATCATGGTTGGGAAAAGGGGCAGGGAGGGGGGATCATGGTTGGGAAAAGGGGAGGGAGCGGGGATCATGGTTGGGAAAAGGGGCAGGGAGGGGGGATCATGGTTGGGGAAAGGGGCAGGGAGAGGGGAATCATGGTTGGGAAAAGGGGAGGGAGCGGGAGGCACCAGAGAGACATTCTGTCATGATCAATAAACCAATTATTTGGAAACAAATGATCTTGCCTGGTGTCTCAGGGCTGGGTGTGTCTGCAACCATGCCAATCCCTGCCCCAGGCACTCCTTCTCTGCCACGTGTCCCACACCCTCGCCTTTCCCAACATCCTTTGCTCCTACCAGGTTTACAAATTCGCTCTCCAGTCCACGTTGACAAATACAGTACTGTGCAAATGTGTTAGGCACCCTAGCTGCCTATATGTGCCTAAGACTTTGGCACAGTACTGTGCACCCCTTGAGATTCACTTTCTTTCAGGCACCCACAGAAAAATAAAGAAATACAATAGAATCCATGAAAAGCCAAACATAAACAAACATTCAACGTGCAAAAGAGGACATATTGTGCAGATAATAAAAATGTAAATGAATAATACTGAGAAAATACTGCAGAGTCCACAGGCCATGGAGTCACTTCAGCACTGAGGCAGGGTGAGTGAAGGCATCCACACCAGGCCAGAAGCCTGATGGTTGTTAGGCAGCAACTGACCCTGGGCCTGGTGGTGTGGGACCCAAGGCTTCTGCACCTCCTGCTAAATTAATATAAGACCTTAAGATATAGGAGCAGAATCAGGCCATCAGGCCATTTCATCATGGCTGATCCATTTTCCCTCTCAGCCCCAGTCTCTTTCCCCATATCCCTTTATGCCCTGACTAATCAAAAACCTACCAAGCTTTGCCTTAAATATACCAAATGACCTGGCCTCCACAGCCACCTGTGGCAATGAATTCCACAGATTCACCACTCTCTGGCTAAAGAAATTCCTCCTCATCTCTGAAAGGACGCCCCTCTATTTTGAGACTGTCTCGTAGGTTTCAATGAGGTCACCGCTCATTTTTCTGAATTCCAGTGAGTGCAGGCCCCGAAGCCTAAACAATATTGGCTATTGTTTCTCACTGACCAGACCCGAAAGAGGACCAGCTGAGGATGGCCAGTAATGGTGCCCTTTCACTCCTGTGAGGGAGCAGCCAGTCATATGAGCTCAGACACCCACTATCCGATCAGTTTTGGGCCTTCTCATTTTGCCCAGGATTTCTTCTTCTCATGTGGTGATTATCATCCCGTCCTTTTCCCGGAAAAAAAAAACACCTTTCAAGGTCACACAGTCGTGCCGTCTCCCAGTTACTGCCGTCTTCTGTCCTCAGCCCAACCTAGCCGATGGCACCGTTTCCCTTCATCCCTCATTGAAGGCAATAGAAAGCTGCTTTTCAGACTGTCCCCTCCATCGTTCTCACTCTTGAACCTTTGTCCGAAAGCAGGTTATCTGATAAGTCTGAAACAGAATAGTTTACTGATAAAAGTCTGATCAAATGTTGACAGAGTGCAATTGGCATGTTTGATTACTGAGCTTAACAACAGCACAAGATACCAGCTGTGTTGACAGAGTAGCCACTTGGCAACAGTAATACATCTCTGGCTCTGCATTGCTATTTATGGATTCTATTACATTTCTTTATGAGCTATCAGCACAGATATTTGCGCCACAGTTGGGAGTTCAGTTCCGGCGCCGTCTGTGGGGAGTCTCTGTACGTCCTCCCCGTGGAGTGTGTGAGGCTTCCCCTGGGAGTTCGGTCTCCTCCCACAGCCCAAAGATGTACGGGGTAGGCTAACTGGTCGATGCAGACTGTCCCGTGACTAGGTTAGGGTTCATCGAATTGGTCGGGCGTTGTCGGAGCAGTGCAGCTCGAAAGGCCGGAAGAGCCAACTCCGAACTGTTTCCCTAAAAGAGTAAATAATAAATATCCAACACCTGATCGAAGCAACAACTCGAATCTTTCTTTTCTTCTAAACTTTGAGCTGCTCCGGGAAACAGTGATTATTGCATGTAGCAAATGAGTTACGTGATTCCCCTTTGAAGCCCTATCTAATTTTGTTATTCTCACTCTTGGGTTAAGCACAGTGATGAGACGTCGATGAGAAATTAAATTAGCTCCCTTTTCTAATGTACTTTGAGCAAATCTACAATTGCCCAATCGTGACATTGGTCAAAATATCAATAACAGGGCCATTGGCCCTGGTATTCATCAAGATAAACAGCAATACAGAGCCAAAAACGTATCGTCTTCACAGAGTGGTTGCACTCCGCAGTCAATGATCTGAATTGTGTTCTGTTCCATCAGCAATTCAAGGTTGCCCACATGGCGGTCAGTGTTCTGAAAGCATCGATTTTCCGCATAGCCCTCTTTCAAAATCTTATCAGATCAGTTTGCTGGTTTTGAAGTTGCCTCATTGGCTTGGTAGTGACTTTGCCTTAAAGGTGTATAACCCAGCTGGGACGGTGTCCTGACGGAGGGACTCAGCCGGAAACGTCAACGCTTATTCCCCTCCATGGATGCTGCCTGACCTGCTGAGTTCCTCCAGCATTTCCAGCTGCAGTGTAGCTAAATTTAACTAGAGCTTATAACCCTAGCCTGCACTGCCTGGTATAGTGGTAGGGGCAAATACATTAGAGGCTTTTAAGAGACGTTTGGATAGGCACATGGATGTGAGGAAGATGGAGGGATATGCGCATTGAGTAGGTCAGAGGGATTAGTGTTTGAGTGTTTTTGATTTACTTTTTAGCTGGTTCAGTAGAATGTTGTGGGCCGAATGGCCTGTTTCTGTGCTGTACTCTTCAATGTTATGACCCCAGCCTTAACCCGTCAGTCACTGAGTCAGTGTTTAACTGCCAGGTCAAACTTTTTTTTCAATTTCAAATCCCAGAAATGATCTGAATCAACGTTTTTTCTTATCACTGTGAAAGACGAATTGTTTATATTGTGATTGCACAATTCATTTGGGCTCTAGGATAACAGCCCAAGCTTGGCACGTGATGGTGATAATCAGATCAGTTCAGCTTGATGAATGGTAAAGGACACACAGTCAGCATTGTGGCATTTTTACCATTGCAGAAGTTAAGGAAAAAGTTCACTGCCACCTTAAGGGCGACTAGAGAATGTGCAATTAAATGCTGCCTCAGCCTGTCCAATATGTCCCTTCATGAATATTTTTTAAAATTTGCGCAGTTGTGTCTGTTTTCGAGACTAAAAGGAAGAGAAGTACAGCTTTGAGACAGCCACTAGGCCCATCTAGTCTATGCCGAAACCATTTAAACTGCTTACTCCCAACAACTTGCACCTGGACCATAGCCCTCCATACTATCCATGTACCTATCCAAACTTCTCTTAAATGTTGAAATTGAGCTCGCATAGACCACTTACTTGCCCTGGTAGCTCATTCCACGACCCTCTGAGTGAAGAAGTTTCCCCTCATGAACCCTTAAACTTTTCACCTTTCACCCTTAACCCTTAACCCATGACCTCTGGTTGCAGTCCCACCCAACCTCAGTGGAAAAAGCCTGCTTGCATTTAGCCTATCTATACCCCTCATAATTTTGTATACCTCTATCAAACCTCCCCTCAATTTTCTTGTTCTAAAGAATAAAGTCCTAACTTTTTCAATCTTTCCTTTTTCCTCAAGTTTTCCGGTCCCGTCAACATCATTGTAGATTTTCCCTGTATTCTTTCAAGCTTATTTACAGCTTTCCCGTAGATAGGTGACCAAAACTGCACACGATGCTCCAAATTAGGCCTCACCAACATCTTGTACAACTTCAACAAAGCATCTCATCTCCTGTACTCAATCCTTTGATTTATGAAGGCCAATGCACAACCCTATCTACCTGTGGTGCCACTTTCAATGAATTATGGATCTGTATTCCCAGATCCCTTTGATCTACAGCACTCCTCAGTGCCCTACCGTTCACTGTGTAAGATCTTTCCTGGTTGGTCCTACTGAAGTGCAAAACCTTGCACTTGACTGCATTAAATTCCACCTGCCATTTTTCCAGCTGATGCAGATCTCTCTGCAAGCCATGATAGCCTTCCTCGTTGTCCACTGCACCCTGAATCTTAGTGTCACCCGCAAGCTTAACCACATTATCATCCAGATCATTGATATATAAACAAGCAACAATGGACCCAGCATCGATTCCTGTGGTACTCCACTAGTCACAGGCCCCCAGTCAGAGAGGCAACCCTCTACTACCACTCTCTGGCTTCTTCCACAAAGCCAATGTCTAATCCAATTTACTACCTCATCCTGAATGCACAGCGACTGAACCATCTTGATCAGCCTCCCCATGTGGGAACTTGTCATGTAGTACTCCAGTTGATTTGGGATCTTGGCTCTATGGCTGTGATCTCAGTTAATTTTCATTGTATTGTTTCAATCGCCAGCAGAATTTTAATTTGAGCATGTTGCCCCCCTCTTTTTTTTTTTTGCAGTCAGCAGTGCCGTTTCTTATTTTGAACGTTCTGGTGAAGGGGAACCTAATTGTGGCCTACATTGTGTCGTTTGCCTCTGGAATGAGTGTGGCCGCTGCTTTCCTGTTGCCATGGTAAGTCAGGATTTCTCAACAACGCCCAACCGTCCTTGCCGGCTCTGCAGTTCTGAGTGTCTTGCGAAACAGGTTGCGCAGCTTTTCAGGAAGGGGGGGGCCCTGCCACATTGAAGTCTGTGAGGGGGGAAAGAATTGCGGCAGAGCTGAGTAGTGAAGACACCAGGTGGAACAGACTGCGTTATGGGATGTGAGGTTAATTCATTTTCTGTCAATGACTGGCAGGCTCTTGACCAGTGACAGAACAGGTGCTGTCACGTTCTCTGTTCTCAAGGGGATTCTGCTGTTAAACAGTGACTCACAGAAGAATGGGTACATGGGAGAGCAGGTGGCAGTAATTTTGCTCCTAGGAAACAGCATTTAGTGCAATCTCTTCCAAGTTCTCGCCAATCTGCTCTCTGCAGACTGTTTTCTCGAAGAGGGTGTGGAGAAGGCTGAAGCCATGCCACAGTTCACCCAAAGCAGCTCTCCGATCTACGGAGACCAACATCAGCTGCTGCCGGCAGATCATAAACTTGGGGAAAGACGCCCTTGGCCTGCCCCAGACTTGTTAGTCTGCCAGCACATCAAGATAGATTTGGATAGTTGTTTGCATAGTAGGGGAGTTAAGGATTATGGGGGGAAAAGGCAGGTAGGTGGAGATGAGTCCATGGCCAGATCAGGTCACGATCTTATTGAACGGTGGAGCAGGCCCGACCGGCCGGATCACCTACTCCCGCTCCTGTTTCTCCCATGTGTCCGTCAGGGAAGGCTGCCAATTGGCGCATTGCAGGCTGCAGGAGGACGTGCCATGGGACGCATTCTAGCTTGGTGCAGCCCCCACAAGGACTCGGTGTGGGGTCCTTCTCCTGCTGGGGAGGAAGCCCCTCAATTATTGTAGTAGTTCCCCACCCCGGGGGCCACATGAGTGGCAACAATCTTACTGGTTTTCAGAAATGTAATAGAACATTATGTAACGCATTAACTATGAATGTAAGAGTGAAAGGAATTGCGTGGTTTATCCTTGCATAGAATATTTTTATTATGAATTAAGTTTATATATATATATATAAAAAAAAAATAATTTGCCCCTATATTTATGGTGAGAAATTAGAGGATACTCCACATAAATTCTAAAAAAAACCTAACGGTTCATGCATAATGGCAAATTAAAAAATGTACTTTCTTATTTTTATTTCGAGATACAGCGCGGAATAAGACTTCTGGTCCTTCGAGCCACACTGCCAGCAACTCCTGATTTAACCCTAGCCTAATCACAAAGTATCAGATTCATGCAAGTGATTCCTGTCTTCTTCCGGGAAAGTATCGTTACTGTGCCTGACTGTAATCAAACACTCAATCAGAAGTGCAGATTTCATTCCACGTTGGAAGGACGTCTACTTGCACAGGAATTGGGAAAAAAAATACAGACACACGCAACAGCCGTTGATCAGTCTTAATTGTTTAATGTGTGTCTGCCTTTCCTCGTGATATATATTGGAAAATGAATAAGGAAACCTTCTAGGTTGGCCCTGGAATGTGTAGCAACATCTGCGGGTTGTCCCCAGCACATACTTGAGTGTGTAGGTTGTTAGCACTAACAAGATACTGTATGTTTCAATGTGATAAATCTGATTGAGTGAATGTGCAAAATATCATTTTTATTTATTGATTGACTGATTGAGATACAGCCCTTCGAGCCCCGCTGCCCAGCAACCCCCCAATTTAATCCTAACCTAATGATGGGACAATTTACAATGAACAATTAACCTCCCAACCCATACATCTTTGGACTGTGGGAGGAAACCAGAGCACCTGGAGGAAACCCACACGGTCACGGGGAGAACGTACAAACTCCTTACAGGCAGTGGCGGGAATTGAACCCGGGTTGCTGGTACTGTAAAACGTCGTGCTAACCACTACTCTACTGTGCCACCCTTTTTTATTGTCTGTTTTTCAATTCATAGTCAAGCAAGAAGGATTTCACCATCTACAAATGCTATGATATCCTGCAGAATTGAAAACCTGTGGTATCAGTAAATACTCCCTATTTGCTCTCTTAACAGGTCCATGTTACCTGATGTTGTTGATGACTTCAAACTGAAGAATCCAGAGTCCGTAGGACATGAAGCGATATTTTATTCTTTCTATGTCTTCTTCACCAAGTTTGCATCCGGGGTGTCCCTTGGAATCTCCACGCTGAGCCTCGAGTGTGTAGCTCTGATTTACTTTCCTAATTAACAATATGATGGGGAGCTGAAGGAAACTAGATAACAGCATTAGATGAGTCTCTGAGGATGTAGGTTCTGCTAGATTAACTTGCACCCAATGTTCCCTCTAATTTGGACATTGCTGCATCATCCGTCCTTTGTTGAAGAGTTCTTCCATGCAAGCACCTTATACCACAAGCAGTGCTCAGGATGAATTGTCCTACAGACACAGTGGGACAGAGGCTCAATGGATAGTGTGGGTGGTTCCCTGAGCAAACCGTCCATAATTTAAAAATTATATTAATATTATTTAAAAGACAATGTCAGGTGCGTGGCAACGAAGGCTATGTGCACGGGAGCACTTCAGTAACTGCGTGGCCACGCACCTGCGCAGCTAAGAGGGAAGTGCTTGCATCCCAAATTTTTTTTAAATAGCAGACTGACATAATAGTTAGTACACGGACATACAGTTAAGTGCGATTTAGAGCCTGACTTGGGTCAATTTAATATTACCGGGGGTAATTCTGAAGAATCTGAAATGTATTGTGGAAAGATTGCAAATGAGTCATTATGAAATGTATTTATAATGTTTCAATATCCCTTGTGTCATTGTACCATTCACTGTGGGGGATATGATGATAAAATTAGCCACTTCACGATAATTTAAAGCCCCTTCTCATTAAAGTAAATGTTCTATATAGAATCAGATACATAATTTCATTTAACTTATTTTTAATCACCCTTGAATACGTTGTCTTTGACACTGCATTTTGTGTTTTAATTTATGCAAAACCAATTACACAATAAAGAAAAACCTAGCCCTATTCTAACTTGTTCTGGTTTAAAGACAAAGCTATGTGTTTCCAGGCAAGTTCTGGTTCCATCATATAATTAAGCAATATAACAGAATCACCCTTTTAATTGTATTCCCATTTATTTCAGTTTCTCTGGGTGACTTGACATTGAACAAGTCCTCTTGATTTTATTCTACAATAGCAGTTCCCAACCTGGGGTCCTGCACTCCTGGGTTAATGGTAGGGGTCCAAGGCATAAAAAGGGTTGGGTACCCCTGCTCTACAGCCTAGAAATTCTATAGAGTCGAGCTTTTTGTTTTACCCTTGGTGCTATCTGCATGAAATAGATTCTCCACCACTACCCTAAAATGGAATATGATTAGTCCCTAGTCATACTTTATTGATCCCGGGGGAAATTGTTTTTCGTTACAGTTGCACCATAAATAATTAAATAGTAATAAAACCATAAATAGTTAAATAGTAATATGTAAATTATGCCAGGAAATAAGTCCAGGACCAGCCTATTGGCTCAGGGTGTCTGACCCTCCAAGGGAAGAGTTGTAAAGTTTGATGGCCACAGGCAGGAATGACTTCCTATGACGCTCTGTGTTGCATCTCGGTGGAATGAGTCTCTGGCTGAATGTACTCCTGTGCCCAACCAGTACATTATGTAGTGGATGGGAGACATTGTACAAGATAGCATGCAACTTGGACAGCATCCTCTTTTCAGACGCCACTGTTTTACAACAATCTTTTGCTTGGATTGTGCTATTCCAGAAATTTGGTGCTTAACAAAAGATTGAATAGGTTAGAACTTTATTCCCTGGTGCATAGGAGAATGAGGGGAGATTTGATAGAGGTATACAAAATCATGAGGGGTATAGACAGGGTAAATCCAAGTAGGTGTTTGCCATTGAAGCTGGGTGGGACTACAACTAGAGGTCATGGGTGAAAGGTGAAATGTTGAAAGGAAACACGAGGGGAAAGCTGCTTCACTCAGAGGGCGGTGTAAGTGTGGAAGTGGTGGGCACAGGTTCAGTTGTAACGTTTAAGGGAAGTTTGGATAAGTTCTTGGATGGGAGGGGTGCAGGTTGATGGAACACCAGCAGAAACCAGACGTACTGAAGGGCCTATGACTCTGTAACAGCAAATCCACTCAATTTTTGCAAATAAGGTGCTTCCTGCAATATTCGACCTGCAGCTGTCGTCAGCAGTTACGTGAACAGTTTTCTCATTAAATTCTCCTCCTCCAGTTTTGCAGGTTACCTGACCCGGGGATGCGTTCAACCTGATGCAGTACACCTTACCCTGAAGATGTTGGTTGCACCAGCACCTATTTCCCTAATTATATTTGGACTGATTCTTTTTAAATTGTACCCAATCGATGAGGAAGTCAGGATGAAGAACAGGAAAGCACTTGAAGATCTGCGGTGAGTTTATGAAGGCAGCTCATTTTCACCCTTGCTTTTAAGCCTTCTTGACTGAAGGCTTCAGTCTCCCCTAAACGTAGGACAGCAAAGTCCTGGTTTCCCCGTGCCATCGCCCATGAGATGAAGACTAGGTCTCTGCAGTATAAATAACTGGGGCCATCAGCATTCACCATTATAAAAAAAGCAAATTGGGTGGAAGCTTCCAATGTTAGCACCTAAGAGTTAGACAAAGCATTTGAGAAATTGCTGTAGGAATATCCCTGTTACTTGAGAACTGACCAAAAAGATTTGGCATTAAAAACACGTTGAGGGGGTGTGAAGTTGTGACATTTAATTCATTCATTATGTGCCAAATCGTATGATGTGGGCGATGAATGCTCTTGGCAAATTTTTCTACTTTGCCATTGCCTTCTTCTGGGCAGTGTCTTTACAAGACCGGTGACCCCAGCCATTATAAATACTCTTCAGAGATTGTCTGCCTGGTGTCAGTGGTCGCATAACCAGGACTTGTGATATGCACCGGCTGCTCATATGACCTGCTCCCATGGCTTCACTTGGCCTTAATCAGGGGTGGGGGTGTGGGGGCTAAGTAGGTGCTACACCTTGCCCAAGGGTGACCTGCAGGATAGCGGAGGGAAGGAGCACCTTACACCTCCTTTGGTAGAGCCATTTCTTCACCCTGTCACTCAACTATATACACATTAGATACCCACTAAATATGCCAGCAAATATTAGCACAGATTTTAAAAGCAGTAAAATGGAATAATATTTCATAGTATTTTGACATGACGTGCTACACAGACACACCATATAGCTGGGGCAAAGGTCATAGAACGCTGAACAGATCGGTCATCTTGACAGCAACTTTAGCTGAGGCAGAGCGAATGGTCAAGCTGACGCCACATATGGATGTCTCAAGTCAGGGGTTCCACACACGGACGATGCACTGACTTGGCTAGCCGCAGCCCCACTTGGTGTGTCCCTCATATCCCGCACTTTCCCTGACCCGCCCTTCAGCAGCTGAGAGCTGGCCTGGTTTTCTGTAGAAGGGCAAGTCCCGAAACTTTTCTGCAAACAGGGACGATGGGGAGGGAGACAGGATTTGCACAAGAACCAAAGGGTCTTTCACTATGGCAGATCTGTATTTCTTAGTCTGTTATGCAATAAAAGATTCTCTAGCTACAGCAGATGCTGTGTGAACATTTGCAATAATGGCTGTTTCACCTTCTTTTGCAGAGATAATGACCAACACTCTCGAGCAAATGGAAATGAAGTTTGCAGTGTTGTATAACAAAAATTTCCAGGTTTAAAAATCCCATATTTGTGTACAGTGTACATAGTTTTAAAATGTGAAAGCAGTACATTGCCTGAATAAGACTGACGTCCAGATATACAGTAAATGGATTCAAGCAAACTTTTTCCACTGTTTAATATGTTTACATCTATCCATTCTGAGTTTGTACAGGGTGTATTGCTCTCGCTTACAAGTAAGCTGTACAGATAGCTTGGTCTAATGTAAATTTATATAAATCTGTACTGTATATATTTGAATTAAACTATTAGTTGTCAATAAAATGCTACATCACATAGATCTCTAGTTATTCATAAATACACAGTCTCACTGACTTGGACTGACATCCTAAAAATTATTCTGTTACTCCCATTCTTTGCATATTGTTTATTCCAGTCATGATAGAACCCTACCCTGGCAATTAAAATTTCGAGTATGAACCTGCTTACCCTTTCTAAATCCACTGGTCCACTCAGGTCTACCTGCCCTCTGCAGCCTGCGTGATTGTCACACGGTCCACAATCGCAAACATTGACTCGCTCCTCCACCACGGCACAATGTGCACCATCTATAAACCCTCGGCTTCTCCTCTTGGTTTGTCACCTAAAGCACTCAAAAACTTCTACAGGCCTGCCATGGAGAGCATTCTGACCGGCTGCATCACCTTCTGATATGGGGGCAGGGGGGTCGTCCGCTACACAGGATCGAAAGAAGCTTCGGAGGGCCATTAGTCGGCTCCATCATGGGCACCAGCCTCCATAGCATCCAGGACACCTTCAAGGACAAGTGCCTCAGAAAGGAGCCGTCCATTATTAAGGACCCCCGTCACCCAGGACATGCTCTTTTATCATTGTTACTGTCAGGAAGGAGGTACAGAAGCCTGAAGGCACACACTCAGCAATTCAGCAACAGCTTCTTCCCCTCTGCCATCCAATTCTTAAATGGACATTGAACCCGCTAACACTAATGCACATTTTTAAAATTATCACTCTTCCTTCAGTTAGTCCTGACGAAGGGTCTCGGCCTGAAACGTCGACTGCGCTTCTTCCTATAGATGCTGCCTGGCCTGCTGCGTTCACCAGCAACTTTGATGTATGTTGCTTGAATTTCCAGCATCTGCAGAATTCCTGTTGTTTTTTTTTAAATTATTTCTGTGTTTGCACTATTTTTAATTTAACTATTTAATATACATATATATATACTTGTAATTATTTTTTTAGATTATCATGTACTGTGGCCACTAAGTTAAAAAACTTCAAGATATATGCTGGCGATTCGATGGGACTAGACAGATTGGTTCAGCACAGGCTGGATGAGCTGAAGGACCTATTTGAATGCCGTAGTTTTCTATAACTCTAGGTTACTGCTCTGCTTCATTGGCCCCGTGGAAGAAGCCAGAGACTGGTTGTAGGTGGTTGCCTCTCTGACTGGAGGCCTGTGACTAGAGGTGTTCTGTAGAGATCAGTGCTGAGCCCATTGCTGATTGTCATCCATGTCAATGATCTGGATGATAATGTGGTAAAGATCAGCTAATTCGCGGGTGACAGCAAGACTGGGGATGTAGTGGACAGTGGGGGAGACTATCAAAGCTTGCAGTGGGATCTGGACCAGCTGGAAAAATGGCAGACAGAATTTAATGCGGACAGGTGTGAGGTGTTGCTCTTTGGGAGGACTGACAAGGTTAGGTCTCACACAGTGAACGGTAGGGCACTGAGGAGTGCGGTAGAACAAAGAGATCTGGGAATACAGATCCATAATACCTTGAAAGGGTCATCACAGGTAGGTACGGTCATATAGAAAGCTTTTGGCACATTGGCCTTCATAAATCAATGTATTGAGTACAGAAGTAGGGGTTTTACATTGGAGTTGTATAAGACGTTGGTGAGGTCTAATTTGGAGTATTATGTGCAATGCTGGTCACCTACGTACAGGAAAGATGTAAGTAAAATTGAAGGAGTTAAGAGAAAATTAACAAGGATATTGCCGGTACTTAAACAACTGAGCTTTCGGGAAAGGTTGAGTAGGTTAGGACTTTATCCCCTCGAACACAAAGATTGAGGGGAGATTTGACAGAAGTATACAAAATTCTCAAGAGTTTACAGTAAGTAGGGTTTGTTCAGTAAGCTTTGCCCACTGAGGTTGGGTGAGACTACAACTAGAGGTCATGGGTCAAGGGTGAAATGTGAAATGCATAAAGGTAAACTTCCTCACTCGGAGGGTGGGACAAGCTGCCAGAGCAAGTGGTGTATGCAGGTTCAACTTCAACATTTAAGAGAAATATGGATGGCAGGGGTATGGAGAGTTACGGTCCAGGTGCAGGCTGATGGAACTGAGAGCAGATTAATAGTTTGGCACAGACTAGATGGGCCAAAGGGCCTGTTTCTGTGCTGTAGTGTTCTATGTCTGTAAGGTTACAGTAACAAGCCTGCAACTTCTATCAGCTGGAAGTAAAACTGCAACAACTGCGTAGGAACAGAGCATGTCACTCCCTCCTGACTTAGAAATATCTTACTGGTCCTTCATCACCATTGGGTCTAAATCCTTACCTAGTTCTGGATCCAGTATGTCCTCTCCTCTAGTTGGCATGTCTCTACATATTGTGCCAGAAATCCTTCCTGGACACATCTAACAAATGCTGCCCCATCTAAACCCTTTGCATTGAGGAGGTGTCAATCAATATTAGGGAAATTGAAGTCACCCCTGAAAACAACCCTGTTATTTTTGCACCTTTCCAAAATCTGCCTCCTGATCTGCTCCTCGGTATCTCTGTTGCTATTGGTGTGTCTATAGAATACTCCCAATAGTGATTTCTCCCGTCCTGTTTCTGTCTTCTGCCTACACGGACTCAGTAGACAATCCCTCCACAAGGTCCTCCCTTTTACAGCTTGACACTATTCCTGATTTATCAATGCCACCCCCCACCTCTTTTACCTCCCTCCCACTCCCTGTTGAAATGCCTAAACCCTGCACACTCAGCAGCCATTTCTGGCACTGTAACAACCAAGCCTCTGTAATGCCCACAACGTCGTACCGGCCCATCAACTTTATTCCCAATGCATCCCAAGTCAAGTGAAGTCACCTTTTATTGTCATTTCGACTGTAACCGCTGGTACAGTACGCAGTAAAAATGAGACAATGTTTTTCAGGATCATGGTGCTACATGAACAATACAAAAACTACACTGAACTACATAAAAAAACACAAAACTACACTAGACTACAGACCTACCCAGGACTGCATAAAGTGCACAAAACAGTGCAGGCATTACAATAAATAATAAACAAGACAATAGGCACAGTAGAGGGCAGTAGGTTGGTGTCAGTCCAGGCTCTGGGTATTGAGGATTCTGATGGCTTGGGGGAAGAAACTGTTACACAGTCTGGTCGTGAGAGCCTGAATGCTTCGGTGCCTTTTGCCAGATGGCAGGAGGGAGAAGAGTTTGTATGAGAGGTGCGTGGGGTCCTTCATAATACTGTTTGCTTTGCGGGTGCAGCTTATGGTGTAATTGTCTCTAATGGCAGAAAGAGAGACCTCGATGATCTTCTCAGCTGACCTCACTATCCGCTGCAGGGTCTTGTGATCCGAGACAGTGCAATTCCCGAACCAGGCAGTGATGCAGCTGCTCAGGATGCTCTCGATACAACCTCTGTAGAATGTGGCGAGGATGGGGGGGTGGGAGATGGACTTTTCTCAGCCTTCGCAGAAAGTAGAGACGCTGCTGGGCCTTCTTTGCTAAAGTAAATTTATTATCAAAATACATATTTGACACCATATTTGACCCTGAGGTTCATTTTCCTTGTGGGCATGCTGAACAAGTCTACAGAACCATAGAACCATAGAAACTACAGCACAGAAACAGGCCCTTTGGCCCTTCTTGGCTGTGCCGAACCATTTCCTGCCTAGTCCCACTGACCTGCACACGGACCATATCCCTCCATACACCTCCCATCCATGTATCTGTCCAATTTATTCTTAAATGTTAAAAAAGAACCCGCATTTACCACCTCATCTGGCAGCTCATTCCATACTCCCACCGCTCTCTGTGTGAAGAAGCTCCCCCTAATGTTCCCTTTAAACTTTTCCCCCCTCACCCTTAACCCATGTCCTCTGGTTTTTTTCTCCCCTTGCCTCAGTGGAAAAAGCCTGCTTGCATTCACTCTATCTATACCCCTCATAATTTTATATTCCTCTATCAAATCTCCCCTCATTCTTCTACGCTCCAGGGAATAAAGTCCTCACCTATTCAACCTTTCTCTGTAACTGAGTTTCTCAACCTCTGAATAGTAACTATAATAGAATCAATGAAAGACCACCCATCTAGGGCGTTCAACTAGATTGCAGAAGACAACAAAATGTGCAAATGCAAAAAGAAGAAATAATAATATAAATAAATAAGCAATGAATATTGAGAACATGAGATGAAGAGTCCTTGGAAAGTGAGTGCATTGGTTGTGGAAACATTTAAATGATGGGGCAAGTGAAGTTGAGTGAAGTTATCTCCTTTAGTTCAAGAGCCTGATGGTTGAGGGGTATTGAATTGAATTGAATTGACTTTATTTCTTACATCCTTCACATACATGAGGGGTAAAAATCTTTACGTTACATCTCCATCTAAATGTGAAATGTGCAATCATAGTAATTTATAATAAATAGAACAGTCAGTGTAATATAGAATACACTCAAGTCAGTGTGAGTTCATCAGTCTGATGGCCTGGTGGAAGAAGCTGTCCCGGAGCCTGTCGGTCCTGGCGTTTATGCTGTGGTACCACTTCCCGGATGGTAGCAGCTGGAATAGATTGTGGTTGGGATGGCTTGAGTACCCAATGATCCTACAGGCCCTTTCTACACACCTGTCCTTGTAAACGTCCTGAATAATGGGAAGTCCACAACTACAGATGCACTGGGCTGTCCGCACCACTCTCTGCAGAGACTTGCGATTGAGGGAGGTACAGTTCCCATACCAGGCAGTGATGCAGCCAGTCAGGATGCTCTCAACTGTGCCACTGTAGAAAGTTCTTAGGATTTGGGGGCCCACACCAAACTTCTTCAACACTCTGAGATGAAAGAGGCACTGTTGTGTCTTTTTCACCACACAGCTGGTGTGTACAGACCACGTGAGGTCCTCGGTGATGTGGATGCTGTGGAACTTGAAGCTGTTTACCCTCTCAACCCCAGATCCATTGATGTCAATTGGGGTTAGCCCATTTCAATTCCTCCTGTAATCTACAACCAGCTCCTTTGTTTTTGCGACATTGAGAGATTGTTTTCTTGACACTACTGTGTCAGAGAGATGACTTCTTCCCTGTAGGCCACCTCATTATTGTTTAAGATTAGGCCAATCAATGTAGTGTCGTCGGCAAATTTAATTAGCAGATTGGAGCTGTGGGTGACGATACAGTCATGGGTATACAGAGAGTAAAGGAGGGGACTCAGTACGCAGCCCTGAGGGGCTCCTGTGTTGAGAGTCAGAGGAGTGGAGGTGAGGGGTTCCTGTATTAACTGTTCCTGAACCTGGCGGTGTGAGCCCTGAGGTTCTTTTACGTTCTTCCTGATGGCAGCAGCAAGAAGAGAGCTGAACCTGGGTGGTGGGGGTCCCGGCTGTTAGATGCTGCTTTCCTATGACAACGTTTTGTGTAGATCTGCTCAATGGTGGTGGCGGTGGGGGAGTTTACCCATGATAGACTGGGCTGTATCCACTACTTTTTGTAGGATTTTCAGTTCAAGGGCATTGGTGCTTCCATACCACAGCCGTGATGCAGCCAGTCAGTATACTCTCCACTACACGTCTATAGAAGTTTGTCAAAGTTTTAGACGTCATGCCAAATCTTTGCAAACTCCTAAGGAAGTAGCGCTGACTGCTCTGTTCGTAATTGCGTTTATGTGCTGGACCCAGGTCAGGTCCTCCAAAATGATAAACACCTTCTTCTTCATTTGCCTTCCGCATTACACGCTTGGGCGATCATGGCTCTCCGCATCGAATGATCCCTCAGAGCATCATTGATATTTCGCACACTTAGATCGGTTAGTTCTTTCACAAAATCCATATATTTTCTTCTTTGCCTTCCTCTTCCGCATTTCCCAGGCATACGGCCTTGTAATGTAAAGCATTCTATTTCTCCCTTTCTGATGACATGGCCCAGGAATTTAAGTTTCCTCTCATTTAATGTTCTCATTAAAGATCTTTTTGTATGGGCACATTGGAGTACTGTCTCATTAGTTACCCTATCTCTATATAATATTTTCAGCATTCTTCTAAGAAACCACATTTCTGTTGCTTCTAAGTTTCTTTGGAGTTCTGGTGTTATAGTCCATGTTTCGGAAACATACAGCAGGATTAACTAGATGTAATATTTTAGTAGCCTAAGCCTTGTTGTCATAGAAATGTGTCTGCTGGTAAAAATAGGTTTCATTTTTTGGAAGCTGGTTTTTGGCAATGGCAATTCTTTTTTTTTTGTTTCTACTTTACTTCTAGTACCTTGTGATATAAAACTACCGAGGTAATTAAAGCTGGTCTTTAGTTCAATCTCTTGGTTACCGACGAACAATTGGCAATTGGGAGTATCCTGCTGTTTTGATATTACCATACATTTGATTTTTTTACAGTTGATGGTTAGACCAAAATCTGCACTTGTTTGTAATAGCAACACACATCAAAGTTGCTGGTGAACGCAGCAGGCCAGGCAGCATCTCTGGGAAGAGGTATAGTCGACGTTTCAGGCTGAGACCCTTCCTCTTGTTTGTAATACCTTGACTAGGAGGATTTGTAGGTCTTCTGCAGCACCTGCTATTTGGGTAGTGTTATCTGCATATCTTATATTGTTGATTTTAACACCTCCAATTTTTATCCCATCTAGGTCTTCTGTTTCTCTGAGAATCATTTCACTATAGATATTAAATAATTCTGGTGAGGCAACGCATCCCTGTCTAACTCCTCTTTGAATTTTAGTCCAACTGCTTATATTACCATCAATTTATACCGCCGCCATTTGATTCCAAGATAAGTTTCGAAGCAGTTGTTGGTCCCTTCCATCTATGTTTAGTTTAACGAGAATTTGAAATAATTTTTCATGTAGCACTTTGTCAAATGCTTTAATGAAATCAATAGAACATAAAAGGACACCATTTTGATATTCAATTGCCCTTTCTGGAAGCATTCGTAGTATGAAAACTGCGTTACTAGTTCCTCTATCATCAATAAACCCATATTGCAGTTTAGAAGTTTCTGGGCTTAACTTGTTTTTAATTCGACTCAGAACAATTCTCAACAAAATCTTTATTATGTGATTCATAAGACTGATTATTCTATAATCTTCACAGTCAACAGCTCCAGGAATTTTTGGCAGAGTTATAAATACTGATTTCGAGAGATCATCGGGCAATACACCAAACTCATATATTCCATTAAACAGTTCAAAAAGAATATCTATGCCCAGATCTTCTAGGGCTTGTATCATTTCCACTGAAATTTCATCAGGTCCAGTGACCTTACCATGTTTCGTGCTTTTCATTGCTTTAGTTATTTCTTCTTTGGTAATAGGTGGGCCAGAATTAGGGTGTTTAATATCTGGGGTTCCCCTCTATTATCTTCAAAAAGCTGCTCTATATACTGAATCCACCTCTCACATACTTTATCTGGGTCTGTTAGTATAGATCCATCTGCTGATCTTATGCATCCTGTAGAGGAGGTTTTCTTAATTCCAGTAATTTCCATAATTTTCTTGTGCATTTCTTTGCTGTTGTTAATATGGCCTTCTACTTCATTGCATTTTTGATTCAGCCATTCTTCCTTTGCAATATTGCACAACTGTCTGGTCCGTCTGTCTGGCTCTCTGTATTGCCCTTCATTATTCTTCACTAACCTTTTTTCCATCAGATCTAGAATCTCTTGGGTTATCCACCCCTTGCTGGTGTGTTGGATTTCTTGTACTGGGATTATCTCCTCTGCTGATTGCTGTATAGCATATTTAAATCTGTCCCAAATAGGTGTTGTTACGTTTTCATTGAGGTGTTCTTCTACAGCTGTCTTGAATTGTTGCTTAAGTAAGCTATCATTTTTAAGTTCTTCCAACATATACTTCTTTCTCTTTTTACCACGTTTCAGTTTCTTTAATTTTGTTTTGATGGTAGCTATTACTGGATGGTGATCTGAACCACAGTCTGCTCCTGGGTAGGCTTTAGAATTTGTGATATTATTTCTAAAGCGTTCACTGATGGTAATGAAATCTATTGATTCCTTGTTCTATCTCCAGGGCTAATCCAAGTACACCATCTACGTGGATGGTTTTTATACCAAGTATTGGTGATCACTTGGTTGTTTCTGACACACCAATCAGTAAACCTTTCTCCATTTTCATTTCTCTCCCCCAATCCAAAAGGTCCTATGATATGATCAACCCTTTCCTGTCCAACTTTGGAGTTAAAATCTCCCATGACTAGTTTTATATCCTGAGATTTACATTGTTGTTGAGATCTTCATAAAACTTGTTGATATCTTCTTCATCCGCATCATTTGTTGATGCATAGGCTTGGATTATGCTAATGTTAAAAGGGTTACCCCTTAATTTAACTAAAAGCAGCCGGTCAGATATCACCCAAAATCCCATAAGACATTTTGATACTTGTTTGTTTAAAATAATTCCAACTCCATACATATGCCGTTGACCTCCAGAATACATTATCAGAGAACTATTCTCAGTGAATTTGCCACTGTTGGTCCATCTAATTTCTGACAGGTCTAAGATATCAACGTCCAACCTTTTCATTTCATTTAATGTGATGTCCAACCTTACTTTCTGGTAAAGTGTATGGATGTTCCATGTTGCTACTCTTAGCCTTTCCCTATTGCTTACAGTCTCTGAATGACGGTCTGGTGTCACCTGCAGCTCATGACTACCAACGTTGCCTCTAATTTTTAGTAGTCAGTGTACACAAAAATCTTATGTTGTGCAAATTTTTTTCCTGTGACAAAAGTATGTGCGCGCTGAATGCACACATAACACAGTTTATGTAGGTTTACAAAATATTTGACATAAAACTGCATAGAATAACAACAAAATAACATACATATTTAAGTCACTCAGTTATTTTCCTCTCTCCTGTCTTTGGCATTTCAATAAGTATAATTATTAATTACTACATTATTTTAGGTAACTAACCTTTTGTGCGCACATTAATTTCCTTGCGCGCGGGTTGAAAAATGTGTGTGCGCGCGCACACGTGCACAGTTTAGAGGGAAGATAGATGACGACCCCTACCCCTACCGAGCGAGGTGTTGTTCTGTTGATTAGAATCAACCCCATTCTTGCTGTTGTCTGGTTTCCTTCTTTTGTTTCTTTCCATGATTGACTAGACGGAAATTTCAACAGTGGTTTGCCGCTGCCTTCTGTTGCCGCAATGCTCATCTAACTAGAGCATTTGACCTCCACTGGTGTTCCCAATTGGGAATCATACACTAGACGTCGCCCAAACTTTGCTGTTCCTGTACAAAGACAATCCTCCACCAAAGCTTGGAATCCATCTCCCTGCTGCCGGAGAGTTCAGTGATTTTGGGTGACATCACCACCATTGGTCTGGTTATTTTTCTGGCGCCAAACACTCGCCATCGACAGAGCTCCTTCAGCGAGACAGGGTGCACGCGGGACCTAAGCCCGACGTGAAGGCGGAGTTGTCTTGGGTGGGAGAAGCTATATAATCGCTATTGGCATTTCCTGATATTTAGTCAGGACCAACCACCCCATACACCCCGATAAACACCAAGGAATTTAAAGTTGCTATTCCTCTCCACCTCTGATCCTCTGATGAGGACTCACACCACCAGGTTCAGGAACAGTTATTACCCCCCAACCATCAGGCTCTTGAACCAAAGGGGTAACTTCACTCACCCCATCACTGAGCTGTTCCCACAACCTATGGACTCCCCTTCAAGGACTCTTCATCTCATGTTCTCTATATTTATTTATTATTATGATTTCTTTCTTTTTGTATTTGCATAGTGTGTTGTCTTTTGCTCGCTGGCTGAATGCCCAAGTCGGGACAGTCTTTCATTGATCTTATTCTGGTAATGGCTCTATTGTGGATTTAATGAGTATGCCCGCAAGAAAATGAACCTCAGGGTTGTATGTGGGGACAAATATGTACTTTGATAATAAGTCTACTTTGAATTTTGAATTTTATTGTGTTCAGTTCTGGTTGCCTCTTAATAGAAAGGATGTGGAAGCTTTAGATAGGGTACAGAGGAGATTTACCAGGATGCTGCCTGGATTAGAGAGCATATGTATTGGACAGGTTGAGCGAGCTCGGGCTTTTCTTTTTGGAGTGAATGAGGATGAGCGATGACTAGACAGAGGTGTACAATATCATTAGAGGCACTGTTAGAGTGGACAGTGAGTACCTTTTTCCCAGGATGGAAATGGCTGGTATGAGGAGGTATAATTTTAAGATGATTGCAGGAAAACATAGAAGGGATGTCAGAAGTAGGCATTTTACACAGAGAGTGGTGGGTGTGTGGAACGCACCACCAGGGGTGGTGGTAGAGGCAGATACATCAGGAACGTTTAAGGAACTCTTAGACAGACACATGAATGATAGAAAAATGGAGGGCGTAAAGGAAGTGTGATCTTCAAGTAGGTTAAGGAGTTGGCACAACACTGTGTTGGGCTTTTCTATGTTTCATGTTAGACTGTAGCTGAGTACCTGACTCTTAATGGAGGGGGTACCAGCCTGCTAGTCTTGTGATGAGCCCCGTTGTTAACCCTCTCTGGGACTTTGTTTAATGGATGCAGCCATCCTGCCCTGAATCGGTTCATCACCCCATGGCAAGTTCTGCAGTAGGGCCATAAGCTCCAACACAAGGTCAGGTGAGCATTTCTGTCATTGAGAAAGTGGGTATTGAGAGCTTGGTGTGCAATAACGTGGCATGCATGAGGAACGGGCACAAGAATAGATCAACCTGCCACTTTAGCCTGCCCCCCCATGATAAATTTTTAGCTTCCTCTCCAGTTTCCTGTCTGATCTCCATTATCCTGATTACTTATTTATTTGTGTTGGTGCATGGCCAAGTGGTTAAGGCGTTCGTCTAGTGATCTGAAGGTCGCTAGTTCGAGCCTCAGCTGTGGCAGCGTGTTTGTGTCCTTGAGCAAGGCACTTAATCACACATTGCTCTAGTGTCTGTGTGAGGAGTGGCGCCCCACACAGACTTCCAATCTGCGCCTTGTAAGGCATGAAAAAAAATGCCTGACGCAGGCCTCTCGTGGCCTGAGTGGACGTTCCCTCCTATTTATTTAGAGGGATACAAAGGGGATTAGGCCCTTCTGGCCCTTCAAGCTGTGCCACCAAGAAATTCCCAATTTACCCAAGCCTAACCACAGGACAATTTACAGTGACCATATTACCTACCAAACGGTTTGTCTTTGGACTGTGGGAGGAAACCAGAGCACCCGGAGGAAACCCACACAGCCACGGGGAGAACGTACAAAATACCTTACAGGCAGCAGCGGGAATCGAACCCGGGTGATCTATACTGTAAAGTGTTGCGCTAACCACCACACTAGTATGCTATCCTAATGAATGTTTATTTCTATTGCATTTATTTACCACAGCAACATTTCATTTCACAACACAGGGCTTCATTCGCAATTATGTAATACTGTCTGAAGAACAGCAGACTGATTTTCTTTACTTAATCCAGAATGAATCATCAATCAGATTGCTTTATTTGTAGAGCAGCTTGTATCTTCTTCCTGTTGATTCATTTCACTGACTTTGGTGAAGCTCTAGTGCACTCCTGTAAATAATTAAATGAACTTATTTGTTTTACGTGGGTACACCCAGTCAATTATTGGATTCCGTGATGTGCTTCGTGTGCTTGAACATCCTGATTATAATGTTTGAAGAAGAGTCCCCAGAGCTATTGTGCTTCTAATCCCAGGCCAACTCGTAGCCAGTTTGGATCCGTGCAATGAGGTCTCCTTGCGGTGACAGCAGGACCTCACTCTTAAATGGATCATTAATGATACCTCGTCCCAGTAACGTCTGTGACAATGAACTTCAGTGAATCCCAAACCACACACACGTGCCCAACCTGAAACGGTAATGGTTTTTTCTCCATTCGTCCTCTAGGGGGAGCTTCGCCACCACATTGATTCAGCCAAGCAACCTCCAGGCTGTCAAAATCAAATTTATTATCAAACTACATATACATTACCTGAGATAGATGTCCCCGGAGATTCCCTTTCCTTGTGTACACTTACGGGAAAATAAAATAGAACCGAATTTATGAAAAGTTATGCCTAAACAAAGACTGGCCAGCGACCATTGTGCGAATATAAAAAGGTGCTGAGAACAGGAGTTGTTAAAAAGTCCTTAGAACTGAGTCTGTAGGTTGTAGGACCAGTTCAGAGTGGTGGTGAATGACGTTACCCACGCCAGCTCAGGAGTCTGGTAGCTCCTGAGCCTGGTGGTGTGGGACCGAAGGCTCCAGTACCTCCTTCCCAAAGGTAGAATGACCTGGATGGACGGGGGAGGGTGTTGGGGGACATGATAATGGATGCTGTTTTCTTGCGGCAGCGCTCCTTGTAAATGTGCTCAGTGACAGGGAGGGATTTGCCCGTGATGGACCGGGTCATGTCCACCACTTTCCGTAGATTTTCCCATTCCTGGGCATTAGTGTTTCTATATCAGGCTGTGATGCAGCTACAGATACCTGGGAACTCACCTGGGCAATAAACTGACCGGACTAAAAATCCAGGGGCTCTGTACAAGAGGGGACACAGTCGACCGTACTTCCTGAGGAGGCTGTGGTCATTCAGCGTCTGCGGTACCCTGCTGCGGATATTCCACAACCCAGCGGTCGCCAGCAATCTATTCTACGCTGTAGTTTGCTGGGGCAGCAGGGTGAGAGCAGCTGATGCCAAGAAAATCGATAAGCTATCAGAATCAGGTTTATTATCACCGGCATGCGAGGTGAAATTTGCTAATGAAGGCTGGTTCGGTTCTGGGGGTGGGACTGGATTCCCTGGTGGTTGTGTCTGAGAGGAGAACGCTGCAGAAGCTACAGAGCGTTATGGACAATCCCTCTCACCCCTCCGTGACAGACTGGACAGACGGAGGAGCACCTTTAGTAACAGACTAATTCTACCGAGGTGCACCACAGGAGACCCTGTCTCCCTGTGGCTATCAGACTCTACAAACCCCTCCTCCTTAAGTATATGGTTTCACTGCGCATCTCTATTTTGCACTATTACCTTATAACGCACATCTTGTATTTTTTTCTCATCTCGATGCTTCCATTTTGTATTTTAAAGTACATATTTCTGACTGAGCAACAATTTCCTTCAGGATAAATAAAGTTTTATCTTACGATACTCTCCACCGTGCGTTCTAGGGGTTTGGTAGTTTCTGGTGACATACCGAATCCACCCAAACTTCTAAGAAAGTAAAAGTAGTGATAAGGTCATCGCTTGTTCTCCTAAGCCCCAGGCGGCATGGTTCCATTCCAGTAACCTCCTTCACAACCAAATTTCCATCTTCAAAGACCCCGGAGTCACAGTAACACTCATTAACTGTCAGAGAGTCTGGGAGAAATCTGGATTCGGTAGGTTGGTATACAGTAGGGAGAACAGCAAGTTAGTCAGCTTGAAGAGAATTTGCTGTGGCGCTGGGCATAAAAGGAGGAAAACTTAAGTCATCAAGTGTGTTTATTGTTTTGATTTGTAGACGGGGAAAAGGACATCAGATAAAAATCTGTTCTCAGCAGAAAACATTAGCAACAATTTACACAGTCAAATACTTTTTACACACTCACTTCCGCCTTATACCAGAAATTCTTTGAAGTTTGCCATCCTATTGGTACTTTGACACAAATACATTTAATTTATTTTGAGTATGTGAGGTGGAAGAGAATTGATTTCACTATATCAGAAATATTTCATTTACAAACATGATAAATGCAAAAATTCTACCACACACACTTCCATCGTACTCAAGTGGATTGGATTATATCATCAGCAAGGCATGCCTGGTATTTGGCTCTGAATTATTCATTCTTTATTTGATTTTTCTCCAAATACCATACTGAATTTCTCCAATTTCTATCTGTATTTGCAGAAAACTCTAACTTAGATACTGATAAATGACATTTTCCGAACCCTACAAAATTATTTTTTGTCGAGGATAATGTAAGAGCTTTTTGACGTAATGACTCCATCCAAGTAAGAGGTTCCCATTCTATGACTTTCTAAGGTGAAACAACTGTTCCTGGGAATCTTGCAGCCATTTTTTTACCAAGCACTCTCATCCTGCCAATCTCACACTCTGCTACAATATCACCGAGTCAATTTCCTTGAACCTAAACTGGTTAGTGTCTCTGTGTATATTTTGCCCTCACTGTGAGAGCCTCGTCCAGGATGAGAATACTGTGGAGCAGCTGCCATAAACAAGAGATTGGGCAGTTGCTGAAACTATACACACACATACACACACGCACAGACGGTGCTGGTTGTACACAGCAGGTCAGACAGCTTCTATGGAAGGGAATAAACAGTCAATGTTTCGGGCCGAGAATCTTCATCGGGACTGGAAATGATGGGGGCAGAAGATGGAATAAGAAAGTGAGGGGGAAGGAGGACAAGATGGCTCGTGCGTCTCGGTGAGGGGGCAGATGGGATGGTGGGGCAGGGGCGACAAAGTAAGAAGCGGGGAGCAGAAAGGTAGAAGTGGTAAAGGGCTGAAGAACAAAGAACGGGAGAGTATAGAAGACAATGAGTGAAATGGAAGGAGGGGCAGTTGAGGGGGAAGAGAAGGGATGAAAGGATAACCAAAGTGGGGTATGGAAAAAGAGCAGATTGCCAGAAGTTAGAGAAATCGATATTCATGCCATCAGGATGGAGGCTACCCAGGCGGAATACGAGGTGTTGCTCCTCCAACCTGAGTTTGGCCTCATCGTGGCTGTAGAGGCGACCATGGACTGGCATGTCGGAATGGGAATGGGAAGTAGAATTGAAATGGGTGGCCACCGGGAGATCCCGCTTTCTGAGCGAATTGGCTTGACAAGTAATCATAAGTTCATCTGGTGAATTTAAGCATTAAGGCATTGTTTTCAAGTGTCAAACCCTCTTCATGAGCATTTTGTCATCAGGTATTTGTACTGAAACACTGACTGTTTATTCTTCTCCGTAGATGCTGCCAGACTTGATGAGCTCCTCCAGCGTTTTGGGTGTGAGCCAAACATTCTAATTCCAATTCACATTCACGTTCTGGCATGTTAGTCCTTGGCCTCCTCTTGTGCCAAGGTGTGGCCACCCTCGAGGTGGAGAACCAACACCTTCTGGGTAGCCTCCAACTTGATGGCATGAATATTGATCTCTCCCTCCAGTAAATATATTCCATCCCTCTTGCTCTATTCCCCACTCTGACCTTTTACTTCTTCTCACATGCCTATTATTTCTGTCATGGTCCGGATCGGGGTCTCTTTAAATTTACTTTGTTTATGTTACGATCCGGACCGTTGACTCCCTGTTTCCCTTTGGTTCCCTGTCTTCCCGTGTCCCTCGGCCTTGGTGATTGGAGGTAATTTACTCTCAGTTGAACCGGTGGTTTATAGTCTCCGGCTTTCAGCCATTCGGCGCAAGAGCGTCTGCAAAGTCACTAAAGGTACGGCGTGCCAATGTCGTCTGGCCGGAGCAAGCTAGTCTCCGCCCGAAGCGAGTGCCAGTAATTCGCCTTTCCTCACCAGAGCAATCCCGTCAAGTTACCTCGCCAAAGCGAGCCTGCAAAGTTTCCTCACCGTGGTGGGTCCGTCAGTTAACACGCCGGAGGGAACCAAGAACCGCTGTCTACTGTTCCCGGGCCGAGTCGAGAGCTCGCCACTACCCGGAGGCTCCAAGTCAAGTCCTGGCTCCGGCTGCATTCAAGTACAAAGCCAAGTCCTGTCCCTGGCGGTCTGTGATTCCTGTCCTACCCCCCTGTCTGAATCCCTTCTCTGCCCCTCTCGCCTCTAGCCCTCGTCTGCAACTCCCGCCTGCACTTTGGTCTAGTTCCATCACCGGAGCTAGATAGGTACTGTCTGGTGTTCATTCGTGTTGATCTTGTCTTGTCCTTGCCTCCGTGGGGTAAGTCAGGCTGTCTTGCTGTTGCCCCATGGGGGGGTCATGTCTTGTCTTGTCCTTGCCTGTGGGGTAAGTCAGGCCATTTTGCTGTTGCCCTGCAGGGGGTCATGAGTCCTGGCCCTATGTCCTGTACCCAAGGAGGGGTCCTGGCTCTTTGTTCTGTGTGTGAGTCCCGGCCCTATGTCCTGTACCCAAGGAGGGGTCCCGGCTCTTTGTTCTGTGTGTGAGTCCCGGCCCTATGTCCTGTACCCAAGGAGGGGTCCTGACTCTGTGTTCTGTGTATGTGTTCATGGTTCCATGTACCTGCTCTCCTGAGACCGAGGCTCTGTATTCCATGTTCCTCCTCTCCCTAGCCCATGTCATGTCCATGCCTGGTTCTGAGGTCTGAGCCCGAGGCAAGACCCAGGTACTGGGTCCTTGCCCAGTCCCTGGCTCGGAGTCCATACCGTAGCCTCTTCATGTCACCTCTTGTTCTGGGATCCTGTTCCGAGTCCTAGCCCAGACCCTTGTCCCAGCCCAGTCGTAGTCCTGATTCCTTGTCCAGTTCGCTATTCCTGCTTCTGCTTTGCTCTCCTGGTATCGAACAATAAACTCAATTTAATTAACCTCACAAGAAGTGTCTTGCATTTGGGTCCACCCTTGCTCCCAATGCCCCACCATTGTGACAATTTCCCTGAGTCCCCTTCCCCTATTGTCCACTCTCCTCTCCTATCAGATTCCTTCTTCTCCAGCCCTTAATCTTTCCCACCCACCTGACTCACCAATCGCCTTCCGGCTAGCCTCTTCCCTCCTCCCACCTTTTTATTCTGGTCTCTTCCCCCTTCCCTCTCAGTCCTGAAGAAGGGTCTCAGCCCAAAACGTCGACTGGTTATTCTTTTCCATAGATGCTGCCTGACCTGCTGAGTTCCTCCAGCACCTTTGTGCGTCGCTTTGGATTTTTCTCGTGTTTGTGATTAGCACTGTCATTTGTTGCTGTTTCCTCATCATTCCCGAAGGCAACATCAGCTCAGTTGAAGGTGTTAATATGGGTGAACTGTCTCGATGCATATTAAGAATGTCTGCAGGTAGGTAATAGGCTTGTCTTTGGGCTAATGATAGATAATGGAGGCTTGTATTTCACAAACCAGTGTTTCCCTTTCACTGGAAAGGAAAGGAAGATCAGTGAAACTTCAATCTGACCTCAGCGATCAGAATTACACAGTCTGCGGTAACCCTTCACAAACCACCTGCGACATAAACTAATGAGCCCAATCATCACAGTCAGTGAATTCAATGCCATCAATTCTTCCTACCTTAAATTTGCTTGCTCCTATTGTTTGCATGATTTGTTTTTTTTTCTCTCTTTGGGTGTTGGTCTTTCTTTTTTTAATTGGGTTCTTTCTGGTTTCTTGCTTTGTGGTTGCCTGTAAGCAGACAAATCTCACGGTTGTATAATGGTCACATTCTTTGATTATAAATGTAATTTGAGTCTTGAATCTTGAGACTCCATCCAGCTTCCCAATATCATCAGTTAGGACTTGGAAAGACTGCAATGCACAACCGCTGACAATGGTACAAAGTCATTCCCGGTTATTCTTTCAAAGGTTCCACTTAATATCAGAGAACGTATGCAGTATACAACCTGAAATTCTTACTCTTCACAAACATCCGCGAAACAGGAAAAAGAACTCCAAAGAATGAACAACAGAAAATGTTAGAACCCCAAAGACCTGTCTTGTGCACAAGCAGCACTGAAAGAATCAACCACCCCCCCCCCCCAGCACCACCACCCACCCTGCAAGCAATAGCAACGCCCCCCAGAGACCATGATCTAGAGTCCATCAAAATCTAACGTCCACCCCAACACTTCAACACCTCAGACAGGTTTTCTCTCTCTAGCAAGGGAGAGAGAGAAATATCACATCTGCAACAACGAGAGGGGAGACCAACAGCCCACTGTTTCGATGTTATAATCTGTCACACCACTTGTCCAAGCTCCCCATGACACTGATGTTTCGATCTTTTGCATTAGTTACATCTGATAACATCATAGCTTCGGAAGATTTTATTTGACTGGCAGACAAATACACTTATTGGACCCATAACTGCTTAAATGTATTATAGTTGGGCTGTCCATTCAGTTGAGTTCTTCTTTACATCAAGGGGTAAGTAATTGCAAAATAATTGAGTTCTGTGTCGATTAGATCTCTGTACTTTGTGTACAAGTTTCGTAGCTGCTTATCTTCTTCATTCGTTTCATACTTGTGCATGTAAATTCTCACCTGCAGATTAAACAGAATATCCATCACATTAAGAGTCTTAAAGGTTAGAATATTGTTAGCAGTGTAACAATAGGCTTCATGGTCATGGTAGTCTTTCTCGGGGTAAACAAGACGCAAACGTCTTTTTTCGTGAAAGTGCAATGTGTCCTCCATAATTTCGGAGGTCTATAAAGCTTTATGGAAAGCATTGCAGCCAGAGTTCCTTCCGGGCCCTTCAGTCGCCCAATGGGAACCTATTGCAGCGTAGGATGACATGCGATGCTACCAAGCAGACCAATCACAGCTGTTGCGGTCTGCGTTGCCGCGACGCGCGGTTACATTTTGGGAGAGGTGCGCGTCGCAGCAACGCAGGCTCTTGCGTAGGGTTCCGCATCGGCTTTGCGTAGGGTTTGCGGCAACACGTTGACGCAGAGGTATAAACCGGGCTTAACACACACAAGGTGCAGGAGGAAGTCAGCAGGTCAAGCAGCAACTGTAGAGAGGAATAAAGAGTCAACTTTTCAGGCCATTGGGACTCAGTACTTTGTGTGTGTTACTCTGGACTTCCAGCATCTGCAGAATCACTTGCGTTTGTTTATTTGTTTATTGAACGATTGGTTGAGATACAACGCGGAATACGCCCTTCAGTAGGGCAACGTAATTGGGAGAACTGTACATAATTCACAACCATCAGCATTGAGTTGGGGTTTTGCTTTAAGTGGCTGGTCTGACGTGGTGACGTTATTACATAAAAGGTCTATTAGCGCGTATTGTGTAGGTTTTGGAATTCAATAAAATGTGTTATGGGTTTCGTTAAACCCGAGACGCCCCACTTTGTTTTATTTACGGAAACCGACAATGCTGATCCCGATGCTCTCGGACGATTCCGGAGTTATTGAACACGTCAGCCAACACAGTTGCTTTGAAACTGCTGGAGATTTGGGAGCAAAATGCCAACGCTTGGTTCGTACTAGCTGAGGCCCGGTTCGCCCTATGAGAAATCTCTGCCGCCAACACCAAATGTTTCTACATGGTGGGGTCACTCAACAATTCTACAGCTGTGAGAGTGATGCGTCTGCTTAAACACCCACCTGAACACAATAAATACTGACTGCTGAAAACTCACCTTTCACAGACTTTTAGGTTACTGGATTCTGAGCACGTCAAACAGTCACTCTCCTTACCCGGTCTGGGCAATGTTAGGCCTTCAGAGCTAATGGAACACGGGCTGTCTCTCCTGGGAAATCACCATCCTTGTTTTATTTTTAAAGAACTCTTCATGAAGCAAATGCCCGATCAAGTTCACATAGCCCTCGCTAATGCACCCTTGATGGACTATAGGGAGTTTGCTAAAATGGCTGATCGTCTACACTCAGCCAGGTAGCAACGCATCATTCGTCCTCCTTTCTCTACCTCAATAAGCCCGGACAGCAAGGCCCCCACAGCATAAGGACGCCCATGCCTGTGAAACAGATGACGTCGGGCCTGTGCCTTTACCAAGCTCACTTCGGTGGGAGCACAAGGAAGTGCCAACTACCTTGTGGTTTTGACAATGCCAGCACATCAGGACATCAGAGGTCTGTGAATATCATGGGTTCCAGCCGCCAGGGTTGGCCACTGTTCAGTACAGACACCCTTTCAGGGCGACGTTTCCTGTGTGACATGGGTGATCAAGTGAGTGTGCTGCCAGCATCGCCTATTGATGAGCAACAAAACCTCGCTGGAGGCCGCCAATGACAGCAGGATCCAAACGAACGGGACACGATGGATAATGCTCTACTTCAGTGGGCAGTGTTACACATGGGACTTCATCCTGCTCAGTGCAGATTTCCTGTGAGCCCAAGGACTGCTGGTCAAACTTAAGAACTGCTGGCTTGTGGATGTCAAGGACTTTGGGTGGTTACCCTGCTCCCCCAGTAGGTTCCTCACAACGACTCTCTCAAGCACATGCACCACTGCATGTGACTGCTGGGTGAATTCCCAGACCTAACCAAGCCCACGTTCTCCACGACATGGGGCCAAGCTCCACATTCCCATAACTGGCCCGCCAGTCCATGCCCATGCGCATAGATTGGATAAAAGCTGGCAACCAACATTAAAAGATTCGGAATTGTGCACCGGTCAAGTCGCCTCTGGGCTCGACCCCTCTGTATGGAGCCCAAGTCCAGTGGTGGTTTGCTGCCCATGTGGTGATCAGTGTTGCCTTAACCACCCCCGTTTGTTACCAGTCCCACACACTCAAGACTTTCTGGCACATTCAGCCGGAAAGTGTTTCTTTTCCAAAGTCGATCTAGTTAGTGGCTACCATCAAGTACCTGTGTGCTCGAAGGACATTCTCAAAATGGCTGGTGGACTATGAGTTTCTGCACATGGCGTTTAGACTAAAAAATGCAGCAGAGACTTTCCAACAGCTGATGGACTCTGTATTAAAAACACTTGGGTTTTCTTTCTGTTTACCTGGGTGACACATTTGTCACCAGGGCACCCAAATCCAAACATGTGTCTCGTCTCCGCACACTGTTCGGGTGCTTAACCTAACATGGGGTGATTATTAACCTGCTAAATGCCCGTTTGGGTTATTAAGCATTGACTTTCTCAGCCATTATATCTCTGCAGAAGGCACAAAACCCCTCCCATCAAAGGTAGCTGCTATTTTGGATTTCTCACCGTCCCACACGACTGAAAAACAACAGGGGCTTTCAGCCATGGTGAATTTCTATCACTGGTTCACTCCGCGAGCTGCTGAACTTGTGCTTCCCTTGTTTTTTTTATATAGGCATCCGTTAGTCTCATGAGACCATGGATTTGCGCCTTGGAAGGTTCCCAGGGCGCAGGCCCAGGCAAGGTTGACTGGCAGTTGCCCATGCTGCAAGTCTCCCCTCTCCACGACACCAATGTTGTCCAAGGGAAGGGCATTAGGACCCATACAGCTTGGCACCGGTGTTGTCGCAGAGCAATGTGTGATTAAGTGCCTTGCTCAAGGACACAACACGCTGCCTCAGGCAAGGCTCGAACTAGTGACCTTCAAATCACTAGACGAACGCCTTAACCACACGCCAGCACAATGCTTCCCCTGTATTGTGTGCTTAAAGGCAATACTGCTAATCAGGTGATTGACTGGTCAGCAGACATGACCAAGGCATTTGATGATACCAAGTGAGTTCTTCCTAACACACCCGCTCCCCAGTGTGCCCATAGTCATTACAACTGATGCTTCAGACTATGCTGTGGGTGTTGTGCATGAGCGGCTGGTCAGAGCCATCTGTCAGCTGTTCATCTTCTTCAGCTGGCAACTCCGTTCCCCCGAAAGGAAGTACCAGCACGTTTGACTGTGAGCTTCTCGGTCTCTATCTGGCTGTACACCATTTTTGTTCTCTCCTAGATGGTCGCTTCACAGTGTTTGTTGACCACAAACCCCTTGTGCACAAGATGGCCAAAATATGAGACCCTTGGTCTGCATGGCAGCAACTGGTCTACATGTTAGAGTTCACAACAGATATACAACACGTCAAGAGGAGAAGTATTGCTGTGAGAGGCTCTTTGCCTCTTCCGGCCAGCCATTGAGGCTGTACACATAGGGGTTGATTATGCCGGCATAGCAGCGACTGGCCCAGAGGTCCAGGCTTACTGAGCACCAGTCACAGGCCTGCAGCTGACTGACATTAATCTGGGGAAGCTGGGCTTTCCCTCCTGTCCAACTTCTCAACTGGTCACCTTCGCTGCATCGTGCCCTCAAACTGGAGGCACTGTTTTCACCTCCATACATGGCCGGAAGGCCTCGCAGAAACTGGTTCCACCGAAGTCTGTTTTGCACAGCCTCAGAACGGACGTGCGTGATTGGGCTGCAGCCAGTGGGCAAGAACTAACCCATCATGTTCAGGCGCCGTTGGCAGCTTTTGAGGTCCCTGAGCGACAGGTTGACCATGTCAATGTGGACATTGTTGATCTCTTTCCCCTCCACCCAAGGTTTCACACACTTTCTTACCATGGTGGACCGTACCACCAAGTGGCCAGAGGCCGTCCCTCTCGCATCAACAATGGCCGCAGACGTGTCTCGGGCGTCCATCAGCACCTGGGCTGCTCGGTTGGGCGCCCCATCTGGTATTTTTTCTGACTGTGGTCCCCAGTTCATTTCAGACCTCCATAATACAGTGGCTCAGACCTCGACATTACGCTACATCAAACCACGGCGTATCATCCATAGTCCAATGGCCTAAGCAAGCGGTTTCACTGCTCCTTAAAGGCAGCTCCGAAGGCTTCCCTCACCAATGAGCGTTGGTGCGATCAGCTCCAGTGGATCCTGCTTCAAGCGAGGATGTCCAGACATCTGCTTCTGAGTTGGTACACGGACAGCCATTCCGAGTGCCGGGGATTTCGTTCCTGATGCCACGACTGCCTGCTCAGCCCCTCAAAAGCATCCCCCATCCTCAGTAAATTCAATCCCTTTTCACCTAGAACGTTTAGGAACCCTGTACAATTTTCTCTATTTCTCAGCCATGATGGAATGGCGGAGCAGACTCGATGGGCTGAATGGCCTAATTCTTTTGTCTTATGGACCAATGGTCTAACCAATTTAACTACCAACCAGTTCGTCTTTGGACTGTGGGAGAAGACTGGAGCACCCGGAGGAAACCCACGCGGTCACGAGGAGAACGTACAAACCTCTTACGGACGGCGGCGGGTTAATGTTGTTAGCCATCATTTTAAAGTGCAACTGAGACAGGCTTGTCGATTCCTGAATTAGAATTAAAATAAGCGAAGACAAACCATTTTAAGCAAAGTGTACAGTTGGAAGTATACAGTTAGCTTGCCGTGTCCATTCTGGGGCAGCTCTCTCAAGTTTGGTCCCCACCGGACACGCAGCTCTCACCTGTGGCTCCAGGTAGCCGTTTGCGTGTGACAGCGGCCACACCTCGGTACACGGCTCTGACAGGCGGGCTGAACCAGGTGAGGGTAGCTGGAGGGCCTGATACCCCAGTGAGAGAGACATGCCTGTCCTAGCGCGCAAAGTCTGGCCGGTTGAGACCTACAGTGAGATACAATGGCCAGGAAGGCAGCACTGTAATGCTTCGTGGAGTGTGAAGGGTGTGACAAGACACAGAAGACGTCATGGTCATCCACTGCAACCAAGGAAGCTCCCAGTTTGCTCGTACCACTGGCCCTGGATTTCTGAGGTCAAGGGAGTGGAACTGCCCCAGTACAAAGGCTTTTCCCCTTTAAAAACTTTCCCGCACAGTTTTCCGGACACGGCGGGCAACCACCAGCACAGAACATAGTCTGAAATATTACAGGCATCACTTCTGAAGATCATATTTCATCTTCATGGATGGCTGGATAATATGATAAACACAAGTGATTCTGCAGCTGCTGGAGCTCCATAGCAATGCACAAAAGTAAGTAAACAGTCAATGTTTTGGGCCGAGAACCTTTATCAGGACGTAGTTATTATACTTTCCTATCAAAATAGAGTAAACATTAGAGTGAAACATGCATTAGCGTAACGTTAAAGTAAAACATAATGCCTGAGTACAAATGAGGTTTGGGTATGCTTTGTCTTCCTTAACGTAAAATGTTTTTGTTTCCTTGTGTTCCCCTTCTGTCTCTTCCCTTCTCTCCGCTGATTCATTGTCACACCTTCCCAAGCATTTCCTGTATTGAGAAATTCCTCATCTGTGAATTTACCATGTATGCAAATTTTGACAATCTGTTCCATCATAGATATCATTCCTGTGTTTACTAGTTACCCTGTTACCTCAGGATTTGGAGGCTTTGGAAAGGATGACAAAAAGGGACGCTTCCTCCAATGTACAGTCTCTGGAAAATAAAATTGAAGACATCAGAGCAAGATTTCAGTACCAGAGAGACACCTGGGACTGTTGTGTACTTTGCTTTATGGAAACATGGCTCACCGCTGCCACTTTGGATGCAAGGGCATGGCCATTCTCTGCAAAGACTGGACAGCTCAGGTTTTGAAGGCAGAGGAGGTGGAGTACGCTTTATGATTAGCTCATCGTGGTGCAGAGATGTGGTGGGTTCTCTTTCAGTCCTGCTCACCCAACCTGGAACACCTGACAATCAAATGGCCATCATCCTGGTAGCGGTGTACCTTCCACCTCAGGCCAACATCAGGCAAGCACTGGAGGAGCTAAGCACCATGATCAACAGTCACGAAACAGCGCACCCAGATGCCTTCTCTATTATTGCAGGTGATTTCAACCAGGCTAGCTTGAAGAAGTCTCTGAACAGCTACCACCAACATACCACCTGTGGAACCAGGGGAGCCAAAACACTTGACAACTGTTATACCACCATAAAGAACGCCTGCCATGCCATCCCATACCGACACCTTGGAAAGTCAGATCACCTGGCTGTACTTCTATTCCCAGTGTATAGGCAGAGACTAAAGACTGCAGCAGCAGTGTTGAAGATGAAGAAGATTGGTCAATGGAGGTGGTGGAGTGCTTACAGGACTGTTTTGAGTTGGTTGACTGGACAATCTTCAGGGATTCATCTTCGAATCTGAATGAATATTCCATAACTGTCACCAGGACCTGTGTGGAAGAGTGTGTGCCTTCAAGAACATACCAACATACCCAAACCAAAAGCCATCGATGAGCCAGGGGATTCCGTAGTCTGCTGAGGGCTAGATCTGTGGTATTCAAGACCAGTGATCCAGAACTATACAAGAAGTCCAGATACAAACTATGGAAGGCTATTTTAAGAGCAAAGAACAATTCCAGTTGAGGTTAGAGATGGAATCAGATGCACATCAGCTCTGGCAGTATTTGCAGGCCATTACTTCCTACAAAGCTAAACCTAACACCGTGAATAGCTGTGATGTTTCACTCTCAGATGAGCTCACCCCTCAAACAGGAGCCCACTAATGAGCACCAGGCCATTGTCATCTGCACCATCACTGACCTTATTAACTCTGGGCATCTCCCATCCATTGCCAGCAACCTTATAGTCCCCTTACCTCAGACCTCCCATTTCTCCCTCCTACCCAAGATCCACAAACCTGCCTGTCCAAGTAGATCCATTGTCTCAGTTTTATCCCTGACGAAGGGTCTCGTCCCGAAACGTCGACTGTACCTCTTCCTATAGATGCTGCCTGGCCTGCTGCGTTCACCAGCAACTTTTATGTGTGTTGCTTGAAATTCCAGCACCTGCAGATTTCCTCGTGTTTCAGTTTTATCCCCCCTGTTTCAGTCCCTTCTACCTACATCTGTGACATTTCATGTGATCTGGATCTTCTCAACAACTTCAAGTTCCCTGGCCCCGATGGTCTCATTTTCACTATGGATGTCCAGTCCCTATACACTTGCATCCCCCAACAGGGGGCCTTAATTCCCTCCACTTCTTTCTAGATAACAGACCCAACCTGTTTCCCTCCACCACCACTCTCTTCCACCTGGTGAAATTGGTCCTCACTCTCAATAATTTCTCCTTCTGCTCCTCCCACTGCCTCCAAACCAAAGGTGTAGCCACGGGCACGCACATGTGTCCCAGCTATGCCTGCCTTTTTGTTGGCTACATGGAAGAGTCGATGTTCCAAGCCTACACTGGTGTCACTTCTCAACCTTTCCTACACTACATCGATGACTACATTGGGGCTGCTTTCTGCACCCATGCTGAGCTCATAGACTTCATCAGCTTTGCCTCCAAGTTCCACCTAGCCCTCAACTTCACCTGGTCCATTTCTGACATCTCCCTCCCCTTTCTCAATCTCTCTGTTTCTATCTCTGGAGACAGTTTATGCATGGATATCTTTTATAAACCCACTGATTCTCACAGCAGCCTGGACTAAACGTCTTCCTACCCTGTCACTTGTCCTCCTCCTCTCTCAGTTCCTCTGTCTTCACTGCATCTTCTCTCAGGATGAGGCTTTGCATTCCAGAACTAATGAGATGTCCTTCAAAAAAAGGGGCTTTCCTTCCTCCACCATTAACACTGCCCTCACCCGCATCTCTTCCATTTTGCACACATCTACCCTCAACCCATCCTCCCGCCACCACACCAGGAAACTTGTCCTCACCTACGTCCCAGTAGCGTCAACATCCAGCACATCATTCTCTGTAATTGCCGCCATCTCCAACAGAGTCCCATCATCAAGCATATCTTTCTGCTTTCCGTAAGGATCACTCCCGACATGACGCTCTTCCCCACTGATCTCCCTCCTGGTACTTATCCTTGCAAACGGAACAAGAGCCATACCTGCCCCTACACTTCCTCCCTCACTACTGTCCAGGGCTCCAAACAGTCCTTCCACGTGAGGCAACACTTCACCTGTGAATCATCTACTGTATCTGGTGCTCCCAGTCTGGCCTCCTGTATATCGGTAAGACCCAGCATAGATTGGGAGACCATTTTGCCGAGCATCTACACTCCACCCGCCAGAAAAAGCAGTGTCTTCTGGAGGTCACCATTTCAATTCTACTTCCCATTCCCATTCTGACATGTCAGTCCATGGCCTGCTCTACTGCTGTGATGAGGCCACACTGAGGTTGGAGGAGCAACACCTTATATTCTGTCTGGGTATCCTCCAACCTGATGGCATGAACATTGATTTCCCAAACTTCCGGTAATTGCCCCCCCCCCCCCACCCACCCACCCACCTTCAGCATTCCCATTCCCATTTCCCTCTCTCACCTTTTGCTTTTACCTGCCCATCGCCTCCCTCTGGTGCTCCTCCCACTTCCCCTGGTTCTTCTGCCCTCTCTTATCAGATTCACCTTTCTCCAGCCCTTCATCGCTTTCACCTACCAGCTTCCCAGCTCTCTACTTCACCACTCCCCTCTCTCCCAGTTCCACCTATCACCTACCACTTTGTACATCTTCTTCTCCTCACCCACCTTCTTGTTCTAAATTCTCATCTTTTTTTTCCAGTCCTGATGAAGGGACTCGGCGCAAAACATCTTCTGTTTACTATTTTCCATGAACGCTGCTTGACCCGATGAGTTCCTCCAGCGGGTCTGAAGAATCACGTTAGAAAGACTGCGAGAGAGCCATGCAAAAGCGGTACTCAAGTTTGACGATAAGAAGTACCCATCTTTGCTTGGATTTCTAGCATCTGCAGATTTTCTTGTCTCTAATCTCTTTTTATTGGATCTTGCCAAGTACCTAATAATGCACAATCCACAATGCACAATGGGAGCTGTGGAGCGGTTACTTAGGCGCAAAATGTGCTGACTGCCCCCGCTCGTTCCTTTTAAATTCTCTCTCCCCCTTTACACAAACCAATGTCTCCTTGCAATCCATGCCGCGCAAAATGGGCCCACTGCCCCCGATCTCTTTTAAATTCTCTCTCCCTTTGCACATAGGTTGCAACAGTGAAACCCTGTCCTGTTTATCTACGCTCTGGAACACTTTAAATAGAAGGTAATTGCTTGGCATTATTCATCCATGCATAACTTCTGCATTGAATTTTCCCTCACACTTGGAACAATACAACCTGCTCTAACATAAATTCGCCTACTATAATTTAGTAGGTGAATTTAGTAACTGACACACTGTTTTCATCTGCTAGATAGGTATTTCTCATCGTCGAACATGAGTACTCCCTCTGCATGGGTCTTTTGCAATCTTTCTAACAAGTTTCATCAGATCTGCTGAACTTTTTAAAATAAACACTGCATGTGTGGACTGACTTGGGTAGCTTGTTAAAAATATCTTCATGCATGCAAAGGCTTGCCCATCACAAAGCAATATTTCACTTTTGTTGAAAGCGAAAGAAAGGTGAGTGAAAGCGAAATCTTCACTTTGTCCTGAACCATTGCAGTCGACACATGGCTTCAAGAGATATTAGTTACTAAGCCCAATTAAATACAACAGCCAGAGATCAGTACTTTAACATCTACCTTTTTTTAAGCATTTAAAGTTCAAGGTTCAAATTAAATTTATTATCAAAGTAAATATGCGAGATGATATACGACTCAGATTCGTTTTCTTGTGAGCACACTCAGTAAATCCAAAAACTATCATAGAATCGATGAAAGACCACACCCAACAGGGCGGACAAACGACTACCGTGCAAATGACAGTATCTGAGTCAGCATGGATTTACGAAGGGGAAATCATGTTTGACTAATCTTCTGGAATTTTTTGAGAATGTGACTATGAAACTGGACATGGGAAAGCCAGTGGATGTAGTGTACCTGGACTTTCAGAAAGCCTTTGATAAGGTCCCACATAGGAGGTTAGTGTGCACATTTGCAGATGACACAAAGCTGGGCGGCAGTGTGAAACATGAGGAGGATGTTATGAGTGGACAGGTTGGGTGAGTGGGCAGATGCAGTTTAATGTGGATAAATGTGAGGTTATCCACTTTGGTGGCAAGAACAGGAAGGCAGACTACTATCTGAATGGTGTCAAGTAGGAAAAGGGGAAGTACAACGAGATCTAGGTGTCCTTGTTCATCAGTCACTGAAAGTAAGCATGCAGGTACAGCAGGCAGTGAAGAAAGCTAATGGCATGTTGGCCTTCATAACAAGGGGAGTTGAGTATAGGAGCAAAGAGGTCCTTCTGCAGTTGTACAGGGCCCTGGTGAGACAACACCTGGAGTATTGTGTATAGTTTTGGTCTCCAAATTTGAGGAAGGACATTCTAGCTATTGAGGGAGTGCAGCGTAGGTTCACAAGGTTAATTCCTGGGATGGCGGGACTGTCATATGTTGAAAGATTGGAGCGACTGGGCTTGTATACACTGGAATTTAGAAGAATGAGAGGGGATCTGATTGAAACATATAAGATTATTAAGGGATTGGACACACTAGAGGCAGGAAATATGTTCCCGATGTTGGGGGAGTCCAGAACAAGAGGCCACAGTTTAAGAAAAAGGGGCAGACAATTTAGAACAGAGTTGAGGAAAAATTTTTTCACACAGAGGGTTGTGGTTCTGTGGAATGCAGTAGAGGCCAATTCTCTGGATTCTTTCAAGAAAGAGTTAGATAGAGCTCTTAAAGATAGCAGAGTGAAGGGATATGGGGAGAAGGCAGAAAAAGGGTACTGATTGTGGATGATCAGCCATGATCACAGTGAACGGTGGTGCTGGCTCAAAGGAATGAATGGCCTACTCCTGTACCTATTGTCTACTAAAAGACAACTAACTGCGCAAATACAAAAAAAAATAATAGTAATAAATAAAAAGGCAATAAATATAGAGAACGTGAGATGAAGAGTCCTTGAAAGAGAGTTCGTAGGTTGTAGGAACAGTTCAGTGATAGGTGAGTGAAGTTATCCCCACTGGTTCAAGAGCCTGATGGTTGAGGGGTAGTAACTTCCTGAACCTGATGGTGTGGGTCCTGAGGCTCCTGTATCTTCTTTCTGATGGCGGCAGCAAGAAGAGAGCACAGCCGGGTGGTGGAGATCACTGATGCTACTTTCCTGCAATAACACTTTGTTTAGATATATTCAACGGTGGGTTGTGCCCACCTTGGGAACTATCGTTTATCTTCTTCAATATATATATTTTTTTTTTGGTGTCCTGAAACTTAAGCGACTGGTATGATTCACAGGAGGTGCTGCAGAAATAGGTGAGTCTGAGGCAAGAATGTATTTTCTCAGTGATCTGATTTCCACCCATTTTTAAGTAACCCAATAACCCTGTTCATTAACAGACACTGTGTTGGCCTGAAACATCAACTTTTTATCCCTTTCCATGGATGCTGCCTGACCTGCTGAGTTCCTAAAACATTTTGTGTGTGTTACTCTGGATCTCCGGCATCTGCAGAAACTCCTTTGTGTTTATAAAGGTTCAAAGGTTTCAAAGGTTCATTGCATATTCAGAGTATGTATGCAGGATAGAACCCTGAGACTTGTCTTCTCCAGACAGCCACAAAACAAAGAAAAAACAACTCCTCCCCCGCACAAAAAAAAAGAAAAAGAAACAAAAACTCGGAAACCCCAAACCCTCAACCCCTCCCTCGCAAAAAACTAGCATATCGCTCACACAGAAAGAAAATAAACGCAACATTAACATCAAACCCCTGACTTCCTCTCCCGCACACAAAAAAACTAACAGAGCCTACTATATTATAATCCTATTAATTGCTCCTACCTTGAGAGTGTGGAATTTGGATTTTCCCTCCTGACGATATTGTAGAAGGGTCTCAATAAATTTAATGCTAAGGAAAGCCCAGACCCTTATGTAGTACAGCTGCTCACAGGTTAACACCAGCTGAATTAGTTCATCATCAATTCGTTCATGACTGTTATTAAATTCCAATGTCAGCTTCTGGTGAGAAAAATCACACATCACATTAGGGCCGTGCGCTTATACACAAATATGCATGTTACATATGAACGAGAGAGGTAGTTTGTATGTGATTAACATCATCGGTGGTTGTTCTACCGGATTACAAGACCAAAAGGAAACAAGATGTACCGAAACCAACAAAGTCGTTCACATCTAGTGCTGCATATGTAAAATTGGCTTCTCTCTCAAAACTTGATTGGCTTGCGATGCGAATTTTTGGCTTAAGGTCACCAGCATTTTTCCTTGCTTCTCCCTATGTTCATTGCAGGGTGAAAGGGCTATCAACTTGGCAACTAGAACATTGTAATTTCTACTGAATCAGAACTACACTCAGATGCCACTTTATTAGTTACACTTGCACACGTGCTCATTAATGTAAATATCTAATCAGCCATTCATGTATCAGCAACTCAATACATAAAAGCATGTACACATGGTCAAGAGGTTCAGTTGTTATTCAGATTGGGAAAGAAATGTGATCTCAGCGGCTTTGATTGTCGGTGCCAGACGGGGTGGTTTGAGTATCTCAGAAACTGCAGGTCTCCTAGGATCTCCACACCCAACAGTCTTTAGCAGTGGGTTGAGTTGCTTGCCGATCTTGGCAATTCACTTGTAAAAGTTTCATTGCCATACAAGGAGACATCATCAGTGCGCTGTTAAATTGTGCTGTGTCCTCTGAGCACTTGGAAATAGAGGTCTCAGCACAATCAACAGTGCACCGGTGATGTCTCCTCGTGTGGTAAATGGCCAAGACTGAAGAATAACTCAACCCAACTATCAACCACCTGAGCTATACATTTTCCAAATTATTTCCAGTCTCTAGAGTTTCCGGAGACCAGTGCGAGTAACAAAACATCCAGTGAGCGGCAGTTCTGTGGGTGAAAACACCTTGCTAATGAGAGAGATCAGAGGAGAATGGCCAGACTGGTTCAGGCTGACCGGAAGGCGACAATAACTCAAATAACCACACGTTACAACGGTGGTATCTAGAAAAGCATCACCGAATGCACAACAATCGAACGTTGAATAAGATGGGCTACAGCAGCAGAAGACCACAGTGGATTCCACTCCTGTACCTAATTAAGTGGCCATGGAGTTCTGGCAGCATTTCAACATATAAATATTCACTCTACTTTCCTCACCCTTCTGCATTCCAAGAACTCACAGGCCTCTCCAAATTAAAAAAAAAAATCACCATCTCTACCTTAAGTTGATGACATTTCAATTTTAAACTGTAATTTCTGTTTCTAGGTTCTTCCAGATGAGGAAATACTCTCTCCATGTTGACGTTGTTTAAAACCCCTCAGGACTGTTTATCTTGTAACCCTTCCTTTGCTCTATTCAGTCTTCTAGTCCCCAGTTGATACAATCCTTAGCTTGTCAAACTATCTCATGAAACTTTTCCAAGTAAGAGACTAGTAAAATATCTCAGAACCGCCTACAGTATATTTACATTTCTCAAAAATAACCAGTACAGGACCTAGTAATGCAGATGTGATCTCAATTTTGTAACGTGCGGTAATTTTCTGCCCAGTTCCCCTCAGAAGAGATGAGAACATTCTTTTAGATTTGCACACAGAACCTGCTGGAGGAAGCTCAGCAAGTCAGACAGCGATCTGTGGAGGGAGGTAGGCAGTCGACGTTTTGTGCTGAGACTGGAAAGAGAGAAGAAACTAGAAGCCTTCACCCCTCACCTGGACTCACTAACATCACCTGGACTCACCTATATCACCTGCTAGCTTGTAATCCTTCCCCTCCCCCCACCACACTATTGTGTATTTAATAGTTCAGTAATATTTGAGCAATCTTGCATGTATGTATATATACTCCTGAAGAAGGGTTTCAGCCCCAAAATGTCAACTGTTTATTCCTCTCCGTAGATGCTGCCTGACCAGCTGGGTTCCTCCAGTACTTTCCGTGTGCTGGCTGAACACTTCCAGCATCTGCACAGTCTCTGGCGTTTATTCTGCTAGATGTCCTTACTCTTCAAAACAATCGCAAACTAGTCATTTGCAATGGTGCATGGGAGCACCTAGATATCTCTGCTTCTCAAAGCCCGCCAACGCTTCGCCATGCAAATAACATGATTCTTATTAAGTTAGTCCTGACGAAGGGTCTCGGCCTGAAACGTCGACTGCACCTCTTCCTATAGATGCTGCCTGGCCTGCTGCGTTCACCAGCAACTTTGATGTGTGTTGTAACATGATTCTTATATTAGCCTCTTCCCGCAAAGTCGATAATTTCTCTCGTGAGAGATTGTTGCCGATTCTCAAGCCACAGAACTCGGGGGGAGAAAAAAAGCAGCACCACAGACTTTTAACACCGTAAATCAGCGAGTTGTTTTATGTCTCCCCTCTTGCTGGGAAAGGTGGCTGTCTGTGACGACAAAGAATTTCAGGATGGATATTGCATACATTCCTCTGACATTAAATTGAACTGTTGAACTATGATTGTGTTATACCACAGTGTTGTACTGTGTTTTCTGCCTTGGCCCTGGATTAATTCACGTGTAGTTAGAAGTAGTTGATCCTTTTCAGACCTTGTGTCGCATCAGGCGACATTTTTTGCCATTTCTGTAGCAATTGACTGTTTTGTTTTATGAAGCCAAGTCACTAGCTTGACACTCAACATGGGTGGAAAGCGTGCAAGGAGTCGGCCGGATTCGAACTGCGTACCACTCGCCTCGAAGTCCGGTGCTGATGCCAGTACACCACCAGCCGGCTCCTTGCATAGCTGGATGATTTTACATTCACGTCTTACTCTCAAGTTATTTGTTTTCCAAACACAGCACATTTAACAATATGTCTTCAGGACTTAGATCACGTCATTCACTTAAATTATGTGGAGCTGTGGCCCAGAACAGACCCTGTGGCAAAATACATTACATATTGCGTTTCTCAGTGAGGGCCCATTCACACTCTGTTCTCCAGCTCTCCTTACACAACCGATCTCCTACCCATGCCAATACATTTCCCCACACCATGAACTTTGTTTCCCTACTAATGTTTGACAAAGCATCTTTTTTTAGATTATGAAGACACATAGTCCTCTTTTATTGTCATTTAGTAATGCATGCATTGAGAAATGATACCTTATTTCCTCCGGTGTGATATCACAAGACACAAGACAAACCAAGACTGAAAAAACTGACAAAACCACATAATTATAACATATAGTTACAACAGTGCACAATACCATAACTTTTTTGTAATATAATTTTTATTGAATTTTCAAAAAGAATACATGAAAAAAAAGAATCTACCCTCCCCCCTCCCCTTAACCCTCCCCCCCCCCATATATAGTCCTACCTAAAAAGAAAGAAAAAGAAAAAAAAGAAAAGAACCGCCTGGGTATTGGAATACCATAACTTGATGAAGAAGTCCATGAGCACAGTAAAGTTCAAAGTTTCTCAAATGTCCCACATCTCACGCAGACGGGAGAGGGAAGAAAAACTCTCCCTGCCATGCCGACCACAATCCAACTCTGAGTCATCCGGAAACTTCGAGCTCTGATCAGCTCTCCGACACCAAGTACTGAGCGCCATCTCTGTCCGAACGATTTGACCTCCTTCTCGGTCACCAAAAGCAGGCAAGACCGGGGATTTAGAGGCCTACCCTCCGAAAGATTCCCGACCGCACAGTAACGACAGCAGCGAACGGGTGTTTCAGAAATTTCCCCAGATGTTCCTCTGTACTTTCACGTCCATTCTCCATCAAATCAGAATTGTCCACGGCCCCTATTTAACAGATACGACATCATTTTTCACCAGAGAGCTGCGCACACGCAGCGCGCTGCCATCTTCTCCTCCCGTATTTCTTCTGGAGGTGGGGGGTGGTGCACCCCTCCTGAGCATTTGACTCCATCACCATCTTGTGCAGCATGGCTTCCAATTCCATTTCCAATCCTCCCAGTTTGTTCCTTGCAAGGTTCCCATGTACATGTGTTCATTTTCCACACCTCTTTCTCTTTCTTCAATAATCTACTGACCTCTCCAATCAGATTCCTCCTTCTACAGCCCTTTGCCTCTTCTACCTATCACCTATCACCTTCTTACATCAGTCCCTTTTTTCCCCACCTTCCTTCCTTACCCATGGGTTCACCCACCATCTGCCTTTTCGTGCTCTATTCCCTCCCTCCGCACTCCTTGTTCCGGCCTCTGCCCACTTTCTTTCCAGTCCTGATGAAGGGTCTCGGCCCGAGACGTTGACTGTCCATTTCCTCGGGTGCTGCCTTGCCTGCTGAGAACCTCCAGCATTTTGTGAGCGTTGCTCTGGATTTCCAGTATCTGCAGATTTCCTTGAGTTTATAGTGTTCTAATTTGCTCTGTATTTTACTTAAATACATAATTTGTTACTCAGTTTGTCTTTTTATACCTTTTTAACTATTTCCATAGAACTTAGGCTGATGGGGGCAGAAGTTCAATTGGGCTAAAATGTACTGGTCCAAATGTGTCCCAATTACTGTATCCTCTGTAGCCATATGAAGTCAAATTAAGGCAGCACAAAATGGAAAAGGTCCTGCAGGGCCTGTGCCCTTCCTTTCCAGTCCTGAAAAAGGGTCTTGGCCCAAAGCGTCAACTGTTTATTGTTGCCTGGACCTGCTGAGTTCCTCCATCACTTTGTGTGTGTGTTGCTGTTCCTTTCGGCATCAGGCAGCAACCTTGCCATTCCGTTCGCATTTTTGTCTGTTTTTTTACGAGGGTGAGTTGCTAGCTCGACACTCAGCCCAGCATGGACGGAAAGCGTGCAAGGAGCCGGCCGGATTCGAACCCAGGACCACCTGCTCCAAAGTCCGGTGTGGATGCAACTACACCACTGGCTGGCTTTTATTCTGCATGCGCTGCTCCGTATTTCCAGCATCTGCAGAATCTCTTGTGCCTCTGAAGTACAGCAAATAGTCAGAAAGTTCACGGCAGCAACTGTGGAAAGAGAAACAGTGGCCGTTCCAGGGTGACGACCCTTCCTCAGAACTGGGGAAGAGAAAATAGAAGAGGAAAAAAAACTTCGATTTATTTCTTTTCCAGTTCCTTCCAAGGGTTCTGAACCCGAAGTGAAAACTCTGTTTCTCTCTCCACGGACACCGCCTCACCTACTGAATTTTTCTAGTATTTTCTGTGCTTATGTCATAAGCTGACGGCACCAAGAGAGATCCCCGGCATTGACCAATCACACCCTCTATAAATGGCCAAATCAATCATACATCAGCCCCTTCTGATTGAGGGCAATTCTGGATTTTTATTTATTTACATAATATATAGGCATCCATTAGCTTCATGAGACCATGGATTTGCGCCTTGGAAGGTTTCCAGGGCGCAGGCCTGAGCAAGGTTGTATGGAAGACCAGCAGTTGCCCATGCTGCAAGTCTCCCCTCTCCACGTCACCGATGTTGTCCAAGGGAAGGGCATTAGGACCCATACAGCTTGGCACCGGTGTCGTCGCAGAGCAATGTGTGGTTAAGTGCCTTGCTGAAGGACACAACACGCTGTCGCAGCCAAGGCTCGAACTAGCGACCTTCAGATCACTAGACGAACGCCTTAACCACTTGGCCACGCGCCAACACTGTTTACTTAATTATTACTTAGCGTTCTGGTCGTCCCACTATAGGAAGGATGTTGAGGCTTTGGAGAGGGGGCAGAAGAGGTGTACCAGGATGCTGCCTGGTTTAGAGGGCATGTGCGTCACGAGAGGCTGGACAAACGGGTTGTTTTCTCTGGAGCGGTGAAAGCTGACGGGAGATCTGATTGAGGTTTATAAGATTGTGAGAGGCACAGATAGAGTGCACAGGGGGTATCTGTTTCCCAGGGTAGGAACGTCTAATACCAGAGGGCATTCATTGAAGGTGAGAGGGCATGGGTTCAAGGGGGAAGTGAGGGGGAAGTTTTTTAGAGAGTGGTGGATGCCTGGGACGGTGGTCGAGGCAAATACATTGGAGGCTTTTAAGAGACATTTGGATAATGTCATGGATGTAAGGAAGATGGAGGGATATGGACATGGTATAGGTAGGAAAGATTAGTTATTGGGTTTTTTTGATTTGTTTGTCAGCTGGCTAGCACAACATTGTGGGCCGAAGGTCCTGTCCATGCTGTACTGCTCTATGTTCTATGTAGTTATTTAGAGATACTCTGTGGAACAGACTCCTCTGGCTTACTGAGCTGCACTGCCCAGTAACCCCCTAACTAAATCCTAGCCTAATCACAGGACAATTTACAATGACCAATTAACCCACCGACCGATACGTCTTTGGACTGTGGGAGGAGACCAGGGCATCCGGAGGAAACCCACATGTACACGGGAAGAACGTACAAACTCCTTACAGAGAACACAGGATTTGAACTTCAGACTCCGACGCCCCGGGCTGTAACAGCATCGTGCTAACTGTGACGAGAGCACGGTGCCCCAGGTGGGGACTTCTGATTCTGACTTGAGATGGGGAAATGTGAAGCGAGGTGAGTCTAGTTGTTATCAGCCCGCAATGTTTTTGAGAATGTGTTCCAGAGAATGGGAAAGGACTTCCTCTGCCTTTTAGAAGAGAGACTCCCTTGCCCCCAGCACCTCACATCAAGGCTTCTTCAGTCTGCTTGGAAAAATTTCCCCCTCCTCCTCAAAAAAAAACAGAAACTGAGGCAGCCAGTCACCTTTATAAAAGCAGTCACCATGGTGTTTATAGGCAGCTGGTGGTGTAGTGAAATTAGCACCAGACTTTGAGGTGAATGGTCCCAGGTTCAAATCTGGGCAGCTCCTTGAACTTTTCATCTGTGCTGGGTTGAGTGTTGAGCTCGCTCATAAAAAAACAGACAAATGCTAAGGAAATGGCAAGGTTGCTACCCAGGGCATCACAAGGCACAGACAGGAACAACTGTGGTGTTTACGAGGCCTTGTAAGTGACTCATCTCCACATCAGCGAATATTTCCAAGGAAACAATACTTGTCTCCAGCTGTCCCCCAGCACTGAGAGTATCGTAGTGACTCCAGCATTTAGGGTGTGCATGCACAGGTCAAACTGAGCCAGAAGTTGCAAGGAGGACTCCAGGCAACTCACAAACACAACTGAATGCTTGTAGTCAAACCTAAAGAGCTTCCAAATATGCAAAGCTCATTCCCTCACCAAATCAGAACCTCTGTGACCACTTTCTGCATTGCACGGGGGGAAGATGCTCCCTGAACACTGAGGCTCCTCCTTTGTGCCTTTTTAATCAATTCCATCAGCGTTTAGAAAGGAAACGCAAGCAATTTCAGTAGATCCACCCCCCCCCACCACCCCTTAAGCTGGTCCCCAGTGGTCTTGTGGGGTTTCACCAGGAACATTTCCTCCAACTTAGTCCAAACATGCAAAACACTTCCCCACAAATAACCATCTTCAAATGAAGGGTCTGAGCCCCTTCTCTTGACTCAAATATCATCAAGACCCCATGATTAACACCCAAGGGAGCAGTGTTGCCCAGAAACAGGTGAACCAGCTGTAGGAATACCAAGAGCAGACCAAGACAGGGTAGAAGTTGATATGATTTCACCAGTGGGAGACAAAGCTATAAGATAAATAGATATATAAATATTTTGAAGATTGAGGAACTGAGGGTTACAGGGAAGTAGTAAGGAAGAAGAATAGAGGCCAGTATAGTTCAGCCACAGTCACATTGAATCTTGAGTCTTTACTTGCTCTCGTTCAGTTGTGTTCTTGTGCTAGTGACACTCACGTCTTGAAAATTTATATTTTAAAAGAAAGCTTTACAGACTGCTATGGAGGGCAGGGACGGAGCCCAGGCTGCAACGTGTGTGTGTACATATATATATATACGCCCAAGACTTTTGCATAGTACTGTATCTTCAATTAACTTTGTGGCATGGCACTTAATCAATTTTTGTTTATTAGAAGACTATGGTATTAGCAAATAAAGCTTCCTTCAAGATATATTCTTCTCAATGGAAATGACATTGTGTAATATTTCCAAGATTTTAATTTTTTTAAAAAGGATAGTCTCTCTGCCGGGCGCTTTCTACGTGGCCAATCACGTGTGGAGCTGTACAGTACTTGTAAGGAATTTCACCGGAGAGGACCTGGCGTCCGAGTGGTCACCCAGTATCACCTCATGCTCACTGCCCATGAGGGGTGACTCGATTGTAATCAGCGGCAGGAGCCCCGGTTTCTCTCCTGTCAGTTTAAGGCCAGGGTCACTAGCCCAGGCTGTCTTTCTGATGCTGCCGGCTCATCCCTTTTACCAGCTCCCCACTCTGTAGCCCGTCGGCCACAGCGTGAAGGTTATTGTAAACTTCAGACATGTGGGGCCAGCAGGGTAGCATAGATATTACCAGGACATTATACCCACTCGGGGCGTCAGGAGTTCAGAGTTCAATTCCAGCGCCCTCCCTGAGGGCTCTCTGCACGTCCTCCCCGTGGAAAGTGTGCCTTTTCCCCAGGTGCTCCAGTTTCCTCCCACAGTCCAAAGACGTACCAGTTAGGTTAATTGGTCATTGTAAATCGTCCCGTAATTAGGATAGGGTTAAATCAGAGTTGTTGGTGGTTACCAGGGCGTCGTGACTCAGGTGCCCAGAAGGGCCTATTCCACGCTCTATCTCTAAATAAATAAACATAAATATCCTCAGAGTTTTCCTGCACTTAATGTATACAACAAACGTTACAAAGTAAACACAAGAGATTCTGGAAAGATGCTGGAGATCCAGTGTAACGCGCACTGGAGGAAATCAGATCAGGAGCATCTGTGGAGAGGAACAAACAGGCAACATGTCGGGTCAGGACCCTTCCTCGGGTCTAAACTTTATGGTGTGTCTGGGTGGGATCTGCTTACTCCCACTGAAGTTCATAAGAGCTACACACTCAAAATGCTGGGGATCTCAGCAGGTCAGGGAGCATCTACAGAAAGGAATAAACAGTCAATGTTTCAGGCTGAGATCCTTCGTCAGGACTGGAAAGGAAAGCGGGGTGTGGGGGAAAGCCAGAATGAGGAGGTGGGAAGAGGGGAAGGAGGGCAAGCTAGAAGGTGATAGGTGAAGCCGGGTGGGTGGGAGGTGATGAGGTAAGAAGCTGAGAGGTGATCGGTAGCAAAGGTAAAGGGCTGGAGAAGAAGGAATCTGATAAGGGAGGAGAGGGGACCATGGGAGGAAGGGAAAGAGGAGGGGCACCACCGGGGGGGGGTGATAGGTGAGAAGAGGTAGGAGGGGGACCAGAATGGGAGGAGGAGGGCCAACATTTAACAGAACTTAGACATGGCAATGGGCATGCCATCAGACCGGATGCTACCCAGACAAAACGCGAGGTGTTGATCTTTCAACCTGAGAGTGGCCTCATCATGGCCGCAGAGGTGGCCACGGACCGACATGTTGGAATGAGAATGGGGACTGGAATTAAAATGGCTGGCCACCGGGAAATCTTGCCTGTTGAGGAAGGAGAGTTTCTGGTTTGTCAACATCACATTGCAATGTCTCAACACGAATCTTTATCGTACCCACAAACAAGTTCCTACCTGCAGGGTATTCCTGTAGTGTGGAATCAGATTGGACAGAGTGGGCTTCATGGCCCAGTCTGGGTCACTAAAGTAACAGCTCCTGAAGTTTAAGCTCCTCACGGGGATTTCTGGCACCAGGATTCGAGTCAGGCGATCATTCTTCATTACAAGCTCAAAATAAAAGTTCACTTTCAGGTTGCAGGCGCGCCTGGCAAGTTTAGACCAGGAGAGCCCCCATATAACCTGGTTGTGAGGGTCGTGGATGTGGCACTTGATGTTCATGGTCCGCAGGGTCTGATAGCAACTTTCACACAAGGTGTCCAGGAGGTCGTCCGAGATACAGTTGTAATTGATTGAAATGTGCGTCAGCTCACAGAAGTTGCGAATGATTTTTGGGAAGGTGGGGTTCGCGTAGATGGCGAGGTGGTGGCTGAAGAAGTCTTCAATGTTGAGCTCAGAAATGGAGCTCCCGGTCCTCTGGTGGATGAGCGAGTTCAAGATGGTGAAGCCCTGCTCCATATCCAGCCGAGCTCCTCTCAGGTTGAATGACTGCAGGTGGCTGCACTCACGGCGAAGGAAAAAGTTCAGGCTCTTTAACAGAAGGAAATCTCGATTACAGCATATAGGCTCTTCAATTGCATAACAATATGATAAATCCTACAATACTATTGAAAACTTTGCAAATTTCCAAACTTGGCCTGTGATCTAACTTACTGCCCATTAGGCCTCCGGCATTTAGGTCAGCAATGAAGGGTCTCCATCTCCGTCTGACTGTACCATCACACACAGATATAAAAGGATTATGCATTGCTGATTCTGTAACAATTTTTTTTTACCAGTCAAGGTCGTTAGCCCTGAACTGAACCCCCAAACCAGGTGGACCGCTCCTAGTTGGGCCTCTATCCTTTGACCTGGTATAGGTGACCCTACTAAGAGCCGAAACATGAAGCCCTGACCCCAGCCAGCACAGCTCTCCGGGTCATTAAGGCACACAAGCCCCCAAGCCCAACAACAAGGTTATGGTCCTCTTGGAGGCAGGTGATCCAAGTTTTGTCTTTATTGGTAATTACCCCTCAGTTAGTACTGAGAATCATCAGTATTAAGTCGTTACTATGTTTTGTTGTTATGCAAAACTACTTTACATCACTTCAATGGCATGTATACAAATACCTGAAGTGAGATTATCCCGATTTGTACAGAGTTTGCAAGGTGTGCCCATCATTGGAATTGCTGGTATTTATTGTCCATTCTGATTGCAAGTGAAATTCTTTACTAATGATTAACTTGGGTTTAGAGGATAAAGTCATAAATTCGCACATAGCGCAAAATTGATGTTCAATGAAATGTATTGAGGGTAGACATTTACTTTGATTACTTTTGTTTTGAGATACAGCATGTACCCTCGAGCCACACTGCCTAACAATCCCTGATTTAATCCTAACCTGATAACGAGTTTACCGCTGAGCACATCTGCATGAAACACTGATATGGGAATGCGGTATCCATCATCAGGGACTTCCCAGCACCCAGGCCCTGCTCTCTTCTCGCTGCTGCCATCAGGTAGAAGGTACAGGAGCCTCAGGACTCACCGCACCAGGTTCAAGAACTTTCAACCCCCTCAGTAAAAAGGGGACAACTGCACTCACTTACTCCTTCATTGAGATATACACACAAGCAAAGACTTCACTTTAAGGAGTCTTTGCCTTATTATTTCATGCTCTCGTTGCTTATTGCTATTTATTTCTATTTGCATTTGCACGGTTTGGTATCGTCTGCACTCTGGTTGATCTTTCATTGATCCTGTTATAGTTACCCACGGAACAGTGAACCTCAGGGTTGCCTATGGTAACATACATGTCCTCTGATCATAAAGTTTACTTTGAACTTTGAACTTTGGACAATTTACAATGACCAATTAACCGACTAACCAGTAGGTCTTTGGACTGGGAAAGAAAACTGAAGCACCCCAAGAAAACCCTCGATGTACACCCTTCTTACAGTTGACGTGGGAATTGAACTCTGAACTCTGACATCTCGACCTCTAACAGAGTTGCACTAACCACTACGTTACTGTGGCGCTGGAGATCAACCATGGTGCAGAGGCTCAGATATACTCAGGCTGGTGGAATGGCGGGACAGGAGAAAGATGACCTTTAATGAAGAGATGGGAAGTGTTGCATCTGGATAGGAAAAATGAGTAGAGGCAATCTAAGTTAGAGGGCAGAACTCTGAAAAGGGGTAAAAGACTGGAATGACTGTGGGTACACAAGCATGGTTTGTTAAAAGTGGACCCCAGTTAATACTGCATTTGAAAAGAGGTGTGCAACGCCCCAGGAGGTCATGATGAATCTTATCACTTTGATTTGCCACAGGGTTCTGTCCTCCAGGGATTGGGGGTTCAGCTCAGAGTTAACAACCCTGAGTGCTAGAACAAAACTGTTACGGAAACAGCAATGAAGAATCCTACATCTGAGTGTGACGGTATTCCTGAGTCTCCACCCGGGACTTGCATGACTGACAGTAGTGAAAACTGAGAGGAAGCTACTGACACGATGAAGGAAGCCCTGAACACCGACAGAGATGAAGGACCTTCATTGCCGCCCTGAATGCCAGCGGTGTAACAGGCAGCGAGTAAGAACATCAGCCTCCAGTTCTGACTACCACAGAGTAGGAAGGATATCAAGGTTTTGAAGAGATTTAATTATTTATTTGAAATGCCCTTCCAGCACAACAGGCTATACCACCCAGAACCCCACTTCTTTAACACCAGCCTAATGACAGGACAGGGTGGCGGGGTGGAGGTACGTCGCCACCAGAGGAGGTGTAAGGTTCTCCTTTCCTCCGCTAGCCTGCAGGTCACCCTTGGGCAGGGTGTAGCACCCGCTTAGCCCCCCGATCAGGGTTACATAAAACCACGGGAGCAGGTGGTGGAAGGTCGTATGAGCAGCTGGTGCACATCACAAGTCCTGGTTATGCGACCACTGACGCCAGGCAGACAATCTCTGAAGAGTATTGGCAATGGCTGGGGTCACCCGTCTTGTAAAGACACTGCCCAGAAGAAGCCAATGGGGAGACCACTTCTGTAAAAAGTTTGTCAAGAACAGCCATGGAGAGACCATAGTCATACAACATGGCACATAGTGAATGAATGAGAATGAACAATGACCAATTAACCTACTAACCGGTACATCTTTGGGATATGGGAAGAAACTGCAGCGGTCAGAGGGAAAGTGTGCGAACTTCCCGCAGGCAGCTCCAGATCTGGACTCTGATCTCCATAACACTCCAAGCTGTAATCACAACATGCTAACTACTACGTTACCATGGCGCCCAAAATGCCCAGATATACCAAACGATTCCAGGGTTGATAATTCACATGGGATTGGAGAAGATATAGTTCCCCTTGCAATACAGGAGGTTTGACAAAGGTATTTAATCTTTATGGATCTAGCCAGAGTACATAGAGAGACTGAGACTATTGGGGGAAAGGTCAAGAACCACAAAAAGATAAAAGTAAGCTAAACTAACGTCAGGAGCAATATATTTTTACAGTGTCATCAAAATCTGGAATTCACTGTGGGGAGGCAGTGGGGAAATACAACATAGCATTCAAGGATAATGGAGGGATAGAAGAATAGATGTAATTGGAATGCAAGCGTTGTTGTGCAGGCTGACTGTCGTATTCAAACCGAGGCTGGATAAATATATGAAAGAACTTACATGGCCGTGGGGGTGGTGGGAAGACAGGGAATAAGACAAACTGAATTGCTTGGATTAACCTGATACGGACTCAACAGGTCAATCAGTTGCATTTTGTGGTTGAAACTTGCTTGCTAGGTGAGTTGATGGGGCAGATAGATAGGCCGGAGAAAGTAAGAATTATAGATTTCATGAGATGGGATTTTACGACAATCTGACAATTTCATGGTGACCACAACTGATGACCTCCAAGGACCACATGCTTGCCGTAGGGTTTAGAGGCTTGTGTACCTCAATGACCCAGAGAGCTATGTTGGCTGGAGTCAGGACTTTATGCTTTGGCTCTCAGTAGGGTTGCTCATGTGAAATAGGCCAAGGGTAGAGGCCAGACTGAGAGTGGTCCACCAGTCCTCCAAGTTCGGGGGAATCCTTCTGCATCTGAGTGTGATGGTATTCCTGAGTCTCCACCCGGGACTTGCATGACTGACAGTCGTGAAAATGGAGAGGAAGCTACTGACACGATGAAGGAAGCCCTGAACACCAACAGAGATGGAGGAGCTTCATTGCTGCCCTAAACACCAGAGGCATAATGGGCAGTAAATACGTAACCAATGACAGATTTTATATTCCTTCAAGCAACACACATCAAAGTTGCTGGTGAACGCAGCAGGCCAGGCAGCATCTCTAGGAAGAGGTACAGTCGACGTTTCTGGCCGAGACCCTTCGTCAGGACTCCATCTCTTCCTGTTGTTTTTATATTACTTTACTGCTTCTATTCAGATACACATTTGATTGCCCTACCTGGACACATTTGTTAAACCAGGTGCAATTATAACCATGTCTGAACAGTATCCAGAGTCAACATGCCTAAATCTAGAGGGCATGCATTTAAGCCGAGAGGGGAAGTGTCCAGGTAGACGCGCACAGAGTGGTGGGTGCTTGGAATATGCTGCCAATGTTGGTGCTTGTGGTTTGGAGGTTTGTGTGCCTCAGTGACCCAGAGAGCTGCGTTGGCTGGGGTCGGGGCTTTATGCTTTGGCTCTTGGTAGGGTCACCCAGGCCAAACAGGCGAAAAGGTAGAGGCCAGACTAAAGGTGGTCCACTGGTTCAACAGGTTCGGGGGTCAGCGCAGGGTGAACGACCCTGACTGGTAAAACAAAACCGTTACAGAAGCAGCAATGAAGAATCCTTCTACAACTGAGTGCGACGGTATTCCTGAGTCTCCACCCGGGAATTAGAAGCTACTGACACGATGAAGGAAGCACTGAACACCAGCAGAGACGGAGGACCTTCATTGCTGTCCTAAAGGCCAGCAGCATGGCAGACAGTAAGTAAGTAAGTGATGGTGGAGACATTTAAGAGGCTTTTAGATGGACACATGAATGTGCAGAGAATGGAGGGTAATGGACCATGAACAGCAGAAGAGATTATGTGTTATTAGTTTACGTAGTTCTTGGCTGAAGGCCCTTTTCCTGTGTTGTACTCTTTATTCAATAACAACGTAAATAAACATGCCGATCTTCTATTGATACCTAGTGCGAGACCTCAATCATCTAATGTGAATAGGCAAATAATGGCATGGAAGTATATATTCAAGTATTCAAAGTGCATTTATTATCAAAGATTGTATATAGTGTACAACCCTGAAACTCATCTCCCCCAGGCAGCTATGAAACACAGAAACCACGGAACCTGTTTAAACCGGAACACTATTTTCAGCTGATTTGACAGTTTTTCGTCTAGATTTACAGAGCCAAAGATAAGACACTTGGAAATCTCTACGGATGTACCATGCAGAGCATTCTAACTGGTTGCGTCTGCGTCTGGTATGGCGGTGTGGGGAGGGTGGGGCCGTGCCACAGCACGGGATCAGAAAAAGCTGCAGAAAGTTGTGAGCTCAGCCAGTTCCGTCATCGGCACCAGCCTCCGCAGCATCCAGGACACCTTCAGATGGCAACGCCTCAAAAAGGCAGCGTCCGTCATTTATGTCTCTCTGACCCAGAATTCGTCTTCTCCTCATCGAGAAGGAGGTACGGGGGCCTGAAGACACACATTCAGCGTTTCAGAAACAGCTTCTCCCCCTCCATCATCAGATCTCCGAGTGGTCAATGAACCTCTTGTCATGGTTCCGTTTGGTTGTCCCCCTTTAACGCTCCTTTCTCCCTGTTTATGCCCTAATTTCAGCTATTAGATTTCCAATTGCTGCTAGTTTACTTAATTACGGTACATCTGGTTTGCATCAGAGACCGTGAAATAAGCACGATGGCGTCACTACACAGGTCGCCAGTTTGTTGGTCTATTCTTGTGTGATGCTTCGTTCTCTCGTCCGCTTAGAACCGTTAGTTCTAAGTTTAGTTCCAAGTTCTGCTCTAGTTTCGAGATAGTCCCTGTAGATCCCGTCCCTTTGTCAAGACTCCTCCGGTTTGCTGTTCTACGTTCACGTCTACGCCAGCGTTCCCAACTCAGTCAACGTGCCGGTGTCCTGCACATGGGTTCTCCTCAGTCGCCCCGGGTAACACCCCTGAATACGACCTCAGCATTTCACCTCGCTTTTTGCACTGCTTATTTAATTTAATTTTTTAAATATACTTTTAAATAATCTAATCTAATCTAATTGTAACTTATAGTTTTTATTATGATGTATTGCATTCTGCTGCAGCCACAAAGACAACAAATTTCATGACATACGGTGGTGATATTAAACATGATTCTGATTCTAAGGTCCGGAGAAATCAACTAATAATTTCACTGAAGTAAATTAGTAGGCAACAATATTTAGAAGATTATGTCAGGCTAAGAATCTGATGACAATAATTCTTGTGGCTATCAGATTTAATTAACTTGCTTATTGCATCAGCACACCTGATGCAATTTTCCTTCCAGCTCAATGTAAACCAGAAACTGAATAGAGAATGCTGCATATCAGAGAACAGAGAATTGTTCTGGTCAGCTCTCAAGGAACCATCCCAGGCTGGGATAGCCTACAAGTGTCTAACCTCACTACTGCTATGGTAACGGCTACAGGGGGGTGGCACAGTAGCACTTGAATCGTAGGAGGACCAATATCCTGGCAGGGAGATTAGCGGGGGCTACTGAGGTGACTTTAAACTAGAATGGTTGGGGGGTGGGAATCAAATTAAAGAGGCTAGGCGTGAGGAGGTTAGTTCACAACAGAGGGATGGGAACCAGTGCAGAGAGACAGGGGTGTAAAGTGAGGGTAGAAGCAAAAAGTACAAAGGAGAAAAGTAAAAGTGGCAGGCCGACAAATCCAGGGCAAGCATTAAAAAGGGCCACTTTTCAACATAATTGTACAAGGGCTAAGAGAGTTGTAAAAGAGCGCCTGAAGGCTTTATGTGTCAATGCAAGGAGCATTCGTAATAAGGTGGATGAATTGAAAGTGCAGATTGTTATTAATGATTATGATATAGTTGGGATCACAGAGACATGGCTCCAGGGTGACCAGGGATGGGAGCTCAACGTTCAGGGATATTCAGTATTCAGGAGGGATAGACATGAAGGAAGGGGAGGTGGGGTGGCGTTGCTGGTTAAAGAAGAGATTAACGCAATAGAAAGGAAAGACATAAGCCGGGAAGATGTGGAATCGATATGGGTAGAGCTGCGTAACACTAAGGGGCAGAAGACGCTGGTGGGAGTTGTGTACAGGCCATCTAACAGTAGTAGTGAGGTCGGAGATGGTATTAAACAGGAAATTAGAAATGTGTGCAATAAAGGAACAGCAGTTATAATGGGTGACTTCAATCTACATGTAGACTGGGTGAACCAAATTGGTAAAGGTGCTGAGGAAGAGGATTTCTTGGAATGTATGCGGGATGGTTTTTTGAACCAACATGTTGAGGAACCAACTAGAGAGCAGGCTATTATGGACTGGGTTTTGAGCAATGAGGAAGGGTTAATTAGCAATCTTGTCGTGAGAGGCCCCTTGGGTAAGAGTGACCATAATATGGTGGAATTCTTCATTAAGATGGAGAGTGACATAGTTAATTCAGAACCAAAGGTTCTGAACTTAAAGAGGGGTAACTTTGAAGGTATGAGATGTGAATTAGCTAAGATAGACTGGCAAATGACACTTAAAGGATTGACGGTGGATATGCAATGGCAAGCATTTAAAGGTTGCATGGATGAACTACAACAATTGTTCATCCCAGTTTGGCAAAAGAATAAATCAAGGAAGGTAGTGCACCCGTGGCTGACAAGAGAAATTAGGGATAGTATCAATTCCAAAGAAGAAGCATACAAATTAGCCAGAGAAAGTGGCTCACCTGAGGACTGGGAGAAATTCAGAGTTCAGCAGAGGAGGACAAAGGGCTTAATTAGGAAGGGGAAAAAAGATTATGAGAGAAAACTGGCAGGGAACATAAAAACGGACTGTAAAAGCTTTTATAGATATGTAAAAAGGAAAAGACTGGTAAAGACAAATGTAGGTCCCCTGCAGACAGAAACAGGTGAATTGATTATGGGGAGCAAGGACATGGCAGACCAATTGAATAATTACTTTGGTTCTGTCTTCACTAAGGAGGACATAAATAATCTCCCAGAAATAGTAAGGGGCAGAGGGTCCAGTGAGATGGAGGAACTGAGCGAAATACATGTTAATAGGGAAGTGGTGTTAGGTAAATTGAAGGGATTGAAGGCAGATAAATCCCCAGGGCCAGATGGTCTGCATCCTAGAGTGCTTAAGGAAGTTGCCCAAGAAATAGTGGATGCATTAGTGATAATTTTTCAAAACTCGTTAGATTCTGGACTAGTTCCTGAGGATTGGAGGGTGGCTAATGTAACCCCGCTTTTTAAAAAAGGAGGGAGAGAGAAACCGGGGAATTATAGACCGGTTAGCCTAACGTCGGTGGTGGGGAAACTGCTGGAGTCAGTTATCAAGGATGTGATAACAGCACATTTGGAAAGCAGTGAAATGATCGGACAAAGTCAGCATGGATTTGTGAAAGGAAAATCATGTCTGACGAATCTCATAGAATTTTTTGAGGATGTAACTAGTAGAGTGGATAGGGGAGAACCAGTGGATGTGGTATATTTGGATTTTCAAAAGGCTTTTGACAAGGTCCCACACAGGAGATTAGTGTGCAAACTTAAAGCACATGGTATTGGGGGTAAGGTATTGGTGTGGGTGGAGAATTGGTTAGCAGGCAGGAAGCAAAGAGTGGGAATAAACGGGACCTTTTCAGAATGGCAGGCGGTGACTAGTGGGGTACCGCAAGGCTCAGTGCTGGGACCCCAGTTGTTTACAATATATATTAATGACTTGGATGAGGAAATTAAATGCAGCATCTCCAAGTTTGCAGATGACACGAAGCTGGGTGGCAGTGTTAGCAGTGAGGAGGATGCTAAGAGGATGCAGGGTGACTTGGATAGGTTGGGTGAGTGGGCAAATTCATGGCAGATGCAATTTAATGTGGATAAATGTGAAGTTATCCACTTTGGTGGCAAAAATAGGAAAACAGATTATTATCTGAATGTTGGCCGATTAGGAAAAGGGGAGGTGCAACGAGACCTGGGTGTCATTATACACCAGTCATTGAAAGTGGGCATACAGGTACAGCAGGCGGTGAAAAAGGCGAATGGTATGCTGGCATTTATAGCGAGAGGGTTCGAGTACAGGAGCAGGGAGGTACTACTGCAGTTGTACAAGGCCTTGGTGAGACCACACCTGGAGTATTGTGTGCAGTTTTGGTCCCCTAATCTGAGGAAAGACATCTTTGCCATAGAGGGAGTACAAAGAAGGTTCACCAGATTGATTCCTGGGATGGCAGGGCTTTCATATGATGAAAGACTGGATGAACTAGGCTTATACTCGTTAGAGTTTAAAAGATTGAGGGGGGATCTGATTGAAACGTATAAAATCCTAAAGGGATTGGACAGGCTAGGTGCAGGAAGATTGTTCCCGATGTTGGGGAAGTCCAGAACGAGGGGTCACAGTTTGAGGATAGAGGGGAAGCCTTTTAGGACCGAGATTAGGAAAAACTTCTTCACACAGAGAGTGGTGAATCTGTGGAATTCTCTGCCACAGGAAACAGTTGAGGCCAGTTCATTGGCTATATTTAAGAGGGAGTTAGATATGGCCCTTGTGGCTACGGGGGTCAGGGGGTATGGAGGGAAGGCTGGGGCGGGGTTCTGAGTTGGATGATCAACTATGATCATAATAATGGCGATGCAGGCTCGAAGGGCCGAATGGCCTACTCCTGCACCTATTTTCTATGTAATGGTTAGCAACTCTTCCACGTATTCCGGAGTTACAGAATATAGCAAATATTAATTCCAACAGCAACCAGTCTTCAGATCTGAATGTGGATTGTAGATTGAATTTGGAACACAACTCAGAACAATGGTGCTCTTGGAGCTACAGACTGGGGTTAATTGCAAACCAAGAAACCCCCCATTGATGTGCAATGTCTGCATACAGTATGTATGAATGCAACTTAGAGACAATGGTGATTAACATTCACTTTTGGCGTCTGAAGATTTGGACATGTTTGAAAATTATATGTAACTCAAAGGAAGCATTGTAGATACATTGTATCTATAGAATTGTCCTGCCGTTACCTTTGATCTTTAGCATATAAAAATGTCATGTAATATTGGGTTGGGAGGCCTCTTCAAAGAGTGTATCCAGTATGATGCCTGCTTATGTGCTGATTAAGGACTTCTATATCACCAGCTTCAGTCTCTCTGGTGACTTCGATCAGAGTCACGACAAGCTCATCTCGTTACAGTACCAGCGACCGGGGTTCAATTTCCGATGCTGTCTGTGAGGAGTTTGTAAGTTCTCCACAAGACTGTGTGGGTTTCCTCCAGGTGCTCTGGTCTCTTCCCACAGTCCAAAGCTGCACTGGTTAGTACATTAATTGGTCATTGTAAATTATCCTGTGATTAGGCTAGGGTTAAATTGGGGGTTGCTGGGCATCACGGCTCAAAGGGTCAGAAGGGCCTATTCCGGGCTGTATCTCAATAAATAAAAATATTACTTGCATTTATATCACATTAGTGTTCTTAACAGTTTCAAAATAAAACTGATACTGAGCCAAAGGTGGGTGAGGTGTGGGAATCCCTGGACAGAAGAGGGTTTTACTCAGAGACAGAGAGGAGAAGAGGAACGGTAATGCCAGGGCCCAGGCACAGAAGGCCACGCCGCAGACATCGGGCGACTGTCACAGAGATCAACAAAGGCACGTCAAAGGAGGTGGAGGGTAAGGAGAAAATCAGAAGAGGCTGGAAAATGAGAAGGTGCCAGAGGAAGGTGACACATTTGCAAACCGGAAGGATTAGAATGTCGCGCGTGTGGGGAAACCAGGCTGTGCGAGTCAGAGGCGTAGCAGCATGGGATGCCTCTGACATCGTGAGGGAAGGGGGCTGTAGGTTCATTCAACCCCCTCTTGAAAAGGTTGAGCACAACCGGGTCATTATACTGTCAGATTATGAACAAAGCTATTGGAAAGCGTAAATCAGAAGATTGAAATGTGTATTCCTCCCTTGAAGTGGTACCTTTAGGAAAGCGTTCCTGACAGAAGGCCTCCACACCAGTCGGTCCAACTCCAAATGTTGCATGGTGAAAGATTGTAGCCGATTGTTCTCATTCCCTAGGCGTGCCAAGAAGCTCCTCATTGTAACCTGGAATCTCCGGGTCAGCAGGGAATTGTACGGATTCATGAACCTGATCTCACAGTTCACCAGGTACCTTCCAAACTTCTTGGCATACCAGATGGCAGACTCGTATTCAACCCGCCGATACTTGGACGGTCTCCCGCTGAAAGTGAAGATCCTGGATCGCCAGAGGGCTGGCGAATGCATCACTTGGTTCCAGCATTTACACACCAGCGCTGCCCGGACTCGGTCCTGATCTCCAAGCCACTGGAACACGTGTCTCAGGGATAATTCTGGCAGCTCGCTCCAATTTCCTACATCTGCACACTGATCATAGGTTACCTCCATCTCCTCCATCCCATCGGTCATGTTGAATTCTGAGGGTGACAGTAATTAAAAGGACAAAGTTTAGTCAATAGCTTGAGGCTAGAATAAGAACCAATGAAGTATCGGGTATGACCTGATTATTAATTATGACACTGTTGAGGCCAGAAAAGAAACAGAGAAAAGTCAGTCATAACTGCATTATTAATTGCTACACAAAGTGTCAGACAAGTAACAACTGCTTAATTCTAAATGGATCTAAGCATGACACACACTGCATTTCAAACTTTCAAGTGGGTCTTATTCCTGAGTCAAGGTATTATTTTTAATGCCTGAATTTCCACTGTATGTCACATCATGTCTGATATGTTCGAGCTTAGCTTGACGTTCCACATCATCTTTACGTAGTCACTTACACTTTTACAAGAAGTACTTAAATGAATCTTTCTAGTATCGGTCCCATGTACTCCTGTGGCAACTAAGCATTTCAGCCCACCTGCCCTGCCATTCAAAAGCATGTTACTTTAAAAAAAAGACTGGCTGATCTGCACTTCCGCTACACTTTCTCAGCTCCTCAGCGTTTCCCTCACCTCCTTTGTCCGATACCAATCTCTCAGCTTGGAAGCTACGGTAGGGCGTCGCGGCAACGTAGTGGCTAGCTCAGCGCTTTACAGTATCAGCGACACAGGTTCAGTTCCTGCCCACTGCCTGTTCGTTCTCCCCATGGCCACATGGGTTTCCTCCGGGTGCTCTGGTTTCCTCCCACAGTCCAAAGACGTACCGGTTGGTGGGTTAATTGGTCATTGTAAATCGTCCCGCGATTAGACTAGGGTTAAATCGGGGGTTGCTGGAGGCACGACTCAAAGGGCCGGAAGGGATTATATAAACATAAGTATTTTTATGTTTGTGCACGCATCTAAAAGTTTTAATGCCATTTTTCCCATTATACCTCTCTTTCCAATGAGTCCCCATGACCGCCTAGGTTTCCTCCATGTGAGGCCTCCACCTGGTCAGGGTTGACCATGGATTTTGCATCCTGGCTGTCTGGATGCACAGGCCTGGACAGCACAATATGGAGACCATGTAACAAGCTCTCCTCCACCACGCATCTGATGAGCCCAAAGACCGACACAGTTTGGCACCTGCAGTGTCACAGGAGTTGCCAGTCTGTGCTGAACTCAATGTGGGACTGCCTTAGGGACCGCGGCTCCAGATTTTTCCCTCGGGGTTTACTCCCGAAGCCTTCCCCGTGAGTGGGTACAGACGCAAGGCAGGGAGGTTTGAGATCAGAGCTTTCCTTCTCATTGACGGGCTGCCAACTACAGCTGATGAGCCCCGTCTGCCCAAAGCAACTGGTTTTAAGGTGCCCGTAACCTGCCTTTGCCCCTTCTCCTGTCAGTGGAAACGGTTCCGCCAGACTTGTGAAGGTCAGTAGCTGGACTTGGTTGTCACAGGCTATTTGAGACGCTCGTCACTGGGAACATTTAATAGGTAGTGGGAGCTTGTCCCCATTCCCACTTTCTATCCTCATGTAATGGTAGGCTCTAGTCTGTAATTTGTTGTGTGAAGTGAGTTTCTGGAGTACCCTTCTCCATTGTTGACTTGTATATAAAAGTTTTGGTGGCTGGGTGGAGATATGTCTCTACCAAAGGAGATGTGAGATGTTCCTTCACTCCACTAGCCTGCAAGTCACCCTTAGGCAAGATGTAGCACCTGTTTAACTCCAGATCAGGGTCACGCGAAGCCATGGGACTAGGTGGTGGATGGTCCTATGAGCAGCCGGTGAATATCACAAGTCCGGGTTATGCGACCACTGGCGCCAGGTAGACAATCTCTGAAGGGTATTGATAATGGCTGGGGTCCCCCGTCTCATAAAGACACTAACATGATTAAATCTGCAGATGCTGGAAATCCAAAGCAACACACACAAAATGCTGGAGGAACTCAGCAGGTCAGGCAGCATCTATGGAAAAGAGTTATCAGTCAACGTCTCGCTCCGAGAGGCTTCCCCAGTCCTTGTGAACCAAAACATCGACTGTTTACTCTTTTCCATAGACGCCGCCTGGACTGCCAAGTTCCTCCTGCATTTTGTGTGTGCTGTGAAGGCACTGCCCAGAAGAAACATTTGTCAAGAGCAATCATGGTCAAAGTTACACCATGATTGCCCAGATCAAACAATACGGATCATAATGAAAATGATGATATAAAAGTAGTCTTATCAGATGATGAGGTAATTACTTAAATTTTTTTTCCAAAAATATACTTTATTCAGAAATATTACAAAATAAAATTATTTACATAAAAACCATTCATTGACTGAGTCCTTATTCAATAAATAAACTTTTAAACAATAAATCATGCGTTGACTCTCAGTCCTTATTCAAATTTAAGATGTTTACAATAAAGCATTTGTTGACTCTCAAGCCTTAGTCAAGAATAAAAACTTACTTACAATAAAAGGCCAGACATTGACTCTCCTTTCTTTACCGAAGTTCCTTTACCTTTTTACATTTCCAGCCACTCCTGTGGCACTATGTAGATTCATCTATCTACACAGTTGATGACGGGTATACTCCTCCCCACCCGACCCCTCCCACTCCCGCGGGTGATGAACCTTAAACTGTGGTCCTTCCCCACCGGGCCTTTGCGGTGGCCGCACCAAGCTTGACTGCGTCCCTCAGCACGTACTCCTGCAGGCGAGAATGCGCCAGCCGGCAGCATTCTCCCACCGACATCTCCATGTGCTGGAAGACCACCAAGTTTCGGGCTGACCAAAGAGCGTCCTTCTCCGAGTTGATGATCTGCCAGCAGCACCGGATGTTGGTCTCCGTGTGCGTCCCCGGGAACAGCCCATAGATCACGGAGTCCTCGGTTACGCAGCTGCTGGGCATGAATCTTGACACTGTCCTTTCCATCCTCCTCCACACCTTCTTCACAAACCCACAGTGTGCAAAGAGGTGGGTCACAGACTCCTCCTCACTGCAGTCCTCCCGTGGGCAGCGGGGTGCGGAGGCAACGTTCCGGGCGTACAGGAGGGATCTGACTGGGAGGGTCCCTCTCACCGCCAGCCAGGCGAGGTCTTTGTGCCTGTTGGTGAGGTCTGGCAATGAGGCAATTTGCCAGATGTACTGGACAGTCTGCTCAGGGAACCACCCCACTGGGTCCATCACGTCCTTCTCCTGCAGTGCCTGCAGGGCATTACGTGCCGACCACTGCCTGATGGCCCTGTGGTCAAAGGCGTTGACCTGGAAGGACTTTTCTACAAAGGACAGGTATGACGGGGGTGCTGTGCGGTAAAGGGGCCAGGGCGACAGGTAGAACCTGGGCACACAGAGGTACTTAGTGCCCACGTATCTGGGATCCACGCACAACCTGATGCAGCCACACAGGAAGCTGGCCATCAGGGTGAGGGCGACATTGGGAACGTTTTTGCCCCCCTTGAGCTGACTCTAAATTAATTATTGATTGAGAAATTAATTATTGATCAGTAATTTATGTGCAATAGCTCTGCCAACTGTCCATCTGACAAAGGACACAACTAGTTATCAATTCACAGGGAGGCACGGTAGCGTTGTGGTTAGCACAGCACTGTCCGGTACCAACGACCAGGGTTCAATTCCCACCTCTGCCTGTAAGGAGTTTGTACGTTCTCCCCGTGACTGCCTGGATTTCCTCCCACAGTCCAAACAGGTACCAGTTGGTAGATTAGTTGATCACTATAAATTGTCCCGTGGTTAGGCTCAGATTAAATGGGGGGGGGGGGTTTGAAGGGCCAAAAGAGCCTATTCCACGCTCAATAAAAATAAATAAAAATAAATCTATCTGCTATTGACAGGTAACTTACCAGTTTCTGAATGAAGGTATACATCAATAATGGATTGTTAGTGAAACTCCAAGTCAAAGACTTGATCCTGTCAAATGTCAATGTATGCTATAGGCACTGTTTTATGCACGGGTTAATAACTAATTGTGTTCAATTATTTATCATCAAACTGGACTTGCCAACAAACACTAATTTTACTGTCAGTCAAGATCTCTTTCAAGTTAACCAAGAATCAAGGTTTCTGCACTGCGCTGCCATTAAAAATGATCTAGCTATTGCCCTCAGTATTGCCATATCTTAGCAATCTCAGTGACACCATAGCAACCTCTGTGACATCATAGCAACCTCTGTGACATCATGATCTGGTTCATTTTCCTGCTGTCACTGTAAAATTCCCATATTGAAATCAGTCCTCCTTATACAACTACACACATAAAGAGCTTTCTTGTTTATATTAAATTCTTCACTCTCCTGTAATTAGATGCAGATATATTTACAGAGATTTGGAACTGTGCTCTGGTAGTATTTGCAGCTGTGTTGTTATTACAATGGTTATAATGCTAATTTAAATCCTTCAAGTATTAGAACTGTGGCGGCAACATAGAAGTATAATTACAAAGGGATTAGATCAATTCACACTCAGGCATAATCTTTATTTAATTCATTTACTTATTTATCTATACAGTGCAGCGTAGGCCCTTCTGACCCTTTGAGCCATCACGGACAAACTCGATTAACCCTAACCTAATCACGGGACAAGTTACAAAGACCAGTTAACCTCCCCGGAAGGTCTTTGGGCTGTGCGAGGAAACGGAAAAAACCCACTCCTTACAGGAGCGGACCGGGTTTGAACTTCGAACTCCGCGACTCCCTGAGCTGTAATAGCGTCGTGTTGCCATGGCACCTCCAAGCCGTGCGGAAACTGAAATGCTCCTGTGCTCGTGGCCTCGGTTGCCGTGCAGCTGGGACAAAGGCAGGCGAGAAAAGGTTTAGGAAACGTGAAAGGTTTTCTTTGTTGTACCATATTTCAATGACCTATTGTAGGTCCCATGACCTTGACTGCTCTTGGCAAATTTTTCTACAGAAGTGCTTTGCCATTGTCTTCTTCTGGGCAGTGTCTCTACAAGACAGGTGACCCCAGCCTTTATCAATACCCTTCAGAGATTGTCTGCCTGGCGTCAGTGGTCACATAACCAGGACTTGTGATGTGCATCGGCCGCTGCTATGACCATCCACCACCTGCTCCCATAGCTTTACCTGAGACTGACTGGGGGCTAAGCAGGTGCTACACCCTGCCCAAGGGGGACCTGCAGGCCAGCAGAGGGAAAGAGCACCTTCCACCTCCTTTGGTAGAGACGTATCTCCACGCCGTTACTTGTTGTATTTCATTGACACAGTAGATAACCACGATGGGAACTGTATTTCATTATACCCTTCAATTAAGAATTAAAATCAAAAGTATGTGATTTTTCAATTTTCATTCTCAATATTCATTGTATTCATAATACAAAAAAAAGTTTAAAGTCCTGCACAGTTTTCAGGCCGTGTAAAAATGTCATAGAAACATTGAAAAGCTAAAGCACAATACAGGCCATTCAGCCCACAATGCTGTGCCAAACATGTACTTACTTTAGAAATTACCTAGGCTTAGCCATAGTCCTCTATTTTTCTAAGCTCCATGTACCTATCCAGGAATCTCTTAAAAGACCCTATCATATCCGCCTCCACCACCGTCGCCAGTAACCCATTTTACTCACTCACCACTCTGTGTAAAAAAAACTCACCCCTGACATCTCCTCTGTACCTACTTCAAAGCACCTTAAAACTGTGCCCTCTCCTGTTAGCCATTTCAGCCCTGGGAAAAAAGCCTCTGACTATCCACACGATCAATGCCTCTCATCATCTTGTACACCTCTATCAGGTCACCTCTCATCCTCCGTCCCTCCAAGGAGAAAAGGCCAAGTTCACTCAACCAATTTTCATAGGGCATGCTCCCCAATCCAGGCAACATCCTTGTAAATCACATCCTCAAAATATTCAATCAGGCTCATAAGGCATGCCCTGCCTTTCACAAAGCCATGCTGACTATTCCTAATCATATTATACCTCTCCAAATGTTCATAAATCCTGCCTCTCTGGATCTTCTCCATCAACTTACCAACCACTGAAGTAAGACTCACTGGTTTATAATTTCCTGGGCTATCTCTACTCCACTTGCAACCCTCCAATCCTCCAGAACCTCTCCTGTCCTCATTGATTATGCAAAGATTATTGCCAGAGGATCAGCAATCTCCTCCCTCGCCTCCCACAGTGAAGGAGGTAGAGCAGTAGATGTAGTGTATATGGATTTCAGCAAGGCATTTGATAAGGTACCCCATGCAAGGCTTTTTGAGAAAGTAAGGAGGCATGGTATCCAAGGGGACTTTGCTTTGTGGATCCAGAACTGGCTTGCCCACAGAATGCAAAGAGTGGTTGTAGACGGGTCATATTCTGCATGGAAGTCAGTGACCAGTGGTGTGCCTCAGGGATCTGTTCTGGGACCCCTTCTCTTTGTGACTTTTATATATGACCTGGATGAGGAGGTGGAGGGATGGGTTAGTAAATTTGCTGATGACACAAAGGTTGGGGGTGTTGTGGATAGTGTGGAGGGCTTTCAGAGTTTACAGCAGGACATTGATAGGATGCAAACTGGGCTGAGAAGTGGCAGATGAAGTTCAACTCAGATAAGTGCGAGGTGGTTCACTTTGGTAGGGCAACTATGATGGCAGAATATAGTATTAATGATAAGACAGTGTGGAGGATCAGAGGGATCTTGGGGTCCGAGTCCGTAGGACACTCAAAGCTGCTGCGCAGGTTGACTCCATGGTTAAGAAGGCATTTGGTGCATTGGCCTTCATCAATTGTGGGATTGAGTTTAAGAGCCGAGAGATAATGTTACTGCTTTATAGGACCCTGGTCAGACCCCACTTGGAGTACTGTGCTGGAGGGGGGTACCATAGGGTCTTTTAAGAGACTCCTGGATAGGTACCTGGAGCTTAGAAAAATAGAGGGCTACGGGTAACCCTAGGTAATTTCTAAAGTAAGTACATGTTTGGCACAGCACTGAAGGGCCTGTATTGTGCTGTAGGTTTTCTAAGTTTCTAAATGCTGGAGGGACTCAGCAGGGGGCACCATGGTAGTATGGTGGCTAGCACAGCACTATTACGGCTCGGGGCGTCAGAGTTCAGAGTTCAGAGTTCAGCTCTGGAGTCTGTACGTTCTCCCCATGAACCACATGGGTTTTGTCCAGGTGCTCCAGTTTCCTCCCACAGTCTAAAGGCGTACAGGTCCATGGGTTAGTTAGTCATTGTAAATGGTCCTGTGAATAGACCAGGGTTAAATTGGTGGCTTGCTGGGCAGGGGGTGGAGGGCCTGATCTGTGTGGTATCCTTAACTAATTAATTAACTAACTAACTAATTAAGTCAGGCAGCATCTCTGGGGGGGGGGGGGAGGAATAAATGATCGACGTTTCAGGCCGAGACCTTCATTAGGACAATGGATGAAGGAAATCTATGTACCTTAATCAGCCACAGCTGTTTCAATGCTTTCTTTCTTCAATAAAGAATGTCTAGGCTCAGCTTTTCATTGTTCAAAGTACATTTATTATGGAAGTATGCATGCATTATACAACCTTGAGATTTGTCTCCTAACAGGCAGCCACGAAGCGAAGAAACCCAAACACAAACATTTTTAAAAGAGCATCAAACACCCAATGTAAAAAAAAAATCAAATCGTGCAAACAATAAACTCAAGCAAGTAGCGTTTTGAACTGAAGTCCACATAGAGCCCGCCCACGGGTATGTAGTTCAACACAGAGCAGAGTGGAGCAGCGATTGAACCTGTCCGACCATCACCTCAGGCCCCGAGACCCTGACCGTTTCAACTGGCCCCAGCTCGGTGCCTAGATCACCATCCAAACATCGGGTTCAGTCGTTTCAGTATGTTCCGGGGCCCTGATTCGGCTATACCCGACCTTCCCAATTCAGCCCAGCACTTGAGTGAACGGCAGCATAAGAGAGCTGTGGCTGGGGGCGGGAGAACACCACAGACTTAAAACTGGAATACCTTGGGAAATACCTTTACAACCTTCAGATAATGGTTGTGATTTTGTCATCGTTGGCCCTGGTTCAAAGCTTGTTGCCATGCCTACTGACAGAGAACGAAACAAACCAGCCCTGCGAAGGAGGGAGGGTTTGGCTCCTCTCTGATACCAGCTGAAGAGAAAGTGAACACTCAGCTTCAGCCTCCGCCCGAGCGCGGACAGAGTCCGGCCTATGAGTTGCATCAACCGTGGGCACAGCGCCGCAGGCAGTCGGGCTGCCACGCACAGGAACTGAATGACGAACAGTTCAACGCTGAAGAGGGCTCCAAGTCTGCCTGAAAGAAAGTTTCGTGGAAGGAATTTCCAAGGCTCACGAACAGACCGAGCTCGCAACACTCCCGGCCCTGGAGTGAATGCCGATGAGTGTGTTCATTTTTAAAACCAAAAGTTTATGACACAGAACGCTGAAAGCAGGCCAAGTCATGTAAGATTACTTAACATTCAAACTCAAGTATATGTTATAAGTTAGACTGTTTATTTATTTTCTATTTCTCACTGACCCTGGCTATATTTCGTTCGGAGTTTGAGGAGATTTGGTACGTCGCCATAAGACTCTCGCAAATTACCGTGGAGAGCATTCTAACTGGCTGCATCACCATCTGGTGTGGGGAGTCGGGGGAGAGGGCGCTACACAAGATCGAAGGAAGCTGCGGAGAGAGTTGTGACTCAGTCAGCTCCATCATGGGCACCAGCCTCCGGAGTATCCAGGACATCTTCAAGGGGCGGTTCCTCAGAAAGACAGCGTCCATCATTAAGAAGCTCCACTACCCAGGACATGTCCTCTTCTCATCGCTACCATCAGGGAGGAGGTACAGGAGCCTGAAGACACACACTCAACGATTCAGGAACAGCTTCTTCCCCTCGGCCATCAGATTTCTGAATGGACATTGAACCCATGAACACTACCTCACTACTTGTTTTTCACATTTTTATTTTTGCACTACTTATTAAATTTAACTACTTTACATACATGTATACTTACTGTAATTCACAGGCTTTTTTCTATTATTAAGTCGTAAAGTCAATAAATTTCATGACATATGCTGGTGATATTAAACCCGGTTCTGATTCTGATTGTGGTTCCTTTCCTCATTGTAAAAAATTATTATTTGCAATTATAATTATTTATTTTGACTCCTTTACAAACTCCTGTGTATTTAAAGCATTCCTTATTGAGAGACATTAGAACATTTCGTCGTCGTCGTCGTGGCTATCCCTCGAGGTCGAGGATGATGGTCTTCGTTCTGAAGAAGTGGCCCACAGAGCGAAGAAGCCTTTGCGTGTATTTGTTTAACGTGTACTTGATGTTGCACTCTAAGAAGCACACGATACTTCACAAATCAACCAACTGATTCCAATGGCACGGAAACCACGACGATTGGAGCTGATGGATTTGTTGCAGCCTTCATCCGCCTTCACAGCCGTTGAGTTTGAAGTAACTTTGTCTGCCTGTTCCACAGTTGAGCTCTTGGTTGGATTGTTCTTTGTCAGGGACCTCACCCTCGACCTTACCACCATGGGTGACCCTACCAGGAGCATAGCTCCAGACGGCATTGCTCTCGGGATCACAGGACCACACAAGAACATTTAGAACATTAGAACTTTTAGTTACAACTGGAAAGCTGGAAGGAAAAAAACGACAAAGACAAAGAATGAAAATGACAGATGGAATAACATCGTGGTTAGAAACAGGGGAGGCAACAACTACAATTCGGAGGGTCAGGGACCGTGATGGATGGAGAAACATGGTCGCCCACGCCGAACGGCAAGGCACCTGAATGAATGAATGAATTATTGAGAAATTCACTTCTGTCATGATTTTTAATTTTTATCACTGAAATTTTGAACTGTTTCCCCCTTTCATGGGCTAAGTACCAGACTTTACCCCTCTTGCCCAATTAAAACTATTGTCAAGCTTTTCCTGTGGACTCTGTCCTATTAGAACACTTTAAAATGAAACACAGGAAAGTGTGCAGATGCTGGAAATCCAGAGCAACACACACAAAATGCAGGAGGCGCTCAGCAGGTCAGGCAGCATCAATGGGAATGAATGAACAGTCGACGTTTCAGGCCGAGACCCTTCTTCAGGACTGGGAAGGAAGGGGAAAGGCCCCAGAATAAAAGGGTTGGGGGTGGGGAGGGGAAGGAGGCTAGCTGGAAGTTGATAGGTGAAGCCAGATGGGTGTGAAAGGTCAAGGGCTGGAGAAGGAGGAATCTGATAGGAGAGGAGAGTGGCCTATAGGAGAAAGGGAAGGAGAAGGAGCACCAGAGGAAGGTGATAGGCAGGTGAGAAGAGGTAAAAGGTCAGAGTGGGGAATAGAGGAAGGGGGGAGGGAATATTTTTACTAGAAGGAGAAATCGAAATTCATGCCGTCAGGTTGGAGGCTGCCCAAACGAAATATAAGAAGTTGCTCCTCCTTCCTGAGAGTGGCAAGGTGAGACCATGGGCCAACATGTCAGAATGGGAATCAAAATCTTTGGCTACTGGGATGGAGATGAGGTGCTCAACAAAACAGTCCCCTCTTGACCAACTATGGTTGACCCACTGCATGCTCAGCAGATATTATTTGTGACATCCTAGCCCCTGTCTCAGTGAACTGATCTGTCCTTTGTGCTACGTATCATTGCTGCTACCACAATGCTGAGCACTTTCCCAATTCCATTTCCTCAAGAAAATCCATGCTTACCAACAACCTCACAAGAAGCAGGCGTTTGGAATCAACTCAATCTGTTTTGACTGTAGTTTACACCACCAAAGGCCCTCTTGTGACTGAGGCAAAGAAGATACACACTATAGACCCACTCTAATCACTGGGTCTAGAGCAGGGGTTCCCAAGACAGGGTCCACGGATTGGTCCATGGCATAAAAACAGTTGGGAACCCCTGGTCTAGTGGGCACTTGAAGGTGAAAGATGGATCGATACTCTTGAAAAAAGCAGATGGTCTGAATACGTTGCCAATTTGCTTGAGGATGCGAGAGGAGAGAAGGCATTGGGAGCAGGTGGCGTTGTGATAGCAATGATTCAAACGCTCGAAGATTTTGAGACTGAAAAGTCGACAGGTTTTCTGGCCAAAATATATGATCGTAGGGAAAGACCTGAAGCGTGTCAGTTTTTACTGCACTGCCAAAATAACCTCGAGAAATTGAACGCGGGGTACACTGAACAAATGGCTTGATGAGTCACGTTGTGGCAGCCCTACTACGAACCACCATGATCACAGCAAGAAAATGCACAAAACTGGAGATCGCACAAGAGCAGTGTGGCTTGATTGAAGATGGTGGAACGTAGAGTGCAATCTGCTTCCTTAGAATGGTTTGTGAGGTCCAGAAAGACCTACACCTATGTTTCATCAATTATACCAAAGCTTTCCATAAGGTGAGACATGGAGAGCTTATAAAAATCTTTCAGCGCTTGGACACTGATGGGAAAGATGTCAGAATCATCAGAAATTTGTATTGGGAACCAGGAGCAGGAATGAGAGTTTTGTCCAGATTAAGAGGGGTGGGAGTCAGACTGGGCTGTGTTCTCTCGCCCAACCTATTCAAGAAGATTCCAAGAGAAATTAGCAGTATTCCAGGCATGGTAATTGGTGGATGCAGCTTGAACAACCTACGATCTGCAGATGACACTGTGCAGATAGCTACTTCTAAAGAGAAGCTCCAAGAAATACTGGATAAAGTCATCGAGGAAAGTGCCACGACAGGATTAACCATCAACTGTAAGAAGACTGAATGCATGGCTGGCACAAAGAAGAAAAGAATACAGAAATGTGAACTCAATGTGGGCAACGAAACAATTAAATAAAGATGGAAGTTCAATTACTTAGGGAGCACAATAGCATCTGACAGTAGGGCTGAGGTTGAAATTAGAAGAAGGATAAGTGCACGTTTGAGCATTTGAGCAAGATACTAAAGAATAGCATCATTTCTGTGGGTATGGAACTCAGAGTGTTGTGGTTCCACACTAACATACGGAAACGAATGTTGGACAATATCAAAGCAAAATGGGGGAAGGCTCAAAGCTGCAGAACTGTGGTTTTTGAGAAGAATGATGACAATATCATGGAAGGACAGAGTAACAAATGAGGAAGTGTTGTGAAAAGCCAGAATAAGAAGAGAGATTATATCATCAATCAGGAAACAGCAAATAGAATTCCTGGGACATGTACTGAGGAAAGAGAAGCTCAAACATCATGCCACCCCCATCCGAGCCTGGATGCCACGCTACAACACAAGCCCAAGGACTGAGGCCTAGTCCTAGCCACATCCGAGGCAACAGTGCTGCCTCACCGCCTGCCTCACCTGATGGAATATTCCCCAGGCTGCTCCACGAGGCGAGGGAAGAGATTGCTGAGCCTCTGGCTAGGATCTTTATGTCCTCGTTGTCCACGGGAATGGTACCGGAGGATTGAAGGGAGGCAAATGTTGTCCCCTTTTTCAAAAAAGGTAGTAGGGATAGTCCAGGTAATTATAGACCAGTGAGCCTTACGTCTGTGGTGGGAAAGCTGTTGGAAAAGATTAATAGAGATAGGATCTATGGGTATTTAGAGAATCATGGTCTATTCAGGGACAGTCAGCATGGCTTTGTGAGGGCAAATCGTGTCTAACAAGCCTGATAGAGTTCTTTGAGGAGGTGACCAGGCATATAGATGAGGGTAGTGCAGTGGATGTGATCTACATGGATTTTAGTAAGGCATTTGACAAGTTTCCACACGGTAGGCTTATTCAGTAAGTCAGAAGGCATGGGATCCAGGGAAGTTTGGCCAGGTGGATTCGGAATTGGCTTGCCTGCAGAAGGCAGAGGGTCATGGTGGAGGGAGTACATTCGAATTGGAGGGTTGTAACTAGTGGTGTCCCACAAGTATCTGTTCTGGGACCTCTACTTTTCGTGATTTTTATTAATGACCTGGATGTAGGGGTAGAAGGGTAGGTTGGCAAGTTTGCAGATGACGCAAAGATTGGTGGTGGTGTAGATGGTGTAGAGGATTGTCAAAGATTGCAGAGAGACATTGATAGGATGCAGAAGTGGGCTGAGAAGTGGCAGATGGAGTTCAACCCGGAGAAGTGTGAGGTGGTACACTTTGGAAGGACAAACTCCAAGGCAGAGTACAAAGTAAATGGCAGGATAGTTGATAGTGTGGAGGAGCAGAGGGATCTGGGGGTACATGTCTACAGATCCCTGAAAGTTGCCTCACAGGTGGATAGGGTAGTTAAGAAAGCTAATGGGGTGTTAGCTTTCATAAGTAGAGGGATAGAGTTTAAGAGTTGTGAGGTAATGATGCAGCTCTATAAAACTCTGGTTAGGCCACGCTTGGAGTACTGTGTCCAGTTCTGGTCACCTCACTATAGGAAGGATGTGGAAGCATTGGAAAGAGTGCAGAGGAGATTTACCAGGATGCTGCCTGGTTTAGAGAGTATGCATTATGATCAGAGATTAAGAGAGCTAGGGCTTTACTCTTTGGAGAGAAGGAGGATGAGAGGAGACATGATAGAGATATACAAGATATTAAGAGGAATAGATAGAGTGGATAGCCAGCGCCTCTTCCCCAGGGCACCACTGCTCAATACAAGGGGACATGGCTTTAAGGTAAGGGGTGGGAAGTTCAAGGGGGATAGTAGAGGAAGGTTTTTTACTCAGAGACTGGTTGGTGCGTGGAATACACTGTCTGAGTCAGTGGTGGAGGCAGATACACTAGTGAAATTTAAGAGACTACTGGACAGGTATATGGAGGAATTTAAGGTGGGGGGGTTATATGGGAGGCAGGGTTTCAGGGTCGGTACAACAATGTGGGCCGAAAGGCCTGTACTCTGTACTATTCTATGTTCTAAACAAGGGAAGCAGGCCTGCGGCAATTAATGTCCAACAGGGTCTTATGATCATAAAAGAGACATCACTGATGCGGTGGACCCGCTGTACAGGTAGTTATTGACATCAGGAATAGACTTACTATTGTAAAAACACACTTAACAAGGAAAGAAGCACCTTTGGTTAGCCCCCAAGAGGCCACTGCATGTATCCACACCACCATCTTGCCAGAAACGTTGTCACAGGGAAGCAGCATCCATCATCAGGGACCCCCAGCACCCGGGTCAAGCTCTCTCCTCACTGCTGCCATCAGGAAGAAGGAACAGGAGCCTCAGTACTCACCACACCAGATTCAGGAACAGTTACTACCCCTCAACCATCAGGCTCTTGAGCAAAAGAACATATAACATGGAAATTTACAGCACATTACAGGCCCTTTGGACCGAAACATTGTGCTGACCTAGAATTTCCTAGATTTCTGCCTTGAGACTGCCTAAAATTTCCCTAGCACATAATCCTCTAATTTTCTAAGCTCCACGTACCTATCTAAGAAGCTTCTAAAAAATTCTACTGTACCCGCCTCCACCACCGTTGCTGGCAGTGCATTCCACACACCCACCACTCTCTGTGTGAAAAATTTACCCTGACATCTCCTCTGTACCTACTTCCAACCACCTTAAAACTATTCCCCCTCGTGTTAGCCATTTCAGCCCTGGGAAAAAGCCTCTGGCTATCCACACGACCAATGCTCCTCATCATCTTATACACCTCTATTGGGTCAAAGGAGTTAATTTCACTCAACTTCCCTTACCCCATCATTGAAATGTTCCCGTGACCAATGGGCTCACTTTCAAGGACTCTTCATCTCATGGTCTCGATACTTATTGTTTATTTATTTATTATTATTGTTCTTTTTGTATTTGTGCTGTTTGGTGTCTTCTGCACTCTGAGTGAGCATTCTAGTTGGCTGGTCTTTTATTGATTCTGTTATATTTATTACTCTAGAATTTATTGAGTATGCCCACAAGAAAATGAACCTCAGGGTTGTATATGGTGACATATATGTACTTTGAGAATAATTTACTTTGAAACTTTTTGAAGTTGTGAACTTTGAATACCTATGTTGTTGCTTTTGCCATCAATGGTTGAAGTGATTCTATACTCATCAGCACTTCAAGAAGTGGCTTCTTTATTATTTACTCGTTTTGCATTGTTGTGGTTTTAGGTCGGTTTCATTCGAGCTCTTGTGCAACTTCATGTTTTATTCCCTGCATGTCTAAAGGGATTAAGTTATTTGTTATCATTGCTCTGCATTGGTCTGCGACTCGCAAGGAGGAATACTGTTGAAGTTTGTCCCTGTACACTGTCACATCAGTCTCAAGTTCTGGGTACTCAATGATATACACGCATTATCAGCGTGTTTACTGTACTTCTAATGACCAATTCATGCTTGTCTTTTTTCTCCTAGCTGCTTGAGTGGAGTGGTACTTCTCCATGGATTGTCACCTTGTCGTGGTGGAGAAGCTTGTGTGGTCCTGTGATCCCGAGAGCAATGCCGTCTGGAGCTATGCTCCTGGTAGGGTCACCCATGGCGGTAAGGTCGAGGGTGAGGTCCCTGACAAAGAACAATCCAACCAAGAGCTCAACGGTGGAACAGACGGACGAAGTTACTTCGAACTCAATGGCTGTGAAGACGGATGAAGGCTGCAACAAATCCATCAGCTCCAATTGTCGTGGTTTCCATGCCATTGGAATCAGTTGGTTGATTTGTGAAGTATCGTGTGCTCCTTGGAGTGCAACATCAAGTACACGTTAAACAAATACACGCAAAGGCGTCTTCACTCTGTGGGCCACTTCTTCAGAACAAAGACAATCATCCTCGACCTCGAGGGAGAGCCATGACGACGACGGGGCGTGAGTGGTCCCTGTTGTAAGCGGACTGCTCCCCTGAGAAATACTTGCAGCAGCCGCAGCCTGTGGTACGGGTGGGCTACTTTGAGCATTGACTGTATCTTTCCTGGGTTTCCCGATGCCTGTTCACCTGCTCAGCAGTGATTCACTTACTGTCCCGCCCAGCGCTAGTTCCAGCATGCCCTGGCAGCGGCCATATCACTCTGTTCCGTGGACATCTCTCCATTGCTAAAGCAAAGGGGTATTGCTTTTTGTACCTACGGCTAGGTTTCCGTTTCAGCCGGCCCTAACATGGAGAACAGACCAGAGCACCACCCGATCTGGGTACAGATGTGCTTGGAGTTATTTCCGTTTCAATCGCCTGTGGCACTTTTATTCCCCACCTCCTCCTACATATTCGCGGAGCCTTCCCCAATCTGTCACCAGGGGCGCGCCCAAAGGGGGACTGACACCATACTTTACTATAAATAAAAACCAGATTGAGTCAGAACCAGTGTCCTACCCTACAAATTATATTACGACTGACCCATGATTACAGATAGGGGAGTCCAGAATAACCGTCCTGATATAATATTACAGGGTAAACAAAGCAACTTACTTAATAGACACAGCCATCCAAACACACAGGACATGCAGAAATCAATAAGTGGAAAACACCAGAAATATGCTGAATTAGAAGAGGAAATTGAAAGACTATGGAATATGAACAGGGTACACAGGGGTGGGGGTGCTGGAAACAAACACGGCGGAGGCAATCAAGAGGATCCCGGACCGGTACATGAAGGATATGGGCATTGTGTAGGCAGAAGAGATTAGTCTAGTTGGGCATCTTATTATTAAATTAATTAATTTGGCAAAGCATTGTGGATTGGAAGGTCTTTTCCTGTGCTGTACTGTTCTAATTAAAAGTTGCTAATTTGTATTGAACTTCGCCTAACTCAAGAGGTTTACTTGCAACTATGACAAATTGCTCAAGCTACATCTATGTTGGTTCTATGCACAGTACTCTGCCAAAGTCTTAGGCACACATATATATAGCTGGGGTGCCTATGACTTTTGCACAGTAACTTTATATATTGCACTGTAATGATACCACACAAAAAAAACAAATTTCATGACATACGTGAATGATGATCAACCTGATTCTTATATGGGTCTCTATCGTGGACTGGGAGCGGGGAGGGGGCAGGGAGAGGGGATTTATGGTCGGGAAAAGGGGAAGGGAGCAGGAAGCACCAGGGAGACATTCTGTAATGATCAATAAATCAATTGTTTGGAATCAAATGACCCTTGTCTGGTGTTACACGGCCGGATGCGTCTGCAACCAGGCTACCGTCCCCACCCTGGCATTCCTTCTCTGCCTCCTATCCCACACCTGTCCCCTGGCATTCCACCATCATCATTCCCAACAAACTTGCTCTCTGCTCCACATTAACAAATGCAGGACAGTGCAAATCTTAGGCACCCAAGACTTTGCTCTATACTGTGCAACAAATTTATTCGGTAAGTTGCAACCAGTACATTCAAGCATCAAACCATCTAACTTAACAAAAAACATTAATTATAGTTTTTTACCCTCAAACCTTAGAAGCTCATTCTCTGCACTCTGTTCCTTGTCCTTTCTTCAATTAACTACAGATTTTCTTCCTGTGATATCTCTCTCTCTCTCAATCTCCCCACTCCCCCCACCCCCACTCCAGCTTCCTACTTTACACCTACTCTCAGCGGCCACTTTATTAGGTACCTCCTGTGTCTAATAAAATGGCCACTGACTATATGTTTGTGGACCCAAAAAATCAACCATATTAATACTGTGGCTCCAAGAGCAGTTCAGTCACTGGGTATCGTGCAGCAAATGTCAGACCTCCAGACACCCTAGGGTCAATTGCCCATCTACAAGGCACCAATCTGAAGCAAAATGAGATCTTCTCCCCTTCTTTGGATGAATGCAGCACCAAAATCTCTCACGACGCCCTGCATCAGGATGGGCAAAGCAGGCTACATGACTTCACCCATCAACTATCCTCTACACCTGTCCATCCAGCCATCACCGGTGACCAGTAACTGAAGTGTGCACCACCTACAAAACTCACATTGTTTATTCACCTAGGCTACTCTAACAGCACTCCCCAAACCCATGGCCCCCACCACTGAGAAGGGCCATGGGAATACCACAAGCAGTTGCAGATAGCCTTCGAGGCCAGACTTGCAAATCCATCATTTGCAAACACTGATCCATCATTGTCACTTGGCCTCAGTACTGGATCTCCCTTCCCAACAGCACATGGGAGTATCTTCAGCAAAACCCTGCAGCCGTTCAAGAAAATGGCTTGCTAGCACCTTCTGAAGGACAATCAGGAGTGGACAATGACTCGAAAATGATTTGTTTAGAAGTTTCTTGCTACATCATAAATGTGAAACTTCTCTGCATTAAATAATGCAGCAAATTCTGTTGTCTGCATAGTAATCTTGCTGGAGTTTTGTTTCTAGAAGCTTAGCAAGACTTGGATATTGTGCTTTCCAGAATATCCCCATCATTCATAGCCAATTATATTAGTCATAGTCATAGTCATACTTTATTGATCCCAGGGGAAATTGGTTTTCATTACAGTTGCACCATAAATAATTAAATAGTAATAAAACCATAAATAGTTAAATAGTAATATGTAAATTATGCCAGGAAATAAGTCTAGGACCAGCCTATTGGTTCAGGGTGTCTGACCCTCCAAGGGAGGAGTTGTAAAGTTTGATGGCCACAGGCAGGAATGACTTCCTATGATGCTCTGTGTTGCATCTCGGTGGAATGAGTCTCTGGCTGAATGTACTCCTGTGCCCAACCAGTACATTATGTAGTGGATGGGAGACATTGTACAAGATGGCATGCAACTTGGACAGCATCCTCTTTTCAGAGACCACCGTCAGAGAGTCCAGTTCCATCCCCACAACATCACTGTGTCATGGTCCGGATCGGGGTCCCTTTAAATTTACCTTGTTTATGTTACGATCCGGACCGTTGATTCCCTGTTTTCCCTTGTCCCTCCGCTTTGGTGATTAGAGGCAACTAACGCTCGGCTGAACCGGTAGTTTATAGTCTCCGGCTTTCAGCCGTTCAGGGGGCGGGGGGAGAGAGAGCGTCTGCAAAGTCATCTAAAGTACGGTGTGCCGATGTCATCTGGCTGGAGCAAGCCTAGTCTCTGCCGAAGCGAGTGCTGGTAATTCACCCTTCCTCATCGGAGCAACCCTGTCCAGTTACCTCGCCGAAGCGAGCCTGCAAAGTTTCCTCATCAAGGTGGGTCCGTCGGTTAACCCACCGGAGAGAATCAGGAGCTGCTGTCTACTGTTCCCGGGCTGAGTCGAGAGCTGGGCACTACCCGGAGGCTCCAAGTCAAGCCCTGACCCTGGCGGCGTTCCAGCACCAAGTCAAGTCCTGGCCCTGGCGGTCTGTGATTCCTGTCCTACCCCCTTGTCTGAATCCCTTCTCTGCCCCTCTCGCCTCTAGCCCTCGTCTGCAGCCCCCGCCTGCACTTCAGTGTAGTTCTATCACCAGAGCTATGTAGGTACTGTCTGGTGTTCATTCGTGTTGGTCTTGTCTTGTCTTGTCCTCGTCTCCGTGGGGTAAGTCAAGCCGTCTTGCTGTTGCTTCGCGGGGGGTCATGCCTTGTCTTGTCTTGTCCTTGCCTCCGTGGGGTAACTCAGACCGTCTTGCCGTTGCCCCGCGGGGGGTCATGAGTCCCAGCCCTATGTCCTCTACCCAAGGAGGGGTCCCGACTCTGTGTTCTGTGTATGTGTCTATGGTTCCATGTACCTGCTCTCCCGAGACCAAGGCTCTGTTTTTCCATGTTCCTCCTCTCTCTAGCCCATGTCATGTCCATGCCTGGTTCTGGGGTCCGAGCCCAAGGCAAGACCCAGGTACTGGGTCCTTGCCCAGTCTCTGGCTCGGAATCCATACCCTAGCCTCTTCCTGTCTCCTCTAGTTCTGGGAGCCGATTCCAAGTCCTAGCCCAGACCCTTGGTCCAAGCCTAGTCGTAGTCCTCAGTCCTTGTCCAGTTCGCTATTCGTACTCCTGCCTAGCTCTCCTGGTATCAAACAATAAACTAAATTTAAGTAACCTCACAAGACGTGTCTTGCATTTGGGTCCACCCTTGCTCCCAATGCCTCCACCATTGTGACACACTGGCCTTACGAGTGAGTTTGTTGATTCTGCTGGTGTCTGCTACCCTCAGCCTGCTGCCCCAGCACACAACAGCTGATCGCACTGGCCACCACAGACTCATAGAACATCCTCAGCATCGTCCGGCGGATGTTAAAAGACCTCAGTCTCCTCAGGAAATAGAGACGGCTCTGACCCTTCCTAGAGTGATGACCACCGTCCTCCAAGGGGACCATGACCTTGTCACAGGATTTGGAGGCTGGCATGAGGGAGAGCTATATTGGTTAGAGTTAGCGTTTTCTGTTTTGACTCTTGGTCAGGTCCCCCATGCCAAACAGATCAAAGGGTAGAGGTCAGACTAAGAGTGCTCCACTGGTCCTCCAAGTTCAAGGGTTCAGCTCAAGGCTAACAACCCTGACGGTCAAAACAAAAGTGTTATGGGAACAGCAATGAAGAATTCCTCTAGATCTGAGTGTGACAGTATTCCTGAGTCTCCACCCAGGAACTGTGTGACCGACAGTGGTGAAAACTGAGAGGAAGCTGCCGGCGGCGATGAAGGACGCCGCGAACACCGCCAGAGATGGAGGACCTTCATTGCTGCCCTAAACACCAGCGATGTGACAGGCAACGATTAAAAAAAAGTGACCAGGATAATTTCTTGTTTGGTAACTCTATGAGTTATTTCTCTTTTTGTAAGGTTAGAGGTAAAATGTCGAAGTGTCTGCTGATTCTTGTTTTTTTTGGCTGACCTCCAAGCTTAGTGGTTTGGACATGAAGCCATAGTATTACTAAAGTCTGGTCAGGCCACAGCTGGCCTTTTGCCTTCAGTCCTGGTCTCCCTGTTAGAAAAAGAATGGGGAGGCTGTGGAGAGGCTGCAGAAGTTTACTAAGTTGCCACCTTAAAGGGCGCGAGAGGAGGAGAGTTCAAAGGAGCTGTGTGGGGGCGGGGGTGAGTTTTTACATGGGGAGCAGAGGCGCCTGGAATGTGGCTCCCGGTGATCGCTGCGAAGACAGATGTGATTGATGTGTTTAAGAGGCACGTGAACGTGTAGGATAAAGGGATTAGATGTCATTGGCTAATTAGTTTAACACAACATCATAGGTCTGTTCCTGTGATGTGTTGTTTTATGTTTTAATTACAGTTTTGTGTATTGATCAGTAATGAGGATTTGTTCAAATCACCATCATCACCATTGTGTGTTGTGTCGTAAGACATGGGCGGTCGTGGTCTTTCCATGACCATGATTGTTCTTGGCAAATTTGCCTGAGGAAGTGCTTTGCCATTGCCTTCTTCTGGGCAGTGTCTTTACAAGACGGGTGACCCCAGCCATTATCTGTCATGGTCCCATCCGGCAATGCCCCATCTTGCTATTATCTCCTTGATTAGGTCTTAATCCGCTCATCTGATTTCCAGTTATTCCCAGTTTTCGTTAATCACAGCACACCTGCTTTCTATCTACGAACTGAGGATAAGAACTCTGGTGTCACGGTGGTGCTTCACCAGTTCGTTGGTCTATTGTAATGCGTGTAAACCTTGTTTCCTGGTCCCTTAGGACTGTCAGTTCTAAGTTCCGCACCATTCCCTGGATAATCTACGTAAACCTTGTCTCCGTGTAAAAATTCTCCTGAATACCTGCTCCACGTTCGCAGCTGCGCTAACACCTCACAACTCTGTCTCCGTGCCTGTATCCTGCTCTTGGGTTCATCCCCAGCCACGTCCTTGCAACATTATCAATACTCTTCAGAGATTGTCTGCCTGGCATCAGTGGTCGCATAACCAGGACTTGTGATGTGCACCAGCTGCTCGTACGACCATCCACCACCTGCTCCCATGGCTTCACGTGACCCTGATCGGGGGGACCTGAGCAGGCGCTACACTTTGCCCAAGGGTGACCTGTAGGCTGGTGGAGGGAAGGAGAACCTCACACCTGCCTCGGTAGAGACATCTCCACCCGGCCACCCAGTTGTTGTAAAACTTATTTTACCACAATCAGTTTAAGCGGTATCATTCAAGATGAAGCAACACAAACAAAACGCTGGAGGAACTCGGCTGGCCAGGCAGCATCTGCGACAAAGAGTGAGCAGACGGCGTCTCGGTCTGAGACCCACCTTCGGGACCCCTTTCTGTAGATCCTGCCTGAGTTCCTCCAGCATTCTGTGTGGTGTGCATCTGCAGATATTCTCATGTCTGTTCAAAACAAAGCCGTTTGTTGTTTAAAAAAAAATCTAGTTTCTTCCCTCCACAGCTGAACAACCCCGTTCCTGGAGGTACAGAAGACCACGGGAGGTAGAAACTAGAGCAAAGTTTGATGTGTGTTGCTGGAGAACCTAGCGGGTCGGGCACCCTCTGTTCCAGTTTGTTTTTACAGACCGTTCACACAGACAGGGTGCAATCGTCATGAAAATTGTCTTTATTTTATAACAACTGCACAGTGCATCACAAACATGGTGTCTCTGGGTGTGGGGGGGGGGGTTGCAAATAGTCGAAGGCCCTTGCTTTCCGGAACTGGGAGCCATTGCAATACTCCCCGGATAAAAAAAAATGCTTAACGAATGAAGTTTGCGCCATCGTGGGCAATAGCTACCTGAGTGGAATATTAATATTTATTATATATTCATTTGGTGGGTGGAATATTAATATTTATTATATATTCATTTGGTGGTTTCGGGTCTTCTACGAGATTCCGGGATCGATACTGAATTGGTTACACATTGACAATAAAGCACAATAATGGGAGAGAAACTTCGGCCGGAATTTCTGGTGAGCCACTAGATTTCGGGGATAGTGGGAGGGCGCTGACAACTGCGTGTTGTGTTTATTTCTCTTCCCTGACAACAGGATCTACGTGCCAAATATTTAAAAACGTTAAGACGTTGGCCTGCCGAGTCAGTCTGTCCTGGATCAGAAGCGCTCGGCAGCAGGTAACGAATTAACTTTTTTTTAAATCTTTTTCTTCGGTGCCCGAACTCCGAAACTCCACGGGCGGCGGTGGGGCGGTTGAGAGGGCTGAGGGGAGGGAGATGGGACTCCTCGGGCTTGCAACTTTGCAGAAGTGTTCCCGAGTTTGAAATCACCAGAGAGCGGTGGGGGGGGGGGCGGTTGGCAGGGTTTTCTGTGCCGGATCGAGCCACTTTGCAGACCCGATCTAAAGCGGTGGGAGACCGGAGGGTTGTGGTCTTAATTCCCGGGGTACTGGGATTTTATTTCACAGAGAGTGAGACATGGCTGGACTGTTTCCCTGCAGGGGCTGCTCGGACGGTGGGGGTGGAAAGTGTCTCACTTTGCGCGGCGGGTAGTCAGTATCCCGCACACTTCCCATGCAGACACACCACAGTGGTCTAGTAGTGAGTCCATGTTCCCGGTGGAAGTCTCTCCACACGGGATCCCTCCTCCTCCGCGTCGAAATTGGAGGATGCTGCACCGACCGAGGTTCGAAGTACAGCCCTGAGAATCGTTTTACCGGTCTGAGGCAGCTCTTGGCGGCCCCCGGTCCTGATCGTTGGGTACAGTACCTGGTGTGCAGGGCTGGGGGTTGGTTGGAGGATCTCCTCGGTTGTCTGCCCCTGGGGTTGGCCGGAGCTGCCATCCATTAGTCCAAGCGGCGGGGCTTCTGTCAGAGATGCGCCCGTGCCCAGATGCCCGCTGGTTGGCTGGAGGGTCGCAATTTAATGCAAAACCGTCGTAAGAGATGTCAGGCTGCTGCTTCAAAGGAAAATTGGGCTCTGCGGGGAAGGGTCGCGTACTGCGATGTGGCGCCTCTCATTGCCGGAATGCCCCCCATTGTAGCGCCGAATACAACTGAAACCCCGAGATACAGGAGCAGAATGAGGCCATTTGGCCCATTGAGCCTGCTCCACCATTCTATCGTGGCGGTGTTATTCTCAACCCCATTCTCCTGCGCTCTCCCCGTAACTTCTGACAACCTTGCTAATCAAAAACCCATGAACCTCTTGCTTTAAATATCCCCAGTGACTTGTCTGTGGCAATGAATTCCACAGATTCATTACTCTTTGGCTGAAGAAGTTCCTCACCTCTGTTCTAAAGCGGCATGGAGGTGCCTTCTGGGCCTAGACTCTCCCACTGTGAGAAACATCCTCCCCACATCCACCTTGTCTACGCCTTTCAATATTTAATAGGTTTTGGTGAGATTATCCCCTCCTCCCATTCTTCTACAAGTCTAGAGACATGAAATGCTCGTCATATGTTAACCCTTCCATTCCCAGACCATTCTCGTGAACCTCCTCTGCTCCAAAGGTAGCACATCCTTAATCATATGAAGGGCCATCTAGTGCAAGCATTTATTTACTAAAGTGCAAGAAATTTCATGAAACCTTGCCCCATTCTCACACCCACCCCTGCCCCCCCCCATTTCCCATATCCCTGTGACCCCATTATCCCACCTTTCCGCTCCTCTGTCCTCACAACCTGCCCGTAACACCGTCACCTTCCTCCCTCAGGTTCTCTACCTCCTTCCCTTCGTTCCTTCATTCCACTGTCTCCTGTCTTCTCCTATCAGATTCCTTCTTCAGCCCTTTGTATCTCCCACCTATTGCTTCCCAGCTTCTCACATTATCCCCGCTGGATTCACCTGTCACACCTGTTCTACCCACCACCCTGGTATTCTGGCTTCTGCCCTCTTCCTTTCCAGTCCTGGTAGGAGGTTCTTGGGCCCAAACGTCGACTGTTGGCCTCCCTCCATAGATGCAGCCTGACCTGCTGAGCTCCCCCATTCCTGTGCGCTGATTGGAATTGTTTGCCGCTCATTATGCATCATCTGTCCTCTTTCTTTCAGGCTTATTTTGAAGAACAATGGTGAAAATTATCTTTAATCTTATTGCTGTATTGATACACCACGGAGCTGGCGGTAAGTTACAACTAACTGAGTGTTTCTAACAATAAAAGAAACTGAGACCAGAAGTGAGCCTGTGAGCCAGCTCCCCTTCCCTGTGATCACGGTGGGCCATCTACCGCAGGCCTCAACCCTAACTTTCCCTTGGCCCACCATTCCCTGATCTTTCGAAATTTTATCAACCCCTGTTGAAGTACCTCCTGTGATCTGGCCTCCGTCGACATCTGGCATTGAGGTTTCCAGAGACACACCAGCATGAAGGTATTTCTACACACCTCAGTCTTAAATGGCTGCCCCTTATCATGTAGAATGTTTCTCAGTACAAGGCTGCCCCACTCTTGAAAATGCTTCAATATCTACCCTGCAGTGTCCTTTTTAATAAGATAGTCCCTTGTTCTTCTAATCCAAGAAGAATTCTCTGGCCTCAAGCATTATTTTCGGACTGCCTCCAATGCTAGGATATTGTTTCTCAAATCTGCATCGCCTCACCTCTCAAACATGTGGGCAGCAACTCGATGCATAAAAGCATGCAGACCCGGTCAAGAGGTACAGTTGTCATTCAGGACCAGACATCAGAATGGGGAAGAAATGTGATCTAAGTGAGTTTGACTGCAGAATGGTCATTGGTGCCAGATGGGGTGGTTTGAGTATCTCAGAAACCGCTGATGTCCTGGGATTTTCACGCCCAAAGGTCTGTAGAGTATACAGAGTATGGTGGGAAAAACAAAGCAAAGAAAATCCGGCGAGTGGCACTTCTGTGGGTGAAAACATCTTGTTAGTGAGAGAGGTCAGAGGAGAATAGCCAGACTGGTTTAAGCTGACAGGAAGGCGACAGTAACTCAACCACATGTCACAACAGTAGTGTGCAGGAGAGCATCTCTAAATGCACAACACGTTGAACCTAGAAGTGGATGGGCTACAGCAGCAGATGTGTACGACCCCGCACGTACACTCCATGGCCACTTTATTAGGTATACCTTCCTACTGCCCGTTACGCCACTGGCGTTTAGGGCAGCAATGAAGGTCCTCCATCTCTGGCGGTATTCAGGGTTTCCTTTATCAATAGTTTCCTCTCAGTTCACTGTCAGCCATGCAAGTCCCGGGAGGAGACTCGGGAATACCGTCGCACTCAGATGCAGAAGGACTCTTCATTGCTGTTTCCATAACAGTTTTGTTTCACCAATCAGGGTTGTTAGCCCTGAGCTGAACCCTCAAACATGGAGGGCTGGTGGACCACTCTACCCTTTGACCTTTTTGGTACTGGTGACCCTACCATGAGCCAAAGCATAACACCCCAACTCCAGCCACCATAGCCCTCTGAGCTCATTGGGACACACAAGCCTCCAAAGTACAACAATGTTGCGGTCCTCGTGGAGGTTGTCTGGTACAGGAGATACCTAATGAAGTTGTGTGCAAACAAGCTTTACATTTGGCTTTTTCTGCAGTTACGGAAGCGCATGAGTTCTTGAAACATTTTTCTATCTTTGCTTTAGATCTCTGATATTTTATTTTTCCTGCTTTAATTTCCAGGTCATCCTAAACCCGACATGGTACCTAATAATGTTATAGCCATCCATGGCCAGTCTGTCGTGCTGGAATGCAGTGTCGAGGCACCACTGGAGCATTGCTTCATCAACTGGCAACGGAAGGAGACTGGTCAGATTGTCCACAGCTACTATTATGACCAAGTTCAGAATGAAAGGCAGGATTCACGATATGCAGGCAGGACGACACTATTCCCTGAGGAGTTTAAAAATGGGAATGCTTCCCTGAAACTCGACAGAGTGGATTCACTGGATTCTGGATTATATCAGTGTCACACTTCATGCAACTCCAGGCATGAAAGTCTTCTGAATGTCACTGTAGCAGGTATATTTTTCTGGTTACATCTTTCACTCTTCTTCAAAGACGCCCCCTCACACCAGATTCACATGACCAGGAATGTGCATTGAGCAAGTGTATTGCTTGATTGCACTATTGGTGTACACCCCAGAGTTCTGAAAGTGGTGGCTGAAGAGATCATGGAGGTATTAGTAACGATCTTTCAAGAATCACTAGATTCTCAAATGGTTCCAGAGGACTGGAAAATTGCAAACGTTGCTCCACTCTTCAAGAAGGGAGAGAGGCAAAGAAAAGGAAACTATAGGCCAGTTAGTCTGACTTCAGTGATTGGGAAGATGTTGGAGTCAATTGTTGAGGATGTGGTTTGGGGGTACTTGGATGCACATGATAAAATAGGCTGTAGTCAGCATGGTTTCCTCAAGGGAAAATCTTGCCTGACAAATCTGTTGGAATTCTTTGAAGAAGTAACAAGCAGGATAGACAAAGGAGAATTGGTTGATGTTGTGTACTTGGATTTTCAGAAAGCCTTTGACAAGGTGCCACACATGAGGCTGCTTAACAAGCTGTGAGCCCGTGGAATTACAGGGAAGATTCTAGCAAGGATAAAGCAGTGGCTGATTGGCAGGAGGCAGAGAGTGGGAATAAAGGAAGCCTTTTCTGACTGGCTACTAGTGACTGGTGGTGGTGGTCCACAGGGGTCTGTGTTGGGACTGATTCTTTTTACATTATATGTCAATGATTTAGATGACGGAATTTATGGCTTTGTTGCAAAGTTTGCAGGCAAAATGAAGATAGGTGGCGAGGCAGAGAGTTTTGAGGAAGTAGAGAGGCTACAGATGGACTTAGATTAGTAGAATGGGCAAAGAAATGGTAAGTGGATTACATTGTTGGGAAGTGTATGGTCATGCACTTTGATAGAAGAAATGAAAGAGTTGTCTATTTTTTTAAATGGAAAGAAAATACAAAAAACTTTGGGGTGCACTGGAACTCCAGGACTCCCTAAAGGTTAATTTGCAGGTTGAGTCTGTGGTGAGGAAGGCAAATGGAACGTTAGCATTCATTTCAAGAGGACTGGAATATGAAAGCCAGGGTGTAATGTTAAAGCTTTATAAAGCCCTGGTGAGACCTCACTTGGAGTACTGTGAGCAGGTTTGGGCCCCTTATCTCAGAAAGGATGTGTTGAAACCGGAGACGGTTCACAAAAATGATTCCAGGATTGATTGGTTTGTCTTCTGAAGAGTGATGGCTCTGGGTCCGTATTCACTAGAATTCGGAAGAATGAGGGGTGACCTCATTGAAACCTATAGAATGGTGAAAGGCCTCGAGAGAGTGGATGTAGAGATGATGTTTCCTATCTTAGGTGTGTATATAGCTATGGAGCATAAGACTTTTGCACAAAACTGTATTGCATTGTACTGCTCCATTGCCTCAGGATAGAGGGGCGTCCATTTAAAACAGAGAGGCGGAGAAATTTCTTTAGCCAGAAGGTGGTGAATTTGTGTGACTTGTTACCACAGGCAGCTGTGGAGGGCAGGTCATTGGGTATATTTAAGCCGGTGATGGATAGGTTTTTGATTGGCCATGGCAACAAAGGTTACGGGGTGAAGGTCAGGGAGTGGGGCTGAGGTTGGGGAGCCATGATTGAATGGCGGAGCAGACTTGATGGGCCAAATGGCCTAATTCTGTCCGAATGTCTTAAGATATTTGCACAGTACTGTATGTTAATTCCCATGAACAACAGAAGTGTTTCCCCCTCTCTGCACTTATAATAATTCTTTCTTTATCAGCCTTATGTGAATTTGATGTTATTCATTTTACACCAGTAAAGATATAGCAACACATTGTGTTTTTAGTTTACTTTTGACTTGTAGAGAAATCTATAGAAACATAAGCCAATTGATGTCCAGCAAGAGGCTGTCTTGGATTATGTACAGTTCTGGTTAATCATATCTGTGCCAAAGGCCATCAGCAAAAGCATTGTGAAGTTCACGAGTTAAGAAGCTGGAATTGATTAACCATTTTACATTTACAGCATATTACGATGAGCCAGTTTTGTCAATCAGGCAGAAGTTTTCCAGCTGCCTTCTAATGTTCGAGTCGCATGGTCTTCCAATTGCTGACGTTTCTTGGTACAACGGAGATAGTCTGAATCGTTCCCTTTCAGCTGAATACGTGTACCGGACATCTGATGATGGTCTATACACAGTCCAAAGCTCAACGGAAGTTGATATCAGAGGAAAAACGAACTATACATTTGTGCTCAGAAATGCTGCTCTCAATCAAACCATTTTGAGGACACTAAGTTGTACTTCAGGTAAGCCTTTTGTTCTCTTCTTCACGTTCATTTCCTTTCTTCGCTAACTACCTTTGTAGATCATTATCTGAGGAGATGATAAGGATTTTAAAACTACTAACCCTGTCCTACCCTGTGGCACCACCCAGCAGACTTCCAATCTCCCTCCGATCTGCCGATTCCTGTCTATTAGGTAGACCCATCTCCAATAGCCACTGAATAAACTTCTGTCTACATTTTTAATACGGCTGTATATATTTTTTTAGCTTTTTTTCTTTAATTAATTAAAGACTTTCTCCTGTTTCTTTCAGAAAATCCCACAAGACCCCATGAATTTACCAGAAATTATGTTTTCTTCATAAGCTGCATTCTTTTGCTGGGGCTTCTATTTGTTTTATTATTTAGTTACACCTGTACTAAATTAGATAAAATAGAGAAAGATCATATTGAATTAAGTGGTCTTGCTCCTGTATGATGGTGGCATGTTCTCATTGACGATACGTATGTTCTGAGTGAACTTAAATCTGGTGAAGTGTCTGAATGGTTGGGATGTCGATGAGTGAGCCGACAACAAGCCGGAGCTGGTCTGAGTGACGTGGATGTAATGGAATCATGGAAATCATCTGTATTCTGACTGAGTGACTGTGATTCTGTGGTTGTATGGTTTCACATGGCATTGGGGTTTGGAGCTCGAGCTGATTGCCCCACGAGCAGTCTCAGGATGACTCAAGACTTAGGACAAACAGATCTGTCGACGATCACGTTAATGGCTCCATGTATAACGGAGCTGTAAGATCTACTCTGAAAACAAAACAAAGAGTTACATGTGCAATGGGATTGAGGAAACCACCAACCTTATTAAGTGCTCCCCATATACAGTAATGGGATTGAGAGATCCACCTGGAATTAGACTGGCAAGCCCTCCAGCATGAGATTGAGGTGTCTGTTTACAAAATCGTGCAGTGGGCTTGGTAAATCTGCCCATTATCGTGAGTTGCATGCACAATGGAGACATTCATACTGAGAGATCTGGTCTTACTAGGATTCAGGAAATAGGAACAATCGTGCAGGCGGGTCCCTCCGTTGTTTTACGATCATGGGTTAAGGGTGAAAGGTGAAAAGTTTAAGGGGAACGTGAGGGGAAACTTCTTTGCTCAGAGGGTCGAGAGACTGTAGAACGAGCTGCCAGCATAAGTGGTCAGCAGATACGGGCTCAATTTCAACATTTAAGAGACGTTTGGATAGGTACATGGATGGTAGGGGTATGGAGGGCTATGGTCCCAGTGCAGGTCATTGGGACTAGGCAGTTTAAATAGTTTGTCAAGGACTAGATGAGACGAAGTCTTTTTCTGAGCTGTTCTTTTCTATGACTCTAAATATTCCATGTGTAATGGGATCGAAAGGTCTGCCGGGACACAATGACTTCCCACTCTTATTGGGGTGTCCACCGATTTTTTTATTATCTCCCACTGTACCATTGTCACAAAACAACAAAGTTCATGAAACACATATAAAAATTGCTGGTGAACGCAGCAGGCCAGGCAGCATCTCTAGGAAGAGGTACAGTCGACATTTCGGGCCGAGACCCTTCGTCAGGACTAACTGAAGGAAGAGTTAGTAAGAGATTTGAAAGTGGGAGGGGGAGGAGGAGATCTGAAATGATAGGAGAAGACAGGAGGGGGAGGGATGGAGCCAAGAGCTGGACAGGTGATTGGCAAAAGGGATATGAAAGGATCATGGGACAGGAGGCCAAGGGAGAAAGAAAAGGGGAAGGGGGGGGGAACCCAGAGAATGGGCAAGGGGTATAGTGAGAGGGACAGAGGGAGAAAAAGACAGAGAAAAAAATACATATATGATAATAATAAATAGATAACGGATGGGGTATGAAGGGGAGGAGGGGCATTAACGGAAGTTACAGAAGTCAATGTTCATTCCATCAGGTTGAAGGCTACCCAGATGGAATATAAGGTGTTGTTCTTCCAATCTGAGTGTGGCTTCATCTTGACAGTAGAGGAGGCCGTGGATAGACATATCAGAATGGGAAAGGGACGTGGAATTAAAATGTGTGGCCACTGGGAGATCCTGCTTTCTCTGGCGGACAAAGTTCATGACACATCAGTGAGAGTAAACCTAATTCTGGCTTCCTGTATCCTGAGCAACCAACGTTTATTGATTATATGGGCGCCAGGCTTACCGCTCAGGGCGCCATAGTTCAATCCCATCGTCCTCCCCACGGAGTGCTTGGGTTTATCCGGCGGCCTCCGGTTTCCTCCTGCACTCCAAACACACACTGGTTAGTAGGTTAACTGGTCATTGTAATTTCTCCCGTGATTAGGCCAGGGTTAAATCGGCGGCGCGACTCAAAGGACTGAGAGGGCCTATTCCGCGCGGTATCCCTAATTAAATAAAGGTTGCTCTGTAGTCATGAAATTGCGGTCACCTATGATCATGAAAGTCGTTAACTTATTCTTGATGAGTGACTGAGAGCTGATGGATGCAAGGAACCTGGGTGTGATGGCACTGAACGATCCGCACGAGTTTGATAATAGTCGTAGATTGCGAGGTGAGCAGATTGAGAGAATTATTCACAACAGTGTGAGGAATAATGTTCAAAAACTGTCTTTAAACATTTCAAAAACAGTTTAACCTAAGAAAAAGCAACTGTATTCAATGTTTGCTGGATCCTGTTTCTATTGTATTTTGAAAGTGCTGCTCTGTCTTTTGTGTTTAATCTTACTATTGTCATTTAATGCTTTTATGTGATATTTAATAATATAATAAAGTGGTTTAATAAATTAGAAATGCCTATGGCATCCATTCTTATTTATAACACTGCAGGGATCCGTGTCACCAGCAGTCAGGGGAGCGGTGGGCGGGAATGTGAATGCGAGTAAGGGGAGCGATGGGCAGACATCAGTCAGACGACTCGGCGGGAGCCCAGCCGGACACAGAGGGAGGAGTGTGCCTGGAGCTCCTGATCTCAGTTTAACAACGTCAGCCACCCCGTGGCCCAGGCACAGCCACTGCCAGTGTAACACTGATCTAACTGCAAGGACAGGAGTCTCTCAGGGCTGGAGAGTGAGGTAGGGCGCAGAGCCAGCCTGGGGGGGGTGCTGATGGTGCAAGGTGGTGGGGGGTGTTGTGTGAGCAAATATCCTCATTACAGAGATGGATGGCTCTCTGTAGGAACCATGAGAGGGGAAGGAGTGTGTAATAGATAGAAAGATGTGAGGGGGAAGTATGTGTGTGTGTGTGTGTGTGTGTGTGTGTGTGTGTGCATTTGCATGTGTGTGTACGTTTGCGTGTGTGTGTACGTTTGCGTGTGCATGTGTGTGCGTTTGCGTGTGCATGTGTGTGTTTGTGGTTAGCACACATCCATGAGCATGCAGTAGAACCAGGGGCAAAACTAAATCAAAGTTCTCACAAGAATGATAACGTCACTAACTTCACTGGTTGCATCGAGCATTTTCATACCAGTACACTATGCAGATTGACTTTCATCTCCGAGCAGAGCCTGGTCTCCTGCTGTCTTGGACCTCTCCATCTCCGGATTGAGACCTGGCCAACGACTAACCCACGTGCCTGTTAAAACAAAACCACACGCGGGCAGCCTCGACTCCACGATGTGGAGACTGGTACCAGGAAACCCAGCACCCTTATGCACAACCCAAACCGCCACAGGAATGAGTGTTGCTCACAGAATCTGATACATTGGCACTGCCATAGCTCACTGAGTGATACACAACAGGCAGGGGACAGACAGCTCAAAACCACTCTGTCTGACTCACCACCTTATGAAGAAGGAGGTGCTGTGATCTGCAAACACAGTACTCTTTTAAGCCCAACTCCCCTACTGGGACATAGGCTGCTGACAGTATCTTGCTCGAGTCCTCTGTCCTGGGTAAATCTTTCACCTTGTCTCCCTCTTCTTGGCAGATTCTTCTCTCCCAGAGGTGAGGTCTTTGGAGCTTATGTTGGGGTTTCTGGAGCTCTGGGTTTTACAGGATGGGGCTGCTAGCCTCTGCCTAACCCTCCTCCTTTTACAGCCAGGCTTGGGCCATCCGGGGCATAGTCCTAGAAACATATGAATCCCCAGAATCTGATCAGTTATATCACAAGGGCAGACACTATGGGCTGAATGGACTAATTCTGTTCCCATGTCCTGTGGCCTCTGTCTTAAGGGAAGCAAGAAAGCAAATTGCTGGTACATTGGCAGAGATTTCTGTTTCTTCATCAGCCCCTTGTGAAAGACAGGAGGATTAGAGGTTAGCTATTGTGCCTTCCATTAAGAGGGGCAGCTAGGAAACTCTGCTGGTGAGCCTTAAGTAGCAAGAAGTTTTTGGAAAGGACTCTGAGGAACAGGATTTACTTGCTTTGGGAAAAGCAAGGACTGATTAGAGGTACCTGAGTTTTGTGGTGGGCGATCATGACTCAAGAATTTGATAGTGTTTTTCTGAGGAGGTGTACGAGAGCAGGATGGTAGAGGCTGTCCACACAGATCTCAGAAAGACCTTTGACAATGTCCCACATGTGAGGCTGATCCAGGAGATTAGGACACAAGTAATCCGGGGTGAGTTAGCAAACTGAGTGGAGCTTTACAGAGTGGAGGCCTGTGGCCAGTAGTGTGCCACAGGGACCAGCACTGGGCTCTCTGTTATTTGTCATAGATATTAACAATTTGGATGGGAATCTGAAAAGCCTGATCAGTAAGTTTGCTGATGACACCAAAGTCGGTGGTGTGGTGGACAGTGAGTAAGTTTGTCCGAGGTTACAACGGGACCTGGATCAGCTGGAGAAGTGAGCAAGGGGATGGCACATGGACCTTGTCGCAGGTGATGCGTTTTGTGAAGTTAAATCGCGGTCAATGATAATGAGATGGGGAGCAATGTAGAACAGAGACCTCGTGCAATCTTCCCTGAAAATGAGGATACAGATGGACAGAGTAGTAGAGGAGGCAAATGGCATGATTACCTTCACCAGCCGAGGCCCTCTCTCACCTTACCTCCTTGCCTGCCCATCGCCTCCCCCTGGTGCTCCTCCCCCCTTTTCTTTCTTCCATGGCCTTCTGTCCCTTTCACAAATCACCTTCCCAGCTCTTTACTTCATCCCTCCCCCTCCCAGTTTCACCCATCGCCTGGTGATTCTCTCTCCCTTCCTCCCCCCACCCCCACCTTTTAAATCTACTCCTCAGCTTTTTTTCTCCAGTCCTGCCGAAGGGTTTCGGCCCGAAACGTCGACTGTACTTTTTCCCATGGATGCTGCCAGGCCTGCTGAGTTCCTCCAGCATTTTGTGTGTGTAGCTTAAATGTTGAGATGCCATGTTACAGCTGTTCAAGATGGTGGTTAGGCTACACTTTAGAGTATCGGTGTGTAACTACACTAATTAAACTAGAAGGGGTACAGAAACATATTCACAAGGATGTTGCCTGGGTTGCAGTGCTAGATTGCTTAGGAGAAATTGGAGAGTTTTCCCTGGAGTGAAGAAGGTTAAGGAGTGACACAATAAGAGGCATAACGTTTTGAGAGGCATAGATAGTTGGTGACTATTTCCCATGTTAAGAGGGTCCAAAACTAGAAGGCATAGGTTTAAGATTAAAGGAAGGAAGTATAAGAACGTAAGAAATAGGAGCAGGAGTAGGCCATCCAGCCCATCGAGCCTGACCCGCCATTCAATAAGATCATGGCTGATCTGTCCGTAAACTCAGCTCCATCTACCTGCCTTTCCTCCATAACCCTCAATTCCTGTTACTATGTAAAAATCTATCCAACCTTATCTTAAATATATTTACTGAGAAAGCCTCCACTGCTTCATTGGGCAGAGAATTCCACAGATTCACCACTCTCTGGAAAAAGCACTTCCTCCTCATCTCCATCCTAAATCTACTCCCCCGAATCTTGAGGCTATGTCCTCTAGTTCTAGCCTCACTTATTATTATTATTATTATTATTATGATTATGAAGACACGCAGTCCTCTTTTATTGTCACTTAGTAATGTATGCATTAAGAAATGATACATTATTTCCTCCGGTGTGATATCACAAAACACAGGACAGACCAAGACTGAAAAAACTGACAAAACCACATAATTATAACATATAGTTACAAACAGTGCAACAATACCATAACTTGATGAAGAAGTCCATGAGCACAGTAAAGTTCAAAGTCTCTCAAATGTCCCACATCTCACACAGACGGGAGAAGGAAGAAAAACTCTCCCTGCCATGCCGACCACAATCCGACTCTGAGTCATCCGAAAACTTCGAGCTCTGATCAGCTCTCCGACACTGAGTACTGAGCGCCATCTCTGTCGAAATGATTCAACCTCCTTCCCGGTCACCAAAAGCAGGCAAGGCCGGGGATTTTGAGGCCTACTCTCCGAAAGATTCCCAACCACACAGTAACGACAGCAGCGAACGGGCGTTTCAGAAATTTCTCCAGATGTTCCTCTGTGCTTTCACATTCATTCTCCATCAAATCAGAATTGTCCACGGCCCCTATTTAACAGATACGACATCATTTTTCACTGGAGGGCTGCACACGCGCCGGCGCGCTGCCATCTTCTCCTCCCACCTTACCAGCAGAAACAACTTTCCTATCTCTATCTTATCTATCCCTTTCACAATTTTATATGTTTCTATAAGACCTTCTCTCATTCTTCTGAATTCCAGTAAGTACAGTTCCAGGTGACTCAACCTCTCCTCATAGTCTAACCCCCTCATTTCTGGAATCAACCTGGTGAACCTCCTCTGCACCACCTCCAAAACCAGTTTATCCTTCCTCAAGTAAGGAGATCAGAACTGCATGCAGTACTCCAGGTGTAGCCTCACCGGTACCCTGTACAGTTGCAGCATAACCTCCCTGCTCTTAAATTAAATCCTCCTAGCAATGAAGGCCAACATCTCATTTGCCTTCTTGATAGCCTGCTGCACCTGCAAACTAACCTTTTGCGACTCATGCACAAGCACTCCCAAGTCCTTCTGCACAGCAGCTTGCTGCAATCTTTTACCATTTAAATAATAATCTGATATTCCAACTTTGCTTCCAAAGTGGATAACCTCACATTTACCAACATCATACTCCCATCTGCCAGACCCTTGCCCACTCACTGAACCTATCTCTATCTCTCTGCAGACTTTCCATATCCTCTGCACAATTTGCTTTTCCACTCAATTTAGTATCATCAGCAAACTTAGATACACTACACTCAGTCCCCTCTTCCAGATTGTTAATGTACAAGAACATTATATATCGTATATCATGAACAGTTGTGGGCCCAGCATCGACCCCTGTGGCACACCGCTCTCCACTGATCGCCAAGCAGAGTAACACCCATATATTCCAATTCTCTGCTTTCTATTGGTTAACCAAATTCACTATCCATGCGAATACATTATCCCCAACTCTATGCATCCTTATCTTACGGATAAGTCTTTTATGTGGCATCTTATCGAACACCTTCTGGAAAACCAAGTAAATAACGTCCATCTGTTCCCCTCTATCCACTGTGCTTGTTATATCTTCAAAGAACTCCAGTAAGTTTGTCAAACAGGACCTGCCTTTGCTGAATCCATGCTGCGTCTGCCTGATGGATCCATTTCTTTCCAGCTGCCTCATTATTTCTTCTTTAAAGAGAGCTTCAAGTATTTTCCCAACTACAGATGTTGAACTAACTGGCCTATAGATACCCGTCTTTTCCCTACATCCTTTTTTTTAACAGTGATGTGACATTCGCCACCTTCCAATCCGCTGGGACCTGCCCAGAGTCCAGAGAACTTTGGTAAATTATCACCGAAGCCTCTGCCATTTCTTTCAGTAGCCTGGGATGCGTTCCATCAGGACCAGGGGATCTGAGGAGTAAATCTTTCATATAGGGTGTAGTTGGTATCTAGAAGGAGTGGCCAGAGGAAATGGTGGAAGCAGGAACATTTAAGACAAGCCTTGGCAGATACTTGAGTGAGCAAAGCTTAGGAGAACTGGAATTAATGTAGACAATTGGGATTGGTCTAGATAAGCATGATAGCTAGCATATGTGACAGGCCAAAGGGCTGTTTCTATCCATACAACTATCTCTCTCCCTCAGCTATGACATCATTTCTGATTGGACACAGGAAATTCATCGGCTGCTCTTTAACCTCATCCTTTTGAACCCACCAGGGTCCCAAACTGTCCCTGCAGGAGAACTCGCGGTTGACCTGCATTTGCTGTGCCTGGTAGAGTGCAGAAGAGTACAGTGCAGTACGGGCCCCTGGCTCATGATGTTGTGCAGCCTTTCAACCCACTCCACAATCAGTCTAACCCTTCCCTCCCACATAACACTCTTATCACCCGTGTCCCTGTCTAAGAGCCTCTGAAAAATCTCTAATGTATCTGCCTCTACCACCACCCCTGGCAGAGTGTTCCACCCACCCACCACTCTGTGTAAATACCCTACCTCAATCACCTTAGAATTATGCACTCTCTTAGTAACCATTTTCACCCCGGGAAAAAAGGCATTGGCTGTCCACACTATCTATGCCTCCTATCATCTTATATACCTCCATGTCTTCTCCTATCAGATTCCCCCTTCTCCAGCCCTGCATCTCTTTCACCAATCTACTTCCCAGCTCTTTACTTCATCCCTCCCCCTCCCGGTTTCACCTACCGCCTTGTGTTTCTCTTTCCACTCCCCCACCTTTAAACTCTACTCCTCAGGTTTTTTTTTCTCCAGAAGAGTCTTGGCCCGAAATGACAACAGTACTTTTTCCCATAGATGCTGCCTGGCCTGCTGAGATCATCCAGCATTTTGTGTGTGTTGCTTGGATTTCCAGATTTTTCTATTATTTCTTGTACGCCTTTATCACGTCACCTCTCACCCTTCTTTGCTCCAAAGAGAAATGCTCCAGCTTGCTCGCCTATCCTCCTAGGACTTCCTCTGTAATCTAGGCAGCGTCCTGGTAAGTCTCCTCTGCTCCCTCTCGAGAGCATTCACATGCTTCCTATAATGACGTCACCCTGAAATGCACACAATGGTCAGTTAAAACTGGCCACAGTGGAATGAGGTCTCTGAAGAGAAGCCAATCACAAATTGGGTGACTGTTATCTGTAGTCTGTAACTGTGACTCCGAGCCGCAGGCAACTGCACTTCCATTCTCCATGTCACTCCCACTCTGAGTTCTGTCTTTAGCCTCTTTTACTGTTCCACTGAAGCCCAATGTAGCCTCAAAGTGACGTATTTCATCTTCCCACTAAACTTACTACTGCACTTGGGTATTAGGGCATATTCTGGAGTTATGGTATATAGCAAATACTAATTTCAACAGCAGCCAGTCTTCAGACCTGAATGTGGATTGTAGATTGAATTTAAAATGCAGCTCTGAACAATGGTCTTCCTGGAGCTGCCGACTGGGGTTGATTCCAAACAAAGAACCATTCCATTTGACCTCAGATGCCTGCATCTGCATGATTGTGACCAAGAGTCAGTGGGAATTAGTATTTATTTTGGGTGTCTGATGTATGAATGTGAAGTAAGCGGTGTTTGAATATTATATGTAATTCAAAGGAAGCATTGTAGATACAGTGTAACTATAGAATTGTCCTGCTGTTTCCTTTGATCTTTAGCATATAAAAATGTCATTTAATATTGGGTCAGGCAGGCCTCTTCTTCCAAAACTGTCTCAGATATGATGCCTGCTGCTCGTTTTGCTAAATATAGACTTCTGTATCCACCAGCTTCCATGTCTCTCTGGTGACTTCGTTCACAATCTCAACAGGTCTCAACAATGCAATGACTTGACATCGTCAGCCTCTCCACATTCTGCTGACATTCCTTCACACTGTAACATTTTAACTGTGTTTCTCTCCACAGATGCTGTCCAGCCTGCTGAGTATTCCCAGAAGCTTTCATCTCAGACTTGCAGCATCTGCGGTGTTTTGCTTTCCGAAGAAAAAGTCAGTGGATCTACCTTCTTCTGGAAGGGTTGAGGAGAAGACCATAAGACATAGGGAGCGGGAGTCTGCTCCGCCGTTTGATCATGGTTGAAGGAAAGCTTCTTTAGGTGCCTGCCTCCATTAGGAACGAACCGCACTGGTGAATCAGTGATCTTCCCAGGGGAGAACTGATGGTGTCCTGACCCTGCAGTCTACTCGGACAGAGAACCTTTATCGTGGGAAGTAATTGTGGCCATATGGGGAAGACAGGAAAGCCCAGAACGTGCTGCGCCTGCAGTGACCCTGGAGTTGTGACGCAGCACCCCTGCACTTCCAGAAGCTGCAGAGAAGAGGACCATCAGACAAGAGGTTAAAAAATCAAGTGCCTCAGCTTGTGGTGGAGGAGGGTCCATCTCTACTGACTGTCTCAAATGCTCCTAGAACAATGCACAGGCAATGAGAGAAAGATGTCAACCAACGGTTACTATTTTGTTCTTTCGAACAGTTCCATCTGCCATTTCTCACTCTCCTACTTTCATCTCTGCCTCGTTTGTGGGGTTTCAGAACTTTTCACCAAAGCCATCACAAAGGACATGGAGGTAATGATCTCAGACAGAGAAGGCACGTAGGTCAAAGTCTACCTGTGCACGAACAATGCCACCAGTCCTGAAGGAGGGTCTTGGCCCAAGCCGCCGACTGTCTACTCTCTTCCGTAGATGCTGCCAGGCCTGCTGAGTATTCCTCCAGCATTTTGTGTGTGTTGCTTCGGATTTCCAAGATCTGCAGACTTTCCTGTGTCTACGAATGCCGCTATCTTTGCTCAGCATTGTTGTCCATACATGGATTGATGAACAAATGCTTCATCTGACTTTAGGGGTTGGGGGGAGCGCAGAGCGATTCCCAGCAAGAGTAAGGCCATGCTCTTTGGCAATTAATCCAAATGATCCAATGATGGGAACTCCACAGTAACCTCTCACCCAATGCCAACAGGAGCAAGGATCTGATAGTAGACTTCAGGAGATGGATACCAGAGGTCCATGAGCCAGTCCTCATTGGAGGATCAGAGGTGGAGAGGGTCAGTAACTTTAAATTCCTGGGTGTCATGATCTCAGAGGACCTTGTCCTGGACCCATCATATAAACGTATTTGCAAAGAAAGCACAGCAGCGCCTCTGCTTCATCAGGAGTCTGTGGAGGTTCAGCGTGTCATTAAAAATCTTGGCAAACTTCTAGAGATGTGTGGTGGAAAGTGTGCTGACTGGCTGCATTGTGGCCTGGTATGGGAATACCAATGCCTTTGAGCAGAAAATCCCACAAAAGGTAGTGGCAGTGGCCCAGTACATCAAGGGTAAAGCCCTCCCAACTATTGAGCACATCTACATGAAATGTTGCTGTAGAAAAGCGGCATCCATCACCAAAGATCCTCACCACCCAGGCCATGCTCTTTTCTTGCTGCTGCCATCAGGTAGAAGGTACAAACTCCTCAGGACTCGCACCACCAGGTTGACGAACTGTTACTACCCCTCAACCATCAGGCTCTTGAACAAAAGGGGATAACTACACTCATTCTATTTCTAGTGCTCCCACAACCAATGGGCTCTCTATCTTGTTATTTTATGCTCGTTATTTATTGCTATTTATTTATAACTGCATTTGCACAGCTTGTTGTTCATCGATCCTGTTTACAGTTACTGTTCTATAGATTTGCTAAGTATGCCCGCAGAAAAATAATCTCAGGGTTGTATGTGGTGACATGAATGTGCTCTGATAATAAATTTTACCTTGAACTTTCAACGCTATGACAGCTCGGGGCATCGGAGCTTGGAGTTCACCCGCGGAGTCCTCTGTAAGGAGTCTCGGTTCATCCCCCCTGTGGAATGTGTGGGTTTTCTCCGGGTGCTCCGGTTTTCTCCCACAGTCCAAAGACATACCGGGCGGGTGAATTGGTCATTGTCAATTGTCCCGTGGTTAGGTGTGGGCTAATCGGGGATGTGGGGTTGGTGGGGCAGCATGGATCAGAAGGCCGGAAGGACCGATCCTCGCTGTATCACTAAATAAAAATAAATTATTTGTTCCCTTCTTCATCAAGTCCTGGAGGTTCTTGGAATTTCAAAAAGGCTGGGAATGCAGTGAGACTTGCGTGGACTACATAGACAAGACAAGGCATAGATAGTTGCTGTTCTCTTTCTTATAGAGCCGTCTCATTTTCCTGTCCCAGGGCTACCCTGCTCCAATTTCAAAGCTCAGTCACAGCCAGAGGACAACAAACACCACAGTGGTTGCACAGAACTTATTGTCTAGCAGTTAAGTGTAAGATTACTATTGACATCAAGCAATGACAGCTCCATGAGTCAGCTGCTTCGAATTATTTTGTATTTGCCATTGCAATAATAAGACTCAGACCATTTTCTTGGTTACAGCTAAAAGGTGTAATCAAAACTGATTTACTTGATGCAGAACTGATTAACATTGAGTGGAGAGTTTTGAAGTCACTCAATGAAATATTGTACCTGAATTGTAGATCAGATACAAACCTTCTGCTAAACTTGTCAAAAGTACTGCTGAGTATATCAAATGTTTGTGGCCCTGTATCACTATTTAGTTGATGTTATTTTTGATTTGAGTTTGCTGGAAGACTAATGAGACATATTTGTTATTTATATAGACTGACATCTTTAATAAATTACACTTAGTTCGGCTGGACCAGATGTGGAAATTTAATGCACATTGTGAATGAAGCTTCTATCTTTTAAAAAATGAAACAACCAGAAAGCATTACAAGCACAAATGAATTCTTTGAATGCTTGAGGTAGAACGATCTGATTAATAAGTTTGCTGATGATCACTAAAATCAGTGGAGTTGTAAGGAAGGTTGTCATGGGATACAGCAGGGTGTATAGATAAATTGGAGATTTGGGTGGAGGAGCGGCAGATGGAATTTAACCTGGTCGAGTGTAGGGGTGGTGCATTTTGTAAGGTCAAGAGCAAGAGGAACATGTAGAGTAAATGGTAGTATTCTTAACGCATTGATATAGTTACTTATTGCTCGCTACGCCGCTGGCGTTTCGGGCAGCAATGAAGGTCCTCCATCTCTGGTGATGTTCAGGGTTTCCTTCATCCTGTCAGTAGTTTCCTCTCAGTTTTCACTACTGTCAGTCCCGGGTGGAGACTCAGGAATATTGCCGCAATCAGACGTAGAAGGATTCCACGTTGCTGCTTCTGCAACAGTTTTCTTTTGACCAGTCACGGCTGAACCCCCGAACCTGGAGGACCGGTGGACCACTCTTAGTCTGGCCTCTACTCTTTGACCTGTTTGGCCTGGGTGACCCTACCAAGAGCCAAAGCATAAAGCCCTGACTCCAGCCAACATAGCTCTCCAAATCATCGAGGCATGCAAGCCTCCAAACCATGACAAGGCTGTGGTCCTCTTGGAGGAGTATTCATATACAGAGAGACGTTTATTTGTTTAGAAATACAGCGCAAAATAGGTTCTTCCAGCACCTCGAGCCGCACCACCCCAGCAATCCCTTAGTCAACCCTAGCCTAATCACAGGACAATTTACAATGACCAATTAACCTACCAACCGGGACATTTTTGGACTGTGGGAGGAAACCAGAGCACCCAGAGGAAACCCACACATTCCACAGGAAGGACGTACAGATTCCTTACAAATGATGTCAGAATTGAACTCCAGACTCCGACGCCCTGAGCTGTCAGAGCATTGTGCTAACCATGACACTACCATGGTGCACTTCCATAGCTTTATTAGATTAGGGTCTGAGCTGCTGTTTAAATGGTTACTTTCCTTGCAGTTTAACTTGCTTTATGTTTGCTTACGCATTTGCATGATCACCTGTTTGTAAATTTTTAGTAGATTTTTAAGTTTCTTTACCCCTGTAGGCCTGAGATGTGATGGCAGCCCCTTATCTAACTAATATAAACTTGTGTGCAGTGCAAATGAGGAACACAAAGATTCCAGTCCTTCGTCACTTGCCTTGCCTTGGTGGGTCCGTGTGACTCTATCTGACTTACAGTGTGTTGAACATCCAATAAACTTGCTGTAACCATAAAAAATGTGCCTGATTCTTGGCTTCCAAAGAACTTTCTGGACAATATCATCTCCAGATCCAACAGTTCACAACACAATCAGACTGGCTGATGCAAAAGACACATAGCTTATTTGTCTTCATCGCACAGAGCACTGGTTATGAAAGAAGGCAATTTGTGTTGTAGCTGTATAAAACTTTGCTTGGGCCATATTTAGAGTTCTCTGCACAGCTCTGGTTGTTGGGCTGGGATATTGATCAAAGTCCATCTGAACTGGAGGCCAACCCGGAGAAGTGTGAGGTGGTACGCCAAGGCAGAGTACAAAGTAAATGGCAGGATACTTGGTAGTGTGGAGGAGCAGAGGGATCTGGGGGTACATGTCCACAGATCCCTGAAAGTTGCCTCACAGGTGGATAGGGTAGTTAAGAAAGCTTATGAAGCGTTAGCTTTCATAAGTCGAGGGATAAAGTTTAAGAGTCGCGGGGTAATGTTGCAGCTCTATAAAACTCTGGTTAGGCCACACTTGGAGTACTGTGTCCAGTTCTGGTCGCCTCACTATAGGAAGGATGTAGAAGCATTGGAAAGGGTACAGAGGAGATTTACCAGGATGCTGCCTGGTTTAGAGAGTATGAATTATGATCAGAGATTAAGGGAACTAGGGCTTTACTCTTTGGAGAGAAGGAGAAAGAGAGGAGACATGATAGAGGTATACAAGATATTAAGAGGAATAGATAGAGTGGATAGCCAGTGCCTCTTCCCCAGGGCACAACTGCTCAATACAAAAGGATATGGCTTTAAGGTAAGGGGTGGAAAATTCAAGGGGATATTAGAGGAAGGTTTTTTACTCAGAGAGTGGTTGGTGCGTGGAATGCACTGCCTGAGTCAGTGGTGGAGGCAGATACACTAGTGAAGTTTAAGAGACTACTAGACAAGTATATGGAGGAATTTAAGGTGGGGGGTTATATGGGAGGCAGGGTTTAAGGGTCGGCACAACATTGTGGGCCGAAGGGCCTGTACTGTGCTGTATTGTTCTATGTTCTATGTAACTGGGAGATTGGTCAGTATATAACTGGACCAAGATGCCGGTCAGAGCACTACTGGACCGATAAGGAAGGCAAATGTAATGTCAACGTTCATTTCAAGAGGTCTGGAATATAAGAGCAAGGATGCAATGCTGGGGCTTTCTCGGGCATTGGTCAGACCGCACTTGGAGTATTGTGAACAGTTCTGGGCTCCTTATCTACGAAAAGATATGATGGCATTGGAGAGGGCTCACAGAGGTTCAGGAAAGTTACTCCGGGAATGAAAGGGTAAACATATGACGAGCATTTAAGTGGCCCTGGAAGTGTACTCACTGGAGTTTAGAAGAATGAGGGTGATCTCATTGAAACTCGTCAAATATTGAAAGGCCTAGATAGAGTGGAGAGGATTGATGTGTATTTAATATTTGAGTAATATTGGAAATATATTGTTTGAAAAAGCATTCTTCATTGATTACATAATTCCTTATGAGTTATATGTAAGAATGACATGTGGCTGTTGTGTTTTACTATTTACTGTTATATTTATTATTTAGTGTTGCGTTTGTTATGTTATGATTGCACTGCTCCTGGGAAACACAGTCTCGTTCTGCCCTGCAGAGCTGATGTACGGTTAGAACGACAATAAAGTTTTTTGAATCTTGAAGTACATAGTGTATGTGGACACAAGAATGACAGTAGCAGATGCAACTACAAAGTGGCCAGACATATTCCCAGCACGGCCTTGCACACAACTAGTGTGTTGAGAAGCCTCTTTGCGAGGACTGGTGTTCCAGAACACTTAGTCGGTGACAATGGACCACCATTGTTTGTTGCAGTACAGTTTCAATCATTCCTGAAGGTGAATGGAATAAGACTTATTACCATCCAGTTACAAATGGCTTGGCGGAAAGGTTTGTCCGGAGTCTAAAGAACACGCTGTGAGCAATGTCAGCAGGACACATGGCACTGACACGGGATCCAAGCTCGCCAATTTCCTCCTCAGGTACCGCAATGCGGCACACCCCACAGCCAACGACTCTCCAGCTGTGCTGTTCCTGGGCCGTCCCCTGGATCTCCTCAAACCCAATCTTGGGGTACGCAGGACAAACAGCTGAGACAAACTGAGGGACCCCCAACCCCCAACAAGAAGGTTTGATGTTTCACTCCTGGACAAGCCGTCCTGTTGAGGGACTACGGAGGTGATCAAAAGTGGGTACCTGGCAGGAGGAGGGACAGAACTGGACCACTCCCCTACACAGCAGAGGTTGTGTTTGATGTTCACCTGGAGACAACACATCCATCAGTTGAGGAGAGCAGACTTGATTATTAGAAAAGAAAGGTGCCCAAGCTGTCAGAACCACTTCCTGCAGTCCCAGACTCAACTCCCACAACCACTACAGAGGAGGCCCCAGAACCTGAGACTGTTTCCCAGCCACAAGTCTCACCTGCCAAGCAGAGTGATCCCCCCCTTGTCAGGAAAGGCATTATCCCACAAGAGTAAGAAATCCTCCGCAGTGATTAAACCTTAGACCACAAGACCATAAGATAGAGGAACAGAAGTAGGCCATTTGGCCCATCGAGTCTGCTCCACCATTTCATCATGACTGATACAATGTTCCTCTCAGCCCCGATCTCCTGCTTTCTCCCTGTATCCCTTCGTGCCCTGACCAATCAAGAATCTATCAACCTCCGCCTTAAATATACATGCTCACTCCTGACTGTACAATGTTCGCTTTAAGTGTAATGAAAAACGGAAGAATTTAAGGTTTATCCATTTGCTCGTTCTGTAATATCCCCGCAAAGCACACCACTGCTATTGACACCTCAGAGATTTCTATCCACTTCAGAGCTCTAACACTGCTTTGGTGCATGGAATTTGGCTGTTAGGTGAACTTCATTAAACCATAAGACACAGGAGCAGAATTAAGACACCCGGTTCATCGAGTCTGCACCGGCATGACACGATAGTTGATTTATGATTACTCTCAACCCCATTCTCCCGCCGCCTCCCCATATCCCGATGCCTATATCAAGAACCTCTCAAACTCTGCTTTAAATATACCCAAACAACAGGAATTCTGCAGACGCTGGAAATTCAAGCAACACACATCAAAGTTGCTGGTGAACGCAGCAGGCCAGGCAGCATCTCTAGGGTCTCGGCCTGAAACGTCGACTGTACCTCTTCCTAGAGATGCTGCCTGGCCTGCTGCGTTCACCAGCAACTTCGATTTAAATATACCCAGTGACTTGGCCTGCATAGCTGCCTGTGACAATGAATTCCACAGATTCTCTACCCTCTGGCTAAAGAAATTCCTTCCCATCTCTGTTCTAAATGGCTCTCCCATCACATGCCTTATCTATGTCCCTTTGAAATTTATATCCCTCTTCCTGGCTACTGTCCGGGGGCCTGTACACATTCAAGGTCCTTTAACCCTTGAAATTTCTTAACTCTACCCACAAGGATGCTACATCTAACAGTACTATGTCACCTCTTTTTAAGGATTTGATTTCATTTTTTACAAATACAGCCTCCCCACCCCCTCTGCCTACCTGCCTGTCCCTTTGATACAAAGTGTATCCAATCCTTGGACGTTAAGGTCCCAACTATGATCTCCTTTCAACCGCGTCTCAGTAATGCCCACGTCATACCTGCCAACCCCTAAACGCGCTACAAGATCGTCTGCTTCATTCCGTACACTGCGTGTATTCAAATATAACATCTCCAGTCGTGTTTTCAATCTTGCCCGCAGGCTACAGCTCACCTCACCCTACTGACTGCAATGTTGTCCTGTTGCCCGCCTGTCCTTCCTCACAGTCTCACTACACGCGTCGACTTGTATACCAACTGCCCCGTCCTCAGCCTTATCACTCCGGTTCCCATTCTCCCCAGCCCACTTAGTTTAAACCCTCCCCGACAGCTCCAGTAAGGATATTAGTCCAAATGCACACTGTATCAAAAGTTTGTTCCGAAGAGCGGAGACACACTGCAGCACCGCCAAACTAAAGGAGAAAGGAGAAACATTTCTTTAAAGTATTCCCATATCCCCGCGGAACGTCACACCAAGATGCGTACAGGGTCGACAACGCAACAACCAAGAAGCGACTATCCGGGTTGAACTTCCGTATATTAGAATTATCTCAGAAACGGCCGGGTCCAGCTGCTCCAAGAACATAGAATTTTGGTCACAGGTAAACCGATAGCAATTTTGCAGACCAGAAGAACGAACTATAGGACAAGACCAACGTGGTCTACAAAATACATTGCCAGGGACTGTAGCAGGTAGTGTGGAGGAGCAGAGGGATCTGGGGGTACATGTCCACAGATCCCTGAAAGTTGCCTCACAGGTGGATAGGGTAGTTAAGAAAGCTTATGGGGTGTTAGCTTTCATAAGTCGAGGGATAGAGTTTAAGAGTCGCGATGTAATGATACAGCTCTATAAAACACTGGTTAGGCCACATTTGGAGTATTGTGTCCAGTTCTGGTCACCTCACTATAGGAAGGATGTGGAAGCATTGGAAAGGGTACAGAGGAGATTTACCAGGGTGCTGCCTGGTTTAGAAAGTATGCATTATGATCAGAGATTAAGGGAGCTAGGGCTTTACTCTTTGGAGAGAAGGAGGATGAGAGGAGACATGATAGAGGTGTACAAGATAATAAGAGGAATAGATAGAGTGGATAGCCAGCGCCTCTTCCCCAGGGCACCACTGCTCAATACAAGAGGACATGGCTTTAAGGTAAGGGGTGGGAAGTTCAAGGGGGATATTAGAGGAAGGTTTTTTACTCAGAGAGTGGTTGGTGCGTGGAATGCACTGCCTGAGTCAGTGGTGGAGGCAGATACACTAGTGAAGTTTAAGAGACTACTAGACAGGTATATGGAGGAATTTAAGGTGGGGGGTTATATGGGAGGCAGGGTTTGAGGGTTGGCACAAATTTGTGGGCCGAAGGGCCTGTACTGTGCTGTACTGTTCTATGTTCTATATGTTCTATTTATTCATTTATGGGATGTGGGCTTTGCCAGCTAATCCAGTATTTATTACACCGACCAGACTGGGAGAAAACTATCCGCCAGGATCCACTATCAACTGGCTGGAAAGCGTCGCGACCAGCTCTCCCTGGTCTCCACCCACGAAGATCGAGAGAGGCACAAATTCGACCGAGCATCAGTGAAAGACACGTCGCAATCAAATGCGCGGCATGGAAGGGAAGCGCAGTTTTCTGCGAACAATTCTTAAACAAACACGTACAGCTGGATCCTATTCATGAGACAAATGTGAGCAAGATTCCAGACCACAACGCACGAAGTTTGCCACGCAGCCAAACAGTGACAACATTTGCTGCCAACACCACAACAGGGTTTCCGCGATGGCGACTGAAAAGAATATCGAGGCCACATTCGGAGGACTCACCGCGATCAGCGAGCGCGCTGACGGTGGCTCTTCGGGAGCCGGCGAAACGTTTCCAAGTAAATTGCCAAGATCCGAGAATAACCGTAACCCAACCTCGGGTTCGTGTGCAACCCATCCTTTTGTACAGGTCATGCCCCAGTTCCTCAGCCACGCATTCATCTGGACTGTCGTCGTATTCCTGCCCTGACTAGCACCTGGCACTGGAAGGAATCCAGAGATGACTGTTATGAAGGTCCCATTCTCCAGACTTCTCCCTAAACTCACCGTACCGGACCTCTTCCCCCTGTCCCACCTGTGTCATCAGTGCCAATGTGTCCCGCGATCTCTGGCTCCTCGCTCCCCCTCTTAAGAATGTACTGCAACCGCTCTGAGGCGCCCTGCATCCTCGGACCTGAGAGGCAACACACCATCCTATCTTCCCTTTCAGAATCTCCTGTCTGTACCCCGAGCTATCAAGTCTCCTATCACTATCACTATTCCTGGCTTTACCCTTCCTTGCTGAGCCTCACAGCCGAGCACAGAGCCCCTACCCTGATAGGTAATTCCTCTCACCCCCCAGCAATAGCCAAAGGAGTATGTTGCTGAGGGGAATGGCACTGACTGCCCGTTCCCCTTACTTCTCCTTATGGTCACCCACCTATTATCTGTATCCTGCACTTTGGGTGTGATCACCTCAGTGACAGACACATCGATGAGGTTTTAAGCCTCCCACATCACCCCGAGTGCATCCAGCACCACCTCCAGTTCCTCGACCTTGTCAGGAGCTGAAGTTGGGTGTGCTTCCTGGAGATGTAGTCATCGGGAAGACTGCCAGCTACCCTGAAATCCCACATCTCACATAAATCTTCAGTAAACTAGATAATTTAGCTAATTTTGGAGAACACGTTGGTTTCCAGATTCTTGTCGTTTGAAAGAGATTGCTTCATGTTTGCAGTAACAGAGAGAATAGGTGAATGACTCTGAGTGCACGTTCATGGTCTTCTGCTGCTGTAGCCCGTCCACTTCAAGGCTCGACACGTTGTGTTTTCAGAGACGCTCTTCTGCACACCGCTATCGTAACTTGAGGTCATCTCAGTCACAGTTGCCTTCCAGTCAGCTTGAACCAGTCTGGCCATTCTCCTCCGACCCCTCTCATTAACAAGGCGTTTTCATCCACAAAACTGCTGCTCACTGGATGTTTTTTTGTTTCCCCACACCATTCTCTGTCAACTCTAGAGACTGTTGTGCGTGAAAATCCCAGGAGATCAGCAGTTTCTGAGATCGCCTGGCAGCAACAATCATTCCGTGGTCAAAGTCACTTTGATCACAGTTGTTCCCACTCCAATGTTTGGTCTGAACAACAACTGAACCTCTTGACCACGTCTGCATGCTTTTATGCATTGAGTTCAAAGCTGAATGTACATATAGATCACCATATACAACCCTGAGATTCATTTTCCTGCGGGCATACTCAGCAAATCTATAGAATAGTAACTGTAACAAGATGAATGAATAACCAGAGTGCAGAAGACAACAAACTGTGCAAATGCAAATATAAATAAATAGCAATTAGTAATGAGAACATGAGATAATGAGTTAAAGAGTCCTTAAAGTGAGATCATTAGTTGTGGGAACATTTCAATGGGTGGGCGAGTGAGTGTAGTTATCCCCTTTTGTTCAAGAGCCTGATGATTGAGGGGTAGTAACTGTTCTTGAACCTGGTGGTACAAGCCCTGAGGCTTTAACACCTTCTACCTCATGGCAGCAGCAAGAAGAGAGCGTGGCCCGGGTGGTGAGGATCTTTGACGATGGATGCTGCTTTCCTGTGACAGCGTTTCATTCAGATGTGCTCAATGGTTGGGAGGGCTTTACCTGCGACGTACTGGGCCAAATCCACTACCGTGTGTGGGACTTGCTGTTGGAAGGCATTGGTGTTTCCACAACCAGGCTGTGACGCAGCCAGACAATACATAGTCAATAATCATGCTGCCACATGATCGGCTGATTAGATATTTGCAATAGTGAGCAGGTGCACAGGGCTACCTAACAAACACTATAAATAGAAAGTGATGGATGGGGCAGGTTGTACGGGCATTGAGCAAGAAGACATTAAATACCATTCGGCATCGTATTTAAGCATTGCAAAGATGAATCACAGTGTAATAATTTATCAGCATCACCGTAGCGAGGGTGCCACAGTCACATAGAACTTAGCTCAATGCTAATACAGCTCAGGGCGCAGGAAGTCAGAGTTCAACTCTGGCGCTGTCTGTAAGGAGATTATACGTTCTCCCCATAACTGCGAGGGTTTCCTCCAGGTGCTCCAGTTTCCTCCCACAGTCCAAAGACGTATGGGTTAGTAGGTCAATTGGTCATTGTAAATTTGCCTATGATCAATTAGGCTTGGGTTAGATAATTGAGTCAATGGGTGTCGCGGCTCGTTGGACCGGAAGGCCACATTTGCAGGGTATCTCTAAATAAATAGAATTATGATTTTATGGAGTGGCATTAATTCATGAGTGGCGCGCGAGAGAGCAATTAATAATCAGCAGTTGCCATAGTTACAATTAGCACATCAATCCCGTGTGAAACTCAGAGCAGTCTTGATAATTTTATCCCGACAGCAGTTCCCACACGGCTCTTTTTTGACATAAATGAAATAATTCCTGATTACGTTCCCAAGGTAACGCTGCCTATGTCTCAGTTACTTATCTGGAGGTCATCAAAATACACTCAACGTTTCATGAACAGCTTCTTCCCCTCCGCCATCAGAGTCCTGAACGGACAATGAACCCACGAACTCGACCTTACTCTTCATTCCCTGTCTTTTTGCACTACTCATTTAATTTTAGATACACTTTTTATTGTAATTTATAGTTTTTGTTATCATGTATTGCAATGTACTGCTGCCACAAAATAATAAATGCCATGACCTGAGTTATAAGGAAAGATTGAATGGGTGAGGACTTTATTCCTTGGAACGTAGACCATTGAGAGAAGATTTGATAGAGACCAACAAAATTGCGAAGGGGTATAGACAGGGTAATCGTAAGCGGGCTCTTTCCACTGAGGTTGGGTGGGACTACAACGAGAGGTCATGGGCTAAGGGTGAAAGGTGAAAAGTTTAGGGGGAACATGAGGGAAAACTTCTTCACTCAGAGGATGATGGAGCTGCCAGCACAAGTGGCGCACATGAGCACGATTTCAACGTTTAAGAGAAGTTTGGATAGGTACATGGATGGTCGGGGTATGGAGGGCAATGGTCCTGGTGCAGGACAATGGGAATAGGTAGTCTAAATGGCTCAGCATGGACTAGATGGGCCAAAGGGCCTGTTTCTGTGTTGTACTTCTCTATGACTCTATGACATTTGCAAGTTATAGTCATAGTCATAGTCATACTTTATTGATCCCAGGGGAAATTGGTTTTCATTACAGTTGCACCATAAATAATAAATAGTAATAAAACTGTAAATAGTTAAATAGTAATACGTAAATTATGCCAGTAAATTATGAAATAAGTCCAGGACCAGCCTATCGGCTCAGGGTGTCTGACCCTCCAAGGGAGGAGTTGTAAAGTTTGATGGCCACAGGCAGGAATGACTTCCTATGACGCTCTGTGCTGCATCTCGGTGGAATGAGTCTCTGGCTGAATGTACTCCTGTGCCCACCCAGTACATTATGTAGTGGATGGGAGACATTGTCCAAGATGGCATGCAACTTGGACAGCATCCTCTTTTCAGACACCACCGTGAGAGAATCCAGTTCCATCCCCACAACATCACTGGCCTTCCGAATGAGTCTGTTGATTCTGTTGGTGTCTGCAAACCTCAGCCTGCTGCCCCAGCACACAACAGCAAACATGATAGCACTGGCCACCAAGTGATGTTAAACCTGAATCTGAATCTGGTAAATGACAAATGCTGGGGTTTCTACTTCAAAGTCACATAGCACACAAACAGGCTCTTCAGTCCATCATGTTCATGCTAGCCCATCAAGCACCCATCTACACTAATCCCATTTACTTAATTGATGTTCATAGACAACAATGCCTTGGTGATTCAAACACTAACCTTCTTTAAAAATTGTGAACGTACCGACCCTCAGCACCAGATTGCAACCACTCACTGGATGATAAAGAAGTCCTTTCCCGTAGTGTAGTGGTTAGCAAAACGCTTTACAGTACAGGCGATCAGGGTTCAATTCCCACCACGGCCTGTAAGGAGTTTGTACGTTCTACCTGTGACCGCGTTTCCTCCCACAGTCCAAAGACATACCCGTTGGCAGGTTAATTGGTCATTGTAAACTGTCACGTGATTAGGGTAGGATTAAATCAGGGGGTTTCCAGGGCGACGCGGCTCAAAGGGCTGATTCCGGGCGATATCACAATAAATAAAAATAAGAGGTCGCCTCTAAACTTATTATCGCTGTGAAGCCCGTGCCCTCTGGTCTCTGATATCTCTGCCCCGAAGAATAGTTTCTCACTGTCAACACCCCTCATAACATGGTGTGTTCTTCAAACCGTTCCCGTTCAGCCCTCCCCACTCCAAGGAAAACAAGCCCAGCTTCTCCAGTCCCTCCTCATAACCAGCGTGTTCAGTTGTCACAGCCTTTCTGGATCAGTATGATGCACAATGCATTTACAGGCTTGTTAAAATCTTCAGCCGTGTTCATACACTTGAGCTGCTCTCTCTTTTCTGCCCCTCAGTGCTTTATTGCATTATTGCATTATCCCCAGCAGCAGCAGCAGATAAGGGCACTTCCGTAGTATACTGGTTAGTGTGACGCTCTTGCCGCCTGGGGCATTGAAACATAGAAAACTACAGCACATTACAGGCCCTTCGGCCCACAATGTTGTGCCGACCATGTAACCTACTCTAGAAACTGCCTAGAATTTTCCTACTGCAGAGCCCTCCATCCTTCTAAGCTCCATGAACCTATCTAAGTCTCTTAAGGGACCCTATTGTATCCACCTGTACCACTGTCACCTGCAGTGCATTCCACGCACCCACCACTCTCTGTGTGAAAAACTTACCTCTGACATCCCCTCTGTACCTACTTCCAAGCACCTTAAAACTATGCCCCCTCATGTTAGCCATTTCGGCCCTGGGAAAAAGCCTCTGACTATCCACACGATCAATGCCTCTCATCATCTTATACATCTCTGTCAGGTCACCTCCCATCATCTGTCGCTCCAAGGAGAAAAGGCCAAGTTCACTCAGCCTGTTATCACAAGACATGCTCTCCAATCCAGGCAATATTGGAGGGAGTTTGGAGTTAAATTTCAGAAAGTTTTCTATTAAGAAAGTTTGCACATTCTTTTTGTGTGCATATGGGTTTTCTCTGGGTGCCCTGTTCTCCTCCCACAGTCCGAAGGCATACCGGTTAGTAGGTTAATCGGTCATTGTAAATTGTCCTGTGATTAGGCTAAAGTTAATTAGGCGTGTTGTTGGGCCTGTACTGTGCTGCATATCTAAATATATATTTTTAAATCGAAGTTCCACCTCCCAACAGAGGTCCACGAGGCTCTCCACTCACAGAGATTTCAGAATTTTGGTTTTACTGAGGCACCATTTTCCACTGTTGCCACTTTTCCCATAAGTGAGGCTGCCACTGACTACACTTCTGCATCAACGGTGTCTTTCACCAATGACCTGGACCTTCCATCAACCGAATGGGAAATAAAAATACCAGCATCACAAGAGAACCTGCAAACGCTGGAAATCTTGAGCAAGGCACTCAAAATGCTGGAAACACCAAGTCAGGCAGCATCTGGGCAGAGGAATAAACAGTCAACATTTCAGGCTAAGACCCGTTGAAGGGTCTCAGCCCAAAACGTTGACTGACTATTGCTCTCCATATATGCCGCATGACCTGCCGAATTCCTCCAGCAGAAAATGTTGGCAGCTGTGCCGAATCCTGTCAACGACTGTGCAGATCGTAGGTAGGAGAAAACTAGGTGGATTGGCGTGTGTGTGTGTGTGTGTGTGTGTGTGTGTGTGTGTGTGTGTGTGTGTGTGTGTGTGTGTGTGTGTGTGTGTGTGTGTGTGTGTGTAAACACTGGAGGGCATTCCAATTTCAGAACTCATCCCCAGCCCCTCAGCCACCTGGTTCCATCATGGCCTCCATACTTAGTTCCACCCATCACTAACCAGCCTCATCCCACCTGCTAGATATGGGCAATCACTTCCCTCTCAGTCACAATGCAGAGTCTCAACCCAAGTCTCAGACTTGCACCCTTTTCCTCGGCAGATGTTGATTGACCTGCTGAGATTTTATGGTTTTCTGCTTTGTTAGGTTCAGACATCTGCAGTCTCTTTCGTCTTCATTGGGCAGATCACAATTCAAAACTCCTGCAAAACACCCCAGTGTAACTCCTAAATTGCTTTTGATCAAATTCTTGTTTTTTTTCCACAAGGACACGACACGACACCGCACCGGAGGTAAACACAACAAAGCACAGAAGTAGTATCCAATTATCCGGCTCAGCCGCCGGCATTTGCGGTTTGTTGGTTAGGCTGCCCTCTGGTGGCAAAATAAGTCTCGTCCCCTGACAACTTCCTAAATATCATCACGCCCATTTCCCATAAAAATGATCTTATTATCGTGGAATTGGAACTACGCATGTTACTGGTCCTAAGGGATATAGACTATGTTAATAGGAACATTGTCTAGACTGCTATGCTTTCAGAACAAAGGAGATTAAAGATGTACAAGAGCTTTAAAAAAAATTACAGGGCAATTTATACAAAAGATGAAGACCATATCGTTTAGCACAGAGATCAACAAATTAGGATCATTGACAGATGCAAATAATGAGAAAGGCTGAGGAGATTTTATACTTTTCCAGCCAGTAAATTATGGGGGGGGGTGTGCTGAAAGGATAATAAAGGATAAGAAAAATCTTAGCTTTTGACAAGTTATTAGATATTCACAAGTGTAACAGTGTTCCTACGTTTTACTTATTTTGTGTTTTGTTGAGATACAGCACCAAATAGGTCCTTTAGGCCCTTTAACGGCGCATAGCCCAGCAATGACCAGTAGATCTTTGGACTGTGAGAGGAAACCAGAGTACCAAGAGGAAGCTCACACTGAACAGACAAACTCCTTACAGGCAGGGGTGAGAACTGAACTGGGTCGCCTGTACTGAAAACCGTTGTGCAAACCGCTACACTACCATGTCATTCTGTTCACCATCCCTTGGTAGCATCACTCAGGAGCATAGAACTGGTTTCCACTTGTCTGTTGATGACCCCCAAAGTCACACTGCCACCTCTACCACTATACCACTACCCATGTTCTACCTCACAGCTTGATTTTGCATGTGAGCAAATATTAGAGGGGAATTGAAGCCATCACCTTCATCTTTTGTCACAAACAAGATTTAAGATTCACTGAATTCTTTAAGACCGGCTGAAATAGAATTGGACCAGTCTGTTAGATACCTACACAGCCCCAAGTTAAATTAATGATCCCATTTCATTTCCATTACGATATCCCATTTGTAACATTGCCCACCTTTACTCCAACATGTTACACTCAACTGAAGCTTTCCTGCCAAAACATCCAATCCCTGCACTCTTCTCCATAAAATTTACGATGGTGTAAAAATCTTCAACACCTTCCTCCCTCCATAAACTGGAGATAACTGTACATGGTTACAGAACATGCTGTTGGGACTTTGGAAACGGGATAGATACTAAGAGAAATAGATCAACATACTTATGACTTGGAAATATGTACAACTGGTGTATGTACCAATTTGATATAACCACCAATAACTGCAACTACTGATCTCCAAAAGCTACCAATTCCCAAATACCTTCTTGGCCGAGCTTTTAAAATTGGTTTCAGGAAATACATTCAAATACTATTTTTAAAATCAATCTTAGAATTTCTTTAATGAACTTTCATTAGTAAAAAGTGTTGGATATTTTAAATAAAAGCAAATCTACACCCAGAAAAATATCTATTTATAATACAGCACAAGAAGAGGTCTTTTGGCCCATGATGTTGTGCCAAACTAATAAACAAACACCTAACTCGTCTCTTCTGCCTACCCAATGTCTATATCCATCCATTCTCTGCACATTCATGTGCATAAGAGCCTTTTAAACACCTCTATCATTCTTGCTTCCACCTCCATCACTAGCAGCAAATTCCAGGCACCCACCACTCTAGGTAAAAATAATACCCTGTGCATCTCCTTTGAACTTGCCTCCTCTCATCTGAAGTAAATGCCCTCCAGAACATTTAAACTCTAGGAAATAAAGACACCAGTTGTCTGCCTTTCATAACGTTAAGGATTTCTGTCAGGTCTCCCTTCTGCCTCTGCCAATCCAGAGAAAACAACAACACGAGGAATTCTGCAGATGCTGGAAAATTCAAGCAACACACATAGAAGTTGCTGGTGAATGCAGCAGGCCAGGCAGCATCTCTAGGAAGAGGTACAGTCGACGTTTCGGGCCAAGACCCTTCATCAGGACTAACTGAAAGAAGAGCTAGTAAAAGATTTGAAAGTGGGAGGGGGAGGGGAGATCAAAATGATAGAAGACAGGAGGGGGAGGGATGGAGCCAAGAGCTGGACAGTTGATTGGCAAAAGAGATATGAGAGGATCATGGGATGGGAGGCCTAGGGAGAAAGGGGGAGGGGGGAAAACCAGAGGATGGGCAAGGGGTATAGTCAGAGGGACAGAGGGAGAAAAAGAATGTGTGTATATAATTTAAAAAAACAGATGGGGTACGAGGGGGAGATGGGGCATTAGCGGAAGTTTGAGAAGTTAATATTCATGCCATCAGGTTAGAGGCTACCCAGAGAAAGCAGGATCTTCCAGTGGCCACACATTTTAATTCCACGTCCCATTCTCATTCTGCTATGTCTATCCACGGCCTCCAATACTGTAAAGATGAAGCCACACTTAGGTTGGAGGAACAACACCTTATATTCCGTCTGGGTAGCCTCCAACCTGATGGCATGAACATTGACTTCTCAAACTTCCGCTAATGCCCCACCTCCCCCTCGTACTCCATCCATTATTTATTATTTTATATATATATATATATATATATATACATATTCTTTTTCTCGCTCTCCTTTTTCTCCCTCTCACTAGACCCCTTGCCCATCCTCTGGGTTCTTCCCCCCCCCCTTCTCCCTGGGCCTCCCATCCCATGATCCTCTCATATCCCTTTGGCCAATCAACTGTCCAGCTCTTGGCTCCATCCCTCCCACTCCTGTCTTCTCCTATCATTTCGGATCTCCCCCTCCCCCTCCCACTTTCAAATCTCTTACTAGCTCTTCCTTCAGTTAGTCCTGATGAAGGGTCTCGGCCCGAAACGTCGACTGTACCTCTTCCTAGGGATGCTGCCTGGCCTGCTGCGTTCACCAGCAACTTTGATGTGTGTTCCAGAGAAAACAAGCCAGCTTTGTTCACTCACTCCTTTACACTTCAGCACCCTTCCTGTAACAGGGTGACAGAATTTTACTCGTCCATAGATGCTGCTCAAACAGATGCACATTGTTTGCAAATGCTTTGAATTAAAAACGTCAAACTAGCTAAATTTAGGATAGTTTCTGGGAAGCCACTCTTTTCAGGAAATAGATGAGACAAAAATTATTAAGCTATTTGAAGCTTTTATCAGCTTCTATCCATACCTGTTTAATACTTCACATTATAAATCAGTATTTTGTGAGCACACAATCTAATGGGATCTTAAAAAATGTTCCATGCTCTCATTAATAATTTCTCTCAAAATAAATCAAACCAGAATTTGAAATTCTTTTAATTGTCAGGAGGCAAAATAATTATAGATCATTACATGGAAAATGCAGCCTATTACACACTATTCTATATAAATATAAAAACAAGATTTGCAGTCCAAACCACAGGCCTCAAGTCTGGAATATACTGTATGAAATCTCTTTACCCAGGTCAGTGTTACAGCAGGACCTAGCTTCATTTTGAACTGTTTTAATATATGCAACACTTAAAGTTAGCGTATACATTATCATAGCAGAGGGTTTCTGTAATACGTGAGTGAATTATTTTACAAAATTAATTTTGCAATATTTTGGAAGTACAGCTTTGGTACATTGGTCCATAACTGGTTGTTCAGGAGAGTGCAGATCTCTCAGCCACTTTAAATTACCCTTTCATTTGCATCCCAATAGTTTTACATTTCTATATTAATCCATTGTAGGTGAAAGGAAAGTTATCATAACTGTTAACTTCTCTTGGATTCCAGTCATTACATCAAATCATAGCATGCGTGATACAGCAAGGATGAGGAAGTCCTCGTAGCTGAAACGGGCACTTCCGGTATGGCTGGTGTCTTTCTCTTTGAAGGCATCAGTTATGCTCTGCAACTGGGTACAAATCTGGATGAAACTGTCTAATTGAATGGTGGTTTGAGCTGGTTTCCGTGCATACCGGGATGTAAGGAACTGGACAAACTGTGGACTTAAGTTGTAACCCATCTGAGAGAGCGCTACAAAATAAAAACACAAACCTTATTAGAAATGAAAAGTAATTTCAGTGTACAGTTAAAAAATACATTATATAAAAATGCTTACATAAACTCGACTAAGATCAAGCAGGACAAAATATATGACCCCAAAAGCACGGCATGGTAGCATAGTGGTTAGCACGGTACCAGTGACCCCGGTACAATTCCCCTGCTGTCTGTAACGAGTTTCTACATTCTCCCCGTGACTGCAGGGGTTTCCTCTGGGTGCTCCAGTTTCCTCCCACAGTCCAAAGATGTACTAGTCAGTATGTTAATTGGTCATTGTGTGGGCACATGGCCAAGTGGTTAAGGCATTGGACTAGCAACCTGAAGGTCGTGAGTTCGAGCCCCAGCCGAGGGAACGTGATGCGTCCTTGAGCAAGGCACTTAATCACACATTGCTCTGCGACGACACTGGTATCAAGCTGTATGAGTCCTAATGCCCTTCCCTTGGACAACACTGGTATCATGGAGAAGGGAGACTTGCAGCATGGGCAACTGCTGGTCTTCCATACAACCTTGCCCAGGCCTGCACCCTGGAGAGTGAAGACTTTCCAGGTGCAGATCCACGGTCTCGCAAGACTAACGGATGCCTTAATTGGTCATTGTAAATTGTCTAGGGTTAGGCTAGGGTTAAATTGGGGGTTGCTGGGCAGTGTGACTCAAAGGGCCAGGTGTGATGTGATGTGAGGCCTGTCAGTCAGTGTTGACCACGGATGTTAGGTCCTAGCTGTTGAGATATGCAAGCCTGGTCAGTGCGATATGGAGAGCAAGCTATTGCCCATGTAGCAAGCTCCTCCTCTCCACACATCTGATGAACCCAAAGGAACGGCAGAGACAGATATGGTTTGGTAGCAGCAGCATCGCAGGAGTAGCCAGTCAGCACTGAATTGAATGTAGGAGAGCCTTAGGGACTCCGGATCCGGACTTTTCCCTCAGCGTTTATTCCAATTACCCTCCCCATCTGTGGGTATAACTGCAAGGCAGCAGAGGTTTAAAATCAGAGTTTTCCTTCTCCTAGGTGAGCCGCCAACCATGGCTGATGAGCCCCATCTGCCCAAAGCATATATCTCAATAAATAATTGCAAAAGTTAACATTTCTTCAAATTATCATAACCAGATAATATCACAATTGAAACATTAATAGTCTGCACAATTTTTCCACCTAGCGCTAATGATCGACTATTAAAAGCCTTATCAAAATGCAAAGGCTGTCCTAAAGCACTTTATAAAAGGTAAAGGTTCTGAGCTACAATCATTGTTTTTTTATGAAGCCATTTGCAGTGAGATCCAATAAATACTTTGATCTGACGATGAGAGTTGAGAAGGGACCAGCATCACTAAAGCCCTCCAGTCATTCAAATTCTCTGTCATCTCCAAATTAAATTAAGCTGACAGCATTTAATACCTCATCCAAGTGACTCATTTACAATTCTGGACCAATCTGAAAACAGGTTTATTTATTCACTGAGACACAGCGCAGAATAGGTCCAGCCCCACCACCCAGCAATCCCCTGGTTTAATCCCAGCCTAATCACAGGACAATTTACAATGACCAATTAACCTACCAACCGGTACGTCTTTGGACTGTGGGAGGAAGCCGGAGCACCTGGAGAAAACCCACACATTCCATGTGGAGGACATAGACTCGTTACAGGTGATGTTGGAACTGATGCTCCAAGCTGTAACACCATCGCACTAACCACTGCACTACTGTGGCACCACAGTTCAGGCAATGCAAAGTGTCGTCACCTGAGCCAAACTGAACTTTGTCAACTGGTATGACTATTTCTGATGGTCATCAAGCCAGAATTATTACATCGTTCCAATTCTCATTTTTGAAATCAATCTCTTTCTTGGCCCTCCAGCACCCCTACCCACTTTACTGAGTACACTAGCATTCAGAGCAACGGTCACTCTTTCCAGGTCGATAGAATCACAATGAGGTGAAGAGAAAGCAAACCTAACCAGCTCACCTTGTTGCAGCTCCTGGGGGTTTATGGTCCCTGATCGGTCTCGATCAAACTGCTGGAACATGGTACGCCACTGCTGAAGAAACCTCCACAATGCTGAAAAGCCGTGCAAATCGATCTTACCGATTTTATTCCTATCAAACATATCTGGAGAAACAAAGGTCAACAAACCTTAAATGAATTGCCACAGGTACGCTAAATAATTGCACCCCGGTAAGATGATTGATCAACAGTCATTTTGGGCTGAGGACTATGCCTTACTGTGTTTGCACACCCAGCAGTAAGCCAGTGTGGGAGACGACCCACAGAGTGGGCATCACGGTATTGTAGCGGTTAGTGTGACACATTACAGCTTGGGGCATTGGAGTTTAGAGTTCAATTATAAGGGGTCTCTACATCCTCTATGTGGAATGTGTAGATTTCCACCAGGTGCTCCAGCTTCATCTCACAATCCAAAGATGCACCAATTAGGTTAATTGGTCATTGTAAACTGTCCCATGATTACGATAGTTAAATCGGGGGTTGCTGGTCAGTGCAGCTCAAAGGACCGGAAGGGCCAATTCTGTGCTGTATCTATAAATAAAACAACAAAATAAAATTATACAGTAGTGTGCAAAAGTCTTGGGCGCATATATATAGTCAGGACTGTATTTTGTCAGCATGGAGTGGAGAGCACGTTTGTAAATCTGACAGGAGCATGTTGGGCATGCTGGGAGTGTGGGATAGGTGGCAGAGAAGGAGTGCCAGGGTGGGGGTGGCACAGGTGCAGACACACCCAGCCCTGACACACCAGGCAAGGTCATTTGATTCCAAACTACTGGTTTATTATCATTACAGAATGTCTCTCTGGTGCTTCCCTTCCCCTCCCCTCTCCCCTCCCTTCCACTTTTCCCAAAGATGATTCCCCTCTCCCTGCTCCCTTCCCACTCTCAGTCCACAACAGAGGCCCACATCAGAATCAGGCTTATTATCACTCACGAAATTTGTTTTTTTTTGTGGCAGCAGTACAGTGCAATACATAAAATTAATACAGTACTGTGTAAAAGTCTTAGGCACCCTAACTATATTGCTTGCTTTCCAACCATGATTACAAAAGAGATATTCAAAGAAACTTATCCTTTCCATAGTGATCATGATTTGGCACAATGAAATAAATTATGCTGATTTTGCAGTGCAAATTACAACTTCGAGTCACTAAATAGAAGTGATTTGAATGCAATCTGCTCCTAGACTTTGTAGTACAAGCAAACATATAGGATTAATAAGTGATTTTTAACTGTCTAATTACTTAAAAACATGGAAATTAACAGTATTAATGGACAGTTTATTAGTTTCTGACATTTTGGCAAAAATATTCTATTCAATTTCTCAAAATAAGACAATTCTACTGTCACTTCTGAAGAAAGCATGATTCAACATTGTTTAATCTCATTTCCAGTACACAAATCTAAGGAGAATAAAATAATTAACTAGAGAGTAGTGAATCTTTGGAATTCGTTGCCACAGGCGGTTGTGGAGCCAAGTCATTGAATATATTTAAGGCAGAGGTTCATAGATTCTTGATTAGTCAGGGCCCGAAGAGATACAGGGAGAAGGCAGAAGACTGGGGCTGACAGGGAAAACGGATCAGCCACAAGGAAATGGTGAAACAGACTCAACAGGCCAAATGGCCTAATTCTGCTCCTATCTCTTATGGTCTTATCGTCTAATTGTTACTCTAGGTCTATAATAAGGGTAAAAAACAAAAAATATACAAAAGATAGCTTATAATATATAGATTAATCGGCTGTTGATAAAGTGACACTAGACTGACTGATAGGAAATAATAAAACAATAAAATTATTGCCTGGTGATTACAAGAGCATTTCAGTTAGATAAATTATTTTGATTGTGTACCATAAGCACAGGCACATTTCACTGCATTCTACCCTGAACATAGACTTGGCGAAAGATCTAAAATAATGTGGCTCGTGCTTCGCGCATCAGGAGAGGCCATGGATTTGGGTCAGGATCTCCTGCACAGTTTGCAGTGACCATGCTAAAAGGAGGGGGTTTTTTCCATTCAGTGATGGAGCCATTCTGGTGGCAGCAACATGGCACAAGCTAGAAGAAAGGCCATTCACTTCCAAACACAATCTCTCTCGGAGCAGTTGAACTATGGAATGATCTGTTGGTACAAGTCATAATTGGGGGGGGGGGAGGGAAGCACTAGAGATCAATTAAACAGATAACTGAAAGCATATTGAGGAATCTGCAAGTACTCAACCCAGCTTCCCCAGCACCAACCTCCCACTTCATGCTCTCTACTGTGGCCCCATGTATCATTTGCAGCCCCTCAGGCCCGAGCAATCTCTGGGCCTTGGCTGACCCACAAAGCAAGATGCCAAAACTAGTCACTGGGTCTCAGATTCCACTCCAATGGGCGCACACTGCGGCTAACAAGCATCTCACTGGAAAGCCAGCTAGCAGGTAACACAATCTCGCCCAGTATCCGGTAAGCTGTGCTCAAAAACCTAGCTGGCAAAGCTAAAGGGTTTTTCTCTTTGGGGCAAAGGAGGCCAGAAAGAGCTGTAATGATGATAAGAGGCATAAATAAAGTGATTAGCCAGAAACTTTATCCCAGAGCAGAAATTTGTCAGAGGATCTGTTCTGGGCCTAGCACATAAGTACAATTACAAAGAAAGCATGGCAGTACCTCAACTTCCTTAGGAGTTTCCCAAGATTCTGCATAACATCCAAAACTCTGACAAACTTCTATAAACCTGTGACGGAAAGTATACTGACACTGCATCGCAGCCTATTATGGAAACACCAATGCCCTAGAACAAAAATCCAACAAAAAGTAGTGGATACAGCCCAGTTCATCACAAGTAAAGCCCTCCCCACCATTGAGCACATCTACACCAAATACTGTCGCAGGAAAGCAACACCTATCATTAAGGACTCCTACCACCAAGCTCTCTTCTCACTGCTGCCATTCGGAAGAAGGTACAGAAGCCTCAGGACCCGCACCACGAGATTCAGGAATAGTTATTACCCTTCAACCATCAGGCTCTTGAACCAGTGGGGAAACTTCACTCGCCCCATCACTGAACTGTTCCCACAACCCATAGTTTCAAGGACTTTTCCTCTCACGTTCTCAGTATCTATCACCTATTTTTTATTTCTTTCTTTTTGTGTTTGCAGTTTTCTTTTGCACACAAGTTGAATGCCTAGTTGGTGCGGTCTTTCATTGATTCTATTGTGTTTCTTGGATTTACTGAGTATGCCCACAAGAAAACGAATCTCAGGATTGTATATGGCAAGATAAAGGTACTTTGATAATAAATTTACCTTAAACTTTGAAATGGTTAATACAAGGTGGCATAATTGTAAGGTAATTGGAGGAAAGCATTGGGGGGATGTCAGAGGTAAGATTTTTAAGAATGGTGGATGTGTAAAATGCCCTGTGAGGGATGGTGGTAGAGGCAGACACATTAGGCATGTTTAAGAAGCTCTTAGAGAGGCACATGGATGAAAGAAATATTGAGGCTTATTTGGGAGGGAAGGGTTACATTGATCTTGGAGTAGGTTAAAAGACTGATAAAACATCATGGACCAAAGGACCTGTACTGTGCTATAGTGTTCAATGCCCATAAGTGTCATAATTTATTCATCATTACAGTTCATTGGTATAAAATCTGTATGCTATTGATTCAAGTGTTCAAGCAACCACAACAAAAGTGTGTTCCAAACTCACTCAGCAGCATGTAGCAGGTGTCATCATTAAAAGTTGACCAGTTGCTGTTGACAAGTGCTTGCTTGAGTTCCTTCAGTGTTATATAGCCACTGCGATCTGCGTCTACTGACTGGAACCAGGAGTAGGCTTCTGGATCAATGCCTGGAGGAGCACCACCTGCACAACACAGCAATGTTACATTGAAGGGTAACAATCTTCCGTGTGTTACAAGAAGCGGTTATACAAAAAGTACCGGTAATGAACAGTCAGAAATTTCTATTTAACTGAAAGTTCTCTCATTGAAAACATCTGACAGATACACAGACAAAGATACAAAATTCCTATAAACTTCAAAATAGTAAAGATATTGGTGGTGGCTCGTCATATCCGACAATAACAGGAAACCTGTGTGGGAGAGTTTTTAAAGTAGAAAAGCCATCGCATGGGGCAATTCCAGTCTCTCCAACTTTGAAGTCTGGATCCAATGATACAAGTAGTCAACACAATACTTTAGTAAAGATATTACTTAAAAATCTACAGACTTAGCTTTTACCAGATGGAACAAATGTGTAGCAGTCATTTTAATTTAATGCTTTCATGAATACCTGAAATTACAAAATGTCTCATTTTTGCCAAAATATAGGCAGAAGGCAAATTAAAGCCCAATCAAAATCTGACAATTAGATGTCACGAGATAGTGTATGCAACTTTGTAGGAAAATAATATTTTACATAAAAGATTAACATAAAACAAAAGAAAGTCTTATTCTGGCGGATTTTTTTGTGATTTATGAAGCATCTCCTTAGGACTGGTTCATATTTTGGATAACCTCATTTCCAGACAGTCCCAATAATTTCATTGAAGGAAAAACACATTTTGGAATGCATAAAACAATATATGTTATTTTAATGAAGTCAATAGACAATAGGTGCAGGAGTAGGCCATTTGACCCTTTGAGCAATTTCAGCAATGCAAACTAAAGACTGGAGCACTGCATGCACATCTGTTCCACTTCACCATGTTTGAGGCATTCCAGAGTATGATTATCAACAAACCCCAAGAGCTGATAACAGCCTCATGTTAAGAGCTAATGAACACCTGCATACTGTCCAGGCAAAATCTCTTAAATAAAGGTTTCTAACACAGGCTTGGGTTTCACTTTGTAGACTAAATTACATGTAGATTTTGCAATGAGTTGATACCGTGAACACAAAGAGATTAAAGGAACACGTGTAGGATGAAGTTACAGTAATTGCCAATGATTCTTAATTAGAACAGCAGTAATCAAGATGCCTTCCACTCAAGTTCCAGTGTTCATCCAAAGTTGGACATCCAAGTCCCCCTGTCAGAACACAGGAGTTCTACCTTCAACTAGCCTGGGATGCTACCAAAAGAAAAATAGATTATTTGCTTCCCATACAAGCTGCACTTAAACCCATTACCACTCTGGCTTGGAAATTGAATTGTCTCCTACCTCACACATTCAACTGGAAAAGGATAATATGGGTAAACAAACACAGTGGCCACTGTATTAGATACAGGAGTGGAACCCGGTGTGGTCTTATGGTGCTACAGCCCATCCACTTCAAGATTCCATATGTTGTGCATTTGGGTGTTTGATGGTCTTTATTGAATGGGTTTTTTTTTAAATGAGTACAATTGTGTTTCTTTGTTTTGTGGCTGCCTGTAATTTGCAGATGCCAGAAATTCAGGCAACATACACAAAATGCTGGTAGAACACAGCAGGCCAGGCAGCATCTATAGGAAGAGGTACAGTCGACGTTTCTAGTCCTGACGAAGGGTCTCGGCCTGAAACGTCGACTGTACCTCTTCCTATAGATGCTGCCTGGCCTGCTGTGTTCTACCAGCATTTTGTGTGTGTTGCTTGATGATAAAGGTGCTTTGAATCCTTTGAGATGATCTTCTGCACACAACTGTCATAACACAGTTTTTTTGATTCCAGGACGAGGGAGATGTCCTCCTTTTTTAAAGAAAGGGGCTTCCCTTCCTCCACCATCAACTCTGCTCTCAAACGCATCTCCCCCATTTCACGCACATCTGCTCTCACTCCATCCTCCTGCCATCCCACAAGGAATAGGGTTCCCCTGGTCCTCACCTACCACCCCACCAGCCTCCGGGTCCAACATATTATTCTCCGTAACTTCTGCCACCTCCAACAGGATCCCACCACTAAGCACATCTTTCCCTCCCCCCCCTGCTTTCCGCAGGGATCGCTCCCTATGCGACTCCTTTGTCCATTCGTCCCCCCCATCCCTCCCAAATGATCTCCCTCCTGGCACTTACCCTTGTAAGCGGAACAAGTGCTACACATGCCCTTGCACTTCCTCCCTTACCACCATTCAGGGCCCCAAACAGTCCTTCCAGGTGAGGCGACACTTCACCTGTGAGTCGGCTGGGGAGATATACTGCGTCCAGTGCTCCCGATGTGGCCTTCTACATATTGGCGAGACCCGACGCAGACTGGGAGACCGTTTTGCTGAACACCTACGCTCTGTCCGCCAGAAAAAGCAGGATCTCCCAGTGGCCACACATTTTAATTCCACATCCCATTCCCATTCTGACATGTCTATCCACGGCCTCCTCTACTGTAAAGATGAAGCCACACTCAGGTTGGAGGAACAACACCTTATATTCCTTCTGGGTAGCCTCCAACCTGATGGCATGAACACTGACTTCTCTAACTTCTGCTAATGCCCCACCTCCCCCTCGTACCCCATCCGTTATTTATTTTTTATACACGCTTTCTTTCTCTCACTCTCCTTTTTCTCCCTCTGTCCCTCTGACTATACCCCTTGCCCATCCTCTGGGTCTCCCCCCCCCCCGCCTTTTCCTTCTCCCTGGGCCTCCTGTGCCATGATCCTCTTACATCCCCTTTGCCAATCATCCGTCCAGCTCTTGGCTCCATTCCTCCCCCTCCCACTTTTAAATCTCTTACTAACTCTTCCTTCAGTTAGTCCTGACAAAGGATCTCGGCCTGAAACGTCGACTGTACCTCTTCCTAGAGATGCTGCCTGGCCTGCTGCGTTCACCAGCAACTTTGATATGTGTTGCTGTCATAACACATGGTTATTTGAGTTACTGTCACCTTCCTGTTAGCCTGAACCAGTCTGGCCATTCTCCTCTGATGTCTCTTATTAACAAGGCATTTCCACTCACAGTATGTTTATGTTTCTCGAGCCACTCTTGTAAACTCTAAGGACAGTTGTGTGCAAAAATTAAGGAGATCAACAGATTCTGAGATACTGAAAGCACCCCGTCTGGAACCATGGTCAAAGTCACTTAGATTACATTTCTTCCGCACTCTGTTTGGGTTGAACAAGTGAACCTCTTGACCATGTCTGCATGCTGTTACGCACTGAGTTGCTGCCACATAATTACCCGATTAGATATCTGCCTTAACAAGCAGGTGTGCAAATATACCTAATGTGAAGTGGCCATGGAGTGTCATTCATTCATTATGTGCCGTGTCATATTACATGGGCAATCATGGTCTTGACCGTGATTGCTCTTGGCAAATGTTTCTACAGAAGTGGTTTGCCATTGCCTTCTTCTGGGTAGTGCCTTTAGCAGACGGGTGACCCCAGTCATTATCAATAGTCTTCAGAGACTGACTGTCTGGTGTCCAGGACTTGTGATGTGCACCAGCTGTTCATACGACCATCCACTACCTACACCCATCGCTTCACGTGACCCCGATCTGCGGGCTGAGCAGGTGCTACACCTTGCCCAAGGGTGACCTGCAGGCCAGCAGAGGGAAGGAGAGCCTTACACCTACTTTGGTAGAGACACATCTCCACTCGGCCACCCAAACTGTTTGTAATAGGCTCTGAAGAGAAAAGCTGATCAAACTCGGTTGCTCACTAGTATCTGCAAATGCATGTGACCCTCATTCACCTCTCAAAATATTTTAACTTAGTTCAATATATAGTTACCAGCTGAGGGAGCACCAGATCCATATCCCCCTGGATGTGGACCTCCATATGCCGGTCCTCCATATGGACCACCTGGTGCTGGATTTCCATAGGGAGCGCCTGGTGCTGAAGGCCCATATCCACCTCCCTGTCCAGGGTCTCCGTAGTACCCGCCAGGTGATGGGGCTCCATACGGGGCTCCTGGCACTTGGCTTCCATATTGCCCAGCTGTCCCATAAGGTGCACTTGGTTGTGCGCCTCCATAAGGACTGCCTGGTGGTGGCCCACCAAACTGGCCCCCAGAATGGGTACCATACTGACTCCCAGGTTGGTGTGCCCTTGAAAAGTAGCTTCCTGGTGGAGCTCCTGGTGCAGGTCCAGGTGACCCACGGTAATTCTGCAGGGAGGAAAGCAAAAAAAAAAGCTAATAAACCAAATAGATATTAATGTTAATACAATTTATTGAAAACTTAAAAAGTCCAGCCAACATTTAATTATCTTCAATGAATAAAATCTATCACTAAAGTTTTTAAAACTAAATGTTAGATAGAGGCACACAATACATTGGTGAAACCCCAAGTAACATGAACAACAATGACATCAATCTTCTTAGGTGCAATTGGAAAATAGTCAAAGTACATGTTTTAAATTATTCATAATGCAAAATTATGGAGTTTCGATATTACCTGGTGAATTCAAACATCTTATTTTTATGGTAGGAAATGTATTTCTAGAAAGCATTTGGTCAGAGTATAGTGCCGGGGAGAACAAGCTAGTTTAAGGTCCCTCACGGGAGGCTCATCCAGAAGATTAAGATACAAGGGATGAATGGCATATTGGCCTTTTGGATTCAGAACTGGCTTACCTATAGAAGAGAGAAGATGGTGGTCAAAGTGACTGGAGGTCTATGATTAGTGGCATTCTGCAGGAATCTATACTTGGACTTCTGCTGTTTGTGATGTATATAAATGACTTGAATGAAAATGTAGATAAGTGAGTTAGTAAGTTTGCAGATGTTTGGTGAACATCTCAAAGGTGAAATGTTTAAGGGGAACATGAGGGGAAACTTTTTCACTCAGAGGGTCGCAAGAGTGTGGAACGAGCTGCCAGTGTAAGTGGTGCATGTGAACTCGATTTCAACATTTAAGAGAAGTTTGGATAGGTACATGAATGGGAGGGGTATGGAGGGCTGTGAACTAGATGCAGGCTGATGGGTGTAGGCAGTTTAAATAGTTTGGCACAGACTGGATGGCCAAAGGGTCTGTTCCTGTTCTGTACTGTTCTACGTTCTAATACAAAACACTCACCTAGGTGAAATTGGTCCTAAATGCCAATCCATTGTTTTCTGTCTGTGTCCCAAGGTGTAGAAACACCCCACCCTCCCAGCACACACACACACACACCCACTGTCTTTAGCTAACTGCTGTTGGTGCAATACACGCACCATGAACTCAGCAGGCCGAGCAGCATCTGCAGGGGGTAGACACTGTCACGAGGGTGTGTGAGTAGTTCAGGACTCATCCCAAGGCGGAAGTTGTGGATCGAGGCCGATTCCAGCCCCACAGACAGAATGGGGTGCTCGAAGAGCAGCTCACGGGTCGAAGGTGCGCTAGGCCGAGCCCACTGCCTGGCAGCCGCCCTGTCCCCGACCCTCTGCTGCCCACATTCCGCGGGCCCGTGTCTGAACCCCCCCAACTTCCAGCGAACCCCACCAACCCACCCAAACGGTGTTGGGACCGCCGACCCACGGGTGCTAACCCCCCCGGCCTGTCCCCCCAGCAACGCCAACGCTGCCGCGCCCCCCGCGTCCACTCACCGGATCGTAAGGAAAACTGGCCATCGCCTCGGCCGCCCGCGCTGAACTACCCGCGCCTCCCTCCACCTGATTGGTCCCCTTTCCCGACGGTGCCTCGCCGCCTCGGTTTCTGATTGCGCAATGCAGCCGTCAATCAAACCGTGCCCTTTGGAAAAGTCGTGACGTCACGTTCCCTCAATGTGACGTATCCTGCTTGTCTATTGTGGTCAGGAGGAGAGGGGCTGGGAAGTTCACTTTGTGTGACTTCTATGAAGAAACAACGTAATGCTGCATAGAGCAGAGACTGCAAGATCAGACAACGCCCCAAGACCTGAGCTCCAGAAATATCTCTGCTATTACAATAGTGGCACCTACTGGACAATGTGGAAGACTGCCCAGAGATGTCGGTTATTCACAAAAAACAAAACCATTAATTCAATCATCAGAAAATTGATGGAATATATTTCTGCAGTTCTATTCACGAATAACATTCTCACCTATGGCCAGTTTTGTTTTTGCCAGACACCATCCGCAGCTTTAGTTCAGAATCAGGTTTAATATCAATGTAATATGTCGTAAAACTTAATGTTTTGCAGCAGTAGTACATTTGCAATACATAATTTAAAGAGTATAAATCACAACAATAAATATATATATATATAAAATGGGTAGTACAGATGGACTCCTTTTCAAAGATTCTTCATCTTATGTTTTCAATATTCATTGCTCACTTGTTTTTCAATATCTTCTTTTTCTCTTTTGTGTTTGCACAGTTTGTTATCCTGCGCACATCGGTTGTTCGTCCGCCCTGTTGGGTGCGGTCTTTCATTGATTCTATTGTGTTTCTTGGATTTAGTATGCACGCCCGCAAGAAAATGAATCTTAGGGTTGCAAATGGTGACTTTGAAAATAAATGTACTTTGAACTTTGAAAAGAGAGCAAAAATAAAAGAAAATACTGAGTACATACATTCATTCTCCATTTGGAAATCTGATGGTTGGTTGTTCCTAAAACATTGAGTGTGTGTCTTCGCATGTCAGAAAATGTAGAGGAGCTTGACCCAAATGAAGAACAGCAGAGACAATTCAGAGGTAGTGATCACTTTAATAAAAAACTGCAAAATACCAAGCCACAAAATAAGAGAGAACGGATAATTAACACCACGAGGCCACAAGTTATCTGAAAGCTAAGACAAGTGGCTGAGGCTGCCTGGTTCGATGGGTAAACAAGTACTGTGGAATGAGAGTTGGGTTTAAATAGGCTGCAGGTGATGAGTTGGAAATGAGTGGCAGGTGACTCCTGTTAGCCTGGTGGAGACTGGAAGGTTCCTGCCTGTGCAGGCCTGACAGGACCCCCTACCCCCTTCCCCTGCTACAGCCAGCACCCTATGCCCAGGATGATCTAAATGAGTCCTGTAGAACACTTCAGTAAGCAATGGATCCAAGATGAAACTGGGCCTCCAGACCGTACCCTTCTCGGTTGACCAGGAACTGACATGAATCTACCAACCAGTGAACCGTGTGCACTGGATCACCTGGGTTTGGGAGGTGCTGGCTCAGGTGGGTTGGGTGGACCATCGACAGCAGGCTTGAAGCAGTTCACGTGAAATGTTCAGTACTGTGGCAAAAGTCCTGGGCACATATATATCGCTAAGGTGCCTAAGACTTTTGCACAGAACTGTATTTGTCAAGGTGGAGTGGAGAGTAAGTTTGTAAACCTGGCAGGACCAAAGGATGTTGGGAATGGCGAGGGTGGAGTGGTGTGGGACAAGTGGCAGAGAAGGAGTGCCGGGTGCAGGAGATGGGGCTGGGTGTGTCTGCCTCAGTATCCTGCATTCCAAGGATTGTAAATACATGCTGATATTTATTATGCACTTTTTTATTCCATATCCATTCTTTAACCTAAAACTTTTTTGGCTTTTTTGAAAATATGTAATGCAAATGTATATGGCAAATAAAGTTGATCCTTGATCCTGGGGTGCAGAGAGATCTGGATGTCCTATTGCATGATTCACAAAAGGCTATTGGGCAGGCACCACAATTAATTAGTATAGCTAATTACACAACAGGATGCTAATATTTATTGCTAATGGACTTTAAAGCAAATGTAGTGATGTTATACTTCAGTTATTATTGGTGAGACCACATCCAAAGTATTGCCTTCCTTATTTAAGGAAATGTACTCAGTGGCCACTTCATTAGGTACCTCCTCTACTTCATAAAATGGCCTCTGAGTGTATTTGGGTGGTGGGATGGAGATGTGTCTCTACAAAAGGAGGTGTAAGGCACCCTTTCCCTCCACTAGCCAGCAAGTCATCTTGTGCGACCACTGACGCCAGGCAGACAATCTCTGAAGAGCATTGACGATGGCTGGGGTCACCCATCTTGTAAAGACACTGCCCAGAAGAAGGCAATGGCAGACCACTTCTGTAGAAAAATTTGCCGAGAACAATCACAGTCATGGATAGACCATGATCGCCTATGTCATATGACACGGCACATAACGATGATGATGACTGGGTGTATGTTCATGGTCTTCTGCTGCTGTGGCCCATCTACATCAAAGAGTGATGTGTTGTTCATTCATTCAGAGATGCTTTTCAGCACACCACTGTCATAACACATGGTTATTTCATTACTGTTGCCTTTCTGTCAGTCTGACCCAGTTTGGCTATTCTCCTTTGATCACTCTCATTAACAAGGCGCTTTTGTCCACAAAGCTGCCGCTCACTGGATTTTTTCTTTGTTTTTTGCACCATCCCGTGTAAACTCTAGAGAATGTTGTGCGTAAAATTCCCAGCAGGTCAGCAATTTCCAAAATACTCAATCCACCCTGTCTGGCACCAACAGCCATTCCACAGTCAAGTCACTTAGATCATATTTCTTGCCTATTCTGATGTTTAGTTTGAACTGTGACGGGGTCCTGAATTACCCCTATGAACTGTGCTTTTGAAAAGAGAGAGAGAGAGGTATTTAACACCGACATCTTGTTTTTAAGAGAGAGAGAGGTGAAGACTGCTCTCAGTATGTTTACATTTTTACAAGGACAGTGGTTTCAGCTTCTGTATTCTTACAGACAGAGAAGGGAGGAGCTGTTTGAGTGACCGTTGGTATTCAGCACGGGGAGATAAATAGAAAGTCAGATGATAGACCTGAGACACATGGTTTTGGACACTGAATGAGCTTTGTTGTGCCCACAGAAAAAGTGGGTTTTGGAGGATCAATGAGGCGGATTGATCAGTGGCTCTTGCAGTGTGAACAGGGCGTGACCGGTGGGGAGTTATTTGTATGTCCAACCCTCGCCTGGGTTAACAGCTCCACCACAGAAGAACGAGCCCCTTCGTTGTGGTCACAGTCAGTGACTTTTAAAGGATTTCAAAGGACAACGGGAAGATCGACAGCGTCAGCTCACCTGAAGACTCAAATCTCTCTCTCTCCATTACTACTCAACTCAATACCACGAACTGAACTGAACTTTACTCATCATCGTAAGACTGTATCTATTTACCCCTAGACTTGAAGAAGCTTGGTTTTCATATATTTCCACTCTTACTGATATACTTACTTATATATAATCATTGCTAATCTGTTTGATTTATCTGCATTTATATTACTGTATTGCGTAGTTACTAATAAATTCCATTAGTTAATAGCAATACTGGACTCCAAAGTGTTTTCCATTTCTGCTGGTTCTTTAACCCGTCACGGGGTATGTGACAAAACAACAACCGAACCTCTTGGCCATGTCTGCATGTGTTTATGCATTTTCTGCTGCCACATGATTGGCTGATTACATATTTGCATTAATGAGTCTGTGTGCCAAATACTGACCACTGAGTGTACATTAACGCATCGAAAGCAGTTCTGATGTTTTCCAATTGATACCTGGAATGGGCAAGTTGTCCTGAGCAAAACTTGATAAACTAGGCTTGTACCTGGTGGAATTTGGAGAGAGGAAACTTGTTTAAAACAAATCTGGAGGGGTCTGACCAGGCAGACATGTACAGGATGATTCTTGCGTGAAAATCTAGAACAAGGGACCTCTTTTTTTTTAAAATAAAGGATTATGGCTCTTTAAAACTCTCTTTCTCAAAGTCCAGGCAGACATAGGTAATTGAAAAGCAGGAGGGTGAACGGTTAAATGAGGATACAATCATGATTTTATTTAGCGTGGCGTTTAATAGACTGAGCAGACTACTCCAACTTCTTGATTCAAATGTTTGCACATTCATTTCTATTGAAAGCTCCTACTACTAACTACTCCACATATATGACAGTCCTTTTCTAAATTGCATTGAATCTGCTCAATCGGGTTGTTATTTTCTAAGTATCTTGATATTGCGTTAGGTGTTATATGTGATATTACTTTCATGTTATATAATTCTGCACATTCCTAACTGCTATGTCAAGCTAGTGCGACAGTAATTTTTACTTTTCTCTTTCCCCTGTTTTCTAAAACTTTGAGGTCATTATTACCGTCTTTCAATCTGCAGAAACCTTGTTCTTTGATTGGGGGGATGGGTAGCAAATGTTACAAAGTGTTTACTGGAGTATCTAATTATATAATTATCCCTATGAAAACTCTGGGACATAGATCATCAGGCTCATAAGTATCTCCTACAATATCCTTCTATTGCCTTCTATAAATGTGTGTTGGAGAGTACATCTCCTTCTATAGATGAGTGGTGGAGGGTATATTGACTACCTGCATCACAACTTGGAATGGAAGCACCTTGAATGGAAAATCCTACAAAAAAGTACTGGGAATTGCCCAGTCCATCATAGCTAAAGCCCTCCCCACCATTGAGCACATCTACATGATACGCTGTTGTAGGAAAGCAGCATCCATCATCAGGGATCCCCACCACCTCTCTCATTGCTGCCATTAGGAAGAAGGTATGGGAGTCTTAGGACTCACACCAGCAGGTTCAGGAACAGGCTGTTGCCCCTTAACCGTCAGGCTCTTGAACCAAAGGGGATAACTTACACTCAACTGTAGTTGCCCCGTCAGTGAAATGTTCCCACAACCTATGGACTTACTTTCAACGATTCTTCATCTCATGTTCTCAATATTTATTATTATTCTTTCTTTCTTTGTATACTTGGACAGTTTATTGTCTTTCGTACACTGATTGAACACCCAAGTTGGTGCAGTTGTTCATAGATTCTGTTAGAGTTACTATTCTATGGATTTATCGAGTTTGCCCACTAGACAATGAATCTCAGGATTGTATTTGGTGACATAATGTATATTGATAATAAATAAATTTTGTACTTTCTTTTACACTCTAATGTGTACTAGATGTTTGGTTCTGTGGTATTTCTAAGAGATTTTTGTGCCTTTTTCAACACAGAAGTATTTGTTTAGTTTTATGGCCATCTCCTTTGCCCGGCTATGTAAATTCTCCTATTTTTTTGTAAAACAAGGATTCACATTTACCCTTGCTAATCTTTTCCTTATTTAGGCTGTTATTTATTTATCTCTCAACTTGCACCACTCAAATAACTTAACTGCCTATTTATTACTGGGACCTTGTATGCTAATTATCTACTGCAGTTTTCCTATATAGCAAAGATGCCTACATTGTAAACATCAACTATTTCTTACAGTTGCTGTGTGACCTGCTGAGTTACTCCAGCTGATGTTGTAAAAAATAGATCATTGACAATGAATGCTCTATGATGTGAATTGCACCATAAAAATGTCAGTATTTTTCCATTCTTAAAATTTTTGTTTCCATTGTTAACCATTTCCTCTGATAAAATTGTGGTTTAATTACATTAAGATAAATATTGGTTCAATTTTGGATTGAATCCCATAAGGAGAGAGAACATCCTGTTCACAATCTTAATAATATTAAGATTAGCCCTGATGAGGGGTCTCAGCCCAAAACATCAACGGTTTATTTGTCTCCATGGATGCTGCCTGACCTGCTGAGTTCCTCCAGCATTTTGAGTGTTGCACTGGATTTCCAGCATCTTTCGCACTTACGGTAGAAGTGTCTCATCTCCTGCAGATGCATGATGGAGTGGAGTGAGTAGAATGGCTGGGGGAAGAACAAACCAGAAACCTGTTAACAGAATGGTCATTCAAATTGCTGGGTATTGGCACGTTTGGTGGTGAAATCTTACTGAAGCAGATAAAAATTGTTCAGATTCATGGAATGCAGTCTAACAGTAAAAGCCAGGGACCAAGGCAGCACTCTCCTTCATCTGTCCGAAAAGGGTTAGAAAGGTGCTTTGTCAACAATGATAGAGAAGAGAACAAAGTTCAGGAAGGAAAGTATGTCTGTGGCACCTCTGTAGAATATGACAAAGGAGCTGGAAAAATGATGTGGAGCTCCTCCAACAGGCAGGGTAGAAGTATTGTTGAGATAGCAAAGGGAGCCCACAGGTTGTTATGGATGTTTGCCACTGACTTAACCCCAGGGGAGGTATATGCAGAATTTGAGATGGACTGCGCAAACACAAGTGCAGGACAGAAGTTGTAGCAGTGCAGCACCAATATATCAGAGTTCAAGAGGACGCCGAACATCATTGAAATAAAAAATATTCCACATTTCCCACAATTCAGGTGTGGCTTGGAGCCCATCCAGGTTCAGTTACATCTTTAATCTGGAGAAAAATGAGTGAAATTGAAGTAACATTTGTTCAGTGTGAAATTAAGTCCTACCAAGTGAATAACTGTATAGTGAAGGAAAATAGGTTGGGGCTTCACTTCCAGGAAGCAGGAGGCCATCAGATTATCCTGGTAGGGGTTGGTACTGAAAGACTGCAGCTCATTGTAAAGATGAACTGATTGGGAACAGGGAATTTGAAACTTAAAATGGGTGAGGCTACCAGAGATGTTAGGAATGTGGGTGGGAAAGAACTGGACAAAGGGAAAAAAACTATCTAATCAAGACGGGAAGATATAAATGCAGTACTCCTCAAATAGTCCAGTTTGTAAATCTTGGGCAGGAGTTAAATAGGGAATGTATGGGCTTCAAAGTTAAAATGCTGTTTATTCTCTTAATGGAGACTGGCATTTTAATTAACTATGTTTTTAACATTGCTTCTTTTTTCAGTTTTACATTAATACAACTATCATTTCCCTTCAACCAGGCTGAAAATTTCTCAAGAGATTTGGCTTGATGCTAAAATCTTATGTCAGTTTTAACGAACCGACATAAATTGACCAAATTAATCAGATTTAAAATGTTTACAACTTTCCTTTGTGGTGTCAGACCACAGGAACCATTGATGTTAAGTCAATTACTGACAGATTTGGAAAAGATAGAATGTGAAATAAGGTCAAAATTAAGGTTAAGCAATGTTGCTGCATTTTGTCCAATTGTCACTTCTTCTGATTATTAAATCTAAGCAAACATTAAATCTATTTTTTATAAATAATTTTCACTAAATCTTCAAGTATTAAGAAGGGACTGAAAATTTTGAGCAAGCACAGGAAAAAAAATACCATTTTCAGAGCACAGGTTGTACACCCCTTATCCAAAATCCAAATTTTTTTAAATTAATTTTTATTTTTGACATGTCACAATTTGAAAATTCACAATGCGCTGGGTAGGTTCCCACATGATGTACAGGTCTGTACACACCACAGACAGTTCTGAGAAGTCACCTCACGTATGCAATAAGCATAAGTTAATGAAAAATAGAGAAACTGCATAAAGCAAAAACTGAAGATCTCATCATGTGTTGAAAGAGTGGATTCATCAGCGGAGTTGGAATACAGGCTGCTTAATGGTATGCTGATCATGAAACAAGCAAAGATCTATCATGACAAACTGAAAATTTAAGGTAATTGTGAATATTCGGGCTGGTTGTAGATGTTTAAGAAATGGCACGGCATTAAATTTTTAAGGATCTGTGGTGATAAAATGTCTAATAACAAAGCAGAAATAGGTGTAGAAATTTTTGATGCCAAAATAACAAGTTATAGATCATCAATTGGCAATGTTTCTGGGTTACATTTCTTGCCTGGATGGAGGGGGGAATACATTAAGGCAAATCATATATTCATAAAGGGTGGTAATACAAAAGCACTATGTAAATCTACATTTAGGTAAATAATTGTGACAGATTAACATTTTCAAGAATCAAAACAATGAAACAAAAAATCAGATCAGTTTGTGAAGAATGTTTTATTTGCATCGCATATTACTTTCAGTTACCAGCTTCAAACTTTAAAAACAAAATAGGGTAAATCCTTCATTAAAATTTTACATACATATAATTGTATATTAAAATACAGCACAGTGCTGGATTAAATACTGCCAATATTTCCACAATGACAAAACTACTGTCAAACCTGACATAGCATAGGTCCCTTCAAGTTATCAGTACTCAATTTGTTTTGTCAGTTTCACCTCCCAAACATTTAATAGTAGAAAAGAACAGCACATTCAAGATCTTGAATTGAATCAATAAGAAAACAAATTATTCCTTAAAACAAAGGGCACGGAGTATCTAACACTGCGTGAGCCAATAAGAAATACACCAAACTACTGTAAGCTACAGGAAATGGTTCAGTCAACATTTTGCAATTTTGACAAAACACTGTAGAATTTGACAGTCAGGTATTCTGTACCAACAGTAATTGTTTCTTTCATTCACCCAGCTGAAATCAGATGTCTTTCTTACATTATTCTGATCTAGTCTATCCTCTCTGTCCTACAAGGGTCAAGTTTTCGCTAGTGGACAAATCTAAAAGACAGGCAACAGACTTAGTAGAATTGAATGCAAAAAGGTTTTGGCTGGTTTAAGCACTGGAATGGAAATGAATTAACCTATACATTTAGGATTATAAGCCCCCACTATTACCAGGAAGTAGGGTTGGAGTTAGAATTCTATTTCATTTGATATTTGCTTTTCAGATACTGCTTTTAACAAATGTTTCCCCCTACTTCAATTCTTCACTACCACAACTCCTCCCCCAATTAATCCCTCCCAACAAAAACAAGACTAGTAGCTGCCATGCAATTTCTTTTCAGTAGGAATGAAAAGCAGTACAAAATTTTACCATAATGGGATTCCAACAAGGCATCTGAATAATACAGAAAACTTGATGAGTTCAGAGCAACAGAAGCTCTAGGACTTGAACATGGATCAGCCAGTTCAGAACCCAAAACGTAAAATGCTAGATTACCAAACAGCTCAAAAAATGTTCTTTTAATAAATATTGATTCACCTTCAGAACCATGACACTCAAAACTGAAAGTACTATTTCTTTGGGTAAAAATGTGCTTACATATGGCAGACACCATTTGATGTATGTCAAAGTACGCACAAATCAAATCCAAAATATAAGCAATGGCTTGTGGTCACAAATAAAAAGTGATTCTCAAACACTTTTCATTGTGTTATGGATCTTTATTGTTGTTTTACTCTCCACTCATTAAACATAGCTGCTCTTGGCAATCATGGCAATCCTTTGTAAACCAAAAAGGACCTATGTCAACTTATTCACAACTGCGCAGCAAATTTAATCTCTGCTGTTTGTGTAGCCAGTGCTCAAATGCACACTACAAAGTCAGAACAATTAGCAAAAGAAAGCTAAGGAATGGCATTTGTTCCAAGCTGAAGATTTTCATAGGCTAAATTGTGGCATTCACATGTGCATCTATTCAATATTGGTGAATTGAGAAATTCCTTTTCTGGAATTGTCAGTGGAACACTAAGAAATGAAGACATGTAAAAGAGGATATCAGGTCCCTCTGTGCAGTTAGTTCTCTCCCCCTTCTCCACCATCCGCGTCATCTGCTGCATTATCTGAAGTCCATAACTGCAAGAAAAGAATGTTAAATGTTTTAGCTTACATAAACACTTTTACATTGTACTATATCCTGACACAATTTTGGTAATCAAACTACTTCCCTGTTCCAGGTCCCTAGCCCTGAATAAAATTGTGGTTTTTTTCTCTTCTTAATTTGGGGGAGGGGAGGGAAGAGAAAGAATCTGCAAGACTGCAAAGTGAATTCATAGCCCCTGTAGGAGCCATGTATTCTGTGCTCTGTGTTTATGATGTGTACATTAGTGGGCTAATGTTTATTAAGATATATTAGTCATATTAGTGGGGATATGATCAAAGCTAAGGGAATAAGTTTCGTATTCTTGCTTATTTCATGGCAGTATGTGGCTTGGGACTGCAAAGGTCATATCTTTGCTGACTACTTAATATCGCTACAAGATTGTATGTTTGCTAATAAAGGATTGAATAAAGCACTCGACTGTTTAGAATAATCATTTTATTGGAGCTGAGGGTGAGACCTGCAAGTTTAACAACTCCATATGAGTTCACAAACTGGCAGCAATTATTTTGCTTTGATTTTGGATTAATTTTTTTTTGCTGCTACAGCCCCCAAGAAATACAGGTAAAGACAGGTTTAATCTTTTATTATGAATCATGTGCTATATCCTAATTTCATTCTGCTCATACTAGGAAAAAAAAGTTAAAAAGGGTATATTCTATCCCAATACTTACACAAAAAATAAATCTTAGTAATGTGTATTTCTATTACAGACTGCATTCTACAATACCAATAACAGAGCATGCTCTCAAAGTGCTTTAAGGGAAATGATTAAGGTGATAATTAAAGATTAAATGATGAGAGTTTGGGCCAGATTTTCAATTATACAAGACAGGAGATAAAGTTTGGATCAAACAGAAAACCAAATTAAAATGCCCACAACCTGTTAGGGAGTAAGAGGCATGGATGCAGAGTTTTGAAATCAGAGGTTAATTCCTTCCAGTTATAGATCTTCAAAGTGCAACAAACAAATTGAAGCATATTTTCAGAATTTATCCAACATTCAAAATTTATGTAATTAGATAAGTTTGTCATTCCTTTTGAGATTTTCCTATTTCTTATGAACTTTTAAACCACTCTGAATTCTTAGACAATTTTTCAATATAATTGACTATCAGCTTGCTTAAGTTTGATTTCATATGCCTCATTCTTCTTCATTAATAACTATATTTTAAAATATAGCTGCTTTATTGCATAACTTTCACTTCACCCTGCCACTTTGTTTTTGGCCCACGTTGTCATCATCTTGGTCCCCGACTTGCCTTTATTGGGATCTTCCTCCTCTTTAACCTCCATTCTGGAGTTTAAGTTGAAATGGTGGAGTTCTTGCCTATAGATAGTGTTTTGGATTTGGGGACTTTCTTATAGGGACTGGGTGCTGTGACTCACCGTCAGGTTATCCCTGAGTAATTGCATTATCAGTGTGCTGTCTTTGTAGGAATCTTCATTCAATGAATCCAGCTCTGCAATGGCTTCATCAAATGCCTGAAGATAACATAGTACAAAAAAAAAACAAAAATTGTTTTAAGTTAATGCATCTTTGCAAAAATGTTTGAAATTATGACTCAATTAGGTGAAAAGAATAAACCATTTAGAGTGAAATGCCATTACACTAGATAGCATTGGACATCCACTTTTAAATTACTTCAAGGAATTCCAGCAGGAATGGCAAAATCATAAGATGTATGGTACCAATAACAAAAGGAAAAGGGTTAAGGTCCTAACCTTTAACCAGGCTTCCAAAAGTCTCTTTCTAGTGTTATACACAAAGTAACTTAACTAAACAATTTAATGTAATGTAATAAATTGCAAGAGGAAGAAAGCAAGGCAGTAGGATGGGTCAAACGTCCTCATTTCACTGCAAAGGCTTAAAACTTTTGGCAGTCAATTGAGCATTGGAAGGAATAATCACAGAATAAGCTTCACGGAGGGACAATATCTCAAGCTACAAAATACTCAAGAAGGGGAAAAGGGTGAAGGGGTATATTGATTGACATCGCTGATCAAAGGATTTATTAGAGTTCAGGAGATGACTGAGCAGTCACAGACAGAATACAATAGTTTGAAAAATGGAATAATAGAGGAGCTATGAAATGTGCAAAGGTCTACGCCACCCTACGCTTTTTAAAAATAATTTTATTTTAAATGTTTAGTTTTTGTCTTTTGTATTAGTAAGTACAAAAGAGCAAATTTTTGATTTTCAACTTTAATTTTTCAAAAAAATTAAATGTTACAGGTTTTTTTTGTATTTTGTTAAACGAGTGTAGAAGGAACCAAATTGGGTGAAGGACAACCAAACTAAAAGGTCAAGGTGTAGCAGATGAAACAATTGAACCTTCAAGTTATCAATTCTTACACCATGGCAAGAGTAAGCATAGCAACAAGACACAAGGTGATCATCCTGCATCAAAAAGCTCTTTCCCAAGTAGAAATTTTGCGACAAGACAGGAGTTTCAAGACAAGAAATACTTCAAACTGATGACACTTCTAAATTGTAGTAAGTGCCACACAGCTATCAGCTCTGAACCACTGGAACACATGTACATCCCTCTATTGTTCTGACAAGTCTTCAATGAAGAGTTGCTGCCAAAAATCCATTCCTCCAAAGTGGAAACAAAGCCAAAGACTTACCAATACACAAAAACACAATGTCTGGGGTGCTGAACAATGGCAGTATGCTCTAGACTGAGGAGTCAAATCTTGAAATTTTTGGCTCAAGCAGGAGGCAGTTTGTCCATAGAAGAGCCGGACAGCGCTACATAGACGAGTGCCGGCAGCAAAAAGTGAAGCACAGCAGAGGCACCCTGCAGGTTTGGGGCAGCATTTCTACCAATGGAGTTGATGATCTGGTCAGAATTAATGGAACCCTCAATGCTGAGCAGTACAAGCAGAATCTCATCCATTACACAAAACCATCAGGGCGGCATCTGATCAGTCCCAACTTTATTCTATAGCAGGACAATGAACCGAAACACAATGTCAGGGTCATAAAGAACCATCTTCAGCGAAAAGAACAAAGAACTCTGCAACAGATGGTATGCCCCTACAGAGCCCTGAGCTCAATGTCATTTAGGCTGTCTGGGATTACCTGGAAAGACAGAAGCAAGAGAGACAGGTGTGACTTCACCAGTTCCCAGCGTTATCACTCTGCTCTTAAATTCAACCCTTCACAATGTGGCAATGGTAGAAGTGGACAGCTAATGGTTGACTATTTCAAATTGTAGAGGAGAAACAGGAGAAGACAGGAAAATAAAGCTATTTAAAACTTATTTAATACTAATGCTAAAGATTTTTTTTAGGAAATAATAGTACCAAGGAAAATTAACTGGCTCGTATATAGCCTGAAAATGATATTAAAAGGGAAACTGTTCAAAGTTCTCAGCTGAAGCAATACGAGAGTAATATAGTTAGTATCATGTTCAGGGATTTCCAAAAAGCAATGAATAAAGCACTGAAAAACAGGCACTGGAAAAGGACAAAGAGGTATGATTAAATATTGCCATGGCACAAGAGATAAAAGTGAACAGCTGTTTCTCGGATTGGATGGAATGATCTCCCAAATCCAATTGCGATCACAGCTCCTTTAATTATTTGGGCAAGTGTACAAGAATCATTGCAAAAATTTACAGCAGAAAACATAAGAAGGAAATTAACTGCTTTTGCAGAGCCATATTCGACACAATTATATGTATATTTGGGTTTCCAACGTTTTTCTGCCATTCATTCTTTGGGTTTTTTTCTGTTTTGTAGATATCAGTGAAGAGTAAGAATTCCAAGTTGTATACCGTATGCATTCTCTGATATTAAACGGAACCACTGACCCTTTGAACATTTCCAATTTGTAGTGAAATAGTAATATCGTGTACCATTTTAAGTTGACAAAAATACTAAAGAAGTCTTCTCCAAAATTAGTCCAGCTTTGATGTAACTTATTAAAAAAATCAAATACTCACCTAACAAGAAATATTACATGCAAGTTACATTAAAACAAAGAATATTTAAGAAAACAAGTCCTTTCTTTACTGTTTACCGTTTTTGCAAGTGCACAGGCTTGCTCTGGAGAGTTGAGAATTTCATAATAGAATACTGAGAAATTCAGGGCAAGTCCTAATCGGATGGGTTGTGTTGGTTGCATGTCTGTCTTACTAATTTCAAATGCTGCTTGGTATGATGCCTGGGAGTTCTCAACAGTTTCTGAAACAAGACAGAAGTCTGAAATTAGCAACTGAGCATCTGCGGCATTACCTGCAATAAATACAAATTTTATTAGTTCGATCCTATTGCAGTCGATAGGTTTTCCTCACAACCCACTCTCTGAATCCAAAGTTGACCTTATTCATCATTTGTTTTAACATAAGAATGTACTTTCGAGTAAAAGTCTCATCCACAATCATCCATGTTAATGCATGCAAGTCAAAACTCCTTACAGTATCTGTACACAATATTTGATTTTTCACCAACAACCAGAGTTCCACACTCAGTATGTAAGGAAATCGTACAATTATGTTGTTCTACCATTTTGCAGACGATATGCAGTGGATTCTAGTCAGTTGGGTCATTGGTTAATCAGAGCAGCTGCTTATTTGGGACAGGAGACAGTCAGTCATGTGCATTTGTGTGCCCATTAGAGACTACAGCGTGCTTCGAGCGCCCAGTTGCAGTGCTTGTGTTATGTTATCCATCTGGACTGACAGATAACAGTTCAAAAAAGCAATCATTTTTGGGGATTTGTTATGACTTTAAAAAACACTTTTGAGACCCTTGGCATGAAAAGATTTGACACTAGCCGAAAACACTACCCTTCTGGACCAAGTTTAAAGTCATCACCTAAACACCGCTCATTGTCAGCTGGCAGAGATAACTGGAGTGCTGAAATGTACAACTGCACACTTGATACACCAGCAAGATAAACTGTGAGAAGAATGGGTAGTATGTGAGGGACAACAGGGAACATCCCAAAAACAAAAGCATAGATCCAGATGTTGAAGAGGTCCTCAGTCAATGGTTTTCTATTGTAACTGGACAAGGTATACGTATCACTGAACCAATGTTAAAAAACAAGTCAGAGGAGCTAGCTAAGAAGTTGGGTCACAAAGATTTTAAAGCAACAGATGGTAGGCTGTCTCGATGGAAATGTAAAAACCACATTAAATTCAAGAAAGCACACAGTAAGAAATGTACTGTTGATGCTCTAAGTACAGAAACATGGAAATCTACAAAACTCCCCGACTTGCTTCAAAAATTTGGTGCAGATGATATCCACAACACAAATGAAACAGGTCATTTTTGATCATGCCATGCCGGACAGTTCCCTTGGCTATAAACATGCAATATTATCAGGTTCAAAGAAAGCAATGCATCACATAACTGTGTTGTGTTGCTCAAATATGTCAGGAATAGATCAAAAGAAATTGTCGGTTATTGGGAAAAGCGTTAAACCTCGATGCTTTAAGGGGCTGAGAATGCATAGTTTACCCATCAAGGACTATGCCAGAGCATACTAGATGAATTCCCCCATCAGAAACTATTACGAACTAATGCACAATTTTATAGTACTTTAGTAATATTGATACTGTTCTAATTTGTTCTGTATTTCATTTAAATACCTTATTTAGAACATACTACAGGCCCTTTGGCCCCCAATGTTGTGCCGGCCATATAACCTACTGTAGAAACCTACAATTTCCCTTCTGCATAGCCCTCTATTTTTCTAAGCTCCATGTACCTATCTAAGAGTCTCTTAAAAGGCCCTATTGTATCCGCCTCTACCACCTTCACTAGCAGTGCATTCCATGCACCCACCACTCTCTATGTGAAAAACTTACCTTTGACATCCCATTGTACCTACTTCCAAACACCCTAAAACTGTGCCCCCTCAAGTTAGCCATTTCAGCCCAGGGAAAAACCCTCTGGCTATCCACACAATCAATGCCTCTCATCATCTTATACAACTCCATCAGGTCACCTTCATTGCTCCAAGGAGAAAAGGCCAAGTTCACTCAACCTATTCTCATAATGCATGCTCTCCAATCCAATTATTTGTTACTCAGTTAAACGGCAGTTTGTGTTTGTTATGCATTTATAACTATTTCCATGTAACTTTAGATAATTGGAGCAGCTGTTTAATTGGACCAACACATATTAGTCCCGATGTGTCCCAATGAACCGTAATTCTCTGTATTGACGAAAATAATACAAACAATACTGTATTTTAGATAAAATACAGTGGATTCCAGTTAATTGGGGCAGTCACTTATTTGGGATAACTCTTAAAGAACAAAAACTAATCAAAAAAATAGCCAAGATTCCCTTCATTTATTTGGGACTGTATACTGCTCATTTGGACAGGAGACTGTGTGGTCATTTGACAATACACGCCACTCAGAGCGAACAACTTTTAAATAGCGTTAGTTGCATGTGTTTGTGTTCAAAAAGGAGTGACTTTTGTTACTGATAGTTGCTGAGAAATAAGCAGCAAGACAGTTCAGAACTGTTTTGTTCACTGCAGTTTTAAGCATTCAGGCTTGGAGATGCCAGAGACGGCCGGAAGTGATAATGAAATTATTTCCCTACTTCAACAAGTTATGAACTAAGAAAAAGTTGAAGGTATCGACAATTATCTTGAATGTTACAATGAGAATGAAGATTTGGAGGACGCAATTGCCAAAAGCACTATATGAAGGTAGTCCATTATCTCCATTTGGTGTCTGCACTGATCTTGTTCATTTATGGCAGCATATCGGTTTTCTGTCATACCTAACAATAACAAAGAACCTGTGTGAGAAAGTTTTTAAAATGGAAAAACAGTTGCACTAGGACAGTTCCTCTCTCCTGACCTTGGAAGTCTGGGTCCAGTGGTATGAGTAGTCATCACTTGGTTGCAGTGGATGACCAGGACTTCTGTGCCTTATCATGCCCTTCACTCTTAACATTGTTGCAAAACCACCTTTTTGGCAGTTGTATCTCATACGCCCAGTCCGCTGGAGCTGACTTCACATGCTAAGACAGGCATGTTCCTATTTCACCGCAGTATAAGGCCTGCCAGCTACCCTTACCTAGTTTATCTCGCCTGTTGAAGCAGCGTACTGGTGTGTGGCCACTGTATCATGCAAGGAGCTACTCAGAGCCACAGATGAGAACATATATGAGTCAGCTGCCCCAAAACAGACACAACAAACCCCTTCACCAGAGGTACTACCCCTCCCTGGACATCCCATACACTGCACGTATATCAGATAAATTCCTCTGTCAATAACTTTGTTTTATAGTATTGCCGTAGTATTAGTTCATTTACATACATAATTTGGTACATAAATCGGTAGCTTGTCATTTTTTTTTATACCTTTTTAAATATTTCTATAAAACTTCAGCTAACTGGGACAGCCCCTTAATTGGGCCAAAATGTACTGGCCCAATGAGTCCCAATTAACCGTAATCCACTGTATACCAAAAACAGGAAACTTACGTTTTTTGTTTTCTGCTACTGCTACTTCTGCAAGATATCGGTAATAATCTCCCTTCATCTTAAGATAGAAGACTTTGCTCTCTGAATTGGTGGAATTTGGTATTAGATATTTATCCAGTAAACCCTGCAAGAAGAAATAAAAGTGGTTTGAGCTGTGTTGTTATTCTTTCCCAACATTAATAAAAAAGACATGGAAGTATTGAAACAACAATAAATTTCTGAACCAATATAGTATATTGATTCAAAATTTATTTATATTGATGTGGAACTTATGTATATATACAAACAAGTCTTACTATGTAAAACATTTTATCTGCAATATAAATGACAGATTAATCTTAATATCAGGGTTACAAGCAAATCAAACATCTAGTAAAAAGTTAAAAGTCAGACATTAATTTTAAACTCTATGCTGTTAATCTTCTGAACAGTCATAAGATTTTTAAAAGGTTTATTATACAAAACACAATACATCAAAATGCATGTCTGGAAAAAAAAGGATACTTTAAAAGGAATGTTTTAAAATATAACAATGTATGAAGTATTCCATATCACTAGTGGTATTCAGCTATGCTAGAAAGGGGAAAAAAAATCCCAGCATAAACTATTTAAAAACAGCATATTATGTCATCCCATCATGTGCTTGCAACCTTCCCTTCCAAATCACTTCAGATTTTCAGAAAGGTGGAGTAGCTGCCATAACCAATTCTGGTTTCTAGATATACTTTTCCACAACATATTCACCAAGGAAATTTATTTTTGTTAGAAATCATAAAACCTAAACCTTAAAACTTTTGTTGTTGTACTCAAGGGCATGATCTGATGAATCCTGTTGTTATAAACTGCAGCTTTCTACTAGAATAAGGAGGGGGGAGACAGGCAAAGCATCAAAAGAACAGCAACTATATCTATATGAATGTATTTGCTATTCACTTGATAATCCTTCTAATAGTTGCCATGATCACCAACGAGCAACAGTCTACTGAGACTGAAAAGGTCAAATTGTTAGCAACAAAAAGATAACAGTGGGCAGAACCCTTCACATTTTGAGCCCGTTATTCAATTTTTACTCTTGAACAAGAGGACTTAGTTACTAAATTCGGGGTGGTTATTTAAAATTGAAGACCGAATCACTGGATTTATCTACCTAGAGGATTATGGAGCAACACTCACAACACGCTGGAGGAACTCAGCAGGTCAGGTAGCATCAGTGGAAACTATGAGTCAACATTTCGGGCTGGAACCCTTCGTCAGGACTGAACAAAGGAGGGGGAAGGATTTGAAGAATGCTCGTAGGTTCAGTTGAAAGACCAGTAGTTTGAAAGACAAAGGGGTGGGGGAGGGGAAGCAGGGACGTCACAGGCAGGAAAACAATGGGTAGTAGAAGGAGGAGGCAGAACCGTGAGGGAGGTGATAGGCAGCTGGGGGAGGGGGCAGAGTGAAATAGGGATAGAGGAAGGGAGGGGGAGGGAATTACCGGAAGCTGGAGAATTCTATGTTCATACCAAGGGGCTGGAGACTACCTAGACAGTATATGAGGTGTTACTCCTCCAAGCTGAGTTTAGCCTTGTCATGGCAGTAGGCAGTAGTATGGACATATCTGAATGGGAATGGGAAGCAGAGTTGAAGTGGGTGGCTACCGGGAGATCCTGTCTGTTGTGGCGGACGGATTGGAGGTGCTCGACGAAGCGGTCCCCTAATCTGCGTCGGGTTTCACTGATGTACAGAAGGCCGCACCGGGAGCACCGGATGCAATAGATGCCCGACCTGCTGAGTTCCTCCAGCATGCTGTGAGTGTTGCTTTGATCCCAGCATCTGCAGATTATTTTGTGCAGATCAATGGAGGTGTTTAAAGAGTGGGTAGGTACATTTTTGAAAGATCAGGGAACTGAAAGCTATGAGAAATCAGCAGAGGAAGATGAGGCCTGGGGCAAACCAGCGTGCTAACATTCAATGGAAGTGCAAGGACTGAAGGACCAAATGGCTACTTCTGTTTCCTTATATTCCTTATGACATTTGCTGGTTCTTTTGCCAATTAACTTCACTCAAAGTCCTCCAGTTTTTGATCCCTCAATCAATGGAAACAATTTTTCTTGTTCTGTGTTATCACATCATGATTTAATACTCTAAGATCCTCTTGTAACCTTCTCTGTTCCAAGGAAAACAATTCCTCCTCCAGTCTATCCACACAGATCCTTTGTAACAGGAATCTTTCACAGCCTCTAAGGTCTTCACATGTCTCCTATACTTCATTGCCCAGAATCAGACACAATACTCCAGGTTAAAAACCTGCATTTTATTAAGCTTCATTATGACTTCCTTGCTCTTGTATTCATCGAACTATTTCTAAAGCCTGGTATTCCATATCCTTTTCTCACTGCTTTTTGAACCTATCAGTTACTTTGAACAGTATATGCTATTATATCCCAGAATCATTTTCATGCAGCTCATCTCTGGAGTATCTGAACAGTAGACACCCATGTTACTGTTCATTGACTACAGATCCACCTTCAATTACAGAAAGATAGAGACCTGTGACATGGTGTAACAATTTTTCCTTCAATTATCAGCAAAACATTGACTTCAGGAAAGTGCTTGTGTTACACCAGCTGTGCTAAGATAGGGGACGGAGAATTTCAAGTTCCTAGAGAACTTAAGAGTCACTATCACCAATAGCCTGCCCTGGTCCAATCACCACAGCCAAGAAAGCTCATCTGCGTCTCTACTTCCTCAGGAGTTTAAAAAAGCTGGCTTATCTTTTGACCTTACTAATTTTAACTGTGCACCACAGAAAGCATTCTATTCAGATACATCAGAGTTTGGTGTGGCAACTGCTCTGCCCATGGCCACAAGAGAATGCAGAGTTGTGGACACAGCTGAGTACATCATGGACACCTGCCTACACCTATGGATTCTGTCTTCACTTCTTGCTGTGTCAGTAAGGTATCCAGCAAAGTCAAAGATCCCACCTACTTTATCGCTTTTCTCCCCTCCCACTGGACAGAAGATGCAAAAACCTGAAAGCATGTACCAGCAGGCTTAAGGACAGCTTCTATCCCACTATTCTAAGATTACTGAATGTTTCCCTAATACGATAAGGTAGAGTCTTGACCTCACAATCTAGATCTTTGTGACCTTATACTTTAATGTCTACCTGCACTGCACTTTCTCTGTACTGTAACACTTTACTCTGCAATCTGTTTTATCCTGTACTACTTCAATGCACTGTTGTAATGAATTGTTCTGTATGGATAATATGCAAGTGAAGATTTTCGGTTTATGTAGCAATTCATTCACCAATTTCTAATACAGGTAATCAACTTTCATAGGAGCACCAATAGTCAACAGTGGCAGCCTTTACAATCAGAGAACAAAACTAATCATGGTCTTGATGGTAACATGTATGACTATGACAATGTCTCAACGTCTATGCAGGAGCATTTGAGCTAATTCAACAATTCTCAAAATCAAATATGGATCCACGTAGCATCAGAGGCTAAAACAAAACCACTCACTTCTAAGTTTATGCAATGTCAAATAAAACATCAAATCTTGTCAAGGGTAATACTGGCATTGAAGAAAGGGTTTTCAAATTTACAGTGATCATTGAATTCTGAATGCAAACACAAAACCTGATATTTTTAAAGGATTCCATAAGGCATATGACCATAATACATAGGAATAGGAATACATATTCATAATACATATGAATATTTTCCTGCATCCACAAGGGATGTAACCGAGAAAAAAAAAAACAAGGAATAGTATCAGGCCATTCAACCTATCAGGTCTGCTCCAATATTCTATAGCAACATTTAAAGAATATCACCTATAGGTATACTTGATTTTCATACCCTCTGGAACCAAAGTCAATGACGAAGAAATGAGTTGTTCTACAAATGTCTGTGTCTATGGACATTATGTCAACATCATTATTGGTATGTTTTATTTGGCATTGCACAAAGATACTAGGTACCTCGGAGTGTACATTCATGGTCTTCTGCTGCTGTAGCCCAGCCACTTCAAGGTTTAACGTGATGTACTTTCAGAGATACTCCTCTGCACACCACTGTTTAATGTATGGTCATTTGAGTTACTGTCGCCTTTCTGTCAGCTTGAACCAGTCTGGCCATTCTCCTCTGAACTCTCTCATTAACAAGGTGTTTTTGCCCACAGAACTGCCACTCACTGGATGTTTTTTTTTCTGTTTTTCACTCCATTCTCTGTAAACTCGAGATGGTTGTGCATGAAAATCCCAGATCAGCAGTTTGAGATAAGGCACTCCGACTGGCACCAACAATCATTTTGCAGTCAAAGCAGTTTGATTACATTTTTCCCACATTCTGATGTTTGGTCTGACGATGACTGCATGCTTTTATGCATTGATTTGCTGCCACGATTAGCTGTTTGGCATTAACGAGCAAATCCACAGGTATAACTAATAAAGAGTATTTGTTTTACATATCTTTATGGATATCTGTTACATATGCCTTAATTATAACTTAAATTAATTATGGAGATATATTGAAATATGCTAATGAATTCAAGGTACTCTAAAATTAAAAGTGCTAAACTATTCAATAAATGAATTCAGTTTCAAGTGAGGCAATAAGCCACGTAGATTAGGAAGTTCTGAGCCCAGAACCTAATGCATTGGCTTGTGGTAGTAGCACTATAAGGATTAGATGAAAATTTCCCGCATCCACATGCAATGTAACCGAGAGAAAAACAAGGCTCCCCACTTCGCCCTCCCCCTTCTAATAATGATGCCTTACTGATGATAAACAAAATGCCCATGATGAAACAGCTGAAAATAACTAATGAAAGGATGCAATACTTGTCAAGCAGTATCTATGAAGTAAGGTAGAGGAAGAGCATAGAGGCCGCAGATACTGGGATATACAATATAAACAGAACATTGGAATAATTAAGTAAACTCAGCAGCATCCATAGAGTATAAGTTCCTTCGTCCAAGACTCTGCAGAATGAAGCAGGAACAGTATAGTTCATAATTCCACAATGGAGGGGGGAGGGAAGGAACAGTTGCTGGTTGGTAATAGGTGCAGCCAGATGGGGAGGAGCTAATGGACAGATGGAACTAAGTATGGGAAGGTGTTGATGGCTGGGGGAAGCATGATATGAACAATGCAGTCAAAATGAGTGTACAGGTTGGAAAATGTGCAGGTAAATACCTGCCTCATCCATAAAGGTCATTTAGGTCCCTGAAAAGCAAGAGTGGTTGTGGTGGTGGGATGTAGTAGGTGAGGTGAAGAATAGTTTTACACCTTCTTTTGGAGGGGACAGGGAAGATTGAGCAGATCAGGAAATCCAAAAAAAAAAGCATTCCTCATTGAAAGCAGATGGCGGACGAGTAAGATGGGACTGGTGGGATATTGGATGGAGCTGGTGGAAAATTGTGTACAGAAGATGGTGGGTGAAAGGCAAAGACCAAGGGAACTCAACAGCTATTCTACCTCAAGGAAGGAAGTAGGGGAGGGGGTCACAGCAGAAATGCAAGAAATAGGGAGGGTTCCATCAACTATGGAACTGAGTAAACTCTAAAGCAGAAGGCGTCATCTTCGAGGCAGACTGGGAGGAGCAAAAACAAATAGATAGGTCCATGTTCCTTCCTCCCTTGGCAAACTTTTCTTCTCTAATGGTGCCTCACCTGCTGAGCATTTCTAGCAATGACTGCAGTAAAGGAGTGATCACTGAAACAGACAATTATTAACTTTTTTTTGAACTAAGTACATGAGCAGAGGAACAGAAGGATGTAACGTAAAACAAGATCCCAAAAGGATCAACTGCTCCAGGAAAGGAAGTGAAGAGGTACAGAAAAGCAAAACATCCAGGAAATTAAACAAAAATTATCATCAGCTCTCTTACAGGTATCCCATCTTCCTTCACAATCACAACTGAAATACTTCTCTTTAGGTACATTCCAAATCTGAAGTCAAAACATTCATAACAGCAGTTCATTAGAAATGCTGGAGTAGGAAAATAGGCAAATGGAACGTGTAGTAATTTGGAACTGAAATGGAGCTCATGCATAAATACCTGTCTTGATAATACTATACAAGATTCGTCCATAATGTAGTGTCATGACTTGGGAGATCATAGTCTTTCCATTACCATGATCATTCTTGGCAATTTTTTTCTACAGAAGTGGTTTGCCATTGCCTTCTTCTGGGCAGTGCCTTCATAAGACAGGTGACTCCAGCCATTATCAATACTCTTCAGAGCTTGCTTGGCATCAGTGATCACATAACCAAGGCTTGTGATATGCATCAGCTGCTCATTTGACCACCCACTACCTGCTCCCATGACTTCACATGACCCTGATCGGTGGGGGGGCTAAGCAGGTGCTACACCTTGCCCAGGAGTGACCTGCAGGCTAGCGGAGGGAAGGAGTGCCTTACACGTCCTTTGTTAGAGGTGTAGGTATCTCCATCCTGCCACCCTTTTCAAGATTCGGCCCTCTACAATTTTATAATTTTCAGCTGCAGATGTTTAAACTATTGTGCTTAACCTTTTTTGACCCTGCATATGGGAATCAAGAAACTAGTCTTCAGGTGAAATTAGTTTAAATGAGAGATTATCAAATAGGATATAATATCCATAGACACTTCACTGGTACTTCAATTTTACTGCAGCAAGAACATCAGGAACATTCAGGTGACTGATTTATCAAGAATTATCTGCCAGAAGTGCAGTTGAAGCAAATGCACATTGCAAGGAACTGTCAAAAATAATCTAATAAGCATTAATAAATATGACATATTCTGGTGTACTCAAATCCATTAAGAGTGATGAGAATGCATTAGTGTTGGAGTGTTGCTTTTACTAGAGCTAGATAAGGAGCAGTTCCTGGCTTAATTAAGCCAAAACCGATTATGTTTGGTATTACAGACACTCAGAACTGCATTTGTGATTTAAGGAGCTGAGCAAGTCATTTGAAAACAGGTTTAAAGGATAAATACAAGTAGTTGATTGGTACTAGTTACACTTACTGAGAAAGCCATGCAGCTTAGTATTACCAGCATACGTTTACAAGGCCAAGACCAGCGGGCTTTTTTTTTAAATGTTCCGGTGTCAAAAAGCATAGATAATAATCTGATCCACAGCACATGATTATTGCAGATTTAGGAGTTGGGTACATCTCACCTTTATACTAGAAATGAAGAACAGTGAACTCTACTCTTAGTTTTCCTTGTCTGCTCTCTACTAAATTTTGGTGGAAAAAGTAGTACAACAGCCTTGATCTGTTAATCAATCCACTTAGCTTTGCATTATATTATTGTACATCAGACCTATCTTTTAAAGCCCAGATTTGAACAGGCCTTGAGTACATAACATTTCTAACAACTTCCAAAATCTTGTTGAAATATTGTGTGCAGAAAGAAAATCCACCATTAAGCAAGCTATTCTTCCCAATGTCTCACCATTGAGGCTGTACCATATAGCCTACTGTATAATATGGGCCTATTTTATGTCGTAGTAACAGGTTATTGAGCATGCGGTATTAGGCATGTATTGATCTGTATATATGTGTTCAGTTCGGGTTCCATAGGTAAAAAGCCCTATTAACTTAGCTCCAGTCTCTAGCGTTTTTATTTATAGTTTTGTTGTATAACCGGGCCACATACACAACAAATTGACGACGAGGTTACTGAACCTGCATCGTATCGGAACGCTGTGTTTTAATTGATTAACGGCACTCAGAAGAGGCAGAGTGAGGCCGCGAGTCTGAAAAGAAGCGGGAATTCTACTGGAGTCAGAAAACCGAAAGACACAGTCGGAGCCCCAGCGCATCCAGGCGAGACCACAGCCGGCGCTGAACCCCAGGGCTGAGAGTCTGCCTGCCTCAGAAGGGGGGAAAAAAGGAGCAACACACACATCGAGCCAGAGTACGCTTGCGACACTAGCAAAATAAAAAGTCACGTGTCAAAAAGAAAACAAGGGACCGGGGTTAAATTAACATAACAAGGATAAATTAACACAAGGCTGGCGTTAATTGGAACCATTACAGCATTTGATAGTGGCATTGAAGACTGGGCAATTTATATTGAAAAAATAGAGTTATATTGTGATGCTAACAATGTTAATGAAGAAAAGAAAGCCATCTTACTTAAGTGTAATGGGCGTGAAAACATACGGCCTGCTACGGAGCTTGTTAACCCCTGAAAAGCCAGCTGACAAAACGTTTAAGCAAATAGCGGACACTCTCCAACAGCATTTAAACCCCAAACCGCTGGTCACTGCTGAAAGATTTAAATTCCATAAACTGAAACAGGGCAAAGATGAAAGCATTTCTGAATATTGTGCTGAATTGCGCAAATTATCAGAACATTGTCAATTTGGAGCTGGTCTATCGGATGCATTTAGGGATAGGTTAGTGTGTGGCATGCACTGTGAAACCGCACAGAAGTTGTTCCTGTGTGAAAAAGACCTCACATTCAAGAAAGTGCTAAACATCTCAATATCATTAGAAACAGCCGCACGAGATGCTTCGCAGATACAACAAAAATCTCTGGAATATGCTACGAATAAAATGTCACTGCACAGAAATGAAGGAATGAAATGTTACCGTTGTGGGAACAGGTCACATGACCCTGATGGTTGTTGGTTTAAAGATAAAGAATGCCAAAACTGTGGCAAACAGGGCCACACTGGCAGAGTATGCAAAGCTAGTAAACAGCAGGAAAAGGACAAAATACAGAGAAGCAAGAAACCCCAGAAAGGAAAATACAACAATGTGCCTAAAATGAAAGAAAGCAATTCTGATGAAAATGACTCAGACAGAAGTGAATTGTCTTGTCTACCAATTCACCGTGTAGACAGATGCTCGAAGAGTAATATGGATCACTCCACAAGTGGCAGGCATGAGACTGAAAATGGAGTTGGACACAGGCTCAGCCTTAACAGTGATCTCTGTACACGACTACAAATGACAGTTTTCGCACATACCTCTGAAACGAACTAAACTACTGCTGAAGACTTACACAGGACAGAAAGTGCATCCCGAAGGCAAAATTAAAGTGACAGTGACCCATGGAGGTAAAACACAGCAACAGAACCTCTATGTACTGAAAAATGGATGACCACCATTGCTGGGATGTGAATGGCTCAGGAAAATTCAGTTGGATTGGCACAACATCAAGGCACTAAATGTGTCAGCAAAGGAGGGCAGCAAGGCCACATCTAAGAGACTGTCGCAAATACTTGCTGACTCTGAGGAAGTGTTCATGAAGGGAATAGGAACACTTCGGGGCATGAAAGCAAAGATTGAGATTGAGGAAAATGCATGTCCAAAATTTCACAAAGCCAGGCTAGTGCCATATGCAATCCATCCTACAATAGAGGCAGAGCTGAAAAATCTGGAGCAGACTGGCGTCTTGTCAAAGGTGGATTGGAGTGAATGGGCCACGCCTATTGTTCCAGTGATGAAGAAAACCTCCAGCACAAAACCAGGAAAACCAAGCAAGGTGCGCATATGTGGTGACTTTAAAGTGACTGTTAACCCAGTCCTCCACATTGTACAGTATCCTCTACCTCGTATTGAGGACATTTTTGCTTCCCTGTCAGGAGGGGAACATTTCACAAAAATTTATTTCACCCAGGCTTACCTTCAAATGGAAATCGAGGAAGCATCAAAGAAACACCTGACAATAAATACACTTCCAAAATAAAAGCGGAGGAGTGTACCATATAACCTATTTTATGTCGTAGTAACACATTATTGAGCATGCGCTATTAGGCGTGTATTGATCTGTATATATGTGTTCAGTTCGGGTTCCATAAGTAAAAAGCCCTGTTAACTTAGTTCCAGTCTCTAGCGTTTTTATTTATCGTTTTGTTGTGTAACCCAGCCACATACACAACACAGGCATTATACATTTTATAAAGAAAAGGAATTTCTTTAGTGTTTTTGTTTAGTTTACATTGAATCCAACACCTTAAAATACTAAACTGTAATAGAATCAGTTTCATTAATAAAAACTGAATTTTACTATTTTTAAAAGATAATTAATCTTCAAAGATAGTAAATTTAATCTTTAACCATGAAACAGATTTAATTCAAACATATCAAAAAATTAAGTTCAGTAAATTGGTAAGAAAAGGTTCAGAGCGGATATATACACAGATAAGAAGATATTTAAAACTTTGTTAATGCACTGTAGTAAAGTGTTTCATAATGCAGTGCTACTGCGATTTTGATCATCAAATGCTTCACTTTCTCCCGACAGATCAGCACTTTATTCCAGAACCAACCAATATACGTTTCAATTTTTTAAAAAGCATAGGTCATAGTCCATTACATAATCAATATGAAAAGGGATAAACTAAAGATTAATGTTACACAACATCTTAGAACAAGTTGAATTAATAATTCAATATGTGTGCTGACGTCTACCTTTTGGAAACTAAAATTTAAATGCTAACATTTAAACTCTTGAGTTTAGTATGATGGTCCAGATAGTGCAAACAGCTCATAAATTATTTTTTAAAAAATAGCCCTGAAGATGTCCATGCTTGTTGCCAACATTGCCACCAATAATACAGGACCTGTGGAAATAAAACAGAGGAATAGCCCAAAATGGCGGCAAAACAGTACTTCTGGGTTCTGGAGTATTTTAAGAATCCACAAATTCATCAAGAAAGGTACTAGAACCAACCGATTTTCTTTAAGAATTAACATTAAAAAATAATAAATGTCGATGAAATGCCAAACTCAGTGTCTGGTTCATCAACCAATTTTAGACGGGATTGCAGCAGGGAAGTTACAACCAGCCTCAAATCCTCGCCTCTGAACACTATCTGGACATTGCAAGAACAGAACCTCGAAAATTCATAATGTTTTTCCCATTTGCTGGCACAGATAGAGAGGGGTTCCCTAATGCCAAGGTAATTTATTCCCTACATTGATAACGAATGAACATTTTTTTTACCCTTCTTTTTGTAATACATATTCTAACTCTATATAGCAAGGACATATCCAACATTTCAGATGCCTTTCAAGGTAATCATGTTGAAGTTTCCACCTCCTGACTTTCTCAATCCATGCCCCATACTGCTTTATCTCCTCCAAAAAAGCTTAGTAAAATTAATCCAATCCTACTTAGCTTTTGAAACTTTTCATTAATTTACCCATCATTGCCATTTCAACTTCCTCAAATTCCTCCGTATTGTCTCCTCCAATCCTGCACAATACCAAGTTCCCCTACTCTAAAGGCTGATTTATACTTGTGCGTATGGGCTACGCTGTAGCCTATGCAGTTGTGAGCATTTATACTTGTGCGTTGGTGTGTCTGCATCGCTCTGCAATTCACCACCAAAACGCTAGTTGGCGGTGGGGTTTCTATGCCACTGTATTGAGTTTCTTCCTGTACTTCAAACAATGGCGATTGAAACTGAGCGCATCATGTTGGAGATGGAGCTCATGTTGAGTTAAGAACGCTCAACTCAGATTCTTCTTCTCTCTCAATTCTGAAATGGTGGAGAAGCAGCAACTGGAAATGCGATGCTACCAAGCGGACCAATAACTGTTGTTGCGGTCTGCGTCGCCCCAACGCACAATTACATTTTGGGAGAGGTGCGTGCTAGGCTACGGCAAAGGGTTCAGCGTAGAGTACGCGGCTATGCCGTACCTATGGCGTACATTTGACGCAGAAGAATAAATTGGGCTTAATTGCTCTGCCAGTTATCTCCACAGACTTCGGCCAGATTTTAAATTCTACAACTTCCTTCCTGGGAACTTTTATCATGATATCTCTCTCCCAGCCTTCATTCCCCCACACCCCACCCATAAATCTTAATAGTGGCTAATAATCTCCTACCAAATTTAATCTAAAGTCAAGTACAAGCTGTTGTGCCTGCTACACTTAGCTGTTATTAATTATTGACATTTTATATACAGTGGTATGCAAATGTTTGGGCACCCCTGGTCAAACATTCTGTTACTGTGAATAGCTAAGCGAGTAAACGATGACCTGATTTCCAAAAGGCATAAAGTTAAAGATGACAGATTTCTTTAATATTTTAAAGCAAGATTACTTTTATATTTCTATCTTTTACAGTTTCAAAATAACAAAAAAGGAAAAGGGCCCAAAGCTAAAGTTTGGGCACCCTGCAGGGTCAGTACTTAGTAACACCCCCTTTGGCAAGTATCACAGCTTGTAAACGCTTTCTGTAGCCAGCAAGCTAAGAGTCTTTCAATTCTTGTTTGGGGGACTTTTGCCCATTCTTCCTTGCAAAAGGCTTCCAGTTCTGAGAGATTCTTGGGCCGTCTTGCACGCACTGCTCTTTTGAGGTCTATCTACAGATTTTTCGATGATGTTTAGGTCGGGAGACTATGAACATGGCAAAACCTTCAGCTTGCACCTCTTAAGGTAGTCCACTGCAGATTTTGAGGTGTGTTTGGGATCATTATTCTGTTGTAGAAGCCATCCTCTTTTCATTTTCAGTTTTTTTTTTTTACAGACAGTGTGATGTTTGCTTCCAGAATGTGCTGGTATTTAATTGAATTCATTCTTCCCTCTACCAGTGAAATGTTCCCCGTGCCACTGGCTGCAACACAAGCCCAAAGCATGATTGATCCACCCCCGTGCTTAACAGTTGGAGAGGTGTTCTTTTCATGAAATTCTGTACCCTTTTTTCTCCAAACATACCTTTGCTCGTTGCGGCCAAAAAGTTCTATTTTAACTTCATCAGTCCACAGGACTTCTTTCCAAAATGCATCAGTCTTGTTTAGATGTTCTTTTGCAAACTTGACGCTTAATTTTGTGGTGAGGACACAGGAAAGGTTTTCTTCTAATGGCTCTTCCATGAAGGTCATATTTATGCAGGTGTCACTGCACAGTAGAACAGTGCACCACCACTTCCAGTGTCTGCTAAATCTTCCTGAAGGTCTTTTGCAGTCAAACGGGGGTTTTGATTTGCCTTTCTACCAATCCTACGAGCAGTTCTCTCCGAAAGTTTTCTTGGTCTTCCAGACCTCAACTTGACCTCCACCGTTCCAGTTAACTGCCATTTCTTAATTACGTTACGAACTGAGGAAACGGCTACCTGAAAACTCTTTGCTACCTTCTTATAGCCTTCTCCTGCTTTGTGGGCATCATTTATTTTAATTTTCAGAGTGCTAGGCAGCTGCTTAGAGGAGCCCATGGCTGCTGATTGTTGGGACAAGGTTTGAGGAGTCAGGGTATTTATAAAGCTTTGAAATTTGCATCACCTGGCCTTTCCTAACAATGACTGTGAACAAGCCATAGCCCTAACAAGCTAATTAAGGTCTGAGACCGCGGTAAAAATTATCTGAGAGCTCAAATCTCTTGGGGTGCCCAAACTTTTTCATGGTGCTTTCCTTTTTTTCCACTCTAAAATTGTACAAAACAAAAATAATACACTAATCTTGCTTAAAATGTTGAAAAGAATGTTTCATCTTTAACTTTTGGGGATCAGTTCATCTTCTACTCATTTAACTATTCACAGTAACAGAAATTTTGATCAGGGGTGCCCAAACTTTTGCATACTGCTGTATGCTTTATCTAGAAATTATGCATAGAGCAGTTTTAAGATTCTCACAGGGAGCATCTCAAATGGTTATATAAGTGCAAAATGAATTTAAATTTGCTATGTATAGCTACAAAATGTGTTCAAGTAATTCAAGATTTTCATATCTTCAAACAGCCAATCTACGAAAAGCATTCAAAGTAGTAAGGTAGAAGCAGAAAACACTAGGAATAAACTACAGCTCAGGCAGCATTTGTAAAAGGGAGACAGCATTTTAGGTGAAAGAATTTTCTGCAGAATATCCATTTGGAGATATTAATTTCATCTCTGTCACCACAGATATTGCCTGACTAGCTGAGAATTTTCAGCATTTTCTGTTGTTCTTTTAGACTCCCAATGACTGCAATTTTTTTTGCTCTTTAAAGATTTAAGTGACATGCTGTTAGTGTAATTTAACAATACAATGTAAAGAATGAACATGATGAAAACTTTATAATTCAACAATCATAGTCTTGGTTATTTAAGTATATTAAATAGATAAAATACGAATTAGTTTTACCAAGGGGCTGTATATGACATTCAATAAGGTACTGTGTATACACAGCTACTTCTAACAATCAGATGGCAGATGGAATTTCTATTGCACATGGATAGGTGGAAATTTAACATAGACAAGTGCAAAGAGATATATTTTGAGAAGTTAAACAAGAGCAGGTCATGCACAGTGAATTGTGGGATTGTGGGAAGAGCTGCTGAATGGGTATCTTAGGGTCCAAGCACATGGTTCCCCAAAAGTAGTGACACAAGAAATTTAGGGTGGTGCTAGAAGGCATATAGCATGCATGCATTATGAGCTGAGGCACTGAGTAGAAGTGTTGGAACATCACACTACAGTTGGAAGAAACATTGTTAGATTGCACTTGGAGGAAAATGCACACCTCTGGTCGCCACAGTACAGGAAAAGATGTAATGAAGCTCAGAGGATGCTGTCTGGAATAGAGGCCTTGAGTACAAAGGGATATGAGCTAGGTTGGGTCTGTATTCTCTGAAGCAAAGGAGATTGAGAGGTGACACGATGTAGGTAAATAAAACTATGAGAGACATAGGTACGTTACTAATCAGAATCTGCTTCCCGAGGCAGGGATGTATAAATCTAGAGGGCATTGGTTTAAGGTGAGGGAGGAGGTTTAAAGCAGAATCTGAGGGGCAATTATGCCATGGATCAATACCATTAAGCAAGAGTTCCATGGATCCCAGGTTGGAAACCCCTGGTATAGAGGCATATGGAATTAATGCAGGCAAGCAGAATTAGTTTAGATACATACATACAGCTTAGAGGCTTGTAAGTCTGGAAGAGATCACAAAGATAAAGGGTGCAAAGTCATGGTGAGATTTGAAGAATACGTTAAAAATTCTCAATTTGGGACAACATTTGACCAAGAGCTCATAATGTAGGTCAGCAAATACAAGAATGTCGGTAAAATAAATGTATGTTAGGACACAAACATCTCCATTTTGGATGACCACAGGTTTAAAAAAAACAAGTTTAAAAAAAGGAGCAGCCTAGGTAGCATTAGAATAATCAAGTCTGGTGGTAACAAAATTGTGGATTCGTTTCATCGGCAGATGAGCTGAGGGAGGAATGGAGTTAGGTAACATTACAAAGACTTAAATAGGGTCAATTAGGATACATGACCCAGAATTCACTTCAGGGTTAAATACAACACCTAGAAAGAGAAAAGCCTCAATCAATTTAAACAGAAAGGAGTGGAGACGGTCGCTAGGAAATGAGATGTGAAAATGACCGAAGACAATGACTTCAGATTTTCCAATAATCAGTTGGAAATTTCCTGCATTATTAAACACCATTGGTTTATCGCAATACAGGATCTCCTGCAAAAGCAACAGTATAACAACTGGAAGCGTTTGTAAAGCTCAGCAGATCAGCCAGTAAAAGAGAAAGAAATGGTTAATGTTTCAAATTTTAAAAATCAGGTATATTTCATGGCTGATTATGACTTTAATAAATGAAGAACATTTTCCAGAAATACTGATATTTAATGAAATAGCCCCACTTTTCTGCACCACCTGCTACTGACCTCTGTACAGGTCACCTACATACATTGATTGCCAGAATTTACAAGGAAATGTTCATTTGCTTGTCGTTCTTAAAACCAACAGAACTGGCTCCAAGCCATTCCCAGAAAGGTGTTCTTTTCCACCTAAGAAAGATTACATCTAATTAAATTCTAAAGATCATCCTCCAAAATTGCATTTTTTAAATAAATCATGTAGATCACAGACACAAAAGAACAGGCTGCAATTTTATGCAACAGTAGTACGTTTAAATATGATGGAAATGCTACGCTTGGAGAAAAGGCAATTGAAATTACATCTCATTTCACATAAATGACATCCAGGTGCATCTTGGCAATGACAAACGTGGAATTTATTTTTCTCTCTTTTGGAAACCGAGGTGAATGCAATAAGGTGATTTTCTTTTGCTTGGCGTACGCTGCCTTTAATTAACCGCCCACCCCGCCCGATACCCGCAGCTCAATGCAGAGAAGAGGTTGTCCTCCTCCATTTTCTTACAGGTTCCTCATGTCTGATACCCAGAGATGATGGCGAGGAGCCGCTTTAATGCGGCAGATGGGTATCACACAGCTTGAGCTTCAGTGCATGTCAGTGACAAGCAAGCTACAGCTCATTTTAGTTTTAAAAAATGATGCAGAGGTAGCGGAAGTGATTGGAATCTGCATTAATTTGATCAGCCAGTAAACCAGCCCCCTTTTTTTTCCTCACCAGCACATCATTGCAGATCTCCCTGAGCTCAGCCTCCACCTTCTCTCGGTACTCCTTCACCATGTGCAACTTCTTCTCGCTGCCGCCGCCCTCGCCGGTCTTCTGCTCGATGCTGGAGATGACCCTCCACGCCGAGCGGCGGGCCCCCACCACGTTCTTGTAAGCGACCGAGAGCAGGTTGCGCTCCTCGTTTGACAGCTCCTCGCCCCACTCCGTTACCGCCTTCATGGCAGCCGCCATGTCCTCATAACGCTCCGCTTGCTCCGACAGCTTGGCTTTCTGCACTAGCTCGTTCTTATCCATGGCCCTTCGTTTTCTCTTCTTCTTCCCACTCTCTTCCCAGCTGAAGCGCACCCGGGACGTTTCGCTCAGGCGTTCGACGGTCAGTCAAGAGCGAAGCACTCCGCCGCGTTCTTTCCCTCCGTCTCCGTCCTCGAAACCAAATGGCGGTTGAGATCGCTCTCCCCCCCCCCCACCGGAGACCCGGCCCGCGCATGCGCGGCCGGCGCTCGCCCCGCCCTGGCGATGACGTCACGAGTGACCAGGTCTGCAGAGGACTGACCTGACTCATCGGAGCCGGTGGTGATTTGGTGCGTCTGAGGTTCTGCTAGAGTAGCTCGATGTCCTAATTGCAAAACGTCGTGGGCAAGCTCTACCTACCGCAGTTAACGCAAGGTGTCGGGTTTACGGGGTGCTCAGCCAATTGCTGCAAAAAAAATGTTCCACAATAGCGAGCAGAAGGGGAAAGGGGGCCGTGGGTGGTATTCAGGCAGACCAGGTCCTCCCTCTGTTTATTATTCATTCTTTGCTGTCAAGGGATGATTGAAGATTACAACAGAATGCGACCTGAGCGGAGCAAAATCAGGCGCACGACAACCAAACAAGCTGGTTTTACGTCTATTGTCATAGACAGCTTTTTGCAATAGCACAATACAATGAAAACAATTTAACAAACAAATAACAGATTATGCATAACTTAAACATGTGTAAATTAAACAAAATAAACAATGATACTGGTGCATGATAGAGACAAAAAAATATAGTGCAAATTGGTAGTAAGATATTTCAGGTCGAATCAAGAATCTGCTGGCAGCATGGGGAAGAAGCTGTTGAACCTTTTTGAGATGTGGGCCTTCAGGCTTGGATAATTCCTGCATAAACGGCACAATCAGAGGGCTTGGCTTCTCAATGAAGGGGTTTCTTGCATACCTAAGACATCACAGCTTGATGCCCTCAGGGGTGGAGAAAGCTGTTCCTGTTTTGAAACTAACTTGATCCATCCACTTTCTCTAACCACCATATTAGCAGTTTGAAGAGATTTGGCATGTCAACAAATACACTCAAAAACATCCATAGTTGTACCGTGGAGAGCATTCTGACAGGCTGCATCACTGTCTGGTGTGGAGCAGCTACTGCACGGGACCAAAAGCTGCAGAAGGTTGTAAATCTAGTCAGCTCCATCTTGGGCACTAGCCTACGAAGTACCCAGGACATCTTTAGGGAGTGGTGTCTCAGAAAGGCAGCGTCCATTATTAAGGATCTCTAACACCCAGGGCCTACCCTTTTCTCACTGTTACCATCAGGTAGGAGGTACAGAAGCCTGAAGGCACACACGCAGCGATTCAGGAACAGCTTATTCCCCTCTACCATCTGATTCCTAAATGGACATTGAAGCTTTGGACTCTGCCTCCTTTTTTAAAAAAATATACAGTATTTGTTTTTTTTGCACATTTTAAAAAACTATTTAATATACACATGTAAACAACATGTCTTATCCACAGCCTCCTCTACTGTAAAGATGAAGCCACACTCAGGTTGGAGGAACAACACCTTATATTCCGTCTGGGTAGCCTCCAACCTGATGGCATGAACATCGACTTCTCTAACTTCCGCTAATGCCCCACCTCCCCCCGTACCCCATCCGTTATTTATTTTTATACAAACATTCTTTCTCTCTCTCCTTTTTCTCCCTTGGTCCCTCTGACTATACCCCTTGCCCATCCTCTGGGTCCCCCCCCCCTTGTCTTTCTCCCTGGACCTCCTGTCCCATGATCCTCTCGTATCCCTTTTGCCTATCACCTGTCCAGCTCTCGGCTCCATCCCTCCCCCTCCTGTCTTCTCCTATCATTTCGGATCTCCCCCTCCCCCTCCCACTTTCAAATCTCTTACTAGCTCTTCCTTCAGTTAGTCCTGACGAAGGGTCTCGGCCTGAAACGTCGACTGTACCTCTTCCTAGAGATGCTGCCTGGCCTGCTGCGTTCACCAGCAACTTTGATGTGTTGCTAATATACATATGTAATTGTTTTACTTATGTTTTATTTTATTATTTTTCTCTGCTAGGTTATGTATTTCATTGAACTGCTGTTGCTAAGTTACAAATTTCACATCACATGCGTGTGATAATAAACCTGATTTTGTGCAAGGGTAGTGATGCAACCAGTCTTTTCACTATACAACTATAGAAGTTTGTTAGTCTGCTGTGACACATCAAAACTCCTTAAACATCTAAGAAAGCAGAGACATACCTTCATCACTGCATCTATATGCTGGGTTCAGAATAAAGTCCTCTGAGATGTTGACAATAAGGTACTTGAAGCTTTTCAACTTAACCATGCATTAATCCTGACTTGTATAAAGCTGGAAGGTTATTCTGTTTATAACATTGTTTTGCATTACTTTTACTGAACCTTTGCACCATTGTTTTGCACATATCATATTATTCCCAAAAGTGCATTTGAAACTTTCTCCTCTCGCTTACAGCTGTTGAAACTCAGGGCAATTTAAGACATTGTTACATTAAATTTTTAAACAAAAAGGTCATTGGTCATTTCGGTTTTAATCTTGAAAATACAAAGTTCAAAGTAAGTATATTATCAGAGTACATATACATCACCGCTTAAAACCCTGAGATTCATTTTCTAGTGGGTATTCTCAAATCTATAGCCCAACCATAACAGAATCCATGAGACCACCCAACTAGGGCATTCAATCAGTCTGCAGCAGACAAACTGCAAACACAAAATAATAACAAACAATATTGAGGACATGAGATAGAGTTCTTAAAATAAGTCCATTGGTTGTGGGAACATTTCAATGATGGGGTAAGTGAAGTTACCCCTTTGATTCAAGAGCCTGATGGTTGAGGAGATGGTCAAACTGATCATGAACCTGGAGGTGTGAGCCCCAAGGCTCCTGGACCTTGCTGGTGCCATCAGTCAGGAGGAAGCATCATTTACTTTCATAACTAATATGGATAGTCCAGCAGGCCATTTTCCAAAAGGCCATAAAAATGTAATAATTTGGATGATAAATTTATACAGACCCACTTTTTTCCAAATATAAATAATTTAAGTGGAACACAGGTCAGGCAGCTGTGGGAGGAGAAACAGTTGGCATTTCAGGTTGAAGACCCTTCGGAACTCTTAATAGAATGCCTGACCTACTGAACATTTACACTGGTATTAGAATTATGAGTACCTATCTAGCAAGCTATATGCTGCCAGTGGAAGTGGAAGTAGCAGATATAATAGCAATGTTTATTGTTTGCACCATTTGTCTTTTGCACATTGTCAGTTATAGTTTTTCATAAATTCTATTGTATTTCATTATTTTCCCTTAAATGGCTGCAAGGAATTGAATCTCAAGGTGACATATACCTACTTTGATAATAAATTTACTTTGACTCTGGGTTTGGTTTAAATTTAGAATTGTTCAGAGCTTCAGCATGACTTGCAAGTTTTTCCCCTCACCCTTGTTTCCAACTTTTAAATTCAAAAATACACTCACACAGATAAATCAATGTCACATTCATATACAAATTCCAATACATCCCTAACTCTTGAAACTTCAGTACCAATATGCTAGAACTTTAAATTATTTTGAAAATTAGGTTGAAAGGGTGAGGAAGGCTTCAGGAGTAAACTTGGAAAAATCCAGAGATGGAGTCCCAAGGCAGTCCTACATTGAGTTGACTGTTGACTGGCAACTCTTGCAACACTGCTGATACCAAACTGTATCGGTCTCTGCCTTTTCTTTCGGTTCATCAGATGCATGGAGAGGGAGAGCTTGCTACATGGGCAATAGCTTGCTCTCCAGCGTACTGCCCAGGCTTGCGTATCCAGACAGCTAGGATGCAATATCCGTGGTCAACTCTATCCGATAGAGGTCCTCACCTCACCTAGACATGGTGAGGAGAGATGAAATATAGAAAGTGATACAAAAATTTACTGTAATTCAAAATTGAGCATTTGAGGTTCTACAGATCCTACCAGAATTTAAGCATTACTCAGCATTCATCTGGGCTTCAAACATTTCAATTAATGGATCAATTACTGGAAGCCTGTATATGCAGCACAATTATGGTCTCTCTTAAGGTCTTGGAAAAGAACTAAATGCTGATGGATAATGGGTTTTGCAAATATTTCATTTAATAACATTTTTAAAAATCAGTACAATAGAATTAAATTGATTTAACTTTAAACTGTAGTTGTAAACCTATTACATACATGATTAAGTGTAAAGAATGTTCGGTTATTTAGTATAATCAAGGCAGAAATTGAAGAATTGTAGAATCCAGTGAAAACAATTGATACTATCCGTGTGGAAAGAATGGAGGATCAGAAGAAAAGTTGAAGGATGGCCACTTATCTTTACAAGTGACAGCTGTCAGTTGCTCACATCTTGTGATAAGGTCCTTCACAAGTTCTAACAAATAAAAGCACATTGAAAGAGCCCCCTGAACACTGACTTCATTTGTTGAAATAACTAAAGAATTCAGTACATCCAAGTGTCTTGTATTTTCAAATCACATTCTTCAACAAATTTAATTAAAGAACTTAGAGTGATACTTAAGCTTCAAGGTATGTCAACAACACTTCAATTAAAAAATGCATTCAAATAGAGTGACTGCCCATAATGACATTACTTTTTGATAAACTGTTGGGGCTGTGATTACCTGTATTATGACATTAAATTTGAAGATCTAGACTTTCATAGCCAAGAGCACAAAATTTCAAGAACTAAATTAAGTCACTCCATAATTTTAATTCTCATCATTCTGTACTTCTAGAGTCTCAGGAAAGTTGTGACATGTTGTACAGTATCTAATATTGTTTCTAATTTGAAATTGAGAATGCATTACACATTCAAATGAATAAACCTTATTGTTTAATAAAAAGCTAGCTGTTTCTAACATCAGTCCAACTGATCAATTAGAAGACTTTCAGGGAGTACATTTCCTTTTATTGTGAAAGTAAACCACTGTCTGAAACAAGGAATGCAGGCAAAAGGCAACAATGCATTTTGTCAAAACTCAGCAAGATGAAACAAATTTTTGTTAAGCATTTGGCATTTAAGTAAATGGAATAATATTATTCAAAAAGGTACATTTTGAAAAGTGCAATTGGAAAATTGAAAATCAGTCAATGTTTTGGGTCAGGCCTTTCACCAGGACTGGAAAGGAAGGGAGAAAGACACTGAAATAAGATGGGGGAGAAGAGGCAAGAGGCTTCCTCTTCTACCATGATGAGGCCAATCTCAGGTTGGAGAAACAGTATCTCATTCCATCTAAGTAGCCTCCAACCTGATGGCATGAAATCAATTTTTCTGATTTGCAGTCATTTCTTTCCCCCTACCCCTTCCAACTTCAATCCCCCACTCTGGCCTCTTACCTCTTCTTGTTACCTATCACCTCCCCCTCCAGTCCACTCTTCTGATTCCTTCTTCTCCAGTCCTTTACTTTTTCCACGGATTCTTAACTTACCCTCACAGCTTCTTAACTTACCCCTATTCCCAAACCACCCGGTTTCATCTATCATTTTCTAGTTTATCATCCTTTGCCTCCCCCCCCCCCAACCTCCTTATTCTGGCATCTTTCCACTTTCTTTCTAGTCCTGAAGGATTTTGGCCTGAACTGTCAACTGTTTTTTCATTTCCGTAGATGCTGCCTTGACCTGCTGACTTCCTCCAGCATTGTGTTGTCAAAAATATAGTTTAGAATTTCAGTAACATATTTAACACATTATAAACACGAGGAAGTCTGCAGATGGCGGAAATCCAAAGCAACACAAAATGGAAGAATCAGGTTGGGCAGCATCTATGGAAGTGAATATGCAACTGCTATTTCAAGCATAGACCCTTCCACTGGACTTTTAAAGCCCCCAATAGCTACAAGTCACCAGCAATTGTGGCTAAATTTCTAGTGGTTTTTGAAAATTGGATGATCAGATACCATACTGAAGGTCAGTTTTGACCGACTCAAGACAGAATTGATAATGATTTGAATGCAAACATCAGCAGAAAAGATAAAAAAAACCTCTAACTGTAATTTCAGTATCTGTATGGATACAGGGCAATCTTTTTACCCAATTTGTTTTATAACTCTTCTGACCTGGAGTTCTTGCACTGAACCTGCCATATTAGTTGTGTTGGATGTATTAATAGTGTTCTGAAACAAAATATTTCATTTCTTGTTAGCTGCAACTCAAGACAGTGATGAAAAATTACAATCTTCAAAGACTACTGAATTCACAGCATGTAATTATCAATGGAAATATGCTTCCTCTTCAATGTGCTTAGTATACCCAATATTTCCAATCAAAGCAATTATACGAGACTCAAATGCTAGACTGCAGCTTAGAGTAGGTTTAGTTTAATACAGAACTATTAAGACTATGATCAAGGGCTACATGTGGTAAGAAACAATACAATGAGTCTAGCATAGTCACAAATGACATTTAAACATTAAAATAAGGGAATTCTGAGACATTCTAGAAGAAAATGTGCTTTTGATATTTATTGAAATCACATTGAGCTCCAGATAAATCACAAAATACTGCATGTATGATTAGGCAAGATTCTGGGTGAAATAAAAGCTATTGCAATCTTAAATACTGTAATTTGAAATAGGAATTTGAGTCAGCGATAATTGTTTTTTTTCTCTATATAGAGGAATCCCTTCAAATTTCATTCATGAAATTATAACTAGTTAATAGATTAGTTATCAAACTAATTCCAAAAATTATAGCTACAAAACTATCTGTAAAGCTCTGAATAAGCACGCAAGTTTCAAGAGACTGTTCCTTCAAAAGTATCCAACATTTGCATGATAAATAGGTGGGGAATCTTACTCAATGATTCATGGAGCTGATCAAATGTTATTTTTGGGAAATCAAACAGAACAGTAAATGCTTAAAATTAGAAAGGGTGGTCAAGAGAATAAATTGTCCTGCAATCACTTGGAAACATCCAGTGTGATAGACCCGATTATCTTTATGGATTGATCACAACTTACTGTTTGTAACAGGGATATAATTTTTAATATATTGCAACATCCCTTCTACAAAGAAGGTACTGAACACAAGCTGAACAAAGAATACATATGCTAATATGGCTGACTGAGCTGCACTCAGGGAGATCAAGAAATTTTTAGTCATAATCTAGGAACATGGTATCCAACCAAAGTGGCTCTCGCATTAACCACTACAGCTTTAAGCCACAGAATCAAACTCCCGTATATTTGTAACAGACTCCAGCAGTACTAATATCACAATGATGCCAGTGCTTAAAAGTAGTGAAGAAACAATATTAGTACTAATCTATCACAAGATCTGTACCACTTTTCCCACTTAGCCCACTTGAAGAATTGGCACCTTTGTAATGCCCAAACAAAAAAAATCTTCAATGCTTCCTTGTCCCAAAACATGAAAAGATTAAACATCAAAGTTCAGTAGTAAGTAGAAATTGAAAAGTTTGAAGAATCAAATGCTCTTCATCTTTTCCAGGCCTTATGTAGTAGGTTTCAGTGCACCGTGTCAGCAGAAATCCAAGTCTAAAAACAAGCACAAAGTAACTTTTCAAAACTTGTCACATTAAAAACATCCTGAATATTAAGCTGTTCTTCAGATGCTACTAGCCATCCAAATCAATTAGAATATCCCACTTACAGAAAGTAGAAAAACATTGTATTGTATTATTCATATTGTATTATAATACAAAAACTTGGATTCAAAACATTTTTATAGTAACACAATAGAATCAATAAAGTCTAAAGAAACAGATTGTTCAGAAGTCATTTTTTAAATGAATAATTATTCTTAAACCCGACCAATGAAGGATCAACCTTCCCCTTACCCTAGCCCTGTTAGCTAGCTTTCCAAAGGCTGGTACTCTGGTATTGAATGATCACATTTCAAATAAAATCCAATTCCAGAAGGTCTCAGTTTGAATGTTGAGACAAGTATAGATGGTTGAAAACATTCTTTTACCAGCAACTTTGATGTGTGTTGCATCTCAAGATAAATTGTTTCATTAGGAATTCAATTTTCTGGAACTGGAATAGCATTTGAACACTACTTTTAGGAGTGTGGCTCTTTAATCCATACAGTGCAGGACATTAAACCCAAGATCAAAACAAGTCTGGCAAGCTGTACTTCAGTTGTCCTTGGGTGAAAAAGTTGTATTTGCTACTGAGATATTAACTGAAAACTATGTTTAAAATGAACCCGTCAGTATATCTGATTTGTAAGCACAAGCTTTTCTATCTAAAACTGTTTCGAAGAGTATTTATTCCCAGATTGGAGCGATCCCATTCTCCCAACTTATTCTCTCACACTCATACACATCCATTGGTAAGTTTAACCACCCTCACCCCTTTCATGGATCTCCCACCAACCAATAATATACGGGGAGATTTACAGTAGGCATTTAGCGTGTCTTTGTGATGTGGGAAGGAACTGCAAGAGTTGGGGAAGGCCACACAACTCAGGAAAAACAAATTCTGCAGTTAGCACAGAAGATCAGATGCAAGCCCTGGCCAGTTACACTATCTGCAGTGTCACCATGCCAATTTCAAAACATCCCATGGGATTTGCATCCCAAGATTCTCAGCTATGTTGAAAGCTACTTAATTGTTGCTGATTCTGGGCACCCTGTTTATAAATAAAGATGAAAACTAGCTTGTGCAGACTTGTGCTAATTTTTTTAGTCTGGTGACAAATTGTATAGCTGACCACTTCCTATTGGAGGAATGTATTCACGTGGTTTAGTGATGTATTAACAGTTTGTGCCTGGGAGAAAGTCACCTTCAGCACCTTAATCAGGTTGCGTACAAGGAGATTCAAACAACACAAATCATGAGATTGATAAAATGTAAGATGACAGCTGATTTCTAAAGTTTTAAATTTAAAGCAGTTCACTGGCTTAATCTATTTCTGCTTTAGATCAATATTAAAATCTATACTAAAACATGGGCTCAATATCAGAACCAATTAACCCAAATAAAAAGATTCATGTCTCAATTTTATGACTAAACAATTCAATTGCACAAATTCTTGGAAGAACTTCATCTAATTATGCAAAATTAGCAAAGACATTAGTACATAATGAAATAAGATTCCCCATCTTCCAAATTTGGTTTATGACTTCTGTCGGCAGATTATTAATCCAAACCCCTGAAAATTGCAACACTAAATTAATCACTCAGCTGTCTCCTCATAATGAGAGTAATCTCAGGCATTCTGAAACCAAAATGCCAGACAGATTCCTTTTTCTAAAGAGTAATAACAGATGAACTTTGGAAAAACTTCTCACCCATATCCAAGTTGTGCTTTTATTTATGCCTGTACATCTACCAGTTCAGGGGGCAAAGGAGACTTGGGATGTTTACTCTCAAAATGCTGTTTGAAGGTTTTAGGATCTGGCATCTGTGTCTGAAAAAACAGAAAATAGATAGTAAATAATATCTCAATGTCCAGCAAAACTGAAATACAACAAAATGCTACAGTTATACACATTCTCGATAAGGCCACATCTGAAATATTGTGTCATAGCTGTTTACCATACCTCATTGATCTTGGAAGAAGTGCAACACATTCAAGTGAAATTACAAACCGATTCAGACCAAATTATAATGCATTAAAATTATAGTTCAAAATTGATTAAAAGTTCAAAGTAAATTATCAAAGTACATACATATCACCATATAAACCATGAGATTTTTTTTGACGATACTCAACAAATCCTTCATAGAATAACAAACATAAAAGAATCAATAAAAGACTGCACCAATTGGGCATTCAGTGTGCAAAAGTCCCCCAATACTAAAAGAAATAATAATAGAGCAATAAATATCAAAAAGAGATTGAGTCCTTGAAAGTGGATCCATAGGTTGTGGGAACATTCCAATGATAGGCGAGTGAAGTTATCCCCTTTGATTCAAGAGCCCAATTTAAATTTAAAATATGGTAACTGATGTTGATAGGGAGAATAGCTCCATAGATCTCAGACTAGGAAACATTATAGCCGAACCCTTTCAGAAGTTAGGAACAAAAGATCCTGGTTAATTAGAATATATTGGGACCAGCATATTTTGGCCCAATTAGCTGCAGTTCCATGGAAATAGTTAAAAAGTTTAAAAAATAAACTACTGTTTAACTGAGTAACACATTATGTATTTGAATGAAATATAGAATAAATTAGAACACCATCAATATTATTATAGTACTATAAAACTGTATTAGTTCCTAATAGTTATTGACAGGAATAATGCAGTGTATTCTGCCATGTTTATTTGAATGACTGTAAACAAACAAAATCAGCACAGACACCTAGTGTAGACAATGGACTGCATTCATACATTGTTATTGATGACTGCAATCTCCAAATCTTTTTTCATTATAACATTCCAGATGATTGTTGATACCTTCAAATTCTTTGCAGTTCCTAACTTGTAGTAGTGAAATTGTTTCAATTATACTCCTGGTTGTTTCTGGCATCTCCAACCCTCAAAACCGCAGTGAGCAAAACAGATCTGATTGTCTTACTACTCATTTCTCATCAACCACTGAGAAAAATCACTTTTTTGAATACAAGCATGCATAACAGATGCTACTTAAGCAATGTAGGATCTAATGGCCACACAAGTGCAGGTGTCTGACATTAGCTACAAACTGTCCAACAACAGTCTCCTGGCCCAATTAACCAGAATCCACTACTTCTATTAAAAGATAGTTGGAGATTCTCATATCAAATGCTAATCTTAAATTGAAGAATAGTAAGCAAAGGTACAAATAGAAATTAGGTAAAATACAGCATATAGAGTTAGATCAGATCAGCCAATTTTATTGATCAAAGGTGGCACAAGGTGAGTAAATGGTAATGATGGAAGAACAATGCCTTTACAAGTTTGGACGGTGTGCAACTTGGCCAGCAACATGCAGTGAATTGGTCATCATTAGCATCAACTATTTCATCGTGGATGGTGGAAAGTTTCTAGGGCAGGGTTCCCAACTTGGGGTTCCATGGACACCTCGGTTAATGGTAGGGGTCCGAAGTTTAAAAACCTCTACTCTAGGGTGTGAAGAGAAGAGGCATTTGTCATAGCACAACCAGTCTCCAAGCTGATCTTAGAGCCACATTACTTGACTGGTGCAGTTGTGGTCTTTGGCAGGACAATCACATGGGAGACTAACAAGGGGTAACACCACTAAATAATAAGAGGCAAAGGCTAGACTCACTTGTTGTGCAATTTGTGAATATAACCACATTAATCAGGTTCATTTTTATTAAGCTTACGCTCTTGGAATTAGTCAGGCAACGTTATTTTAAAATCAAAACTCATCACAATTTCAACACGAGTACTGCAGTGATGTTCTTCTCAAAGACATTTTAAATCGTTTTGTGAACCTGCTCTTCCCCACCTTGCAGACTGGACACGTGTGCACAAGTGCTGCCTTTGCTGCCGCCTTTTGATCAGATCCCCCTTTCTTCTTTTCAGCTTGTCTCTTAGCATTCTTCTGCTGGGCTTGGATCTTCTGCTGTCCACGAGCCATGATGAAATTCAGGAAATCTACCAAAAAGTAAAGCTTCAGTTACTCTTCATACTAGTGCAACAACAGAGATACAACAGAAACTAGCAAAATACTTGTACTCCACTGTTTAAAACATTAAAATAGAAAAATCCCAAACTAGACAAAAATCACAAATATTCCATGCGAATCAAAGGCACATCTTCACAGACTGTTCCCAATAAACAAGGTCCAATAGAAAGAAAAAACAACAATAACTTTAGGAATGAAAAACATGTGCATCATAGATTACAAATTCAAAACTGATTAAGTTGTTAGTGCAAGCAGAATTTTAAAAAAATGAAATTCATACAACTCTTACTACACAGCATCTTCAGTCAATATACAGCGGTATGCAAAAGTTTGGGCACCCCTGGTCAAAATTTCTGTTACTGTGAATAGTTAACTGGTAGAAGATGAACTGATCCCCAAAAGTCATAAAGTTAAAGATGAAACATTCTTTTCAACATTTTAAGATTAATGTTTTTGTTTTGTACAATTTTAGAGTGGGGGGGGGAAGGGAAGGAGTGCAAAAGTTTGGGCACCCCGAGAGATTTGAGTCCTCATAACTTTTACCAAGGTCTCAGACCTTAGTTTGTTAGGGCTATGGCTTGTTCAGTCATTGTTAGGAAAGGCCAGGTAATGCAAATTTCAAAGCTTTATAAATACCCTGACTCCTCAAACCTTGTCCCAACAATCAACAGCCATGGGCTCCTCTAAGCAGCTGCCTAGCACTCTGAAAATTAAAATAAATGATGCCCACAAAGCAGGAAAAGGCTATAAGAAGATAGCAAAGCGTTTTCAGGTAGCCGTTACCTCAGTTCATAATGTAATTAAGAAATGGCAGTTAACAGGAACGGTGGAGGTCAAGTTGAGGTCTGGAAGACCAAGAAAACTTTCCAAGAGAACTGCTCGTAGGATTGGTAGAAAGGCAAATCAAAACCCCCGTTTGACTTCTAAAGACCTTCAGGAAGATTTAGCAGACTCTGGAGTGGTGGTGCACTGTTCTACTGTGCAGTGACACCTGCACAAATATGACCTTCATGGAAGAGCAATCAGAAGAAAACCTCTCCTGTGTCCTCACCACAAAATTCAGCGTCAAGTTTGCAAAGGAACATCTAAACAAGCCTGATGCATTTTGGAAACAAGTCCTGTGGACTGATGAAGTTAAAATAGAACTTTTTGGCCGCAAAGAGCAAAGGTATGTTTGGAGCAAAAAGGGTGCAGAATTTCATGAAGAACACCTCTCCAACTGTTAAGCAAGGGGGTGGATCAATCATGCTTTGGGCTTGTGTTGCAGCCAGTGGCACGGGGAACATTTCACTGGTAGAGGGAAGAATGAATTCAATTAAATACCAGCACATTCTGGAAGCAAACATCGCACCGTCTGTAAAAAAAAAACTGAAGATGAAAAGGGATGGCTTCTACAACAGGATAATGATTCTAAACACACCTCAACATCCACAATGGACTACCTTAAGCGCAAGCTGAAAGTTTTGCCATGGCCCTCATAGTTCCCCAACCTAAACATCATCGAAAATCTGTGGATAGACCTCAAAAGAGCACTGCATGCAAGATGGCCCAAGAATCTCACAGCACTAGAAGCCTTTTGCAAGGAAGAATGGGTGAAAATCCCCCAAAGAATTGAAACTCTTAGCTGGCTACAGAAAGCGTTTACAAGCTGTGATATTTGCCAAAGGGGGTGTTACTAAGTACTGCCATGCAGGGTGCCCAAACTTTTGCTTCGGGCCCTTTTCCTTTTTTGTTATTTTGAAACTGTAAAAGATAGAAATAAAACAGTAATCTTGTTTGAAGTATTAAAGAAATGTGTCATCTTTAACTTTATACCTTTTGGAAATCAGGTCATCTTTTACTCGCTTAGCTATTCACAGTAACAGAAATTTTGACCAGGGGTGCCCAAACTTTTGCATACCGCTATATGTCAAGCCTCTGTACAGAAGGGTTTTAAATAACACACATCAAAGTTGCTGGTGAACGCAGCAGGCCAGGCAGCATCTCTAGGAAGAGGTACAGTCGACGTTTCAGGCCGAGACCCTAAATAACATTTGACACTGAACCACAAGAAAATAATAAGTAACAAAAGAAAAACTTGATCACTGAGTTCAATTTTTAAAGGAGTATTTAACGAAGGTGAGATTCCAGAGTTAGAAACTGAAGATATTATTGTGCTGGAGAAATGAAATTCAGATATTACTAAAAACCAAAATTGGAGAATAGCAAAGCTAATGATTTTAGGACAGGAAAAAATTTGTAATAGGAAGAAAATTATTATAAAATCATAAACATTATCTTATAAAAGAGAATTGTTTTTGTACATTGAAGCAAAACTGAGTTTTGTAATTACCTCAAGCTTATGGAGATTATGCACACACAGCCCCACAGGTACTCAGCATAGCAGGCCCTTCGACCCATCTAGCCCATACAGAACCATTTCAACTGCCTCCATGCCTCTACCATCCATGTACCCATTCAGACTTAAATGTTGAGGTAACAAAAAGAGGCCTGGATAAATGTTTCAGCAAATGATCTGAATCAGGGTCACAATCTACTTCAGCAAATTGGAAAATAGGCATGCAGAAGATTCTTACTTATCATCACATGGTCAAATATATCATGGATGGAATAAAAGGTTTAATAAAAGTGGTATGGCAACATAGAGGCAGAGCAGTTAATGCTGCTGGTCCACAGCTTCAGCACCATGGATTTGATTTTGGCCACAAGTCCTGTCAGTGTGGGATTAATAATCTCCTTATGGCTACCAGGGTTTCTTCCAGCGGCTCCAGCTTCCTTCCACGGCCCTATTGATAGGTTACAAAACCACTGTACGTAGAAATCAAAGTACAATTTTATATATTACATATAAATTACTAAATTGGTTGAAAGGTTGAACTGCAATTCACATGATAAATGAACAATCATCTTATTTATTTATTGGGATACAACATGGAATAGGCCCTTCCTGCCCTTTGAGCTGCACCACCCAGCAATGCAATTTAACCCATGCCTAATCACAGGACGATTGATAGACCAATTAACCTACCAACCAGTTATTTGCCTTCAAATCAAAAGTCTCCTTGAAAATTACGCAACATCGCCACTGACCTCAAATTTTCGCTAGGGACTGCCCAAATTATGCTTTTACTTTCAGAAAGGATTGAGTACATCAAACCCCTGCTTCAATAGAAGCAATCTAGTCATCCCAACCAGCATACCTAGCCCCAACTATGAATGAATCTGCCTTTCCCACACAAACATCTCAGAACTATAATGGAAGCATGCCGATCAATCTTTAGGTAATGCCCAACAAATAAAGTTACGGCTGTAATACAGTTCTCAGTGGATCCACCTGCCACATGTTTTCCTACTCAGGTCAATAATTTATCCTTAAAGGTCTGAAAACGCTTGTATATAGGTATTTTTAACAAACATTTTCTAAGAGTCCAAATAAATATAGGTATCATGATTCTACCAAGATGTGGGAAAACAGGTCTAAGAAACATGCAGTACTAGAAGAATTTGATAAAACTAGCCAGCTTAAGCAGTTAAAAAAAGCAGAGCCAAGATAGAGTTGATTTTTATCCTGTTAAGTACTGTGACCTTAAACCACTATAAACAAGTCTATTCTGCTAAAAATACATACTGCGCTTTATTTTTATTATCAGCATTTTGTGAGTGCAGCTCTCAAAGTCCAACCTACGTCCGCATAATGAGGGGAGGGAACGAGAAAGGCCAGCCAACAGAACTCTGGTGAAGCTGTGTAGGCCAATCTCCTGTAGAGTGGATGCAATGGATTACAGAAACACCGAATTCCAACCATACCATCAACTTCGGACAGCGAAGACGGGATGTCATCAATGGCCTATGCTTCACTGGGATACCGGGGTCCAAGAAGAGAAGGCAACTTTGTGTGTGCCTCAGCATCATGCCAGAGTAAAGCACAAAATACCCTCATCGTATCAACTCCCCTCATACAAATAATCTTTCTAAATTAACAGAAAAAGCAGCAAGCTATAAACCTGTGGACAGTCTGAGGACTTAGGAAGTATTCTGTGGTATTGGTCAAGACAGAAGCCCGTAGATTCAATACAGGCCAGATACAGGCTCATAACTTAGGGTGACATTTTGGTGTAGCACAACTTGGTGTAGCACAACTTTGGCATCAGAAAGCCTGGAAGAACAGGAAAGGCCATTACAATAATAATGGATGATATTTGACCTATTAAATACTCCCTGCATTTTCTGTTTTTATTTTAGATTTCCACCATCTGTTTAGAAAACAAAGACAAAGTCCTATTTAACTTCGTTTTACACGCACTATAACTGCGCGGGGAATCTGAAAGAAGCGAGCTCCGTAAGGAAACGAAATAAACTAACAACATCTGCTCCAGACAAGAGGAATTCTGCTTATGCTGGAAATTCAAACAACACACATCAACTTTAACATCTGCTCCAGTGTGGCACGTTACTTTCCAAGAGGTGAACTAGCACCCTCTTAACTCAACCACAACAAAAGACAATACTCCCCTCAATTCCCGCCCTGCGGTACTAACATTCAAGAACCGGCAACTCTCCAGAGACTGCGAAGCGGCTGCTGAACAACGAGCGTGAAGAGCAACAAGCAACGCCAACGTGAAGCCGGATTACCGGTCGCCCAGGCCGAGGCGCGGTGTGTGGCCTGCAACAGGGCTACAGCCCACCCGGGGGCATAGTGCTCACCCCACCTCCGCGACTCGCAACAGAGCAACCCCGAGTTTCACGCCAAGAACTGACTAGCCAAGCGGCCGAGACTCACCGGCTGGCACCGACAGACACCACACAGCCCGCTAACGGCGCTCGCCCGTACTCGGTCAGCAGAGGCGGGGTCTGACGTCTCCGGAAGTGACGGCATCAAGCCCGAGGCCCGGGAGGTGAAAAAAAATGCGGGGACTCGCGCCGAGGATCACGTGGGCACCACAGAGCCGAGGATCACGTGGGCGTTAAAGGCTGCGGAAAAGATATAACCAAAATCTTGTCGTCTTATCCAATCTTATTCTCCTCTTCTAATAAAATTATACCGAGAGATTCCAAAGCAATAAACTGGTTTATCGTCACTTTTATTGCTGCTGTATCATTTTTAACCTTTGGGAATTACGCTCCAAGACGTTCAACGCATGTTTTCAATCAATGGTATTTTGTATAGAGCCCTGCCGCAGTACAATCAGTTGGAAAACATTTTAGAAAGCGTCTTTTAAGTCTGCATCCTTCTCGAACGCTTTGAAAAGAAAGTGACGAAATTGTTTCAAGGATAAGACTTCAGGTGCCACTGCAAGGAAGCTAGAACGGGAAATGTAGGTTGCGCACCATCGCAATATAAAAGCCGCACATGGATATTACATGTGCAAAACAAAATGTGCATTTAACATGTGACGTTACAGTATTGAAGGGCAAACAGGCGCCATTTATAAATAATACGGTAACAATTTGGGCTCGCTATTATTAGTTTTCTCTGGTTCGGACTGTCAACGACTGCGTGGTAAACAGTTTAAAGAGGCCATTCAATGCATTGGTTATATGTTTTTTTCCACTTTTCTCCCCCCCCCCCGAAAACATCTACCTCCCCACCCACGAGAGATACTGTTACCTCTCCGATTTAGTCTGCAGATAGACTGTAAGCTGATAAAAAAGAAATCTGTCACTACGGAGGAAATTGGGGGTGTGGGGGGGGGGTTAAAGGAGGGAGGGAAGAGGGGGGAGTGGAGTTTAGGGGAAGCAAGTTCATGTTCACAATCTGCAGACTTGCGTGAAAGCAAGTATTTCTTGTGTCACTTCTAATTGTCCTCCAAACATTCTGTCATGGTTTGCTCTATTATCGCCGTATCCTTCAAAAATCAGGCTCTCTTCCTGTCAAGCAATATTCCTTGAGGATAACGTTTGTCTGGGACACAGTACTTCATCCGAGATTAACCTTGGGAAGTGGTCCGAGTTAAACCTGACAGGATTAAGGGACACTTTCACATCCGGGGAGTTGGGAATGTGGTTAAAATAATGCAGTCAGGTCAAGTCAATTAAGTCCTGTTTATTGTCGCTTAACTATATACATGTATACTGTCAAACGAGACAATATTTCTCTGGACCAGGGAGTAAAGTACATAACACACAATAACGCAGGAAAGTAAGAATTAAATCCACAGTTGAATAATGCACAGATAAACAAAGTAAAGTGCATAAATTAAGTATTATGAGATACGGTACAAATTATTTAGTGACACATCAAACGTGATGTAGAAGGGAATCCAAAAGCCTGAGGGGAGAAACTGTTCCCCATCCCGGCCGTTCTTGTCTTTATCCATCGGAGTCTCCTGCCTGATGGTAGAAAGTCAAAGAGGATGTTGGATGGATGGGTGGGGAGTACTAATACTAAGGGCTCTCCTGATAAATGTCCCTGCTGGATGGTAGGGAGACCCCTATGATCCTCTTGGTCTTTCTCACAGAAGGAGAAAAAGAATTTAGAAAGTTAGAGTCCATATTGGAGGTTCTCAACCTGATATGGAAACTGGGTTTAGATGGATGAATAGTCCTGAATTATTGAGTGTGTGCCTTTAGATATCTGTACCTCCTTCCTGACAGTAGAAATGAGAACAAGGCATGACCTGTGTGATGGGTGTTCTTAATGATGGACTGCACATTTCTGAGGCATCACTCCTTGAAGATGTCCTGGATACTACGGAGGCTAGTGCCCATGATGGAGCTGACTGAGTTTACAACTCTCTGCAGCTTACTTTGATCCTGTGCAGTAGCTCCCTCACTCCCAGTTAGAATGCTCTCCTTGGTACATCTGTTGAAATTTCTGAGTCTTTGGTGACATACCAAATCTCCTCAAACTCCCAGTGAAGTATATCCACTGGAAGAACATAGCATGGTGTTAGTATTCTTATAGCAGCTGAACATCTCTCAGTGAGTACTAACCCCAGAGTATTATGAGTGACAGAACTTGTCATCAGAACCCATCCAGGCCCATTAGGCAATCCGCTTCGTACCTTAACCTTGTAAGATAGATTGACCCATCTCATGCCAAGGGTAATTTCCAAATTGTTAATAGTGAAGGATTCTACATTCATGATTGGAAAATATTTAAGTTTTATGTTGGCAAAATGGTCACATTGTCTGACACTACTGTCATTTCCCATTTGTTACAACATCAAATAAATTGAGTAAAACTGAATTTGAGCAGTTTACCCCTGTCTTGGGTGGCAGGGTGGAGATACGTCTCTACCAAAGGAGGTGTAAGGCGCTCCTTCCCTCTACTAGCCTGCAGGTCACCCTTGGGCAAGGTGTAGCATCAGATCAGGGTTACGTGAAGGCATGGGAGCAGGTGGTGGATGGTCGTATGAGCAGCTGGTGCAGATCACAAGTCCTGGTTATGCAACCACTGACGCCAGGCAGACAATCTCTGAAGAGTATTGATAATGGCTGGGGTCATTTGTCTTTTAAAGATGCTGCCCAGAAGAAGGCAATGGCAAAGCACCTCTGTAGAAAAATTTGCCAAGAACAATCATGGTCATGGGCCCATGATCGCCCACGTCATAGGATGCGGGACATAATGGAGGTGATGTTGACTCCTGTCTCGGGCAGATCAACCCTAAATGCAGACTTGGTTTTCTTTGCAATTCTGAGTTAATTATCCAAACCACAAAACAGTCATAAAACTACTTAAAATTCTCCATTATTCTTTCTGGAACTCTAGTTTTCAAAATGTATGATTAGTATTTTAATACAAACTTGTAAGTGTTATTGGGTTACACATGCTATAAAACAATATCATCTCTTCATTACAAGCTTTGTTTATATTACTGATTGAAAGAATATTTGATGTGCATGTATTAAAGAGGTCAGGGGAAGATCTAAAGGGGAAAGTCTTTGCAGTCTGGAGTAATATCTCACAGTGCTTGTGGTTGTTTGACATCAATCATCTCAACTCCTGTATGTTGCTGCAGAGGTTTCAGAATCAGGTTTAATATCACCTGCATATGCCATGAAATTTGTTGTTTTGCAGCAGTAGTACACTGCAATACATATTAGTATGTATTTACAATTAGAAGCATATATATAAAATTAAATTAAATCTAAGAATTAGTACAAAAAAGGAAAGGTACGTCGCATCCAGAGTTTCTCCGGTTAGCGGACGATTTCCCTCCACGCCTCTCTGACGTAGTGGGGAATCGCGTACGAAGCAAGTTACAGCAGTGGTTTGCCATTGCCTTCTGCTGGGTGAGTTTCACCAGCTCGTAACCCAGCGCGGATGGAAAGCGTGCAGGGGAGCCAGCTGGATTCGAACTTGGGACCTTTCATCCCGAAGTCCAACACTGATGTTACTACGCCACCAGCCAGGTCCAAAAAAAAGAACAAAAGAAGAGTGAGGTAATGTTCATGGGTTTGTGTCCATTCAGAAATCTGATGGCAGATTTTCATGAAGCTGTTCATGAATCATTGAGTGTGTGTGCCTTCAGGCTTCTGTACCTCCTTCCTGGTGGTAGCACTGAGAAGAGGGCATGTCTTGGGCGATGGGGGTCCTTAATGATGGACGCTTTCGTAGTCAGTGTGAAGCAATACCTAAAATAAATGCTAAATGTGCATAGGCTAACAAATAGCAAGTAATATTACCATCACCCAAATGCAAAGCAATGATTATCTCCCCCCTTTATATTCAATATTGCTGAGTCCCCACCATCAGCATCCTGGCATCACCATGAATCAGAAGGTTAATGGGGCGGGCTAGCATTCAGCTCGTTGCTCGGCGAGGTTTACTCACCTCGGCACTGACCTGAGGCCGTGGCCTGCAACTAACGGGTTCCTGGACCGGCTGCAGTGATGTACTGGCTTCGTGGCCCTGAATTCGCTTTCATGAACTTTAGTTCTGAGTGTCTATTTCTTATTGTTTGCGCAATTTGTTCGCACCTTGGATGTTTGAAGGCCTTTGTTAATGTGTTTTTACTGGCCTTATTAGTCTTTGTGGCTGCCCGTAGGAAGACGAATTTCAAGATTGTATATAGTATACATACCATACTTCGATAATAAATGTACTTTGAACGAATCATAAACTGAGTATTCTGCAGTGAGTTACACGTATGTGGATTTGTTTGATTTTTTTCCAGGATTTGTAAGGCATGAATCAAGAGCTTCATGGCTGTAGCCTGCACTATCAGGCTCCTGGACTGGCTACAGTGCTGAACTTGGCTGTGCGGCTGTGGCCTGCACTGTCAGGCTCCTGGACCTGATGTAGCACCGAACTCTCTTTGCAGCTGTGAACTCACTTTCAGGGACCCTGTAATTCATGCTCTGTGTATTATTTGTTTACTTGCTTTTATCTTCTGTACTGTTTCTTGTTTTTTTGCCATACATTGGGTGTTTGACGGTCTTTGTTGTGTGGGTTTTCTTAGTGGGTTCTATGGTGGTTTTTTTTTGTTTTGTGGCTGCCTGCAAGAAGACGAATCTCAAGGTTGCGTATGGTATACATACTTTGAAAGCGGCATGGCAGCGTAGTGGTTAGCACAACGCTGTACAGTACCAGCGACCCGGGTTCAATTCCCGCTGCTGACCATAAGGAGTTTGTACCTTCCCCCTGTGACCGTGTGGGTTTCCTCCAGGTGCTCCGGTTTCCTCCCACAGTCCAAAGACGTACCGGTTGGCAGGGTAATCAGTCATTGATAGGGTTAAATTGGGAGTTGCTAGGCAGCTCAGCTGGAAGGGCTGGAAGGGCCTATTCTGCACTTTACCTCAGTAAATAAATAAATAAAGTACTTTGGACTTTGAGGAGTGTGGCAGAAACTGTTTGGTTGGTTGAATGAATATGGTTCCAGCAACACTTGAGAGCATCCACAATTACACAATCCTGAATTTCATTCGTTCTCAACTCCAAACATTTACTCATTCCGCGCTAGAGCAACGTGACTACAGTGTTTGCCAGGTACAAACTGCACTCCGGTTACTCACAAGGGCTATTTCGGAAGTAGCTCCCAAACACTAAGAGGAATACCGGAATCAGGAGACTGCTGGCGCTGGGATTGGCAGCACAAACAAAGTATCAGAGGAAGTCAATGGGTTGAACTGTATCTAAGGAGGCAAAGCGATAGTTGTCATTTTGGGCTGGACTCTGTATCAGGAGTCAGGGTCACAACCAGAAAGGTCAACTATCCCTCTACCACCACAGATGCTGCTCAACCCACTGAGTTACTCCAGCTATGGGTTTCTTTGCCGCAACCTGCCGGTTCCCCTCCAAGTCACAGCCCATCCTGACTTGGAAGTGTATCATCTTTCCTTAAATGTATTATTTTCCCCACTCTGACTCCTCATCTTTCTTTTTTCTCCAGTCCCGATGAAGGGTCTCGGCCCGAAACATCGACAATACCCTTTTCCATAAGATGCTGCCAGGCCTGCTGAGCCTCCAGCATTTTGTGTGTGTTGCTCAACCACAAACCACAAACTGTTCCAGCTGCTACCATCTGGGAAATGGTACCGCAGCATAAAAGCCAGGTCCAACAGGCTCCAGAACAGCTTCTTCCACCAGGCCATCAGACTGATTAATTCATGCTGACACGACTATATTTCTATGTTATATTGACTATCCATTGTACATACTATTTATTATAAATTATGATAAATTGCACATTGCACATTTAGGCAGAGATGTAATGTAAAGATTTTTACTCATGCATATGAGGGATGTAAGTAATAAAGTCAATTCAATTCAATTCACTCTTTAGGGTTTCTTGTTAAGTTGATGTAAGAAATTTAGGTTGTATACTGTATACACTCTCTAAACCGTTTAAACACCCGATGACCCTAGGTTACATCTCTGTTGATGTGTCCCAGCATATCCTAGGATGTATCTCAGCCAGCATCGTTCTATAAATGTATTCAAAACTGTTTTAGAGGGAAGAATAGTGAGGGCTAGTAACTAGTAAACAGTGATGTGGCTTGTGCTAATATAGTAACAGAGAACCACAGACAAAGCCCAGATGTAGAAACATAGAATACAGTAGTGATGACGTCCAAGTTTAAGGAGTTTCATTAATTATGTTGAAACGTGCACCTGTTTTTTTAAAATAGAATATTGGATTTACTGTTAGACCTGAGGACAATCATATTACTTTGTAATCAGGACCTAGTTACTTACTTAATTAAGTCTCCCATGGCACTTCTGTCAGTCTTCCTATAGCCACCATTCTGCTATCAAAATGTAGTTTTACTGGTAATCTCATCAACCATGAATGTAAAAGCTGTACCAAATTCATGCTCAGGCTGATTAGCTTTGGCCATTCTCCTGGTGCACACCAGTTTTTTTATAAACATGAGCAAATCTGCTGAAGCTGGAAATCCAGAGCAACACACACACACAAAATTCTGGAGGAACTCAGCAGGCCACCTTGGGAAAAGGGTAAACTGTCGACATTTTGGGCTGAGTCCCTTCATCAGGACTGGAAAGGAGGAGGAGAAGAAGTCAGAGTAAGAGGGTGGGCGGGGGGGGGAAGTGGAGGAAGAAGTACAATTTGGTAGGTAAGAGAGGGAGAGGGTTGAAGCAAAGAGCCAAGAAGTCAATTGGTGAAAAAGATAAAGAGCTGGAGAAGGGGGAATCTGATAGGAGGGGTTAGAAGACCATGGAAGGAAGGGAAGGAGGTGGAGCCACAAAGGGGGCAGGTAATGAGATCGGGTTTTTAATAAATTGCCATTATTTTGAACACCAACTCTGTGTGATCTTTCAGTTTGTTCCTACAACATCGAATCCTTGTGTATGGCTTATAGTTGGACCTGAAATCAAGGCAACATCTGTAACAAAGTTGAACTTTCTGTTTTACATTTTTTTGACAGAACTAGGAACAAGAGAAAAGATAAAATGAGAAATTCTGCAGGTGCTGGAAATCCAAAGCTTGGGAAATCAGCAGCTCAGGCAGCATCTGTGGAAATGAATAAACAGTCGGCGCTTTGGGACGAGATTCTTCTTTAAGACGAGAAAGGAAGGGGGAAGATGCCAGAATAAAAGACTGGGGAGAGGGGAATGAGGACTAGCTAGAAGGTGATAGGTGAAGCCAGGTGGGTGGGAAAGGTAAGAGGCTGAAGAGGGAAGGAACCTGATAGGAAAGTGGACCATTTGACTTCCCAGATTTTTATTTCAACCCTCCTCTTCTCCTGATTTCACCTATCACCTACTACCTTGTACTTCTTCCTTTCCTCTCCCCACCTTCTTACTCTGACTGCAAATCTCCTTTTTCCAGTTCTGATGAAGGGTCTCAGCTCGAAACTTTGACTGTTTAAATCTTTTCCACAGTTGCTGCCTGGCCTGCTCAGTTCCTCCAGCATGTTGTGTGTGTTGCCTTGATTTCTAGCGTCTGCAGATTCTCTCTTGTTCACAATTGTAGTATTCCCATTTATCATGAAAACTATTCATACTTTGAAATATTATGTTTTGATCATTTTTTTGTGCGGGGAGGTGGGATTTGGGGCTTGATGTTTGTGCTTTCTTTTCTTTCTTGGTTTCATGGTTACCCGGAGAACTGAAGAACTTCAGAGTTGTACACTGTACTTTGACAGTAAGAACAGTAAATCTTTGAAACCTTTGAAAATCAGGTGAATTTGTCACCGTGTTGTTGCACCCTCCCAGCCAGTGGTGGTGCTGTACCTCCTCCGGTGGACGACAGGGAGCAATTGCAGCTTAGCAAGTTTACATAAATAATTTTTCATCCTAACTTCCAACATTGAAATTTGTGATCGAGAGGGTGGCAGCGAGTGGGATTTTTTAAAAATAAGATTTCATAACTGAAAATATTAAGAATACTGGTCCACGTAGAAATTTTTTTAAAATGAAATGCACAATCGAAAACCCTGGAGAATGCGTACACATTGCAGTCGGCGTAAATACATTAACAGTTCGAGTAATTTTAATCGACGACTGAGGCCTCGAAGCTGGGTGACGAGAGACCGCCGGCGCCCGGGCTGTGAGGTACTTTAAAATGAAGGTGACATCAATGAGCGCGCGGCTGCGGGCCGGGCAGAGGCCGCCGGGCGCGCGCCCGGGCCTCGCGAGGACGCGCGCGCGCGGGGGTGGCGGGGGGGGGGGGGTGGGGGGGAGGAGGAGGAGGAGGGGGAGGGAGGTGAGAGGTCAGAGGTGAGAGCTCCTCACGATCTGTCATGGCGAATGATGGAGCAGGCATTCTGGCTTTCGTGTGACTCGGAGCTCTGGCTGTAACGAGCGGATCGCCGAGCTCCAGGCGGCAGGACACCGGTGAGTCCCAACCCAAACTGCAGGATCCGGGCGGGGGAGGAGGAGGCTTCTTGACCGATAGCTCTTCCGATACGGGAGTTCTTTTTAATGACGGGAGCCACGTTATTTGCAGTGTTTTGGTCGCTAGTTTTCAGGATAACAATACTCTGTATTGAATCCAAAGGGATTCCCCTGCGCGGAGTTTACAAGCACTTTAAATGTAAGTAGATCTTTTGTGTAATGTTGGGATATTTTTCTCACTGTACACTATTGTGTACTGAACTGTAATAAAACAATCTTTCTACAGTAAGAACCTAGATCCTCTACTCGCTTGACGATTTATAGTGTGCCTGTCTTGTTTACAGTTTTTATCCTTTCAACATCTGGCTCTTTCAATTGTTTTTAAAAATTATTTTGCTTCACTGTTTTTATTCCTGAAATCGTGTTCGCCATCAACAAGATACAGGGCAGAATAAAAGTTAAATATCTCGATGTCTTGTGCGGAGTTGCGATTTTTCTGAATATTCCGCACAACGATGCTAAAGAATACCCGAAAGGTTACATGGTCTGTTGCATATTTTTAATTAACATTTGGCTCCGTTTCAAGAGATTACACGTTTGAAGCAAAATGGGTGATGGGACACGAAATGAATGAGGCTAGATTAAAATACGAAGTGTTGAAATCCATTGTGGTTGATGGAGTATCCTTCCCCCTTTCCTCATAAATGGAAAAAGCTGTAGCAGAGTTTCAGATCTTTGAGATACAATTCTTTAGATCTGCAGTGTGCAATATTTGAGTAGGTTGGTTCTATCACTCGTATAAAATCACTGTGTTGTTTCAGACCATTTTAAAAGCAATCATGAATACTCATTAAAGTTAGCTCTTGAGTACACAAAAAGCATCTTTAATTTAAATACTTGGATTTCTTTCATATTACTTAAGTTTAATAACTGCTTTCACAATTATTTCTATGATGTTACTAATCCATTTAAAGCCAGTTGCCATCTCAATTACAATAATTAAGTAATTATACAAATTCTGATTTGGAGACTCATCTAAGTACTTCAGTTAACTTTATATTACATAAAATAAGTTGATTTTAGTTTTTCTCCTTGAGTTTTGTAAGAATGTTCAAACCCTTCATTCATAAGTAGGTTGAAATTGGGTCTTATCGTTTTGCAATAAAACAGTACATTGAATTGGACTAGATATTGACTAAATCTAATCGCTTTTATACTCAAAATGAAGTTAGAATATTTAAACAATAAAACACAAAAAAGTCTCCTTCAGTATATTTGAAGGAATAAATATTTTAGTAGTTGTTCTCAAATAACTAGCGATGGGAGAGAATGATGGCTTTATGTTAAGTTAAATAATTACAGTATGGATTCTGGTTGGAAAGAGCAAAAGGGAAGTTAATATTAAGGTGTCAGAACTTTGTGTTTAATGTTGATAACCTACAGGAATGTGGAGAAAAGAGAACAAATGTGAGTGCTTTCATGGTCAGGCTACCAAATAATTAACTAATTTGAAATGAATGGCTAATAACTCCTTTTTGCCTACTGCACTGGGTCATTTCCAAATGAGGATTGTTAGATGATTGAAATCTTTCTCTATCTGCCTTGCAGCTTGACAAGTTAGGGAGGCACGTGGAGTGGTCTGGATCGGGTGACAGGGTTTGGATGTATTGCTCCGTGGAGTCACAGATGTCAAAAGCTAATGCATAAGAATAAACATAAATTAGACACGAGATTCTGCAGATGCTGGAAATCCAGAGTGAGAAATGCAAAATGCTGGAGGAACTCAGCAGGGCAGACAGCATCTATGCAAAGATGACATTTTGGGCTGAGACACTTCATCAGGACTCATGAAAGGTCCCAAACATAATTTGGACAATCCTTAAATTATATTTGACCAATGTGAATCTTAACTTCTGATTTTCAATACACTTGCTGTAATTTAAAACAGAATTCTGGACAAACAAATTGTGCTGGAGTTGGTTTCTAAGATGTTGTACCCTGTACACCTGAATAACACAGTTTAAAACACATGTGTAAGGGCATTGATTAATATTTTGTTGGAAGATAGTCAAAATTTAAAGTAAGTTTATTATCAGAGTACATATATGTCACTATATACAACCTTGAGATTCATTTTCATACTCAATAAATCCAATAACCATAAAAGAATCAATATTTCCATTTAATATCAGAGAATGTATACAATATACAACCTGAAATACTTGTTCGGGCATCCACAAAAACAGAAGAGTGCCCCAAAGAATGAGTGACAGTAAAAACATTAAAGCCCAAAGCCCCCTACTCCCCCCCTCCCATGCACAAGCTGCAGCAAAGCATCAACCCTCTCTCCCTACTTATTTCAGCTAAAAAAAGAAAGCATCAGCACCCACCAATCAAGCAATAGTAAAGTCGTCAAGAAAAACCATGATCTGCAGTACAACACAAACTAGTCATTCACCCAACAATTCAACATACCACAGACTCTCCCTAATAAAGGGACAGAGAAGTATCACACGTTGAGAGGGAAAACCGACAAAACAAAAAAAATAGTTATTGGATTTATTGCATATCCACAAGAAAATGAATTAGTCAAGTCTAATGAGTATGTGTATATATATATTGTCAAATTGCTAACATTTAGCTCATAAGATTACTGAAAAAGTTCTGGAATTAATTTCTTAAATACCTCCTCTACAACTGTCTCCTCAAAATATTCCTCTTTCAGATGACTTTTGGTCATCTATCTTAGTATTTCTTTAAGCGTTAGGATTTTTGTTTGATTAGTATTACATAAATGTTAATGGGATGTTTTACTCTGTTAAAAGTGCAATCTAAATGCCATTATGTAGAAGTTGCTATGTTTTATCAGCAAAATATCAGGTGTTTTTGATGAGTCAGAGGCAAACGAAGAAGTAGTAGATTTGGGCTGGAGCTTTTGCACACAGGGAGTTCCTAGTTTGTTCTTTTCTGTCAGAAATAGCATTGAATAATGATATGGAAATTGCTTTAAATAGATTTGCTGTGAAAATCAGAAAATATCTGTCAGTTGTTCTGTGTAGTTGCATGTAGTCAGTGAAATATATCTTCTGTTTAGATAGTGTTGTGTTAGAAAAGTTGGGTTCTATTCTTGGTAATAAGTTAGCATTTGGGGATATCAAAGTGGATTCTTCAGGACAAAAAATTGATTAAAACCCCTTTGGAAAGTTTTAGAGACAATTTAATTCATTAGTATCTTTCTCCTGATTAAAGTAATTCACAAACAAATAATATTGTGGATTCTGGTTAATTGGGCTATCAGTTAATCGGGGCAGCTGCTTATTTGGGACAACTCTTAAAGATCAAAATCTAATTGAGAAAATAGCTGGAAATTCCTTTATTTATTTGGAACATTATGTGGCTTAATTGGGGCAGGAGACTGTTGTTGAACAGTTTTTAACTAGCATCAGTTGGGTGCACTTGTATGGCTGTTAAACACAATACTGTGCTTTGACCAAACAGTTTTAAAATAGCATCAGTTGCATATGTTTGTGTTCAAAAAGCAGCAAATGTTGTCACTGGTAATTGGCAAGAGATAAGCAGCAAGACAATTCAGAACTGTTTTACTCACTGTGGTTTCAAGAATTCAGGCTTGGAGATGGCAGAAATAGCTGGGAGTGAAAATGAGTAATTTCACTACTTCATTATATATTAGAAACTATGAAGAATTTGAAGGTATTGATAGCTGTCTTGAATGTTACAATGAAAATGAAGATTTGAAGGATGTGGTTGTTGACAACATTGTATGAAGGCAGTCCATTAGCTTTAATAGGTGTCTATGCTGATTTTATTCATTTACAGTCAAAAGACAATGTGGATGAATTCCTCTGTCCATAAGTATGAGGAACTAATACAGTTTTATAGTACTGTAGTATTATCACTAGTGTTCTAGTTTGTTCTGTAATTTATTTAAATACACAATTTCTTACTCAGTTTGACTTTTTTTTCCCAATACCTTTTTAACTATTTTCCAGAAACTTCGGCTCATTGGGGCAGCTTCTTAATTGGGCCAAAATGTACTAGTCCTGAGGTGTCCCAATAAACTGGAATCCACTGTTCATGTAAAAGAATGTATGTATGGATGCACAGTACAGAATATACAGGTTAAGCATCAGAGCCACTTTATGAAGGAGAATCAAGAGTGGTGTGAATAAAGTAGTTACAAGGAAATTGGCCTATTTTTGTGTTCTAAGACACATCTTGTAGTTTTGCAGTGTGTTTAAGTTTGGAAAGTTGCAGACTGTGGTCTGGCAGTGCCAGCCTTCTTGTATCTGTTAGCATCACAATAATATAGTTTTGCTTTGGATTTGTTACTGATTTGGTCTATGCAAAGAAGTGCAGACCTCTGCTAATGTCATAACCACTGCAAGCATTGATTTTTCTGATTATTATTTCACTTTGTGTGTGAAAATTGCTGTCATTTTTTTCTCCCCCATTTTACATTCAAAGTAGTCACTATTGTCATTTATTTGTTGTGGGATACCTGTCTTGAAGTCTGGATAAATTTTTTTTTTTTTTTACAATTTCTGCAGTCTACATTTTTTAATATAAGAAATAGGAGCATTGAGCCTGCTTTCTCTGGGAAAAGAATTTTCTCCTGTAACTGGAGGCTGTGTTCCTACCAGTGGAAACAACTTTCCTGCTTCTGTCTCATCTATTCCTTTCATAATTTTATGTCTTTCTGTAAGAAACCCATTCATTCTGAATTACAGTGAGTAGGGGCCCAGACAGCTCAATCTCTCCTCATAGGCTTTGCCTCCTCATCTGTAGAATCAACCTGCTGAATTTCTGCACTGCCCCTGAAGCTTTTGTCTTTCCTCAAGTAAGGAGACTGGAACTCATGCAGTACTCGAGGTGTGGTGTCACCCGTACATTGCACAGTTGCAGCATGACCTCCCTGCTCTTAAATTCAGTCCCTATGTATCATTGTGGGTTATAAATACAAATATGGGCAATCATGCTTTTTATGTTTTGAACCTCCATAAAGTTTATCATACTGTAACATCTCAGAAAGTGAAATGCTATAATTTTGATGCTTTGAATAATACCCAGATTTAACTCATTAAAATGTCACCTATTGCATTCATTAGATGGCCTGCTATCATATCGTTCCTTTGGATATTCCCTGCTGCCTGATAAATGGATGTAATTCTGTGGTTAATTTTGGGTATCGAGATAATTCTGGGGTGAATGCTGAGCACTCACAATGAAGTTTGACCTACTTATCGTTTCTTTCCATTGGCTCTTCTCACTTTGCAAAATATAAATGATCATATACCGTTAGTGTTGCAGATGAAACCCACAACAGTGCCACAACAATTACTGTAAAGACATTTGACCAAGTAAGTGACAACTGATTTCTGAATGGATACTGAACCCATGAATACTAGCTTAACCCATGAATACTAGCTTATTACTTTTTAAAATTATTATTTCTGCACTTATTTAACTTAACTATTTAATATATATATATATTCTGTAATTCATGTTTCTTTTCTATTATGTATTGTACTGCTGCCACAAAGACCAACAAATTTCATGACATGCTACTGATATTAAGCCTTTTTCTGATTCTGTATAGCACCTACAAATGCAGAAGTAGCTTAAAATATTGGTACACTATTCCAGCTGGGCTTAAAATCTAGATTTGAACCTACAAAATTTCCAGCTGAACTATTAGGTAATTAATATGATGACTTTCGTATCATTGGATCAAAATTACACCGAATTCATATCTTGAAGTGTACGAAAATATACAAAAGGATCAAAAATGCAGCATGAGATATTACCTCTTCCTCTGGAAGTTACACCCAAATATTGATAACTAATTGACAAGCTTCTGGCTCATATTGTTAAGTGACAATTAGATGCTTCCTAACTATTATTCTTAAAGACCATTTAGGTCAAGAACCTGGAAGGGAAGTATTGAACTTCCTCCTTGAGAATGCTAACAGTGATGGTGGTGTCTGAAAAGAGGATCTGTCCAAGTTGCATGCCATCTTGGACGATGTCTCCCATCCACTACATAATGTACTGGTTGGGCACAGGAGTACATTCAGCCAGAGACTCATTCCATCGAGATGCAACACAGAGCGTCATAGGAAGTCATTTCTGCCTGTGGCTATCAAACTTTACAACTCCTCCCTTGGAGGGTCAGACACCCTGAGCCAATAGGCTGGTCCTGGACTTATTTCCATCTGGCATAATTTACATATTATTTAATTATTTATGGTTTTATATTGCTATATTTATACTCTATTCTTGATTGGTGCAACTGTAACAAAACCCAGTTTCCCTTGGGATCAATAAAGTATATCTATCTAACTCTTTTTAAAGTAATGATTTTTTTAAACTCTTGAAAAATCTTCAAAGTTCCTTCCCCCGTGCAGTTAATCTGATCACCATTCTAACATATTAACTTGGTCACTGTAAACACTTTAAAATACCTTCTATAATGCTGTTTATATTGTAAATGCATGTTGGTATTTATGCACATTTTATTCCATATCCATTCTATAACCAAAACCTATATTAAAAAAAATTCTTTCTAATTGAATTTTTTTTTTGTTGCATGTTGTGCCAACACACCACAGTGAATTCCCAATATATGTAAATGTATACGGCAAATAAAGTTGATCCTTGATCCCTGGAGTTGAAGCAGATTGAGTATATGCAGGTTATCCTGAATTGTGGAGGTTCAACGTTTCAGATCTGTGTTTGGTAGAATGTGAGTGGGAGAGTGATGGAGGTTTGGAAAGCAGGTAGAAAGAAGAAAGCCTTTCTCTTTAGTCATGATACTCCAATTATTTTGAATATAGTGTGAACTTGATGGATCAGTCCTTGCTTTATTATCAGAGTATTGTGAGCAGTTTTGGGTCCCTTATCTTAGAAAGGATGTGCTGAAACTGGAGAGGGTTCAGAGAAGGTTCATGAAAATGAGTTGGAGATTGAAAGGCTTGTCATATGAGGTTCATTTGGCTCTGAGCCTCTACTCGCTGCAATTCAGAAGAATGAGGGGTAATGTCATTGAAACTGATGGAATGTTGAAAGGATTCAGTGGAGGGGATGTGGACAGGATGTTTCCTGTGGTTGGGGAGACTAAGACCAGAGGACACAGCCTCAGAACAGAGATGAAGAGAAAGTTCTTTAGCCAAAGAGTGGTGAATCTGTGGGAATTTGTTGCCATAGGCAGCTGTGGGGTGCCAAGTCTTAAAGCAGAGGTTGATGGATTCTTGATTAGTTGGAGCATGAAGGGATATGGGGAGAAAGTAGGAGATTGGGACTGAGAAGAAAATGGATCAGCCATGATGAAATGGTGGAGCAGTTTTGATGGGCCAAGTGGCCGAATTCTGCTCCTATATCTTATGGTCTTTATTTAATAGACACATTCTTTGGACAGTAACGGGTTGCTATGGATATTGAAAATCTGAAATAAAAACAGAAAATACTGGGAAAATACCAGAAGGTAAGGTGGGATCTGTGAAGACAGATAATGTTAACATTTCAAATCAATGGCTTTTCATCAGAAATGCTGCAAAGTGTGCTTGCCTATCCTTTTAATCCATTAGAAAGCATGGAAAGTAGAGGCAGGGGTAGAGCATTCATTATTTAATACAATTGTGGCTAATTCTCTGTCTCAATACCATACTGCTCACTTTCTAAACTCTTGCCTTTTGTATTTGAAAACGTATGTTAAATGTATTCAAGCAAATAATTTGACAGGACTAACTGAAAGAAGAGATAGTAAGACTTCTTTCAGTTAGTCCTGACGAAGGGTCTCGGCCCGAAACGTCGACTGTACCTCTTCCTATAGATGCTGCCTGGCCTGTTGTGTTCACCAGCAATTTTTAATGTGTGTTGCTTGAAATTCTAGCATCTGCAGATTTCCTTGTGTTTGTGTTAAATGTATTCAGTGTCTAGGCTTCTGTGGCCCTATATGGTAGAAGATCTCTTCACCTCAGTACTCAATGACTTATCATTTTTCCTGTTCTGGACTCCTCTGTCAGGGAAAATCTCCTTCTGTATCCGTCCGGACGAGTCCTGTCAGAATTTTGTATGTTTCACGTAATTAGTACAGCACAAAGGAGGCTATTTGGCCCTGCAGGAGCATGTACTTGTTCTCTATCTGCATTGTATTCTGTGATGCACGTTTATTGTGGTAACTAATCACATTAGTGGGGGTGTGGTTAAAGCAAAAGGAGTAAGTTACGTATTCTTGCTTATTTGTAGCTTGGGACTGGCGGAGCTCATATCTTCGCTGTCCACTTAATATTGCTGAATAATGTTGAGTTTACATTTAGATTTGCTTAACTTCATTGTTTTAAGATTGTATGTTTGTTAATTACTAATAAAGGATCAAAATAAAGTATTTGCACTGTTTGGGACAATCATTTCATTGGAGCTGAAAGTGCATAATGCAAGTTTAACAACCCTTTGGTGGTCGCAGGCTCGCAGCAATTGTTTTGTTTTCATTTTGGATTAGTTTTACCGCTATAGGCCCATTGTGTCCATACAGGTTCTCTACAGAGCATCTTAGTAGTTCCCAGCAACTTCATCTTAGCTCTGCACTTTATTCACTTCTCTTTTGAAATAATAGTCTGTCTTTGTGTTAGATCTGTAATCTCTTATATTTATTTATTTTCATCAGGAGTTCGCGACCTTTTTTATGCCATGGAGCCTTACCATTAGCCAATCTACATTATACTATTTACTGACCTACATGGGTCTTTACACCATGTATTGGTCCACTCACATAACTTTACTAAATTTCTTTGAAGTCTCTTTTATCCTCCTCACAATTTCCAATTCATTTAAGTTTTATATCATTGTCTTGGAAAATGAAGTACTTGATTTCTTCGTCCAGATTATTGATATCTATTGTGATCAGCTGGGGCTCACCAAATTCTGATTACTTGTAGTACCCTCGAGTCACTGAGAAAGCCTCACTTATAACTTCTGTTTCCTGTCATTTATCCCTAGTTCCATGTGTTTTAAATTGCATGCTAATTTCTTGGGTGATATTTTATCAAAATCCCAATGCAAAATTGTGGGATTGAAAGGCTTGTCATGAGAGGAGCATTTGATGGTTCTGGGCTTTTGCTCACGAGAGTTCAGAAGAATGAGGGGTGATCTCATTGAAACCTATTGAATGTTGAAAGGCCTCGACAGAGTGGATGTGGAAGAGATGTTTCCTCTGATGGGGGAGTCTAAGACCAGAGGACACAGCCTCAGAATAGCGGGATGTCCTTTCAGAACGGAGATGAGGAGGAATTTCTTTAGCCAGACAGTGTTGAATCTGTGGAATTTGTTGCCACAGGCAGCTGTGGAGGCCAGGTCATTGGGTATATTTAAGGCAGAGGTTGATAGATTCTTGATTAGTTAGGGCATGAAGCGATACGAGGAGAAGGCAGGAGAATGAGGCTGAGTGGGAAAATGGATCAGCCATGATGAAATGGCGGAGCAGACACGAATCAGAATCAAAATCACATCATCATTTGTTAACTTAGCAGCAGCAGTTTTAAAAAAACCTAATGAATAAGTAAATCAATTGTGTACTGAATAGATTTTAAAAATGTGCAAAAACAAATACTGTATATTTAAAAAAAAAAGTGAGGTAGTGTTCAAAGCTTCAATGTCTAATTTAGGAATGGGATGGCAGAGGGGAAGAAGCTGTTCCTGAATCGCTGAGTGTGTGCCTTCAGGCTTCTGTACCTCCTACCTGATGGTAACAGTGAGAAAAGGGCATGTCCTGGGTGCTGGGGGTCCTTAATAATGGTTGCTGTCTTTCTGTGACATTGCTCCCTAAAGATGTCCTGGGTACGTTGTAGGCTAGTGCCCAAGATGGAGCTGACTAGATTTACAACCTTCTGCAGCTTCTTTCGGTCCTGTGCAGTAGCCCCTCCATACCAGACAGTGATGTAGCCCATCAGAATGCTCTCCACAGTACAACTATAGAAGTTTTTGAGTGTATTTGTTGACAGGCCAAATCTCTTCGAACTCCTAATAAAGTATAGCCGCTGTCTTGCCGCCTTTATGACTACATCAATATGTTGGGACCAGGTTAGACTCTCAGAGATCTTGACACCCAGGAACTTGAAGCTGCTCACTCTCTCCACTCCTGATCCCTCTATGAGGATTGGTTTGTGTTCCTTTGTCTTACCCTTCCTGAAGTCCACAATCAGCTCTTTCATCTTACTGACCTAAGCCAATTGAGCCAAATGGCCTAATTCTGCTCCTATATCTTATGGTCTTACAATTTTCACTGGCTCTTCCTTATCCAGCCTATCAGTTATATTCTTGAACTACTGTATGTTTATCCCATATATTTTCCCTTTCCTGAATCTCATGTTGATTTAGTCTTCTCTTTTTCATTTGAAAAAAATGTCCTGCTATCACATCTTTATGCTTTATCCTAGTATTTTTCCTTCTACCAATGTGGGCTAGCCAGTCTGTGTATTCCTGTTGTTTTTTCCCCTTTCTTTTTAAACAATGGAGTTACATTTGCCATTTCCAAACTTCAGGAACCATACCACAATTAAAGAATTGTGGTTAAGCTAAATTGATCTAAGTTGAGCCAAAGATTTGCATCTTACACTGTCAATGTGTAATATATTTCCTTCTGCCCACACACCTAAATTTAATGGCTTGGTGTTTTATTTTGTGATGTGAAGAATCTGGAGATTGACTCTTGAGTGGTGGAGATGAGTCTCTACCAAAGGAGGTGTAAAGCACGCATTCCCTGTGCTAACCTACAGGTCACCCTTGGGCAAGATGTTCTACCTGTTTAGCCCCTGATCAGGGTAACATGAAGCCATGGTGAGCAGTTGGTGCACATCACAAGTCCTGGTTAGGCAACCACTGATGCCAGGCAGACAATCTCTGAAAGAGTGTTGATAATGGCTGGGGCCACCTGTCTTGTGAAAGTACTGGCCAGAAGAAGACAATGGCAAGCCACTTCTGTAGGAAAAATTTGCCAAGAATAGTCATGGTCTTGGAAAGACAACAGTCACCCACATCATACGACACGGCACATAACGAGCGAACGTGGAATTGACTGAAATTAAGATAATGATAATGACAGCATCAGCAGTAAGGACAATGAGAGTTTGAGAGCAAGACCAGTTAATACAAAAACAATGGATCATGTATTATAAAATTCATTTTTTATTAATTAACGCAAACATTTAAAATATAAGTATCAGCATAAAACAATACATTTCAGAGTGACAGTGTATTTATTGAGAGTATCCTTGGGACAAGAATCAATATACCGACAGTGCAGTGTAGGGAAGTGTATGGTCATGCACTGTCGAAGAAGGGATAAAGGTGTAGACTATTTTCTGAACGAGAGCAAATTCAGAAATCAGAGTTGCAAAGGCACTTGAAGTGGGGGGGGATCTTATTGAAACCTAGAGTGAACATGAGAGGCTGTTTCCAATAGTGGGAGAGCGTAGGACCAGAGGGCACAATCTCACAATAGAAGAGTGTCCCTTGAGAACAGAAACGAGTAGGAGATTTTTTTTCATCCAGAGGATGGTGAATCTGTGGAATTCCTTGGCACAGACGGCTGTGTTTGTTGGCCAAGTCATTGGGTATATTTAAAGAGGAGGTCAAATGTTACAGGCGGAAGGCAGGAGAATGGGGTTGTGAGGCCTTGATAAAATGGTGGAGCAAAATTGAAGGGCCAAATGGCTTCATTCAGCTCTTATATCTCATGGTCATAAGTTAGCCAAGGGTGCAGTTAAACATGTGAATAACAGCAATGTTTTGAATTGGCATTATGAGGTAGCACCTGACCACAAAGCCAAACTTGATCTTCTAATTTATAGTTCAAGCAATCATTGTGGATTTTATACAAGGAATCCTTGCTGTATAAACCACAAATTATTAAACACTAAACAAAGATGATCCATTCATTTTTAATATTATACCTGTTAGCTTTCAAATTTACATTAGATTGAAAATAGAGCCTTTAATTTCCTCGGAATGAGCATGGGTGAATTTTAAATTCCCATTGTAGAAAAGCAGGACAACAGATGCCTTTGAATCAATAAGATCAGCAGCTCACTAACATAAAGGTTTATTTTAACAATCAGAAGAACTAAGCCTTTTGATTACTATCATTGACTAAGTAACTTTCTATGGACTAGTGCAGTTATTTAGCTGGTGTGGACCAAAGGAATTAGTTCAGAGGCAGAAATGTTCCTACGTCAATGAAGCGGGAAGATCTAGGTTAATCCCACAATGTCCTGTGTGAAAATTTCATCAGAAGCAAAATGTTACCCTACAGCATAGAAAAATAGTACATCTTTCCGAAAAGGAATTTGTTTGGTGATTGAGATGATGTTGAGGAGCAGTAGGAGCAGCTTTGCTCCAATGAAAGCGGTAAATAAAATCAGTACCTGCCACACCAAAAACGAAAGTTTGATTTGAGCTTGGATTTCTTTAATGTAGTAAAATGCCCAAAGGTGTATAGGAGGGATTTTAGCTTTCTTAAAAGAAAGGAGTTAAAAGTTTAACTTGAATGTAAACTGCCTGGTTCATCATACAGTGGCTATCCATACTGTTGAAAGAACAAGTTTGTGAACCCTTTGCAATTGCCTGGCTTTCTGCATTAATTACTCATAAAATGTGAACACTGCCTGGCCTGCCGAGTTCCTCCAGCTCTTTGTGTTTATTACAAGTTAGAAACTGTTCGGCAACAATCTCCTGCCCCAATTAAGCAATATAGGGTCCCAAATAAACTAAGAGAATCCTAGCTATTTTATTGATCAGTTTTTGTTCTTTAAGAGTTGTCCCAAATGAGTGGGTACACCATTTAACTGATGGACCAAACTAACTGGAATCCACTGCATTATCATATAAAATTCAGTCCAAGCCCTACTTTGTATTGTTAACCTGGCAATAAATATCAGTGCTCCAGTATTTCATGAATTTTTTAAAAACTGCATTTTTCTTACATGCATTGGTACAACTGAATTTAAAACTAAAAACTGGTACTAAAGAAAAGGTACATATTGGTCGTGTGATCTGGATACTGATGAAAGACTATTTCATTAAACTGAAAATGTGTGCAGTTGGTATCTTACTTTATTCCTCACAACTGCAATATTAGTTATATCAGATTAAAGGTAAAATATAAAAAGTATTCAGTGAATGTTTATATTTACATCAATGAGTTGTTTAGAGCACTAGTACCCCTGTAATATCACAAGAAAATAGGAAGAACACGAAAACTACTAGGTAGTTGGTATAACATTTTACTGAATATATTTTTCTGCAGAATTTTAATTAAATAAATTCTGCATTGGGACACTATTAATAAGTTGTGCATATGTTACATTCTTGGTAAACTACCAGGGATGTTCAAGTAAACACGAGGAATTCTGCAGGTGCTGGAATTTCAAGCAACACACATCAAAGTTGCTGGTGAACGCAGCAGGCCAGGCAGCATCTCTAGGAGGTACAGTCGATGTTTCGGGCCGAGACCCTTCGTCAGGACTAACTGAAAGAAGAGCTAGTAAGAGATTTGAAAGTGGGAGGGGAGGGGGAGATCCAAAATGATAGGAGAAGACAGGAGGGGGAGGGATGGAGCCAAGAGCTGGACAGTTGATTGGCAAAAGGGATATGAGAGGATCATGGGACAGGAGGTCCAGGGAGAAAGAAAAGGGGGAGGGGGGAAACCCAGAGGATGGGCAAGGGGTATAGTGAGAGGGACAGAGGGAGAAAAAGGAGAGAGAGAGAAAGAATGTGTGTATATAAATAAATAACGGATGGGGTACGAGGGGGAGGTGGGGCATTAGCAGAAGTTAGAGAAGTCAATGTTCATGCCATCAGGTTGGAGGCTACCCAGACGGAATATAAGGTGTTGTTCCTCCATGTTCAAGGTTAATTTATTATCAAAGTACATATTACTTATCTACTGTCTTTCTCGCTGCTGGTGCTTAAGGCAGCAATGAAGGCCCTCCGTGTTCATTGCTGCTTCCATAACAATTTTCTTTTGACCAGTCAGGGTTGTGAGTCCTGAGCTGAACCCCCAAACCTGGAGGACAGGTAGACGCTCTCAGTCTGGCCTCTGCCTTTTGATCTGCTTGGCATGGGTGACCCTACGAAGAATCAAAGCACAAGGCCCTGACTCTAGCCAGCATGGCTCTTCAGGTCATTGAGGCACGCAAGCCTCCAAACCCTATGACGAGGTTAAGGTCCTCTTAGAGAAAAGTGCATATATGTCACCATATACATCCGTGAGATTTGTTTTCTTGCAGGCATACTCAGTAAATCCAAGAAACGTAATAGAATCGATGAAAGACTGCACCCAGCAAGATGGACAAACAACCAATGTAGAAAAGACACCAAACTGTGCAAATAGAAAAGAAAAAAAAAGAAATAATAATATAAACAAATAAATAAATAAATAAGCAATAAAAATCAGGAACATGAGATGAAGAGTCCTTGAAAGTGAGTCCATAGGTTATGGGAACAGTTCAGTGATGGAGCAAGTGAAGTTGAGTGAAATTATTTAAGTTCAAGTTTAATTGTCATTCAACCATACATGAACACAGCCAAACAAAACAGCAGTATTGTTATCCCCACTGGTTTCAGAGCCTGATGGTTGAGGGGTAATATCTGCTCCTGAAGCTGGTGGTGTGAGTCCTGAGGCTCCTGTACCTCCTTCCTGATGGCAGCAGCAAGAAGAGAGCACGACCCAGATGGTGGAGGTCCTTTACCCATGAAGGACCGAGCCGTATTTGCTACTTTTTGTGGGATTTTTCTACAAATCCTTTCAGAGTCCTTTTTATTCCATTACTTTTAATTAATATTTTGTATTTATGAAAATATTGCATGGTATTCTGCGGCTGCCTGAGCCTGTGATATGCAATGCATGTAGCACTTAATGGCCTATAAAATTAATTTTCAGTTTTGTTCCTTGACCACAAGGACAGTGGACTTAGTGGAATAGGGAAGATACAAGCCACTCTCTGCAGCCACAAAAGTGTGCTTCAGAGGGTGTATTGCCTCTCAGAACTAGGAATAAGGACATATCCATGAGACCGGAAAGCATTAGAATCCAGTGTCATGGTCCAATAATATAATTAGAATTAAGAAACGGGTTTAGCTGAGAGAGTTTAAGGAGCCAGGGTGTAAGTTAGCAAGCTGGAGAACAATGGTGGTAATGCCTGTATTTTGACCAGAAATGTTTGTAAATTGCAAGGGTGTCACACAGATAGGAGAGTTGTACTTGTGGCTCAAAGTGTAGTATGGAGGTAAGGTGTTTTGATTCAAGGGACTCTGGAACCAGTACTGGGGAAAGGAGCTGTTCTTTTGGACAGGCTCACTTGAATTTTGAAAGGCACATACGTTTGAATGCTGTTCCTAGACTTTAGTTCAGCATTCAACACAATCATTCCTCAGCACCTGATTGGAAAGCTGAAACTGCTGGGCTGGAACACCTCCCTCTGCAACTGGATCCTAGACTTCCTGACTGGGAGACCTCAGTCACTCCGGATTGGAAGCAGCTCTATAAGACCATCACACTGAGTACAGGCCCCCCCGCCCCGGGCTGTGTGCTCAGTCCACTGCTGTTCACTCTGCGGACCCACTGTGCTGCAACACACAGCTCAAACCACATCATCAAGTTCGCTGATGACACGATCATGGTGGGTCTCATCAGCATACAGAGAGGAGGTGCAGTGGCTAACAGACTGGTGCAGAGCCAACAACCTGTCTCTGAATGTGAACAAAACAAAAGAAATGGTTGTTGACTTCAGGAGAGCACGGAGCGACCACTCGCCGCTGAACATCGACGGCTCCTCTGTTGAGATCATGAAGAGCACCAAATTTCTTGGTGTTCACCTGGCAGAGAATCTCACCTGGTCCCTCAGCACCAGCTCCATAGCCAAGAAAGCCCAGCAGCGTCTCTACTTTCTGCCAAGGCTGAGAAAAGTCCGTCTCCCACCCCCAACCTCACCACGTTCTACAGAGGTTGTATCGAGAGCATCCTGAGCAGCTGCATCACTGCCTGGTTCAGGAATTGCACCGTCTCAGATCGCAAGACTCTGCAGCAGATAGTGAGGTCAGCTGAGAAGATCATCGGGGTCTCTCTTCCCGCTATTGCAGACATTTACACCACACGCTGCACCTGCAAAAGCTAACAGTATTGTGAAGGACCCCACGCACCCCTCATACAAACTCTTCTCCCTCCTGCCATCTGACAAAAGGTACCGAAGCATTCGGGCTCTCATGACCAGACCGTGCAACAGTTTCTTCCCTCAAGCCATCAGACTCCTCAATACTCAGAGTCTAGACTGACATCTACATCATTTATTATTATATTGTAAATAGTCATCCACTGTGTCTATTGTCTTGTTTATTAACTATTGTACTGCCCTGCACTGCTTTGTGCACTTTATCTAGTCCTGTGTAGGTCTGTAGTCTAGTGTTGCCTTGTGCTGTCTCACATAGTCTAGTGTAGTTTTGTGTTGTTTCATGTAGCACCATGGTCCTGGAGGAATGTTGTTTCATTTTTACTGTGTACTGTACCAGCAGCTTATGGTCGAAATGACAATAAACTTGACTTGAATTGTACTGGATAGCCTAGTAATTAAACGATCTTGTCCTGAAGTTTCTGGATGATGAGACCAAATATTCAATAATTTTTAATTAAGTTTTGTATAACCCTATTCTGTTATATTTTTATGGCTATTATTGACAACGGGAACTTCTGCAGAGGAGTTAGCAGTTCAGTAATCGAACATGTGACGGAAGTTTGTTTTGTACCATACTTTCTCCAAAACAAAACTTCTTTCAGGGCAATTTTTAAAAATGCATTAAAGAAGAAATCTCGCACAAATTGGGTGAGAAACCTATCACCAAACACTAAAATAAAACACTTGTTGAACATGCAGTTAATCCATTGCAGAGTAATATTGTCTCAGCATCTGTTAGGAACTTTATTTCTTTAAAATGCACTGTGATTTTTTTTCTCTGCACATTGGGTATATGACTGTTTTTTTATGGGTTCCTCTCTACATTGGGTATTTGGACTTTTTTATATGGGTTCTTTTAGGTTTCTTTGTTTTGTGGCTGCCTGTTAGCAGACAATGTCAAGGTTGTATAGTGAATACATACTTTGATAATAAATGTACTTTGAACTTTGCATTTTCATTCTTCCGGCATGCTTTTTGCAGTGCAAAACTCCTGCCAAATTATTGTCAAAAGGAGTGCAATATGTGAAGTTCTTCTGCAGTGAGAGTTTTAATATTACTGATTTGAAAAACGGCAGCTCCTCTTTACTCACAGAACACTCAACAATGTCGTGCAGCTAAACGGGGAAAACCAATGATGTTGTTACATGAACATCACAATGGTAGCATTGCAGTCAGCACGACAGTGTTACGGCTCGGGGCATTGCAGCGTTCGTACTTCAATTCCAGTGCCATTTGTGAAGAGTTTGTGTGTTATTCTGGTGAACCATGTCAGTCAATCGGTCATTGTGAATGTCCTGTGATTAGGCTAGAGTTAAGTAGGCGGGTTACTGGGCCGCACAGCTTGCTGGGCCACAACGGTCCACATTGTATCTCTAAATAAATAAGAAGGGGGCACCATGGCAGTGTAGCAGTTAGAACATAGAACAGTACAGCACAGTACAGGCCCTTCGGCCCACAATGTTATGCCGACCCGTAAACCCTGCCTCCCATATAACGCCCCCACCTTAAATTCCTCCATATACCTGTCTAGTAGTCTCTTAAATTTCACTAGTGTACCTGCCTCCATCACTGACTCAGGCAGTGTATTCCACGCACCAACTGAGTAAAAAACCTTCCTCTAATATCCCCCTTGAACTTCCCACCCCTTACCTTAAAGCTATGTCCTCTTGTATTGAGCAGTGGTGCCCTGGGGAAGAGGCACTGGCTATCCACTCTATCTATTCCTCTTAATTTCTTGTATACCTCTATCATGTCTCCTCTCATCCTCCTTCTCTCCAGAGAGTAAAGCCCTAGCTCTCTTAATCTCTGATCATAATGCATACTCTCTAAACCAGGCAGCATCCTGGTAAATCTCCTCTGTACCCTTTCCAGTGCTTCCACATCCTTCCTATAGTGAGGCGACCAGAACTGGACACAGTACTCCAAGTGTGGCCGAACCAGAGTTTTATAGAACTACATCATTACCCCGCGACTCTTAAACTCTATCCCTCGACTTATGAAAGCTAACACTCCATAAGCTTTCTTAACTACCCTATCCACCTGTGAGGCAACTTTCAGGGATCTGTGGACATGTACCCCCAGATCCCTCTGCTCCTCCACACTACCAAGTATCCGGCCATTTACTTTGTGCGATGCTATTGCAGTTCGGGCAGTCAGAGTTCTGAATTCAATTCTGGCATCCTCCATAAGATAGATAGATAGATATACTTTATTAATCCCGAGGGAAATTTGGGTTCATTACAGCCGCACCAACCAAGAATAGAGCCTAAATATAGCAATACAAAAAACCCCAACAATCAAACAACAAAATGCAAACTATGCCAGATGGAAAATAAGTCCAGGACCAGTCTATTGGCTCAGGGTGTCTGACCCTCCACGGGAGGAGCTGCCCGTTCGATGGCCACAGGCAGGAACGACCTCCCGTGCCGCCAAGTGTTGTATCACGGTGGAATGTGGCTGAAGTCCAACAGTAAAAAGTTCAATATCCAGTCTGCAAACATGTTCCTCGATCGTAATATGCCCCAGATTGCACCATCTGTTGTTAACCAGATCAGTAAGCACCCCATTCCTTTATGCTTACCGCTCTCGGTACACTTCCGGTCAGCCGGAACGGTATTACCCACCGAACTCCTCTTCTCCAAAGGTCTCCGTTGTCTCGACCTGGTCCTCTTTCCTCGACTTTGTGATCCCCCTCTGCATCCTCTGTGTGTTTTCCTCCGGATTTCAGCAGGGGTGTCCGCCGCTCTGCTTGCTAAACCGGTTGGTATTAGCTGGTCCGTGGAATACACAATGCGACCTTGCTTCTGTCCCGCATGTCGAGATGTAAAGAGGATGTGGGTTTCCTCTGGGTGCTTTGGTTTCTTCCCAGGGTCCAAAGATGTACTGGTTTTTAGGTTAAATGGTCATTGTAATGGGTAATCGTTAAGCAATTTTGAATAAAGAGGTGAGTTGCTGGGCAGCCGGGCTTGTTGGGCTGAAGGGGCTTGTTCCACACTGTATCTCCAGATAAATAAAATAAAATAGTATGTCTCATCTGCTGTTGTTACTCTTTGTGCAACTTTAAGAAGCAGTGTTAAAATAATGATCATTGGGGTCTCTCTCGCACCCATCAGATATATTTATGCAGGGCCCTTAGCATCCTATCCGTCCAACAATCTCTTTGACCCCCCTCCTCGTTATCAGGCAGGAAGTACCGAAGCATTAGGACACAAACTGTTAAGATGGGAAACAGCTTCTTCCCCCAGACTGTGCGACTACTCCACCCAGGTCTCATCACGTTTGAAGTGCCACTAGTGTTACACTGTCTACTTCCTAATTAGTATTGTACAGGCACTTCATGTGTTAGGTGTCTGCGCTAAATATACTGTGTTGTGCACCTTGCTCTGGAGAAACGTCGTCTCGTTTGGTGTTATAAATGTGTACGGGTGAATGACAATAAACTTGAACTTGTTTTAGGCCAAAAAAAGTGGCGTGGAGCATCTTTTCTGCTTTTGTGTATGTTTAGGATAATTCACATTAGACATTAAAATACCTTTGCCAAGTTGAAACAGAAGGTTTTAGACAAACGTTTAGAGTTACTTTCCTTCAGTCGTTCGATCCCTGTGAATTTTCTGTTGTAATTTTGCAGCATTCTGTTGGGTATAATAGATTTGGATGACAAAACATTATTGAATCCCACAGATTTGGATTACTTTTTCCATTGTAATTCTGTGGTTGTTAGATTGGATTGTAATGAGGTCGAGGACTCGAATTCTGGTGCTGCAGCATACATTGGCCACATCCTCAAATGGAAAGCTAGTCCACAATATCTTCTCAGTTTCATTATATCAATGTCAGCTGTTACTATCTTTTTCCAATTACTGTTCTCATGGTTAGTTAAAATTAGTGGTTATAAGTGATGTTTTAAGTTCTTTACCTGTTCGTTATTTCTCTTTTCCTGACTCTTGAAAGATTTGGGCATTGTTGGTATTCTCGGCCACTACACAGGTGCACATTCATGTTGCGACTAGACAGAAAGTGCCCTATCCACAAGATGCTTGAGGAACTCAGCAGACCAGGCAGCATCTATGGAAAAGAGTAAATGTCGACTGTTGTTCTTCTCCATAGATGCTGCCTGACCCGCAGAGTTCCTCCAGTATTTTGTGTGTGTTGCTTTGGATTTCCAGCATCTGCAGATTCTCTTGTGTTTGAGAAAGTGCACTATGACTAGAATGGTTATCACAGCCAGAATAGACTCCATCCTCAAGTTTGTCAGATTTTTTTTCCTTGGTTTCTTGCCCACATTGCTGTTCAGGATCTGGTAGCATGTGTGTATTTTCTTCAGAGTGCAATTTCGTAGACCTGGTCAAGCTCATAATAGTGCTGGAAGAGATCATTTGACCCATATAGTCCAACACCATGAATTTAGTGAGTGTAAAACTTAAAAATAAATAAAGTTACAGCTAAATTGTAAACGCAAACCTTTAGATTTTATCAAATTAAGTTTTATTTAGAGATACAGTGCAGAATAGGCCCTTCCGGACCTTCGAGCCACACCACCCAGCAACCCCTGATTTAATCCTAGACCAGATATTCCCAACCTGGGGTCCACGACCCTCTCGGTCAATGATAGGGGTCTATGGCATTTTAAAAAAAGGTTGGGAACCCCTGCCCTAGACTAATTAAGGAACAATTTACAATAATCAATTAACATACTAACCAGTACATCTTTAGACTGTGGAAGGAAATCAGAGGATCCAGAAAAAAACCCACACATTCCACGGGGAGGACGTACAGACTCCTTACAGATGACTTCAGAATTGAACTCTGAACTCCAATGCCCAAGTTGTAAAAATGTCGCAACTTCTAGCTTTATTTACAATGTTAGTTATTAGCAAGCAGCCCGCCACTTGTGGATTCAATGTCAGCTAGGAGTCTTATATTTTAAAAATATTTTTCAAGTTAGCAATACTAATAATAAAATATTTGATGGTATTTATTTACAACTGAATACAGTTTATATTCCATTAGTTGAGGATAGTGTTAGTGTGACTACACTGGACAACAAATTTTTTCGAAAGTTGTTGCTTCCTCAGAAATATTCTGTTTATGGTAGAACACATGAAGTTGAACGTAAATATAATTTCAGACTACTTGTATCATGTAGGAATTTGGAGAAACAAGAAATTAACTTTTATTGAATATAATGCAATTAATTGCATAACAGCGCTGCTGCTTTGCAATAGTTCAACTAAGCTAAAAATATTTTGTTGATGATTTTTGTTTGTACTCAGTGTCTGAGGCTTCTCGCTTAAATGTCCAACAATAATCAGCCAGCATTGATGGATTTCAGTTGCCCTGATACAGTTTCACCATGACCACAATGTCATGGTGAAACCTTTCATCATGCACGTCACTGACAGTGCCACGATTTGCAGGGAAGAGGTCTAATTGGTTTGTATGATTGAAGCATGTTGTCAACCATCTGCACATAGTTTGGTGCTCTGTAGTTGCCAAGAAAATTTTCAACAATGCCTTCCATGCAATTTTCTCCAGTCCCACTAGAAGTTCTTTGAATTGCTTGTCATTGATTACCTGTTTGATTTGTGGGCCAACAAAAATGCCTTCCTTAATCGTGGCATTAATTATTCTGACTTGAATTATGAATTGAAATAACAAATATAGGTATTTCCAAAAAAATGGTGCATGATTGGGACATTTCATGGTGATTTTCATGATCAGCACCCCAAAATCCATAAGGTACACTCAAAAGTATTCAGGAAACAAAATCTTTATTGTCCAGTGTTATCCAATGAAGCAAAAGATCTCTAGCAAGTGTATAATCAAATATTACAACAGAAAGTTAACATGTCCAACTTACAGAGAATTTGGCTTATAGATAGTTGTTGGGAACAGAACCCTCTTGTAACCTGGGCACTGCTTGTACTTCGTTTAGGGAGGCAGTCATAACTGAGGTACATTAGATTTGGTTAATGGTCAGGAACAGAAGGGTGTATTTGGTTTTCCAATGTTGGCTTTGAAAATGCCTAAAAAATGAAATGGTAGTTAGTTATTGAATATCATGCTTAATTCTGACTTTAGTAAGGCTTTCTCTCTCAGATTTTTAGTTATACACCAGGAGTGTCTCAAATGTTTCACGCTGAAATGCCCAGTACAATAGTGTGATCTTGGAAGTGTACCAACTACGACAATGACCTATCTAAGTGCTGGAGTGACCTTCAACTACTTCTGAAAAGTCCACTATTGTGTTCATGAGTGATCAATTTTTCCTCCAGTTTCTGCCACTCTAACTGGTTTCTTTAAGATAGTACTTCTCAAACCTTTGTTCAACTGACTCACTTTACCCAAATGGTTCACAAATATTACCCAATAGTAGGTTATCTGGTCTGCTGACCGTTGTGAGTGTTAAGGAGCAGAGATGGTGACCTATATTTTTAGCATTGTGGTCACAGTCTTGAAAACAAATGCTTTAAGATGCAGTTGTTATTCCCCCCCCGCCCCCACCCACACTGTTACTGCCATATCACTTCACCCACATGCCTTTAGAAGTAGTAACCTTGGGATTTCTTTAACACATTTTACAGATTCAAGTTGAAAACCGCAAGCAGAAAATTGTGAAATTGTTTGACGACCTACGAAATGCACCATCTGTGACAAATTTATGACCTTGTAGCTTATTTAGAAAGGAAAGTTGATGTATTTCATATATTCTTGAGGTCAATTTTTGTCTTATTTTGTGTAAAACTGAAAGAAAATGAATGCCAAGGTAGAAAGAAATTAGCATGGATGATATAAAGTTAGTAAGAACCTGTTTGTAGAATGACAAGGAAGTTACTACATGCAGGGATGCTGTTTGGTCAATCAGATCCATGCTGTTTTCTAACAAGAGAAATCCAGTGTTCTCCTTTCCTGTTGTCTCTTCATAACTTGATAACATTTTCCCCCCAATGCTATTTGAATACCGTGTTTAAGTCCGTCTCACAACCCATCTCCATTAGCACTACACCTCCAACACTAGTGTTTTCCAGATCATTTTGCAAAAAAAGTTTTAAGAAGGAGGGTCTCTGCCCAAAATGTTGACTGGATGCTGCCTGACCTGCTGAGTTCCTCCAGCACTTTTTTTTGTGTGTTGCTTTGGATTTAAAGCATCTGCAAGATTTCTTATGTTTAAGTTACTTTTGATGCTTTTGCCGTTCACCTTCATTCTTTGGTTCTTGGTAACAGGAAAAGTTTCTCTTTGTCTGAAGCCCTTTCAACCTACTTGTTCGTAGGAGAACTATTTTGCCTTTAGTCTACACACAAATCAAAGATCCTTATCCCTGGAATCATTCTAAATCCTTCTTGTTTTTCCTAAAACATGGTGCTAAGAAATGGATGCATCCTTCCAATTGAGGCCAAACCAATTTTTTTAACAAAGATTTGTCTTGATCTTGTCTCAAAATTTGTTTATTCTATGTTACAGTGGCAATGCCACATTTTATACAGATAAAAATTAGAAAGCTACTTAACAATGGTATCAACAACTATAATGAACAATAATCACCATACTTTTTTTTATTAGTTTATAGAGATTATATTGTAGATCTAATGAAATGATTTTCCCCACAACAGCAATATAAGGAACATAAACCTGTAAGTCTCTTGAAGTTACTTGCGTTGGTCTGCTGCTTGAAATTTGGTCACGTTTCAAAGCTACTGACTGGTGTCAAGGAGAGAATACTTTGGGTTTATGGCTAGGGCTCAATTATTTGGATTTGTGAACCGGTTGAGAAAATGTTAGTAGGATTTACTTTGTTTTCTTCCTTTTCATGGATTTCCATGTGGCACAAGAAGGGGCAAGAAGACTGAAGCAGTTTAACGGTGAAGGAGGCCCAATGTGGAGAGCTATAGTGACTGGACCTCCTGTACTTCAGGTTAGTTACCCATTTTCAGCTTTAAACAGAACCATCTACAGTGGGTGATGCCTCAGCAAGGGCTGCTGTGTGGTTTGTTCATTTTGTTCACTCGTACTGTACCTTGTGAGAATGTAATAACACTAATGCGATGTTGCTTGGAAAGTCACTTCCTCTGTAATAGACTGCTGCAGTGTAGAAAAGTGGCTACAATCCTGACTGAACAAAGATTTCACCTGTGTGGTGTAGTCACAGATACCTGAAATTGTGACATGGTAGTCATTTCAAGCTAGTCTTTTTAAAAAAATTACGGTTTTATAATTTAGAGTTAAAATGGAAGTTTCCACTGAGGTTGGGTGGGACTACAACCAGAGGTCAAGGGTTATGGATGAAAGGTGAAATGTTTAAGGGAAAACTTCTTCACTCTGAGGGTGGTGGGAGTGTGGAACGAGCTGCCACCACAGGTGGTGAATGTAGGCCCAATTTCAACACTCAAGAGAAATTTGAATAAGTACATGGATAGGAAGGGTATGGAGGGCTATGGTCCAGGTGCAGTTTGATGGGGCTAAGTACTTCATACAGTTTGGCATGGACTAGATGGGCTGAAGGGCCTGTTTTTGACTCTTGTTGTATTTTAGAGTAAGAATGAGTACAATCTATAGTGAAGATAGTTCTGCAGGTGTTAACAGAAAGATCCTGTTAGTATTCAAGTTGGAGAAGGCAGATAGAAACATAGATACATGTCACTTAAGTTCCTTGTCTGTGGTCATTTGTGCAATTCACTTAGAAATTGAAGTTGAAAAAGTAAAATAAGTTTAAAAAGCTGGATTTAACTGTACTTCTCTGGATTTACTGAATTGCAGATAACACCTCTTTGAAACTTGTTTTTCTCTGCAAGGTGGATCATTCGCAGGTGGAATAAATTACCTTCACCTTTGACTTTTATACAACCCAAATACTAATTGAAACATTTTTTTATGGATAGGGAAAAACAAAATAATTGGGCTAACAATTTTGAGTATAAAACCAATTAAAATCACGACAAGGGAACATGTTAAGAAAGTCTATTTAGGGGGAATGTGGTCAAGTAATATTTTGCTGATCGGTTAGTCACTGTAATTTGCTCTCTCTCCTATCTCATTTCCTGATTCCGTATTTATGGCTCCTTAGATGTGTGCCAGTAATTGCATCCTTGTTGATGCACACTCAGAGTACTGCAGTCAAGCACACAGCTTGTTTGTTTATTTGTTTATGTATTCTTAATCAAAGTTACAGCATGATAACAATCCTTCTGGCCCAACAAACCTGATTACACCCATGTGACCTATTTGCCCACAAATTCGTGTGTCTTTGGAATGTGGAAGGAAACTGGATCTGTTAGAATACTCTCAAACAGACCTCTTGTGCAAAGAAAAAGACCCCTTCATCTCTCAGTCCTGTTGTGGTCCTTGTACCTTTTTGTCTCGTTGCACTTCACCTTCTCTGAAACTAGTAGTATACTTTCATATCTTCTGCAAACTGCCTGTAAATGTCCATGCACAAGGAATTGGGAAACTACCCAAATTTTTTCCTGTTGTGTTAGCAGATCAGTCCGGGAGATCAGCTGCTAACTCTATTGGTCTTATTGCGGATGCTGAAGGCTTCCGGCATTTTCTGTTTTCATTTAGAATTGCAACATCCACAGTATCTGCTTGAGAAACATGGAGCTGACAAACCTGAAGTAAACATCCATCTCTGCGTTGGATTTTGGCTGGGCAAAGCACAAGTTCTGTATTCTCATTCTCATACAAGAGTCATTAAGCTGAAGAGCTGATGGCGTAATTGGCTGTTTTCCAATGTTTCGAGTTAAATTGTACAGAGTGTAATAGAGGTCAGCAATTTAAGAAACAGCAAAGCTAAAATTAATGAAAATGCTTGGTTAGAAGTCTGAATATAATACAGTTTACGGACAGACCCAGACTTGTTGTCTACTGAACGCTGATCTGAGACATGATAGAAGTGTTCAAAATCATTAGGGGTACAAGTAAGGTGGATGCCAGCTGCTACTTCAGAATTAATCCATCAACAAGGACTCAGGGCCATAGGTGGAGACTGGTTAACCGGAGATTTCAGACTCGCATCAGGAGGCTTTTCTTTACACGGCGGGTTGTGGACACATGCAACCCAGTTGTGTACCTGAGAAACTTTCAAATCTAAAAGCACACTATGTAAATAAGAATTTAGCAAGCTTTGTTGGGCCAAATGGCCTGTTCTTGTCAAAAATGTTTTAATCTTCTAATTGCGTTTTTCTCTGTAGATGACATCATGTCTTACTACAATGACGAGCCTCGATACACCATTGAACAAATTGATCTCCTCCAACGCCTGCGCCGATCAGGAATGACTAAACACGAAATAATTCATGCACTTGAAACAATGGAGCGGCTTGACCAGGAGCAAAGTGAAAAGTTTGTTAGGCGGCCTAACTACAGTAGTAACTATGGAAACAATGTTTCTGCATCCTCTTCGACGGCTTCTGCTGCTACACAGACTCAAAGTATTGCTCAATCTCCCTCGCCTAGCAATAGCTATGACACATCACCTCCACCCTACAATACAAGCCACACTGGACGGGAAAGCATAGCAAGTGAGAGACTTGTTGCCAGTGGGACACTATCTCCGCGGTACCAGAACAGTGGCAGTCAGAGGTCTTATAGTTTTGACACAGGAGATGATGATGCAGACTTGGAAGAGAAGGTGGAGGAGTACATGAGGTAATGTGGTTTAATAATTGTTGCAAATAATGACATAATCTCATAATACCCCAGATGCCAATAGATTGTGGATAGGGTTGTATCCATTGATCTTAGTCTGAGTTTTATTATTTCTTGGCTAGCCTATTTTAGAGGAATTGCAATGCAGAAAGAGGTGTTTCCATTTTAGGGAGAGAGAAAAGAAAAGGAGATGTCGTCCGCAGTGCGCCACTTGTTGGCCAGTGAAGGGGCAGCATTGATGGTGGCAGTGTATTAAGTGGAAGCCATGCCCAGCGTCGGCTTGTTTGCCAGCTGCAAGGAACCAGGTGGGGATGAGCTGTCTTAAATGGGGAGTGGGTTGGGGGGGGGGTACTTTGTGGAACAATAGGAGATAAATAAACTTTAAAAACAAGAGCATGTTTCTTTTTCCAGGAGAGACAGCAATGCAGTAAAAGAAGAAATCAAAGCGTTTTTAGCCAATCGGAGGATTTCTCAGGCTGTAGTTGGGCAAGTCACAGGTAAGACAGAAAGTGCTAATGAAATGAGTTATTTTTAAGAGTTTTGTATTAATTGTGATTATACTCCTCTGGAGATGGACTTAACGTTAAAATAAGTAAACTGCGTGTCGTGGGAGTGAGGTATTTTACCACATGTTAGTAGAATACTACTATACCGAGCATTACACTACATTAATAGAATACTATACTGAACATTAATAGAATACTATACTGAGCATTCTTATTTTTTTCCTTTTGCCAAAAAGATATAAGATAGTGTTATATTAGCATGGCTTCACAGAACATTTCCCCACCATTTTTTTTTCTCTCAGTAAATGAGGAAATCTTGTTTGTTGGGAAGCCTGTTAGAAGTTCAGATGGTTCAGTTTAATGTCACATAATGTATACAGTACACAGCCTGAAATTCTTACTCTTCACTGAGACATCCGCGAAACAAGAAACCCCAAAGAATGAATGATAGCAACTTCAGAAACCCAAAGCCCCTCTCCCCATTCCATGCACAAGCAGAACCATTGACCTTCCCCCTCCCCTCCACCCACTTGCATCTGCAGAAGCACCCCCCCCCATCCCCACCACCATGCAAGCAATAGCAAAAGCCCAAAAGAGACTTTGATCCAGGCTCCATCAAAACTACAGTCCATAACCCAGCACTTCGCTATCTCAGACAGGCTCCCTCTCACCAGAGAGGGGAAGAGAGGTTGCTCCTGCAACGCGAGTGAGAGGCTGGCTGCTTGCTGTTCTGATTTTACAAACCTCTGTATTGCTTCTGCAAGTGTCCCGACTCGGCGACCGACAATGCACTAATTGGTGATGTAGCTTTCCTCTGGCTATCCAGCTTCTCAACAAGACTCACTCAGGTGTAATGCCCTAACTGTCCCCGTACAAGATCCATTAAATGGTCCTTCCTGCTCTCCTTCCTCTGTTGATAATTATTTAATCTGTTCATATGTTCACATTTATTTGGTTATTGACATTTGGGCATGTGACCTTTCTGCTAATTGTTGATTAGAGTCATAGAAAAGTACAGCACAGGAATAGACCCCTTCGCCCTGTCTAGGTTGTGCCAAACCATTTAAAATGCCTACTCCCACTGACCTGCACTGGGACCACAGCCCTCCATACCCCTACTATCCATGTACTGTACCTATCTAAACTTTCTTAAACGTTGAAATTGAGCTCACATGCATCACTTGCACTGGCAGCTTGTTCCACACTCTCATGAACCTCTGAGTGAAGAAATTTCCCCTCATGTTCCCCTTAAACTTCTCACTTTTTACCCTTAACCCATGACCTCAAGTTGTAGTCCCACCCAACCTCACTGGAAAAAGCCTACTTGCATTTACCCTATCTATACCCCTCATAATTTTGTATACCTCTACCAAACCTCCCCTCAATCTTCTACGTTCCAAGGAATAAAGTCCTAATTACTCAGTCTTTCTTTATAACTCAGGTTCTCCAGTCTTGGCAACATCCTCGTAAATTTTCTTTGTACTCTTTCAAACTTATTTACATCCTTCCTGTCGGTAGGTGGCCAAAACTGCACACAATGCTCCAAATTAGACCTCACCAGTGTCTTATGCAATTTCAACATAACATCCCATCTCCTGTACGCAACATTTTGATTTATGAAGGCCAATACGCTAAAAGCATTTTTTACGACCCTATCTACCTGTGACACCACTTTAGATGAATTATGGACCTATATTCCCAGATCCCTTTGTTCCACCACACGCACAGTCCCCTACCGTTCACTGTGTACCGTTCACTAGATGTTTGTACTATTGTCGTGTAAATTGTTGGAATCTATTGTGTTGTCTTATGGTATTCTCCTGTATTTTATGTTTGGCACCAAACCACAATTGATTCTGACGTTTCACATACTGGCAATAAAATGATTCTGACTCTGATAACTCTGATACAGCTTGGATTTCTAAGAGTTCCTCCTTACTTTCACATCATGATCACCTTCTGCTTCTTCCCAGCCCATTGCATTCACTGTCTTTCCTGTTCCTCTTCACCTCCCTTTGCCCTATTATTTTATAGTGCTCCTGGCACTTTTCCCTTGTTTACTACACTGAACTCATAGTTTTGGGGATTCCCAAGATTATTACAAATCTGGGTTTAAAAAATGCAGCAAAATAATTGCGGTAGATATTGGTTACAAGTTTAAAAGGTCTGGGTGGCAACTTTGGAAAAAGTAATAGTGTGACAATTTTTCAGCATTAACCCAAGTTGTTTGGAATCCTAAGCTTTTAATAATTTGGGACATGAGTGAGTTATTGACTGATGAGATATAATTTACACTGAAAAACTTGCCAAAGACTAAAACAACACACGCAAAGTGATGGAGGAACAGCAGGTCAGGCAGCATCTATGGAAATGAAAGCATTGCTCCTCCACTCTGAGGGTGGCCTCACCTTGGCACAAGAGGAGGCCGTGGACCGACGTGTCGGAACAGGAACGGCAATTTGAATTAAAATGTTTGACCACCGAGAAGCTCCACCTTTGGCAGATGGAGCAGAGATGCTCGATGAAATGGACCCCAATTTATGACGGATCTCACTAATGTAAATGAGACTGCATCAGGAGCATCGGACACAATAGACCACCCCGGCAGATCCACAGGTGAAGTGTTGCCTCACCTGGAAAGACTGTTTGGGGCCCTGAAAAGAGGTTGGGGAGAAGGTGAATGGACAAGGGAATTACAGAGGAAGTAATCCCTGTGGAAAGCGATTGGGGGTGGGGAGGTAAAGATATGTTTGGTGGTAGGATCCCTTTGGAGATGGCGGAAGTTGCAGAGAGTGACATGTTGGATGCAGAGGCTCGTGGGGTGGTAAGTAAGGACAAGAGGGACTAAAACTTTGATTTTGCTCTTGTACATAAAGACAGAAACACAAGAGGTTCTGCAGATGTTGGAAATCCAGAGCGACAGACAAAAAATGCTGGAGGAACTCAGCAGGTCTGGTAGCATCTATGGAGAGAAATAAGCAGTTGAAGCTTTTGCCCGAGACCCTTCATCAGGACACATAGTTGCTGCCTAACCTGCTGACTTCCTCCAGAATTTTTGTGTGTTGAACAGAAATAATAAGTATTTATTTCAAAATCTCTAATAATTGTGTTTTTCTTTTGCAGGTATTAGCCAAAGTTATATATCTCAGTGGCTATTGCAGCAGGGTCTTGATATGAGTGAACCCAAGAAGAGGGCATTTTATCGGTGGTATCTTCTAGAAAAAAATAGTCCAGGTGGGTTATATTCAGATTTATTATCCTCTGGATTTGTTGCTGTAATGGTTAAGTAATGTAAAAGAGAATCAGTGAGATTTTCCCAATTTTTTTCTTTTTGGGCTTCAAATACAAGAAATGAGATGATACAGTGTCAGGTGGGATTTTAGAGTAGGGATGAGGATATGAAGAAGCTTCAAAGGATACATATAAGATGGACAAATATGAAAGAATATGGCAGGAGGAGTAAAATGTAGAATAAAAGTAAGAAAAATCTTTTTGAACAATGAGAAACTGGGCAAAGTTGATGCTTAAAGTTCAAAGTAAACTGTGCCATGGTCAATCCAGGAAGGGGGAAAGCTAAAATATATAAACTAATTAAACCAAAGTTCTGAGTAAATTTACTATCAAAGTGCATGTATGTCACCATATGCAACCATCAGATACATTTTCTTGCGGGCATGCTCAATAAATCCAAGAAACATAATAGAATCAATGGAAGGCAGCACCCAACACGATGGACAAACAACTGATGTTCAAAAGGCAACAAACTGCAAATACAAAAAAAAGAATAATGATAATAAATAAATAAGCAATAAATATTGAGAATATGAGCTGAAGAGTCCTTGAAAGTCCGTAGGTTGTGGGAACTTCCATGATGGGGCGAGTGAAGTTATCTCCTTTGGTTCAGGAGCCTGATGCTTGAGGGGTAATATCTGCTTCTGAACCTGGTGGTGAGGGTCCTGAGGCTCCTGTACTTTCTGTGGAGATTAGATTTGCTTGTATTCAATTCATTGAAGCAATCAGAGGATTTGTGTACAGTACTAAAGAAATCTGTGCAGTTACGTAGGATGGGTGTATTAGTCACTGGAAATCTGTGTCCGTCTTATTCTGCTTATCTAAATATCGGGGCTTTCAATGGAGGGAAATCAGTGAAGATTCCCTAGATTGGTTCCAGGGAATGAGTTTGCTATATGAGGATAGATTGGGGCAAGCAGGCTTGTATTCAATGAGGAAACTTCATTGGGTGAGAGGGTGGGAAACTGGAAATTGGGACAGAGAATGGTAAATCTTGGAATTCCTTATCCTGGAGAGCTTTGGAGACTCAATAACTGAGTTTATTCCAAATGGGTTTCTGAACATGAAGGGAAGTGAGCAAACTGGGAATAATGCAGGAAAGTGGCAGTGATATAGATCAGCCACAAACCTGTCGAAGGGAAAAATGCTTCCGTTTCTTCTTTTCCTATCATAACTAATTAATAGACTGGAAGAATAAATGAACTTGTGCTCATTTGAGAACTAAATTTAGAAAATTACCAAACAGAAGGAGAGCATTTGACCCACTGTGTCTGTACCAGTTGAAAGAGCAGTCCTCTTTCACAGCACCAGGGCAGTAAGTAGCCCTTGAGAGTCACAACTTTTCAGCTGTACACCACAACAGTTGGATGAAGCTTTCTGACTCTACTGCCTGTCTTGGCAGTAATTTTCAGATTCCTCCTGCCTCTGAGTGAAGATACTATTCATTTCCCCTCTAATCTTCTCACTGACAACAGTTAAGGCCGGGTTATCGAGCAGCTGGTGTGCTTCTGTGACAGAGCCAATATCAGGGTAATGCTATGAGAACTTCTAGGCCAGGGGTTCCCAACCTGAGGTCCACGGAACCCTTGCTTAATGGTATGGCATGGGAAGCCCTGCTCTAGGCTGTCATTGAGGATCATGGCAGAAATTCTGACCCAACTTTGGGACAATACTGATGGATCTCCTGGGCTGAAATTGGGACAATGCTGATAGAGCTGTTGGACCACCGGTGGAATAGCCGGATATAGCTAGAAGCTGGGTATTAACTTTCCCATTAATACTAGACAGCCTAGGGATGATATTGATGTTCTTTTCTAATATAGACTTGACTTCTTCCCTTGCTTTAACAATTCTGCGCTCTATGTTGGAGGAAAATACTTGCATTAAATTGTTAAGGAACATGAGAATAACGCAACTAGTATCTAAATTCCAACAGGGAAGGATTGGAGAATTGGAGTTATTTCTGACTCCTCGTCCTTCAAGCTGCTTTATTTTGACTGCAGATGTGCAGAAGTAACCCATATACTGTATGTGTAGCACTGGATTCAAGGCCCCCTGGTGGTCAGTGTTCCCCTCAGACTATTAGAACACAGTAACAGAGAGCAAAACTTAGAATAGCCGTATCCAGCTAAAGATCATGTTGTCTTCCATTACAATACAAATACATGTAAACATAATCATATCATGCTTCATAGTGTAAGATGGTATTTTAATAGATAAAAGAAAACTGTCAGAGACAAACATTTCATCAATAACTAGTTTCTCTATAACGCAAACACGAGGAAATCTGCAGATGCTGGAATTTCAAGCAACACACATCAAAATTGCTGGTGAACACAGCAGGCCGGGCAGCATCTCTAGGAAGAGGTACAGTCGACGTTTCGGGCCGAGACCCTTCGTCAGGACTGACTGAAAGGTCTCGGCCCGAAACATCAACTGTACCTCTTCCTAGAGATGCTGCCTGGCCTGCTGCGTTCACCAGCAATTTTGATGTGTGTTGCTTGTTTCTCTATAACCATAGTTTATTAGAATCTGAATCAGCATCAAAATCATGGGCTTATTGTCCATTCATAACTCTGATGGGGGAGGGGAAGAAGCTGTTCCCGAAACATTAAGTATGTGTTGTCAGGCTCCTGTACCTCCTCCTTAATGGTAGCAATGAGAAAAGGGTGATGGGGGTATGGCCTTTTGAAGATGTCCTGGATGCTGGGTAGTGCCCATGATGGAGCTGACTGAGTTTACAACTTTCTGCAGCTTTTCTGAATCTGTGCAGTGGCCCCTCCGTACCAGACGATGAAGCAACCAGTTAGAATGCTCCCCATGGTATATCTGTAGAAACTAGCGAGTGTCTTTGTTAACGTACCAAATCTCCTCCAACTCCTAACAGAATGTAGCCGTTGTCATGTCTTCTTTGTAACTGCATCAATATATTGGGCCCAGGATAGATCTTCAGAGATGTTGATGCCCAGTAACCTGAAACTGCTCACTCTTTCCACTCCTACTCCCTCAATTAGGACGTGTGTGCTCCTTCAACTTCCCCTTCCTGAAGACCACAATTAATTCCTTGATCTTACTGACGTTGAGTGCAAGGTTATGGCTGTGACACCACTCAACCAGCTGATATATCTCGTTCCTGTCCACCTCCTCGTCAACATCTGAAATACTGCTAAAAATAACTGTGCCATCGGCAAATTTATAGGTGGCGTTTGAGACATGCCTAGTCACACAGTCGTAGGTATAGAGAGAATAGATAGTTATGCTTTACATCTTCCTCTGTGGCAGGGTTTCCACGGACCCTTTGCTTAATAGTATTGGTCCATGGCATTAAAAGAAAGCTGGGAACCCCTCCTTTTTGTGCTTTGTCGATTTTCCCTATTATATAGAACTCAATTATTTTCTGTCATTAGGACAATGTTTGAAATAATTTAACAAAATCAACATAAATATAACCCTCCATCAAAGCTGTTTCTTTTTCTCCACTAAGGTGCTACTTTAAGTATGAGGCCAGTTTCAACCACAACAACAGAAGATCCTGAGTGGCGATCAAACGTCAGTCCAGTGACTGGAAACTTTCGTCTCAGAAGAGGAAGTAGATTTACCTGGCGCAAAGAGTGCCTGTCTGTCATGGAAAGGTTGGTAGGAGGAAGGGCAGTAGTTATTTTGGATTTGTTTTCCTATAGTTGGATGAAGAGTAATAAGTTTCCAACTGCTGGCCAGCAAGCCATGTCATAGTCATAGTCATACTTTTACATAGTCATCCCTTGGGAAATTGGTTTTCGTTACAGTTGCACCATAAATAATAAATAGTAATAAAACTGTAAATAGTTAAATAGTAATATGTAAATTATGCCAGGAAATAAGTCCAGGACCAGCCTAGTGGCTCAGGGTGTCTGACCCTCCAAGGGAGGAGTTGTAAAGTTTGATGGCCACAGGCAGGAATGACTTCCTATGACGCTCTGTGCTGCATCTCGGTGGAATGAGTCTCTGGCTGAATGTACTCCTGTGCCCACCCAGTACATTATGTAGTGGATGGGAGACATTGACCAAGATGGCATGCAACTTGGACAGCATCCTCTTTTCAGACACCACCGTCAGAGAGTCCAGTTCCATCCCCACAACATCACTGGCCTTATGAATGAGTTTGTTGATTCTGTTGGTGTCTGCTACCCTCAGCCTGCTGCCCCAGCAGTGTAAGGTGATAAAGGTTGGTTGTGTTTACGGATTTTCATAAGAAGAGCAAAAGATGAATGATATTAATGGGTTTGCTCCATTTATGGTATTGTGCAACGAGAGAGCAGAGCTAAGCGATTAAAAATATAAGGAGAAATTACAACTTGTCATGTTAATGTGGTTGCTAATTACCAGTGTAATAGCTTAATGCTGCTTGTGTCTCAATAGCATGAAATCTAGCTTAAAATGAGGCAATTCATACCCATCATGTCTATGCCACCTGACAAATGGATTTTAGAGATATTTAAGAGACTTGGATAGGCACATGGATGAAAGATAAATGGAGGATTATGTGGGAGGGAAGGGATAGGCTGATCTTGGAGTGGATTAACGGGTTGGTGCAACATTGTGGCCTGAAGGGCCTGTACTGCTATGATGTTCCATGCTGGAGGAACTCAGCAGGTCAGGGTCAGACTGAACCCAGAGGGTCAGGGTCAGACTGAACCCAGAGGGTCAGGGTCAGACTGAACCCAGTACGTCAGGGTCAGACTGAACCCAGAGGGTCAGGGTCAGACTGAACTCAGTACATCAGGGTCAGACTGAACTCGGAAGATCAGGGTCAGACTGAACCGGGAAGGTCAGGGTCAGACTGAACCGGGAAGGTCAGGGTCAGACTGAACCCAGTACGTCAGGGTCAGACTGAACCCAGTATGTCAGGGTCAGACTGAACCGGGAAGGTCAGAGTCAGACTGAACCGGGAGGGTCAGGGTCAGACTGAACTCGATACGTCAGGGTCAGACTGAACCCGGAAGGTCAGGGTCAGACTGAACCGGGAAGGTCAGAGTCAGACTGAACCGGGAGGGTCAGGGTCAGACTGAACTCGATACGTCAGGGTCAGACTGAACCCGGAAGGTCAGGGTCAGACTGAACCGGAAAGGTCAGGGTCAGACTGAACTCGGAAGGTCTGGCAGCTTCTATGGAAAAGACCCCTGAAGAGTCGACTGTTTACTCTTTTCCATTGATGCTGCCTGACCTGCTGAGTTCCTTCAGCATTTTGTGTGTGTTGCTTTGGATTTCCAGCATCTGTAGATTTTCTCTTGCTTGTCATGTTCTTGGTTCTATTTTGGTTAATTCCACTTACTGACTTCAGATCTATAGTTTTGTAAATTGTGTCAATGTAAGACAACTCAAATCTATTTTTCAAAGTGTGATATTGATTTCCTCCTCTACCATCCTTTCAAGTACCCCCCATCCTGGGTGAAAAATGATTTCCTTAAATCCTTTGCAGTCTTTCTAGATAAAATCTTATGCCTTTGTCCTCTAGAAATTACTGTTCCGGATTAGAAAATTAGGGCCTCCTTGGTCACTGCCTCTTAATTTTATAGACATAAATTAAATCTGCTGTCAGCTGCCATTGTTCTAAAGTGTAGACAGTGATAATGATATGTTAATAATACTGGTGTTTTGCTTTGTAGACCAGGTAGATTCTTTTTATTTTATTTTAAAATAAATGATCAGAGTGCTGCTTGTGAAACACTAAAGCTTACTTACACAGGATAAGAATTTTAAAAAACACAGATATTGGAAATCTGAAACAAAAACAGAAATTACTGGAAACGCTCAGCGTGCCAGAAAGCATCTGTTGAGAGAAATGGAGCCAATGCTTTCAGGTTTGATGCCTTTCAGCAGAACGCTGCATTATTTACATAAAAGCATGAAGTGCTGCTTCCTGGATGACGGCTGGTCAGAATGAGCTGATGACATGATAGAGCTCAGTCAATTGTGAACTTACTTTATGCGATGATTTCTAGTCACGCTGTGCATACCAGATTGTTGACTAGTTGTGTGTTGATCATGTGCTTTTGGTCAAAGTGTCATGGCTGCCTCTGACAATGCAGAAATAGTGCCTCAGAATTCTTACCAGAAATAAAACACTTGAGAACTCAATTTACTTCGCAGTTGGAGACTCACTGAACCTAGCCTGAGCTTTATCCAGCAGGGGTATGTTTACGGATACTGCATAACCAATTTTGCATAAGAGTCACAAAGCATTACAATATTCCTCTGATTTAATTACAGTGGTCTAAACATCATAATTAAAATACTCCTGCTTCAAAAAGTGCATCATTGTACTTTTTCATTTCAATGCTTTACAGTTATTTTGGTGAAAATCAGTATCCTGATGAGGCAAAGCGTGAGGAAATTGCAAATGCTTGCAATACAGTCATACAAAAACCAGGTAAGCAGCATCTGCAGCCATTCATCATTTGCTGTTACTTTGAAAAAGTAGGAAGTCGGTGAGAAAAATTCATGAAGTGCCTAATTTAATTTATGAGGTGTTGCAAACGTCATTAAAATACACAGCAGTAAGTCTTATTTATGAAAATTTGATTAGTGGTATGGCAACTTATGTTGAACACTTTAGAAATTACCTGTATAATATTTAAAGTTCATACATTGTACATTTCCAAATGAATTATTCTTCTTCCCAGTATGAGGGGAGAATGTTATAGCAATGATGTATTAAGATTTCTGGAAGGTATTATATAAGGCTATAAGATATAGGAGCAGAATAAGGCCATTTGGCCCATCGAGTCTGCTCCGCCTTTTCATCACAGCTGATCTAATTTCTTCCCCAGCCCCAATCTCCCAATCTCCTGCCTTCTCCTTTTATTCCTTCATGTCCTGATCAATCAAGAATATATCAACCTCTGCCTTGACTATACATAAGGTCTTGGCCACCACAGCCACCTGTAGCAAAGAATTCCAAAGATTCACCACCCACTGGCTAAAGAAACTCCTCCACATCTCTGTTCTAAAAGGATGCCCCTCTATTCTGAGTCTATGTCCTCTGGTCTTCCCACCATAGGAAGCACCCTCTCATCCACTCTATCAAGACCTTTCACTGTTTGATAGGTTTCATTGAGGTCACCCTTCATTCTTTTAAATTTTAATGAATACAGGCCCAGAGCCATCAAATGCTCCTGAGCCACTTGAGAGCCCATAAGTAGATCAACAGAACGATGACTATCATCCTCGACCTCAAGGGATAGCCACGGCGACGACCCCTCATTCTTTTAAATTTTAATGAATACAGGCCCAGAGCCATCAGATGCTCTTCATTTGACAAGCCATTCAATCCTGGAATCATTTTCATGAACCTCCTTTGAACCCTCTCCAGTTTCAGCACATCCTTTCTAAGATAAGGGGCCCAAAACTACTCACAATACTCCAAGTAAGGACTCACCAGTGCTTTATAAAATCTCAACATTATATCCTTGCTTTTATGTTCTAGTCCTCTTGAAATGAATGCTAACATTGCATTTGCCTTCCTCGCCACTAACTCAACTTGCAAATTAATCTTTAAGGGATCATGCATAAGGACTCCCAAGTCCCTTTACACCTCAGTTTTTTTGTATTTTCTCTCCATTTAGGAAATAGTCAACCCTTTCATTTATTCTACCTAAGTGCATGATCGTACACTTCCTGACACTGTATTCCATCTGCCATTTCTTTGCCCATTCTCCTAATCAGATGTCTAAGTCCTCTTGTAGCCTGTCCACTTCCTCAAAACTACCTGCCTCGCCACCTGTCTTAATATTGTCTACAAACTTTGCAACAAAGCCATCAATTCCATCATCCAAATCTTTGACATATAACGTAAAAAGGATCTGTCCCAACACAAACCCCTGTGGAACACCGCTAGTAGTCACCAGCACCCAACCAGAAAAGGCTCCCTTTATTCCCACTCTTTGCGTCCTGCCAATCAGCCACTGCTTTATCCTTGCTAGAATTTTTCCTGTAATACCATGGACTCACAGCTTGCTAAGCAGTCTCATGTGTGGCACCTTGTCAAAGGCATTCTGAAAATCCAAGTACACAACGTCATCATTCTCCTTTGTCCATTCTGCTTGTTGTTTCTTCAAAGAATTCCAACAGATTTGTCGGGCAAGATTTTCCCTTGAGGAAACTATACTAACTATGTCCTATTTTATGATGTGCCTCCAGGTACCCCGAAACCACATCCTTAACAATCGACTCCAACATCTTCCCAATCACTTAAGTCAAATTGTCTAGTTTCCTTTCTTCTTCCTCTTTCCTTTCTTGAAGAGTGAAGTGACATTTGCAATTTTCCAGTCTAGAGTCTAGTGATTTTTGAAAGATCATTACTAATGGCTCCACAATCCACAATCTCTTCAGCCACCTCTTTCAGAACCCTGGGGTGTACATCATCTGGTCCAGGTGACTTATCTACCTTCAGACCTTTCAGTTTCCCAAGAACCTTCTCTCTAGTAATGGTAACTTCACACACTTCATGACCCCTGACACCTGGAGCTTCCACCATATTGCTAGTGTCCTTCACAGTGAAGACTGATGCAAAATACTTATTCAGTTCATCCGCAATTCATTGTCCCCTATTGTTCCCTCTTCAGCATTGTTTCCCTGCGGTCCGATATTCACTCTTACCTCTCTTTTACACTTTATGTATCTGAAATAGATACACTTTATGTCTCTCTAAATTGTAGTTATATAAAACTTCGACGTAATTTTAAAAAATTTATTGAGATAACAGTGCAGAATAGGTCCTCCTGGTCTTTCAAGCTGTACCATCCAGCAATCCCCCGATTTAATCTAGCCTAATCATAGGACAGTTTACAATGACCAATTAACCTACGAACTGGAACATCTTTGGACTGTGGGAGGAAACAGGAGCACCTGGAGGAAACCCGTGCAGTCACAGGGAGAACAAGCTATCTCCGTATGGGCAGCGGCAGGAAATGAGCCCGGGTCGCTGCTACTGTAAAGCATTGTTCTAACCACTACACCACCATGATGCTGTGAACTCCCAACACAAAAGATGCATTTAAATTTCTTTAACCACTGAATGTTTTTTTTTAATAATACTCCAAAAAATGTATATTATCACAAAGGATTAAATGTGGGCAAACATCTGCAATCTGCTATCTTGGGTGCTGAGAACTGGAAAGATTGGCTGAGGATTTCAATAACACTGCTATCTTCAGTTCAATGATATGATATAAAGGAGAAGCTCCTTTATGACTGACTTGATAGTTAATCTAACTTAATGCAAATTCTCCAATATATTTTGAAAAGTATTTTTTAGTCTAATAGAGATAAAATATTTTGTCGTATTCATTAATGATTGGATACAGTTTGTATTCCATTAGTTTAATTACAGGTAGCTGATTTTTCAATAAGCTAAAAGAGCAATACAATATGGGTTACAATAGAAAATGGACAGTTGGCTTATGGACAACCTAGTGTAGTCTGGGGACTGCCTTATGTTAAATGGTAGTTTATGGAAGAATGAAGATTTTATGTACGGTAATCGTAAACAGAAGAAAGTAATAAGATGGAAGATTAAATTCGATCTACTTGCTAATGTGCACTTAAGTTTCCTAAAATATTCATGACAAAGTTCCTTTGAGCTCTGATGTGCAAACATGCTTTGGATTAAACAAAAGAATACATATCTGTCAGTGTTCTAGTTTTAGTTGAGCTTTTGCTGGTGCAGCAAACAGGAATATTCAGGACACAAACGGGAACTAGGAGAAATTTTAGATGGTTCGTGGTTTCAGCGTGGGTTCCTTTACACACTTAATGGATGAGGAGTAATGCACACAAAATGCTGGAGGAACTCGGCAGTTAAGCAGCATGTGTGGAAATGAATAGATAGTTTCTTCAGGACTGGAAAGGAAAGGAGGAAGACGACAGAATATAAAGGTGGCGGGGGTGGGGGGTGGGGAGGAAGGAAGCTAGCTGAAAGCCAGGTGGGTGGGAAAGGTCAGGGGCTGGAGAAGAAGGAATCTGTTAGGAGAGTAGACCACAGGAGAAAGGGAAGGAGGAGGGGACCCAGGGGGAAGTAATAGGCAGGTGAGAAAAAATAGGTCAGAGTGGGGAACAGAGGAGAAGGGCAGGGAAATTTGTTTACCAGAAGAAGAAATCAATATTCATGCCATCAGGTTGGAGGCTACCCAGATGGAACACAAGGTAATGCTCCTCACCTTATGGACTGAAATGGGCATCAGAATTAAAATGTTTAGCCACTGGGATGTCCTGCTTGTGGCAGTTGGAGTGGAGGTACTCGACGAAGTGGTCCCCCAATTTATGACAGGTCTAGAAGAGGTTGCATTGGGAGCACCGGACACAATAGACGACCTCCGTAGATTCACAAGTGGAGTGTTGCTTCACCTGGAAGGACTGTTTGGTGCACACCAGCATGAAGCTAGGAGAAATTTTAGATGATTCATGGTTTCAGTGTGGGTTCCTTTACATACTTAATGAATGAGGAGCCTTAGAATAATCAATGAGTCTATTCTTATCTTCGTTTGATTCCTCAGAAACAAAATAGAGAGCTGATGACAATGGATAATTGCAGTATTAAATTTGTACATTTATTCTGTGATGTTTCTTTTGATAGCTGTCTTTCCCTGTATTCTTTACTCAGGTAAAAAGCTTTCAGAATTTGAACGAGTTACTCCTCTGAAAGTGTATAACTGGTTTGCCAATCGTCGAAAGGAGATGAAGAGAAGAGCAAACATAGGTAATGCAATTAGCGAACAATTAGTCTTAAAGACAACTTATTATAAATACTTTTTGTAATGGTTGAAACCTCAACCAGAGTATTATTTGAAAACTTTACTGTGATAGGATACTTGTTTCACACCTCTTTCTGTGGGTTTGAATGTTGGAGTAGGTATTCAGTTTTTGGTCTCATTTACAGCGCTGCACAAAAGTCATAGGCACCCTAGATTTTTTAATATGGTTTTGGAGGGTCTGGCCTCTACAGAGCCCTGATCTCAATATCGTCGAGGCTGTCTGGGGTTACCTGGAGAGACAGAAGTAAGCGAGACAGCCAAAGTCTGCAGAGGAACTGTGGCAAATTCTGCAAGGTGCTTGGAACAACCTACCAGGCAATTTTCTTGTAAAACTGCATGACAGTGTACCTAAGAGAATTGATGCAGTTTTATAGGCAAAGGATAGACACACCAAATACTGATTTTTTTTTTACTGTTTAATGGCAATTTTTTTTGATATTTCGAAACTTTTAATGTCATTACTTTTGAAAGCATCTTCACTTTACAGAATTTTTTTACATGAGCCTAAGTCTTTTGCGCAGCACTGTAGTTTCAGCAGTTCTCCACTGATGTTCAGGTGAAATATAGGCTGTGACATTACAAAATCAGACAGAGATTCAATTCAGTGCTGAAATCAAAACTGCACCAATGAGATGTGAAGTGAGACTTGCTGTTCTAGTGAGAACTGACTCCATTGTTAAAAATGGCTGCATGGTAGCAACAGCTTCTTGGTGAAAGTCATATTTTATTTCTTTCAAACTTAAACAAGTTGTAGACAAAAGCTTGAGGTAGGCAATAACTCAGTTGATAAAAAAAAATCTTAAGTAGATAATCGTAAGTTCCAAGTTCAGTCTGCACTGATGCACTTTCTTTTAGCCAAGACGACCGGAAGGGCCAAGTTATTGGTCTCTGAACCTCTAGGGCTCTAGTTATCACTTATATGAAATCAGAAAAGATACTCTAACAGATTCAGAATTTGATTTTATTTTTAAAGGGTCTTTGTTTCAAAAGTTAAGTTTGGTTTCTGATCAATCTTCTTTCCAAAGAAGCAGCAATCCTGGAGAGTCACGGGATTGACGTGCAGAGTCCTGGTGGACATTCCAATAGTGACGACATTGAAGTCAACGACTACTGTGAGCAAGTGAGTCACGACTATTAGAGGTTAGAACGACAAAAGTTACTTCTTTAAATCTTCCTTTTTTTAAAACCAGGAATGTTGAATAAATATATGTTATAATTAATTTATTATCAATGTTTACTCTATGCCACTTATCTGCCTTTTGTATAATGACAGACTAAAGTGTTTGATTAGATCTCATTTAAAGGTTAAGCTGGAATCATTCATTCCTTGGTTCACAGGAATTCTGTGATTCTTCACACTATTCTTAGAGATGTTTAACTGTTACTGTTACGCTACTTGCAAAATCATAAAGTATGTTATTGCAGATCAGAGAAGATGCACTAAGTTAAACACTGGAATAGACAGGTTATCCTGTAAGGAAAGGTTGGGCATTGTTGTCACAGGCGGCTTTGGAGGTCAAGTCATTGGGTATATTTAAGGCAGAAGTTGATAGATTCTTGATTAGACAGGGCATGAAGGGATATGAGGAGAAGGTAGATTGAGGCTGAGAGGGAAAATGGATCAGTCATAATGAAATGGCAGAGCAGACTCGATGGGCCAAAGGACCTAATTCTGCTCCTATATCTTTAAGTCTTATGGCTTGTATGTGCTGGTGTTTAGAAGAAAGAAATGGCTCTTGTTTAAAACGTACACAGTCCTGAGGGGTTTAGACATGTTTCATCTGTAAGAATATAGAAATGAGATTGCAAGGGGTTGACCACTTAAAGCAAGGATGTTTTTCTCTCCAAAGTGAGTTTTGGAACCCTGTTCCTCAAAGGGTGGTGGGTAGGAGAGTATTGAGTAGTTTTAAGGTGGAGATTCAGATAGATTCCTGATAAACTGTGGATAAAAGATGACCAAATGTACAGTGGATTGGAACCTGGAGTGAGTTTGCAGTCAAATCAGTGGTGCAGCCTTGCTGACCGAGTAGATGACACCTCTTCCAGTTCATGTTTGTAACCACTTCAGTTCAAGGAGTTTCTGGCATTCACGGCACTTGAAGGGTAATTAGAGGAGAAATAAAATAATTTATTTTTTTATTGCAAACCTTTGAAATAACTTGGGTAAGGTGGAAATGTGTATTTTTAACCAGCAAAAATACAGCAAGGTACAATTTTAAAACCTTAAGACACGCTGGTATGATGTCAGTTTTCAGAGCTGAGCGTTATCTGTAGACTAGTGACTTTTGGTTTTGAGGTGATGTTGGATTGAATAAGAAACCTGAGAGAATGTATTTTTAATGAAAATAGTGAAGAAGTTCTTGTAGTTGGTGTCATATGTTAACATCTTCAGAAACATGTTGGATTGGAAATGGCAACTGTGATACTTGGGCCAAAGAAGCACAAGATTGTAGTTCCTGATCTCGACACAGTGAATAATGGTAAAAATTAGACACAAGGTCTGGAGGAATGTGTCGTCTTTCATGATTTAAAAAAAAGTTGATGTTCATGCATAACTGTTGAACATTCCGGAAGGTTGGTTGGGTCTACAACTAGAGGTCATGGGTTAAGGGTGAAAGGTAAAAAAAATTTAAGGGGAACATGAGGGGAAACTTCTTCACTCAGAGGGTCATGAGAGTGTGAAATGAGCTGCCTGGTGCATTCAAGCTCGATTTCAACATTTAAGAGAAGTTTGGATAGGTACATGGATAGTAGGGCTATGGTCCCAGTGTAGGCAGTTTAAACGGTTCAGCATGTATTAGATGGGCTGAAGGGCCCATTTCTGTGCGGTACTTTTCTATGACTGACTATGACGTACTGTATGCTCCTCCAGCCATGGAAATTATGAAATTCAATTTGATGGACACAAGAAAAAATGTGAGAGTTACTGGATTATTCAAAAAATTCAATAGCTTTGTTGATATTCCTGGAAGAGTGGAATTCGCTGTTTCTGTTCGTTTTTGCTTGCATATGTTCAATAATGGTCCTCGTGAAACAATGAGAGGTGGCAGATACTCTTCACGATCTGGTCCTGTAGGCTGGTACTTTTAAATCAAAAATAGTACTCAATTTGGAGGACCTTGAAAATATAATCTGACCATTTAGATCCTGACCTTTTATGGAATAGAACTCAAATACATTGCACCACTTCCCTGGCGAATGACATTTTAAATTACTTCCATCAGATGATGTTTTGGAAAGAACTAGTTTAGCAACTGGCCTGACACAGTGGAGCAGAATTTCACCTGGCCATGCTGTTTCTTCCAGCATAGCTGAGGTGTCAGCTGTCAGCACTTCAGTGTGGTGGTGTGAAGCGTAGGGACTCTCTTAGCACATGTAGTTGGCTTTGACAATCACAGAACAGCGAGATCTTGCCCTCAACCACACTTGTCGTCAAAACTGACACTTTTATTGAACATGAACATGAAAAATCTCTTAAAACACATTGGGAAAGTGGTTAAGAAATTAACACATATTTAAGACAATTTAAAACATTCGAATTAAATTAAAACACCATGCACAACCTCCCATTAGCGGATGGGATTGCTGTAATTGCACACGGTTAAACATGAGGGTTGGGAAGTTATGGATGTTTTTTGATGTCCCTTCTATGAGGATTTCACTGGCACAAGCGGTGTGCAGAAGGAGCAACCGAGTTGCCGACAACACCCATGGAATAATATGGATGTGTACTGGCGTTGCTGCGAATGCTGTATTGAAAGATTCACCCATTGATTGGTTCAATGTTAATAGATCAAACTGTTCTGTAATTTACAGAATAAGATTAGAACCTGTAATCCTGAACAGGCCATGGCCTAACTAATCACTTCCTGTATAGCTGCAACAGTTACCACCACTGGGCAATGTGCAATGTGGCCCAGGTATGTCCGGTCATTATCAGGCCCAGTCGATTGTAGAATGCTTCCATGCCACCATTAGTCATCAATTTAGAAACACAGAAACATAGAAAACCTACAGCACAATACAGGCCCTTCGGCCCACAAAGTTGTGCTGAACATGTCCCTACCTTAGAAATTACTAGGCTTACCTATAGCCCTCTATTTTTCTAAGCTGCATGTACCTATCCAAAAGTCTCTTAAAAGACCCTATCATATCCACCTCCAGCACCGTTGCCGGCAGCCCATTCCACGCACTCACCACTCTGAGTAAAAAACTTATCCCTGACATCTCCTCTGTACCTGCTCCCCAGCACCTTAAACCTGTGTCCTCTTGTGGCAACCATTTCAGCCCTGGGAAAAAGCCTCTGACTATCCACACGATCAATGCCTCACATCAGCTTATACACCTCTATCAGGCCACCTCCTATCCTCCGTCGCTCCAAGGAGAAAAGGCCGAGTTCACTCAACCTATTCTCATAAGGCATGCTCCCCAATCCAGGCAACATCCTTGTAAATCTCCTCGGCACCCTTTCTATGGCTTCTATATCCTTTCTGTAGCGAGGCGACCAGAACTGAGCACAGTACTCCAAGTGGGGTCTGACCAGGGTCCTATATAGCTGCAACATTACCTCTTGGTTCCTAAATTTAATTCCATGATTAATGAAGGCCAATACACCGTATGCCTTCTTAACCACAGAGTCAACCTGCGCAGCAGCTTTGAGTGTCCTATGGACTTGGACCCCAAGATCCCTCTGATCCTCCACACTGCCAAGTGTCTTACCATTAATACTATATTCTGCCATCATATTTGACCTACCAAAATGAACCACTTCACACTTATCTGGGTTGAACTCCGTCTGCCACTTCTCAGCCTAGTTTGCATCCTATCAATGTCCTGCTGTAAACTCTGACAGCCCTCCACACTATCCACAACACCCCCAACCTTTGTGTCATCAGCAAACTTGCTAACCCATCCCTCCACTTCCTCATCCAGGTCATTTATAAAAATCACAAAGAGTAGGGGTCCCAGAACATATCCCTGAGGCACACCACTGGTGACCGACCTCCATGCAGAATATGACCCGTTTACAACCACTCTTTGCCTTCTGTGGGCAAACTAGTTCTGGATCCACAAAGCAATGTCCCCTTGGATCCCATGCCTCCTTACTTATTTAAAAATATATTTTAATATGCCTCATTAATGATATGCAATCACTGCTGCAAATTGTAAAGAATTCTCAAAGAAACTGGAATAAAAGATCTAATGTAATCACTTTTTCTATAATCCCTACTACTCTGGACAGAGATTCTTTTGAACATTTTGCTCTTTGGTGTTTGCACTCTCAACACCAGGGCAAGGAGGTTTGTATTACTAAAGCTCTATTTAAGCACAGCTCCAATGCCATATTTGAGTTTACTGATGACACCACTGTCATTGGCCACATCAAAGATGGTGATAAATCAACATTAAGGAGGGAGATTGAAAACCTGCCACATCAACAACCTCTCGCTCACTGTCACAAGATCAAGGAGCTGATTATTGACTCTAGGAGGAGGAAACCAGAGGTCCATGAGCCAGTCCTCATTGGGGACTCGGAGGTGGAGAGGTTCAGCACCTTCAGTTTCCTCAGTGTTATCTCAGAGGATCTGTTCTTTGCCCAGCACGGAAGTGCCATTACAAAGAAAGCAGGGCAGTGCCTCTACTTCCTCAGAAATTTGTGAAGATTCGGCAGATCATCTAAAACTTCGACAGTGGTGCGGTGCAGAGTATATTGACTGGTTGTATGATGGCCTGGTATGAAATTCCAATGCCCTTGAATGGAGCAGCCTCCAAAATCACAAATAAATCCCTCCCAATCATTGGGCACATCTACATTTTGCAGAAAAGCAGCACCCAACATGAGAGACCCCTCCATCCAGGCCATGTTCTCTTCTCACTGCTGCCATCAGGAAGGAGGTACAGAAGCCTCAGGAGCCTCGGTACTCACATCACCAGGTTCAGGAACAGTTATTACCCCTCATCTATCAGGCTCTTGAACCAGAGGGTATAACTTCACTCTCCCCAACACTGAACTATTTCCACAACCTATGGACTCACTTTCAAGGTCTCTTCATCTCATGTTCTCAATATTTATTGCTTATTTATTTATTATTATTATTATTTTGCTTGGTTTTCTTATTTTCTGTTTGATTCTTGTATTTACTCTGAATGCCCACAAGAAAACAAATCTCAGCGTTGTATATGGTGACAAATGTACTTTGATAATAAAGTTTACTTAGAAATTTGAATAATGTTAATATCTCCTTTTGGTTAATAATCACGTAAACTGATTTTGTCCAAGTCTGAAGTCTGCTACGATAATCACATTCGCAAATCAATTATATTCAATCTGTGTAGTTGAATCACAAACACCTTACTTGATTACTTCTTCGCTGAGATCTATATTTAATATTTGCGGTTTTGAGAAGTGGGGAGTTGCTAATTGAGTGATTAACAGCTTTGACCGATGTTTTTATTTCTTTAATCACGCTGGTGTGTCATACTCTGCATTTTTTGTATCACTTTTCACACTTTGGGTTCTCAGTCCTGATCTTTTGTGCAGTTTAGCTAACATGGATCATTAATTTGATATCAATTTGTCCACATGGTATGAATAATTATTTTAATGATTTAGTCCAATATTTTGTTTAATGACATTGACTAATTTGTTAAATGCAACTTGCTGTTAAGTTTCACTGACCTTACTGGAAGACTTAGAAAATAAGTCAAAACCATCAGCTCCTGAATCCTTGAAATTTTCGTCAACATGTGGACACCACTGTCATACCAGTTTGGCTTTAATGACAGTTGCTTGTATCACAAAGCCACAGCATGGTTGTGGAGAGAATTAGAAAGAGGCATTATCCTGTTGGTGGGTAGAGGGGATGGGGTGTTGTGGGGGCCTTGGGACTGTGAGAGGCTGACCCCCTTATTTTGAAGCTGCAATCCTCACTGAAGACATCCATATGAAGGGAAGGAATTTGACACAACTTAACGTTGGGCAACTATGCTTAATTATTCCTTGTATCTTGTTGGAAAGCATCACTCTGGGTTGTGTAGGTCTTGTCATCATTATGAAACAGTTGAACATATACTATTACGATGTGAAGCATGTAAAGTTGAAAGAAATCAAATGCAGGCTTCATTACAATCCTAGGGGGAAGGTGGTGTTGATGGTTTTCATTTTAAAATTTTGTTAAATTGTGGATGTCTTTAACTGACAGCATCATCTTTTTTTACTTAAAATCACAGGGCTTTTTGGGGTAATTTAGCTTTCATTTGAAAGAGAAGTAGCAAGGTTTTTTTTTCCACAATTCCAGTTGGCGGTGGTAATACATCTTTAAGCTGACCTGCCAACCTCCATTAAAAGTCAAAAGAAGAAGAAAGACATTTAATGAAAATATTATCCTTGCATCTACCCAGGCAAGTTTCATCTGACCTCTGACTGTCTCAATAAGAACACTTGTCATGCACTTTGTAGTGCATGTCCAATCTGCTTAATCTTGCCTTGTAGGGTGAACGTACCATTCCCAACAACACACACTCCCAAGTCTTTGCACTCTCTGTGTTAAGAATATCACATATTAGGGAGGGAGAATGGGATATTCAAGGACACTATAGAGTAGGAGTAAACACGAGGAATTCTGCAGATGCTGGAATTTCAAGCAACACACATCAAAGTTGCTGGTGAACGCAGCAGGCCAGGCAGCATCTCTAGGAAGAGGTACAGTCGACGTTTCGGGCCGAGACCCTTTGTCAGGACATCTTGGAATGAACCATTTGCTGTCTTAATTGCAGTGTTTCTCATTGACTTTCAGTAACTCCCCCGGGCAACACCACCATTTTAAACAAAATAGTATTTCTATCTTACCTAATTGTGTGGGAGAACTCTCATGTTTCCACATCATATTCCATCTCTCACATCACCACCCATTCGCTTAACCTGGCCATATCATCTGAAACCTCTCGGCATCCTCCCATTTCACAGCTTTCAATGCTCAGCTTTGTAGCATCAACTTGATGTCCGTATACACAGTCCACAGTCTGTATTTCTTTCTTTTTGTATTTGCAGTTTGTTGTCTTTTGCTCACTGGTTGAATGCCCAAGTTGGGGCAGTCTTTCATTGATCTTATTATGGTAATTGTTCTATTGTGGGTTTGTTGAAAATGAATCTCAGGGTTGTGTATGGTGACATGTATGTACTTTGATAATAAATTTACTTAGAACTTTTGAACTTTGAATGTACAAATCATTGATAGAGATGGTGAGCATCTGGTGCTCCAGCATCCGACTACTCACTGCTTTTCTAAACAAAATTGACTCGTTTTGTGTTTTCTGACAGTTCTCTAATCATCAGTCCATGCCTGTATGTTACCCCCATCCCATGTGTCTAATTTTGTTTCACAACTTCTTGTGTGGCATTTTCAAGTTCAAATTTAATTATGATTCAATCATACATGAATATAGTCAACCAAGACGGTGTTCCTCCGGGCCAAGGAGCATTACCAACAGCGTATAGCACACACTGTAGCTCAAATATTATATATGGTTATGATTTCAGAAAAACATACTGTCAGAAAGCAAAAAAAATCAAAGGCCTTCAGAAAATCCTGATCCACACCTTTAGGATCTCCTTTATGTAATCTGCTAGTTACAGTCATAACAGTCTCTAGCAGATCTGTTAAACATGATTTTCCATTCATAAATTTCTGTTGATGTAGCCAAAGCCTATTACAGTAGATTGGAGTTCAGAACCATACTGGAATGAAAATCAATCTAGATTGATTTTTTTGCACTATTTATTTAATTAAACTATTTAGTATATATGTTCATATTGTAATTCAGTTTTTTTCTTCTATTATTATGTATTTCACTGTACCGCTGCCACAAAGTTAATAAATTCACGACATACGTCGGTGATACTAAACCTGATTCTGATTAGAGACTTGCAGGTGCACAGTTTGAAAACTTGTGTTTTTACAAATTATTAGAAATTTATGAATATGATTTCTAATAGAGTAAATGTTATAAAGCAGGGTCAACAATAGACACTGGTATTTGTGTTGCATGAAAACAATATGTATGCTTTTGATAGTTTAAGGCGCCTGGCAAGCATTATTAAAAAAAATGGAAGCTGTAATGGTTTCACCACAGTATGTATCAAATCTGCAACACTTGTTTACAACTTAACATCCACTCCCGGGTACTCGCCAGAAACCAATTTTCATGGTACTTGGTTTTGATGAATCGGATTGGCCATCAATGAAGATATTTGCACAAGGATGCCTGAAAACTCAAATTGCATATAAAAAACATATTTAAGGTTTGGTTGGCATTCTTAAATAAGCTTGTCTCCCACAACATGTAATTACTAACATAGAAAACTGTAATTTTCAGGTGCCTTTCAGTAATTCCATTCCTCCTATCATTTTGGATCTCCCCCTCCCCCTCCCCCTCCCACTTTCAAATCTCTTACTAACTCATCCTTCAGTTAGTCCTGATGAAGGGTCTCGGCCTGAAACATCGACTGTACCTCTTCCTAGAGATGCTGCCTGGCCTGCTGCGTTCACCAGCAACTTTGATGTGTGTTGCTTGAATTTCCAGCATCTGCAGAATTCCTGTTGTTAGATATTTATTTATTCTTTTGCTTGTTCATTCAGTCATTCATTCATTGACGTGCAGTGTGGAATAGGCCCTTCGAGCCACACTGTCCAGTAACCCCCGATTTAATCCCAGCTTAATCATGGGACAATTTACAATGATCAATTAACGTACTGATCAGTACACCCTTGCACTGTGGGAGGAAACCACAGCACCCGGAGGAAACCCACGGGGTCACAGGGAGAACGTACAAATGCATTGCTGACATCTGTGGGAATTGAACCTGAGTCACTGGAACTGTAAAGCATTGTGCTAGAATGCTATGCTACCTGCCGCCCCACGGTATTATTTCATTTATAAGAAGACTTTTGGCTGATTATTTTTCTGTTCCTTTTAAAACAACACATTCATTGATTTAACCACAAAACATTACAAAGCACCCAGAGAATATTTTTGATAAGCCAAATTTTTAATATTTAACATTTCTTTATTCAACTAGCAATTGGTGGTATTTATATTCAGGACCAGGTGGTATATATATTTATGAATTGGTATTATTAATATTTAAATAGTATTAGGTATTTAATATTGGTAGTATTTATATTTGTGTTAAAAAACTTTGAGTATTCACAGCCAAAATTATCCTCAAAAATGACAAGAAGTGATATGAATGCAGAACAGTGTAGCACAGTATCGGCAGTTAGGTGCTTACCAAGATCCATATACACCACATCCACTGCTCTACCTTCATCAATTTGTTTTGTCACTCCCTTGAAGAATTCAACCAGGCTCATGAGGCATGACCTGACCCTCACAAAGCCATATTGACTATCCCTGGGATAGAGACTATACTTCTCTAATGCTCATAAATCCTGTCTCTAAGTATCCTCTCCAATGGTTGCCCACCACAGATGTAAGGTTCACTGGTTTATTATTCCCAAGATTGTGCCTACTACCTTTTTTGAACAAAGGAATAACATTTGCTGCCATCCAATATCCTGATACTGCTTCCATGGCTAGTGAGGACACAAAGATCATGCAAACAGCACAACAATCTCTTCCCTCACTTCCCACAGTCTTTTCCTGGAGTAAACCTAGGGACATGCCTATTCTAATGTTTTTCAAAAGTTACAGCGCATCCTCTTTCTTGACATCATTGAAGTGTTCCAGCATATTTAGCATGCTTCACACTGTCCTCTCAAATCTCAAGGTCCCTCTCACTGGTGAATACTGAAGCAAAGTATTCGTTACAGACCTCCCCTACCTCCAGCACGTTTATCCCTGATCAGACCTATCCTCACTCTAGTCATCCTTCTCTTCTTCACATTATGTGTAGAATACATCGGGCTTTTCCTTAATCCTACTCACCAAGGCATTGTCCTGCTCACTTTCAGCTTTCCTAACTCCATTCTTAAGCTCCTTCCTGGCTATCTTGTAACCCTCTAGAGCCCTGTCTGATCTTTGCTTCCCAAACCGTATGTACGGTCCCTCCTTCCTCGTCACTAGATATTGCTCACCCTACCATCCCTCCCATGGGACAAATGGGACAAACCCATTCAGAACCCTCAAAACAACATCCATATTTCCGTTATGCAGTTCCCTGAGTACATCTGTTCCCAATTTATCTCCCAAGTTCCTACCTGATAGCATTATAATTCTCTCTCCCTCAATTAAATACTTTACCATAGCCTTGGAGAGGGATAGGGGCAGACAATATGGGAAAAGCCAGGGTACTTCACTCACTGTCTTTGAAATGTTCACTCACCGAGAGATCTGACTTAGGACCCAAGCACCAGATCCTGTATGGCCTCTCCTATAGTCAGCCCGTCAGGAAGCCTTCCTGGTCACACCGAACAAATTCCACCCCTTTGAAACCTTTTGCACTAAGAAAGAGCCAATCAATATTAGTAAGTGACGACAGCCCTGTTATTTTTGCAGCTTTCCAAAAATCTGCTTCTCAATCTGCTCTTCGTTGTCTCTGCTGCTATTGGTGGGAGGGGTCTATAGAATACTCTCAAAAGACTGATTGCTCCCTTCCTGTTTCTGTCTTCCACTCACGCTGACTCAGTAGTCAATCTCTCTATATCTTGCCTTTCTGCAGCTGTGATATTATCCCTGATTAGCAATGCCACACCCCCACCTCTTTTACCTTCCTCCCTGTCCCTTGTGAAGTATTTAGACCCCGGAATATCCTGCACCCATTCCTGCTCTTCTGACAGCCAAGACCCAGTAATGGCCACAACACTGTAGTTCCATGTACTGATCTACACTCTAAGTTTATCGTCCTTCTTCCTGATACATCTCACATTAAACCCATCCAGCTGACTACATTTAAGCTCTATCCACTGCCTATCCTTCCTCTTTGTATCTGTCTATAGACCAATTGCTCCATCCTCTGACCTATCATTCTAGTTCCCATCTAGTTTAAATTCTCCCCAACAGCTTTCGCAAACCTGCCCACAAGGATATTGGTCCCCCTTGAGTTCAGCTGTACCCTGTCCCTTTTGTACAGGTCATACCTTCTCCAAAAGAGAACCCAGTGATTCAGAAATCTGAAACCCTGCCCCCTACATCAATTTTCCTACCATATCATCCTATTCTTGCCCTCACTGTTGCATGGCACTGTCAGCAACCCTTGAGGTCCTACTTCTCAGCTTCCGACCTAACTCCCTGTATTCACTCTTCAGGAGCTCATCTCTTTTCCTACTTGCGTCACCTCCTGCTGCTCACACTCCTACTTTTGAATGTGGTGGACCCGATCTGAGACATCCCTGACCCTAGCACCTGGGAGATAACATACCATCCGGGAATCCCTTTCATGTTCACAACATCTCCTCTCTGTCCCCCTAACTATTAAATCCCATATCACTACTGCTTTCCCCTTCTCCCCTACTTCCATCCGAGTCGTAGAGCCAAACTCAGCGCCAGAGACCTCTGCAGCTTTCCCCAGCTAGGACGTTTCCCTGCCTCACCCCACCCAACAGTAGTAGCGACTACTTCCCTGTGGCTCCTATCTGTCACCTCCTCATTCTCCCATATGAGCTGAAGATCATCTAGCTTTGGCTCCAGTTCCTGAATGTTATTGGTAAGTAGCTGCACCCAGATGCACTTCACACAGATGTAGCGATACTGGAGATGTACTGGAGGTCTCCCAGATCTCCCACATCTTGCAAGAGCTTATATAAAAAAAAAAAGATGAAATGCTTGTAAAATAATTTGGGGGAAAGCACTTATTTTGTGGGTATTTTAGACAGATTGTGTAGTATCTGGGTCATTTAGATTGCTGATGAGAGCATAATCGGTACTTCATTGTGTAATACATTCACCCAGCATACCTTAATTCTTAGCTGTAGCATTGTGTGTCTGTGTTTTTGTGTTTGTTCCTGTGCTACTTATATGGCAGTTTGTGTTTTCCCTCTCAGGATGAAAATACCTGTCATAGTGACCATCAGCAAGATCCCATCTCATTGGCTGTCGAAATGGCAGCTGTCAATCATTCAGTCCTAGCTTTGGCCGGCCAGGGTGGAAGTGAGATCAAGACAGAAGCAGTCGACGATGATTGAACGTAAGGCTGAAGGCAATCAGGATTATATAATGTTATAGACTATAGCCACCTTCTTCCCTGTTATATGTACTGTTCTGCAACAGACTATTAGATGTATATTTATCATTTGTTTGTCGCTGTCTGTTAAATTGAAAGAAAAGTTCTCATTTTTTTATAGCTGCCAATGTGATCATCTCATATTAACATATCAGTGACTAGAAGTTGTCAGGTGTGACTAGAGCTAAGGTTTGCTGACGGCTGACTGTGAATTCAAAAAGGAAACTTTTTTAATGTATTACTGCACATTACTCAATACAGTTGAAATTATTAGCTGAAGGCAAAATAAAAGCATTTTCTATTTTCTAAATTTTACATAGCTAGTTTTTTATTAGGGAGGTACGAACAAAAAGTCAAACCAGACTAAACTGGCCTGCAGTCAGAAGTTATAAGGGCCCAGAACACACACAGAGTGCAGTTTCTTCGAGGCTCCAGTTTCTGGAAACTGAGAAGCGTGCGGCTCCATATGTTCCCATTCTGGATTTCAAACCTGCTGTTTCAGATTGCTAATTGTTCGTTGGCCCCTACTTTTCAGCCTGGTTTTAAAATAAGACAAGTGCTATATATCCATTCCTTGGTCAAATAATTTCCTTTTCGTTCTGTTTTCATTTTGAATAAAAGTTCACTTAACTGTAGAAGGTTTGGTTGTACTTCAGCTTGCAGGCATCCTTTGGATCCAGTGGATAAGCTTTCAACCGCCTCTTCATGTCTATTTGTGCACACGATTAAATGATCGTTTTTATAGTAACTAAATGTTACATTTTGGAATTTGCGTCAGAACTTAGAGGAACAAAATGTTTGCATCTGACAGACCTAAAAGAGACAACTTTGCCAATTTCCACTTCCCCAGAAGTAAGGTTCTAATTAATGACAATTAAAAGATATTCACTGTTGTGGTGATCTCGAATGTAACAGTCATTTTCCCTGTAATTAATGACCATCACTGCGGTACCATTTTTAAGTATTTTTCTGTTTATAGATGGTTATAAGCTTTAATCCAGTATCAAATTTGTTGCAAGGAAACGTTATGTTGCTTTATTTATCACAGGGATAGCTTAAGCAATGAGTTCACAGCCTATTTGCTGAACATCTCCCTCCAGGATAGAAGATTTTTCTCAGTGCTATAGAGGTTTTGCTACATCTAATACTAGAGCACCATCCAACAAGACTATGTAAAATAGCATTGCTTTTTTAAAGCCTTAGACTTCTGGCTTTTTGGAAATTGGTGGTCAGTAAGATGATGGCTGCGGCCACATTTGATTGCCAAGCATACCAGGAATGTTCATGCAGACCGAGTGTATCTTCTGTTGCATTGACTGAGGCATGCTGACCAAGAAATGGAGGTTCCCAGTGACCCTGCTGTACTCAGGTGGACTATGGTGTAAGGAGGTTAACAGCAAGTGGGATGGTTAGGTAGCTGAATACTGATTGTCAGATTCAGACTTTGTGCTCATTTGTAATCTAGTTGCCCACAGTGCAAGCAACCTAAGTGACTTCATGACTGGCTTTTTAATGTGTTGTAAAACATGATTAACCAGGTACAGTGGATTCCAGTTATTTGGGGCACATCAGAACCAGTACATGTTGGCCCAATTAAGTGGCTGACCCAATTAGACAAGTCTCATGGAAATAGTTAAAACAGTATAAAAAAGACAAACAGAGTAACAAATTACGTATTTAAATGAAATACAGAACAAATTAGATCTCTACCAATACTACTACAGTACTATAAAACTGTGCATTAATTCGTAATAGTTTATCAACAGAGGAATTCATCCATTGTATGCAATAGACAAAATCAGTGCAGATAATGGACTGCCTTCATACTATGCTATCAACAATTATATCCTCTAAATCTCCATTTTCATTGTAGCATTCAAGATTGTCAATACCTTCAAGTTCTTGGTAGCTTCTAACTTGTTGAAGCAGTGAAATAGTTTCATTTTCACTCCTGTGTTTCTGGCATCTTCAAGCCTGAATGCTTGAAACTGCAATGAACAAAACAGTTCTGAATTGTCTTACTGCTTATTTCTCACCAACTATTGGTGACAAAAAAACTATTCACTCTAAGCAGAGTATAGCGTCTAACGGCCACAGAAATGTACATGACTGATGCTAGTTAGAATCTGTTCAACAAGTCTCCTGTCCCAATTAAGTGGCATCGTGTCCCGAAGAAATGAAGGGAAAACGGGCTATTTTCCTTATTAATTTTTGTTCTTTATGAATAGGCAGCTGCCTTAATTAACTGATGGCCTAATTAACCAGAATCCACTGTATTTAGTTTGTGATGGTTTTCCACATCTTCCAAAGTTGAAATTGAGGGAAATTTTGTTTCTTTTTTATAGTTTTGTGAATGTTTCCTTACCTCAAGTTCAGTACTCTTTATGTCACCCCAAGGGATAACTGCTATCCACTTTAAAGCTTCTGTTGCGGAGGAAGGCTTCCGAAAAATGAAGCAGATATTTTTAAAAAATGTGTATCATAGCCATGGATTCAATTCTAGATGCTAATCAAACGAATCCTGCTTCCTGTGAAGTGATTCAGTAAAAAAATATTATCTCCTTGGGTTTGCTAAGTTAGCGTGGAATCTCAAAACAAGCTGGTCTAGTCCCAGTCTATAATGATGCCGGTTTGAGAAACGAACATAGCCTGTGTTACTGCTAGGATAATGGCTTCAGTGTTGCATAAATGAATTTGCTTGGTTGTTATACCTACAACACTGAAAAAGAAGTGTTATTTTGATTATTACCAGAGTCAGTATTCTAGATTTTCTGCCCTTTGGAATAATGCTGAACAAAGCTTCAACTAATTTTAACTATGTAGACAATCTGTTATGATGGCCCTACTCAGTTTCAGATATTTATTGCAGTTATAGATTGTCTCAATTTTGTTTACTGTTTGCCATGGGTTAATCTAGTTACCACTTAGTTATGTTGCCTTTACCATGTTCTAACTAATACTTTAGAGTTGAAGCACAGTGACAGGAAATGCTGGATCTACGCATCGGAGGGCATTGCGAGAGAGAAATTGATTCATATTGATTACCTTCCATTAGAACTGGGAGGAGTTTGTGAACAAGTACATTTTGAGCTGCAGAAGAAAGGTTTTCTGAATCCGTTCTCCCTCTACAATTACTCCCTGCCTAAACCAGTAATTCCAATATTTTCTGGGTTTATTTCAAATTTCCAGCATCTGCAGTTTTTTTTTGGCTTTTCAAACAAACTCTCACAATGATTTTTGGCCTTATTATAATAGAAATAATGCCTTCAAATGGCATTCTTTTGCATGAAGTTTTAAAAGAGCTTCTAGCTCATGTCTTAATGGATGAAGATGTCAGATACATATGTTAATACGGGTCCTCACAGCTTACAGCAGGGTTCTGTTCCTGAGGATTGTTCGGCTTTCGAACAGTTCACAAGCTGGAAATCTGGCTGGCAAACAAAGTTCCTACATGGTGAAGATGCTTCTGGAGGCGGGTTGCCCCTTCAGAATAGATAGTCTAGAGAACCATTTTAAATCTCACTGAATAAAGTTGGTACTAACCCCAGCCTCTCTTGGGCTACTCATGATATCCTCTTAAAAGAATTTACCACAGCCAAGCTTTTCCAAATCACTAACAGTTTTAAAAAAATTACATTGTTGCTGGCCTGGGCGTTGCTTCTCGAGATAGGATTCACAAAATGGACGTCAGTGTAGTGACTAGAATGTACTTTTCATGGGTTCGAATTGGCAAAATTCCAGCTCATGTCAAGACGTCACCTGTAGCACCAGAGTAGCTGGAAAATCCATTCTGCTGGGCTCTTCATAAGTTGGGTGTTGGTAAGCTGAGAGAACCTGTAATTGTACTTTGTATCTTCAGGGACACTAAATTTTGAAGTCACCTTAAATAGAATTGAAAAGAAAAATATTTGAAAACAGAATCCTACACATCAATCTGTGGGATGTAACTTACACAATGTGATTGGGTGATTTGTAACTTCTGACTGTGCAGTTCATAAGATACAAATTCACTCATGGAGTTTAATGAAAATTGCAATTTGTAATTTAAACAGTTAGCTTCTCTATAACTTCAAAAGCATTAATAACTAATTGACAACAATGCCCAGAGTTAAAATATAACATGAATTATATTTTATAGACTGGAAGCATGTACCTTGGGATATGAACAGCATTAAGATCAGAGTTAAATCTAAATGTTCATTATAGTTCTCTGAATTAAAAACTAGAACATGTATACTTTCATCAAAATATCTTAGGATTATTGCATTGTTTAATGTGATAAAACCATAAGTATTAACTCTAAATCTAGATGGTGATTACAGTCAGCAGTTTTTGCTGCAAATGGTATTACCAGTTTGAAAGATTTACCAACAAGAACCTGCAATAATCAGCTCCACGTCTCATATCAAACCATGAACGGTATCCGGTGAGAGATGGTTTATGAGGAAAAACTGATTTTTCAATGAACTATAGTAACTTCCAGTAATTTTTAGTTTTATTGAAGTATTTGGTTTAAAATTAAGTGAACCACTAAATTAAGCAATAATGCATTTTGATCACCGAGTAAATTCAGACTTAATTTGCTATTTATTCTGTGGAAGCAGTTGACTACCTGAATGGTTGTCTTTATTAACTGTTCTCTTGATTGAATCAGAATTATCAGTCATCTACATCAGTTGTAATCTTGTGTTCCAACAAGCCACATCAAAATAGCTGAAAGGGTAAAAATATCTGGCTCATCGTTAAAATGTACAAGTAGTTTTATAAGGTTATTTCTAGATTAACTACTCGAGTTATTTTTGTAATGCTCATTAATACACAAACCTCCAGACAGCACACAGAATAAATCTGTTCATTCCTCCAATTTAGGACAAAATACCTTTCTGATTTAAAGCATTATATACTGAGCAGAATTGCACCTTGTAGAATTTGTTTTTGAATGCAGAGTACTGAACAAAGTATTCTTTAAATAAGTGCTGCTACGTGCCATGTGCCTGGCACTAATACAGATCTCATTACTGATGACCCACTGATGGAATTCTTTTTCTCTCACCTGTCACTGTCTGTTCCCAGCATTCAAAAACAGGAAGGGACTTTAAAATCATGAGCTACTTGACACTAATGCGCAAAAATCAACAAATTACTAATAACGCTTCCATAACTTTCCAGTGAGCAGCTGTGTAGTAATTGCACAGAACTTGACAATAATGCATTCATTTTCTTTTCAACTTTTTCAAAGGCAGACGAAACAACAAAATCACTCAAGATTATTAGCTTTATGCCACTGAAACTTGTTTAGAGGTATCACCTTACCGGCTGAGCACAAGAAAGTTAAAGATTGCCTCAAATGACTGAGGGTGGAGAATTAAGTGTACTTAGAGTATTTGGTCTTGAGAAGGTCCAAGTATGTTTAAACAAAAATGTGATCTGGACAGATCCTTAAAGGTGCCATATTCACGTGGGGCCCTTAAGTCATTTGGGTTCTGATTATCTAGTATTTGAGTTCAGCCTCAAAAATAAAGTTGGTACCTTTAAATGAAAAAAGTGCTTACTAGGGAATGTCATATAAAATTAGAATTAGATTTGATTGTGTAAGATTCCACATTTAGGAATATAGGAATGTTTAAATTGGCCAATATTTAGGAATGGTTGCTGGAGGAGTTATTGGAGCTACAAATGCCTTTTTAAAAAAAAATTTGTAACCTATTAGAGCAGAGGTTCCCAACATTTTTTATGCCATGGGCTCCTACCATTAACGGAGGGGTCCGCAGACTGGGAACCCCTGCATTGGAGTTAGTCAGGGACCAATGAGACAGCTGGCTGTTAAGAGTGAAATGCAGTATTATTAACTAGTAAATATAATACGTATGTTGAGAATGAAAAATAAATCATTTCCAGACATCGCGACTGCAGTAATAAAATCAGGAAATAACTGAAGGCAGAAACTAAGGAACCAGAAACCGCATTAATAGCTTTATATCAAAACTATTATTTTGTTTCTGGCATCTGTTATAAATGACAAAACAAACAAACAGTGTATTTAGGAGATGCAATTGACTGTGGACGCTGTATTCTGGAGCCAAAACCAAACTGCTACGGGAACCCAGTTGTTCAGGCACCAGACAATGGTCAATGTTTCTTGCTCAGGAAGTTGCGTTGGCCTGGCCTGTCCTAGTGTGTTGCGGTGACTTAATAATTACTGAATTAGCCGTCACAGTAGCGTGGCAGTTAGTACAACTCGGGGCGTTAGAGTTCAGTCCCAGCACCCTCTATAACGAGTTTGTGCGAACTCTCCAAGGAAAGTGTGGGTTTCCTCTAGGTACTCTGGTTTCCTCCCACAGTCCAAAGATGTACTGGTTAGTAGGTAATTGATCATTGTAAATTGTCCCGTGATTAGGCTGGGGTCGCTGGGTGGCTCAGCTCGAAGGGCTGGAGGAGCTAATTCCACACTGTATCTCAATAAATAAGTAAATTGCAATCACAATTGTATAGTAGTAAAAACATAAGATTTGTGCAAAGATCCCACAGGCAAGAGGAGATGAATGGCCAGTTTATTTATTGTTAATGGTGTTGACTGAGGGACACCAAGATAACATCACTTTCTTCGTTGAGGTACCCTGGTGAGTTCTTTTATGTGAGCTGGCAGGGCAGGATTGGTTTAAAGGCTCTGAAGTGAGAGCCTGTGGTGACATTGAGTGAAAGTGGAAGAGTTACTGCTCAGTCGGGTGGATAATAATTGCAGTGATATAGATAGGTGTATGGCAGTACACAACAGTGCACCACACTAGCACTAGCTCTGATTTTGTCAAGCTTTGCATCTTCTACAGCAGGGCTGCACATAACAGTACAGCACTGGACAGACCAATCAGCAATCACATTGTGCCGATCGTGATGCCAGTTTATACTGAGTATCTCCTGTGTTGCATTCATAGCCTTATAATTTTCTTATATTCATCTGTCTATCCAGAAGCCTCTTAAACTCCACCAGACTGCCCCTGGGCACCTACCACTCTCTGTACAAAACTTCTGCCCTCTAACCTTAAAAGATGCCCCCCAGTGTTTGACATTTCTTCCCTGGGGAAGAGATTCTGACAGTCTTTGCCTCTCAAAATGCTTTTAAAAAAACCACTATCAGGTTGCCTCTAAACCTCTGATGTTCTAGAGCAGGGGTTCCCAAACTTCTTTACGCTGTGGGCCAATACCATTAAGCGTCGGCTATGTGGGCTCCAGGCTGGGAACCCCTGCTCTAGAGGGAACAACCCAAGTTGTCCAACCTTTCCTTTTAGCTCATACCCTCTAATCCAGGCAGCGTCCTGGTAAACCTCGTCTTTCCAGTGAAGAAACGTACTGGAACAGCAGCACTCCCTGGAACTTAGAGTATGTTCTGCAAGTACATATATAATCATCCTTTTGTGTGGATTCTTACACCTTGCAATTGTGTTATGTTTCTTAATGGAGCTATTCATAGCACCTTTATATAAAACTTTTAAACAACCATATATATTATCTGACACTGATGACTAATTGTTGGATCTATGCCAGCTTTTTGCCAGAGCATCAAAACTAATCTTCCCATTTCCCCACTTCCTGATTCATTCCTTCTTTTTAAAAAAAACACACACACAGTTCAGTCATTCCTAGGAGAAAGTATCAAGTTGGAGGTCTTCATCTCATTTAGATTAGCGAACTATTAGTTCGACATCTTCACAGAGTCGTAACAGCACAGAAACAGGCGCTTCAGCCAACCCTGTTTGTGCTGACACATTTCTACCAATCCCGAGCAACACACACACAATGCTGAAGGAACCTAGCAGGGCAGGCAGCATCTCTGGAAAAGGGTAAACAGTCGATGTCCTGATGAAGGGTCTCGGCCTGAAACGTCGACCGTTTACTCTTTTCCTGGCCTGCTGAGTTCCTCCGGCATTCTGTGTGGGCTGCTTTGGATTTCCAGCGTCTGCAGACCTTCTCATGTTTGTTATACTAATCCCAATCTTTGGCTGCGTAGCCTGTGAAAGTGACGCTTCCACGAGGGCCACTACCTGAGACATCGGTGTTTTCGAGCCTTAACTTGCAAAGCAAAGTGAACTCTTCAAATTAATGTACGTTTTAGGGACGCTGGTAAGTCCTTTCCAAAACACTGCCAGTCATCATCACTGTTGAAGTAGAAAAATGACACCGTAATCTGATAATTTTAACGTTGCCCTCTCTACATTTCCTGAAATTAATAGGATTCTGTATGCATCAGTGAAATGCTATTTAAATGATTAAAATAATTTAGATGCACAATCAGAACCATGAAAACTTAGCTAAATTACGGTTGTATAGTGTTTCTGTTCATAAATACTCTTCTCTTTAAACTCGGAATATTTGATGTTGAGTTGAAAATGGTTTTTGTTAAAAAGTGAAGTTAATTAGTTAAAACAGAAATAAATTAGTGTATGTACAGTTAATTAATTTCATACAGGGTAACAGTAGGTTTGGTAGAAGTAGGCTAAAGGCCTGTACCAGCAAGAGTGAGGTATAAGCAACACACACAAAATGCCGGGGGAACTCAGCAGGCCAGGCAGCATCTGTGGAAAAGAGTAAGCAGTCGGCCCAAAACGTTGACTGTTATTCATTTCCATAGATGCTGCCTGACCGCTGAGTTCTTCCAGCATTTTCTGTGGGTTGCTTTGTAGTTCCAGCATCTACCGATTTTTTTTTCATGTTTGCAAGGTATAAGTACTTGCCTCTGCTTGCTATGCAATGTTGTATTATTAGCAAGCACTAAGAAAAAGCTTAGCAACTCCAACAAGGTGAAAAATGATACAATTAAATAATAAGTGGAAAATAAGTTTAACACAGCATAATTTTGAAAATAACGATATAAAATTGTCAGTGTCTTGCTCTTTTTGATTAAGGTTGGATAGATATTTAAGAAAAAATCTTGAAAGTACAGGGAAGATTAGGGAGGCTGACTGTTCTGTTGGGTTTAATTCTCTCAGAAGTTCTCAGCACTCTTAACTTCAAGTTTGAAAATTCCTCTTTTTAGAAGATGGAACGCTGTGAAACTACTGTGTACTTCAACTATCACTCCCCAACAGTTCAGCTTTGGGCACTTTATTTCACTGGGATAAATACACTGTATAACAGAATTACACTTTGTGAATTGTAGGGGAAGAGTGCAAAACAATTTTAACAACTCAGTTTTATTCTATTTATCACTTCTTAAGGAAAAATTCAACTTCACTTTTTCCATTCCCAAATGTTGCCTTTCTGAGTGTTGACGATGTTAGGATAGGTGAAGTAATATCTCTGTACCATTGTGGGAAATCTGCTTGCTAATACGTCCATTGTGCACAACTGCCCCACCTTGCCCTCTCAAATAAAAACACTTTTATGGATCTTTAGGCTCTTCAGCAGCACAGACTTTTAATATTTGGCTCAAGATAATCACCTATGTGCAAATACACCTCAGTGGTATTTTCATCTAGTTCAATGTGCCCAGATAACTTGTATCAGACTTGCATCAGTATAATGTTACTGCTCCACTTGTGGCACAAGTGTGGACAACAACAAAATATCTTTCCTTCCAGCACAAACCAGCTTTCATCTCAACCTATCCAGTCCACTGATTCTATGAGACAAGTATTCTTCCGAATCAGTACTTAGAATTATTGGAAAGTACAGCACAGAAATGGGCTCTTTGGCCCTTCTAGTTCGTGCCAAACCATTTGAATTGCCTACTCCCATCAACCTCTGAGTGAAGAAGATTCCCTTCATGTTCCCTTTAAACTTTTCACCTATCACACCTAACCCATGACCTCTGGTTGTAGTCCCACCCAATCTCAGTGGAAAAAGCCTGCTTGCATCTTTACCCTATCTGTACCCCTCTTAATTTTGTATACCTCTTTACTTCTGATGGATCAGCTGGGGAAGCCCTAGTTGTTGCATTTAAGTAATCATAAATGTTTTAAAGGGCTTCAGGGTCCCCTATTTGTAGTTGATATGTTCATTATATTCATTTCTATAAACTTCCTGCAAATCCCGGTCCATTGTCCCAAAACACATATATTCACAAAAGTATACAGATTACAGCTGCTGCCATCTTGTTCTCTATGGCTAGGTGACCAGACAAATGCATATTATTGTAGTAAGTGAGTGAGACTTTGCACCTTGTCTTAGCTGCTCCGTCGGGTTCATTTTGATACACCCTACCCTCTCAAAAATTCCATAATTTGTGAATTGCTTATTGATTTTCACAGATAAAATAATCGAGTTTTGGATTGCCTTTATGGGTAGAATCTTAAAAATGGAAACATGCATTTTCCACTAAAAGTGCCTCCTTTATTCTCGTAAGCTCACTTTGGAGAGCAAGTGCTTCACTTACACACTGGATCTTTTACCCAGTTGACCACAATGATTGTCAGTCTATTAAGCTGCAGTTGTTCCCACTCTTCAGTTCAGTTACAATAAACCAGTTTTGGAGTTAAAGAAACTTCTTTCAAATGCAACTTATTCTTTGTAGAAATACACCTGTATATAGTAGATGGCGGCAGTAATCCATTTAAAACCTCTGATCGGTTGGAAAGAGGAGGGGAGTGATGACTGAACGACTTGACTTCACTTTGGGAGTCTTTACAGTATGTCTATTTCATATCGTCACATCAGAAATTCAGAATGGCACTGTAGGAAGAATGGGGCCAGGTTAACTCTCTAAACTACTACTTGGACCCAAAGTACTTCGGGATTTACTGAGATTGTGAAAGACTGTTTCTGGTAAAGTTTTTGTTTTGAGATCTGGGATACAGTAATTTGAAGATCACATTTATATTTCTTGAAAGGTGGGTTTAAAGTTTTAAGCCAGGAATATAATTTATTTAAGAGACATACCCATTACCATTTATCAGAATAGCTTTTTATATTAGTTATCCAGACATTGTGGAATGACTGCATTATTGACATGCATTCAATGTTCATGATCCTGATAAAACTTTAACATTGCAAATTCATGAGCAGGTTGTATCTACAACAAAAGTTGTGGTTTACAAATGTAAACCAAGACTTAGATCTACCAGTATTAATTAACAAAGTATGCTTTGGAGTAGAAATTGTGGACACCAAAATGTGATCTTTATCCAGACTCGTGTAACCAGTCATAATAAATCAAGAGCTTTAGTGCTGTGGATGGCAAAGTAAAATTACTACCAACAATGTAGATAGAGACAATTGTTTGTAGTGCTCTGTCAATGTGGATGTATTTAAAGAAATTGTGGATGGTGGTGAAATTTTAATGCTAATCATCTAAATTTTTCTCAAATAGTCAAAATTGCTTCATTATTTTGTTAATGTATGAGTTTTTTTTAAATTTTAGGTGAAATTTTTACAAATAATTACCATATTCATTTCTTTGTCCCGCCTAATTGAGATGGATGATTACAATAGAACCCACATCAAAATTCACAATTTATTAGGCTGATGTGGAGATAAAAACCAATTAAGAAAAATCTAACTTGGAGTCGTTGAACCATGATTTTTTTTTAAAAATTGCACTATTGGTCAATAGAAAAGGTACAGTATTATTCTATCCAATCTACCCGATTTTAAGAGAACTCATTGTACTGTGAGCAGTGTTTTGCACGTGACTTTGTATCCTATTTCACTGTCTAGTTATTTAAAAGACAAACTTGGGTTGCTCCCAGCAAGTAATTTCTGTGAAAGACTTCAGTTAAATGTATAACAAAGACAGGTTTGAATTTATAGTTTAGCAAGATAAATATGTATATACACATACAAACTCAATGCTGCCCACATCATTTTCTTGGTCTGAAGGGTTGATTCATCAGTTAGCCAGTGTAAATGTCATATTTCTAAAGGTCTATAAAAATGGTCCAAATACATCTAATTATTGTAAATATTTTTTAAAGCACTTTTTAAAAAGAAATTACTTTTTGTACTCCAGTATGTTTAATGTATAAAACTAGCTCAGTTGCATATTTAAGAGAATTATACAAAGGATGTAATTACACTGCCCACAGCACAATTAGCAATGTCCTTGGAGACCTCCTCATTGACTGGATTAGACCAGCTTCTCAGTGCAGCTTGAAGCAAAACAGAAAATGTATAATTGTGGCTTCTGTGAAAATGTCTAGGGGAGCATCTTTTTTTTCTGCATAGTTTACAAGCATTATATGTAATTTTGATGTAAGTTACTTTTAAGTAACTTTTTGAAATACTGTACACTGTAATATCATTACTGTTAAAAATAATTTTTATGCACTGTATTTAAGTAACTTTTCCTTTATCTAGTTCCAAGGAAATACAGGACATCTTGTATCTGTTTAACTAAACGTAAGATTCTACAAAAAAAACTCTAATTATAGACCTAGTAGTAACCATTAAACTAATGTAGCAAAACACGTTTGGAAACTTTTTTCTGTTAAGCTTGTACTAAAATTCAGCAATGCCAACTATGAATGTGTATTTACTAATTTGTTGACAAATCTACTGCCATATTAGTTAAAGTTCAGGTTATTTTTCACTTAAGGGCACTTGGTAGTGTCAATATTATGTCCAGAGGTTAACTGTATCTACATATGTACAAAAATATGCAACAAAAATTGACCTACTGAACTATCAGCTATTGATGTGACTATATATTGTGGAATTTATAAAAGTAATCATGTTCTGTTTCATACTTTTTTTTTCAAAGTACACTCCCCAACCCTGTAGTGTTCTTTTACCTCCTTCAGTTGGAAATGTAGGTTGGCCAACAGCAGGTTTCTATAATGATGCCTATGCTTCTCTCTACTTGGCCATGAGGTGTACTTTTTTGGCATGGTTGGCCAGCACCAGTTTAATTACCCTTTGTTAATGTAACTGTAAAGCATTGCACCTAGTGGTTGAACTGAGAACTGAAGTTGGTCATCAGCTTGGCTGTGGATTTGACTGCAAGCTGAGCACTAGAATTTAAACCGAAGGTGAAAGATCAAAACCACAGAACTGTAAACCAAGCATCTGACACTACAGGGACAGGATCACAGTGCTTGCTGATCATGCAGTGCATGGTGGCACATCAGTGGAGTCAAATGCCTTTCCATATATTCTGCCCCAGGAAAGTGATGAGAAATAAAAGGAAAAGGGAAAAGTAAAAGAAATTGGTTTAGCTGTATCTGTGCTTGTGTATCCCATCCTTTATTCTGTGTTCATACATATGCTTCCATATGTATATAATTTGTAGTTAATGGTCTGGATTAGTGCCTTTTGACAGTAGACTGTTATAGAACCCAATTTATAGTTTTTGTATATTTTCATTATTGAATTTTTGGTTAGCTCAAATTTTCTTTACCCCAATAAAGCAATAAATATGTTCAAATGGAGTTCCTCTTTTTCTTTGGAAAGAAATTCTTAATTATGTCCGTACAGTCGTTAATTTCACTGACTTTATCAAAAAGACTGATAGAAAGAAATCAGAAGTATTTTTCCATATATGCTTATTTTGATACAATGGATGATTTAGAATGGAGCACAATTCTTTCATGGACAATTAGAAATGTGCCTAGTGTTTAAATCTAGTTACATATGATTCTCGAATGTTCAAATGTAGAATTCTGTTGTAAAAAGGCCTGCAGTGGCAAAAGCTTTTAAATCTCCAATTAATGAGAAATGTGGCCCTGATAGTTTTTACACACAAAGAACGGGAAAACACAAACAATTTTCATTGTCTCCGCAAAGAGAAAGATGTATTTTTAAAAATTAATTTATTATGAATGTTGATATATATTTACAATAAATTTTCACATTAACAGTGAAAACAGGGGAACACTGCAATCCACAGATGCTAACAGCCGCTGCCATCACACGTATTCTCCACAGTCTGAAATTATCACTTTCTGTTTAGGCTTTCCATCCTTTGTACCTTGAGCCTGGAAATAACACACCAGTTATAGATATTTCAGGAAAAACAATCTTGAACTAAACATTATTAACAAACTAAATTGTTCATTCAAATATTTCACTTCAAAGACAAATCACATTAATTTTGATCCTTTTGAAGTAGTGACCACAAGATTAACAAAATTTGCTGCGGCCAGACTATAAATCAATATATTGAATGTTTTTTCCATTCATGTGAATAAATTTCAGTTCCTCTCCAACATTTCACTTCTGCCGAATTATATTTAAATTTTCAAAGCAATTATTCTTTTAAAAATGTGGTCACTGTGGTTTTTCCACCCACCACCAAAACCACCATAAAAATTAAAGGCATTCCATGTATGGTTAACCAATAACCTCAAACAGCTCATTCTTCCAGATTTCACTTTTATGAGCTTTTCTTTTGGTTTAGTTTCAGCTGTTTGTCAAACCTGTCTCTTGGTTCACATTCTCTCCAGTCCATCCTTGCTATGTACATGCCAATGAACATTATTCCCTCCCTCTCTCCCTCTATGACGCAAGTCTCTATTTTCCTGACTTTTGCAAAAAGTGTTTTGTGTTCGTTTGCATCACTGCTGTGCCAGTACCTTGTTGTTCCACCATCTTGTCTAAGTGGTGCTATTTTCTAGATTTTCCCCACCACCAATGAATGCCTCTCTCTCTCCCTTTTATTGTGCCATTTAATTATTGGAGGGAACTAGTTGAGGTTATTCAATAGTTTCAATATCAAGTGAATGATTATATTTCCTTAAAATAATTCAAAATCATAGAAACCAGAATCTGTGTTAATTTTATAAATATACTATATTTGTAACATGCACAAAATCAACTACTTGATGCATCTTAAGTAATATAATTTACTCATTGTTATAACTTAATCAATTCTCACTGAGAAGGAATACGCCATTTAAAAAAACTAAGCTTTAAGTTTTCTTTCCATCTGCAAGGCCGACATTTCTCACTTATTTGGTGAACATGTGCACCTCAAGGCAACCCAAGAGACACTGGCTATCACTGCAGCAAAAGAAATTACTGGGAATATCAGCACTATTCACCTATATATGCAATTCCACTGACTGTGACTGTACTGGAGAAAACAACAGCTAACGTGTTACAACAGAGGTTCCCAATCTAGGGTTTACGGACCCCTTGCTTAATGGTATTGGTCCACAGCAGAAATAAAGGTTAGAAGACGATCAAAGACAAGAGATTATAGAATTGGAAAAATAAAAAGTAGAATTACACTGGGGTTTAATACTCACTTCCATCTGTTTGACAATATCCATTCCTTCCAGAACTTCACCAAATACTACGTGCTTTCCATCCAGCCAGTCCGTCTTTTCGAGGGTAATGAAAAACTGAGATCCATTTGTGTTTACTCCTGAGTTTGCCATTGAGAGTAAACCTAAACCAAATGCAGAGATCATCAGCTCAACTAAAGAGTACAAAATTCAGTGGTTTTGACCCAGTAGAGCAAGATCCTATTATTCCTAAGCTGCTTAAATAATGTTACATGATTTTTGCAGCTGTCAAGACAATGTCCTTCAAGAAATTAAACCAGCATACAACAAGGCATTAAATTAAATATTAATTCCATCCAAAAAAAATTACTTTTGAAAACAAAATCTTAGGCTTCTTCAAAAATTCCAGATGATGTCTGAGCGCCCATGTGGCACGTTACCACACTGTTTGCAGGTTAAATCCTTGGATTTTATTTTATTAAATAGGCCCCTCTGGTCCTTCGAGCTGTGCTGCCCGGTAACCCCCGACAACCTGATTTAACACTAACCTAACCACAGGAGAATTTACAATGTCCATTTAAGCTTCTAACCAGTACAGTCTTTGGACTGTGGAGGCACCCAGCGCACCCAGGGGGATTCTTGCCCAAACTGCTCAGTGGGAATAAAGGTAGAAGTCGCAAGTGACTGCAGTATTCTCTGAAATTAGGAAAGGAAGAAAATGACAGTTCTACTCTTGAATCCAGTTGGTACTGGAAGAATTAGCTTCTGTTGTGATGCCCCTACACCTGCCTGCCAAGATTCCTCATCTAAAATCAACTACAATTCTCTCCAAGCAGGCACAGCAAAGGAACCAAAGGAATCCCGCTGCAGCTTAGACAAAATATGTGTGAGGTATACAACCCTGACACATCTTTCCCACAGACAGCCACGAAACAAACAGAGCTGTGGAACCCGTTGTAAGAAAGACATCAACCCCCCCCCATGCACAAAAAAGAATGCACAAAAAAAACGCGTGCAGCAGCAAACAAAAAATATGAGCGAAAAACACAAAAATCAGAAGAGTCCAGGCATATTCAGTTTAGCTCAGTGTTCGTTATCTGTAGGCCGCCCCAATTTAAAATCTCCCAAAATAAATAGCAACAATGGAGCAACCAGGAACATATCATTAACCAGAGTCCAAACCACAAACCGTGTCAATTAAATGAGTTCATTTTTTTAATTACTTTTATTCTTCAGCAGCAAAAGGCAAGCCTCTTAGTTTGCCAGTAAAACTGGCCATGACAAAGCTACAGAGAATGTCAGACCTTCAGTCTTTACATCAATCACTTTCAACGCCAACAGAATTACCTATGTTTTTTCAAAAATAAAGTAGAAATCACATTACCTGCCCCAGAGTGTTTCAGAATAAAGTTTTCATCATCAAACTTTCTGCCGTAGATGGATTTCCCTCCTGTGCCATTGTGATTGGTGAAGTCACCGGCTTGACACATGAACTGGGGGATAATCCGATGGAAACTGCTGCCCTTGAATCCAAATCCTTTCTCGTGTGTACAGAGGCAACGGAAATTCTCTGGGAAAAATGTTTTATTTAAATATTTACACAAGGACAATCTGTGAGATCTTTCTATATTAATTATGCTAGTCATTTACAAAATCAGATTCCTAAGCATCCCATTGTGTACACTTTGTGATAACTGCAAGCGATAAAAATCAGTCATTTGGAGAAAGGCCAAATCCAATGTGACGAGGAGAGATTTAGCCAAAGAACACTGGGACTAAACTTGGCAGGCACAGCCATAATTGAACAACTGGAAACCTTTAAGTTAGAGATGTCTCAGCTACAATCTAAGTATATTCTCCTCATGGTAGGGAAATTAACAGAGACCTCTAAATGACGGGAAAAAAACGAGCAAAGTAATGCAGCAAGAGAAAACATATGACAGATTCCAGTCTAATGACGTGTGAATCTGGGACCCAAGGGGCAACTTCTTCTACGCAGAGAGTGAGGTATTTATGGAACGAACTGCCAGAAGGAGTGCTTGAAACAGGCGCAATAACAACATGTAAAAGACATTTAGGCAGGTACAGTACATGGACCAGAAAATATTAGAGCAGAGTTCCCAACCTTTTTTTATGCCAGGGACAAATACCATTAACCGAGGGGTCTGCGGACTCCAGGTTGGGAACCTTTGGCTTAGAGGGATATGGACCAAATGCAGACAAATGGGGCTAACTTAGTAACCTTGTATGGTTCAAATAGTGTGGCTAACTGGGGTTGTAAGGCCTGTTTCCATGCTGTATTAACTCCATGAGAGAGGACTTTTAGTTATGTGGAGAAGCTGGGATTGTCCTCATGGCTTCAAGCACCTTGAATGGTTTAATTAGTGTAGCTAACTGGGGTTGAACGCCCTGTCTCCATGCTGTATTAACTCTATGACAGAGAACTTCTAGTTATGTGGAGAAGCTCGGTTTGTCCTCTGCAGAAGCCGAGAGGTTGTAAATTGACCCAATAGTTTTAGTTAATTGTTAAGTGAGGGAAATTGTTCCCATTGATGGAGTGGTTAAGAACCACAGGATGCAGAATGAAGGTGATCAGCAAATCAGTGAGAAAAGGAAAAACTCTTTACAGCCTCCAATAGATTTATGGATGTTTCAGGCAGTGATGTCTGATGCTTAATGTTAACTGGGCTGTTTTACTTAACTTAAGAAAGACTTGTGTAGATAAAAACTCATGAGTCCACATTACATTCAACTGATAAACCAGTTAAAATAATCTAGATTAGATAAACAGAAATTTGAACTGATTCCATGAAATCACAACATTTGACAGGGATGGCAAGACAGGTGATGTGTTGTAACTGCAACACCCGAGCATTGCTGGAGATCTGATTTCTAGCAAACGCTTCTGCATCTTGAAAAGCTTCAACCCAAGAGGTGTTGAGTGGGAGTGCCAACTGCGGACATTGTATTACACAAGGGGGTCCCAGACCCCTCGGTTAATGGTAGGAGGTCCATGGCATAAAAGAGGCTGGGAACCCCTGTTTTACATTAGGGAAGGGAGATACAGATGGTTTGATCCAGGAGGCAGGTGAGGGAGTGGCCTGGATTTGGACAGCGGTTCAGCAGGGACGAGGACCCAGGTTGCAGGAGCCTCAGCTTGTCACTTTATCCAACAGGTCCAAGGGACTTGTAGGCTCAACAGCTGCTCTGACTCAGGGGGACAGGACTGGTTGCAAGACACTAACGAGGATCAGGTAATCTATATCTTTTTGAATTGAGTTAATTTCAAATCTTTTGTGTTTTTCTAGTATATTACATGTTTTATTTGTTTTCTCTTTCTTCATTAACTTTTAACAATAATGAACATTTAAACTCAGTGGTCGCTGGATCAGCCTTGGCTGTGACTTCACAGATGCCAACGTGGAAGGTCTTCAAACACGCAGCCTCACCAGAGACATTGCCCCGGAGCTTTTATTCAATATTGATGCTGACTTTGTGACTCAGGGCTTCCAGAAAATTCCAAGCCAATTTTGCAGAAAACTATCCTACATCCTGTTAAGAAACCCACTCTCTCTTGCTCTCTCTAGTACAAGCTGGTCTGTTCATTATTTACGTAGTTAAAACCCATGAGTAACATCGCAGGGTTTTTGCCAACTCATCATCATTATGTGTCGTGTCTTGTAACATGGGCAATCATGGTCTTTCCATGACCATGATTGTTCTTGGCAAATTGTTCTACAGAAGTGGTTTGCCATTGCCTTCTTCTGGGCAGTGTCTTTACAAGATGGGTGACCCTGCCCATTATCAATACTCTTCAGAGATTGTCTGCCTGGCGTCAGTGGTCACATAACCAGGACTTGTGATCTGCACCGGCTGCTCATACGACCATCCACCACCTGCTCCCATGGCTTCACATGATCCTGTTTGGGAGGGTAAGCAGGTGCTACACCTTGCCCAAGGGTGACCTGCAGACTAGTGGAGGGAAGGAGCGCCTTACACCTCCTTTGCCAACTACTTCTATCCTTTCCATCAATTCACTCAGAAGCAGAACTGCTGAGGCTTCAGCCTTTGTAGGCTCATTTGGCAGAAATCAGGTGATTCACGTGTAAAAACTGAACATACAGTATGTTTGCTTTACCTCAAGCTGTGCACATTCACAGATCTTGGCAATTTCAGTTCGGATTTTTATACAATAGAAAGCAAATCCTCCAAAACCATCATATTCCAAAAAGGGCAATTCAAGAGAGTATCTACTATGAGCATAAATATATCATTAGCAGGAGCAGCCCATGGTCTGTAGTCTGGCAGGCAGCTTCGGGCGACTCAGATACAAGGTGGGTGAAAGGAAATAAGTGTAACTAACAAGGTGGTTACAAATAATAAGGACACACGTACGTGTGTGTGTGTGTGTGTGTGTGTGTGTGTTATATAACTGCTTACCTACAGTCATTGGAACAACATCAGCTCGCAATAAAAACCGTATTCTACCAACAGGTTTATTGCCTATTTTGATGTCCATGTAGACTTGAGGATTGGCTCTTGATTTTTTGGCTGGTGGCTCACCCTTAAGAAATAATTATTTTTAATGAATAAATAATTATGAACAAAAAAGGTACTTTCAAATACTCAAGTGTTGACATACATTTGTATAAAATAATAAAATCAAATACTATTTTCCCGATCTCACCAAAGTCATGTGCGCAATTGATTTCATACCATTTGTGTTAATTGTATTGTACATCTAAGAAAATCCAATCAAAAATATCAATGTTATCTGCATATTTTTACTAAGAAATCGTGGATTTCTACTTTGTGTCTTAGCAGCATTCCATGATTTTTAAGAGAAGGCAGTTAATGCTTGGATTTCATAACTTACGAGATGCACATTTAACACAGATGTTTGTGAATTACTGAGCTGGTTAAACATGGTGCTTATACAATGCAATAAGACAGACTCCTCTGTCATTTACCACAGGCCTGCATCCATCTCACTCTCCAGATACCACTTCAGCCTTTGCCAAGTTTTGTATTAGGGCATGCCAGAACTAAAATAACCCGTTAAATGGTGCCGGTCCAACTGCAATACCTCCTTTATGTGGAATTATTTTGCCAAAGTGTTTCACGGTGACTAAGCCTCACCTCCTGCGTCTGTGTTTCTCCACTGTCTCCTCCACGCTCATCACCTTCAGTTTCCTCCAGCGTCTTTCCAGCAAATTTCTTTAACCAATCGTCGTCCGACCACACTAGATTGAAAGGAATATCACTTATATTTCAGTTACAAAGCGCAGCAATTATATTAATGCCTCTAGTTCAGTGAGGCTTTATATTGCAGTTGGGGCATGGTGAGCAGTTTTAGCGCTTTATCTCAGAAAGAAGCCTCCAAGAGGACCACAGTCTTGTCATTGGATTTGGAGGCTTGTGTGCCTCAGTGACCCAGACAGCTACGTTGGCTGGAGTCAGGGCTCTATGCTTTGGCTCTTGGTAGAGTCACCCATGCCAAACAGGTCAAAGGGTAGAGGATAGACCTGCATGACTGATTGGAGTAACAACTGAGCTACTGACGCAATGAAGGAAGCCTTGGACACCACCAGAGATGCAGGACCTTCATTGCTGCCGTAAGCGCCAGCGGCGTAACGGGCAGTAGATAGATAGCAGATGACTCATCAAGTCTGCTCTACCATTCCCTCACGGCTGATTTATTATCCCTTTTAACCCCATTCTCCTGCTTTCTCCCCATAACCTTTGACCCTCTTACTAATCAAGAACTTATCAGCCTCTGCTTTAAATATATCCAATGCCTCCACAGCCGTCTCAGGCAATGAATTCTACAGATTTATTACCCCCTGACTAAAGATATTCCTCCTCTTCTCTCTTCTAAAAGGACATCCCTGTATTCTGAGGCTGTGCCCTCTGGTCCTAGATTTCCCCCACTACTGGAAACTTCTCAACGTCCACTCTATCAAGGCCAAGGGCTCCCAGCCTTTTTTTACGCCATGTACCCCTATCATTAACCGAAGGGTTTGTGGACCCCAGACTGAGAACCCCTGATCTAAGCCTTTCAATATCAATCAGATCCCCTCATTCTTCTAATCTCCAGCAAGTATAGGCTCAGAACCATCAAACGCTGCTCACAAATTAACCCTTTCATTCCCGGGATCATCCTTGTGAACCTCCTCTGGGCTCTCTACAATGCCAGTATATCCTTCCTTTGACTGCCTACTACCCATCATGTCGCTGAAATTTAGGCTAGCAATGAGGCTCCTTCATCTCTGGTGGTGTCCAGGGCTTCTTTCATCATGTCAGTAGCTTCCTCTTCCTTTTCACTTCTGTCAGTCATGGGAGTCCTGGACGGAGACTCAGGAATACCATTGCACTCAGATGCAGAAGGATTTTCCTTTGCTGTTTCCATAACAATTTTGTTTTACCAGTCAGGGTTGTTAGCCCGGAGCTGAATCCCTGAACCTGGAGGACCGGTGGACCACTCTTAGTCTGACCTCTACCCTTTGAGCTGCTTGGCAGGGGTGACCCTACCAAGAGCCAAAGCATAAAGCCCTGACTCCAGACAACACAGCTCTCCATGTCATTGAGGCACACAAGCCTCCAAACCCTACTGCAAGGTTGTGGTCCTCGTGGAGGACTTGATAAGCCAAACGGCCTAATTCTGCTCCTATGTCTTATGGTCAAATTTTCTTCTCTGAGGGTTGAAAGTCTGGAGCTTAAAGACTCAAAAGGCAGTGGAAACAGAGTCTTTGCATATTTTCAAGGCAGAAGTGGATAGATTCTAAAGAGTTGGGGGGGGTGAAAGGTAAAGGTTATCACAGGCAGCCTGGATGCAGAGTTGAAGTTACAATCAGATAAATCACAAACTTGCTGAATGACAGAAGATGCTCAAAGGAATGAGTGGCCTCCCTCAGCTGCTAATTGACAATTCATAGGCTCTACCAAAGTTATTTCCAAATCTCTCCCCATCGAACCTGTTAGCTGCTGCTTGAACCTCTCCAGGCTGTTTTTCTGGCTGCTCGGGCTTGCTCTTAGCAACAAAATAATCTTGAGCAAGGTCGTGAATGATGATGGATCTCACCGCGATAAACCGCGTATTACTGTCTCTGAATCTCTCAGCCTTTGCAGTTCAGCACCTCCCCCCCGGACAGCTCAGCAGCACAGATTCTTCGATGCTGGAAATCCTAAGCAACACACACAAAATGCTGCAGGAACTCAGCAAGGCAGGCAGCATCTAGGAGAGGGATAAACAGTCGACGTTTCGGGCTGAGGCCTGATTATCACTGCTTTTGAAGACAAGTACATGCAACTGACCCTATTTAAAGACTGTTTGCTCTAAGCACAGTGTAGTGTCGAATGCCACATACTGGTATGCTAGTTAGAAGCTGTTTGGCAACAGTCTCCTGCCTCAGTTTAAATAAGTGAAAGGAATCCCAGCTATTTTTGCAAATAGTTTCTGCTCTATAAGATTTGTCCCTAATAAGCAGCTGCCCCGATTAATAGGTGACCTAATTAACCAGAATCCACTGTATATCCTGTAGTAGCTATTTAAGTTCTGTCAATAAGGAAAATACTCATTCTATGTAAAAATACAGTTTTATTCCTCACCTGCTCTTGAGGATCCCTCTTTAATTCGCATAGGTTTTGCCAGATTTACTCGGATTGTCCTTCCAAAAAGTTCAGACTCATTCTGGTAAATGGCATGAAAATAAAGACAATTAGGCTAATATTATGCAGGGTGTATTTGAATATTCTTCACTTTCAGGCATATCCCTCATTCATTGTTACTTGATACTTTAATGGGTATCAGTTCGCAACCATTTTACATTATTAACTGTAGGAGCTATATACCTATGCTCTGTCTGAATTATATTTTGTGTACATGTTTTATGGGTTATGGTAATTTGTCGCACGGGTTGGGGTGTGCTAGAAGCAAATTAGTATAGTTATGTATTCATACTTTGTCCTAGTTAGTTAGCTTAGTTAGAGGCAGCCGGGGCATGGATGATATTTTTTGTTGACCGCTAATTAGAACACTAATTACTCTTATTCCGTTTATTTAGTTATTTCGCTAAATTTGGATGTGCTAATTTCTAATATCGCTGTAAGGTCTTTCGTTTTTGCTGGTTTAGTAACAAAGGATTGCACGGTTTTTTCTTTGACCTGGAGCTGAGTTATTTGGAAGCGCGTCACACAGCGTTGAGCCCCTCGATCAGTCCAAAGGGTTTGGCTTTGTTTTCAAGTAATCGCTACATTAACAATGATTTTAAAATATCGCTCTCTATAATAAAAGAATGCGAAGAAGGTACACCATTTGCCACCTACCATGTTATCAATGGCAGCTGCAGCATCCTAGAAAAAATAAGTGGAAAGTTGTAAGCTATCAATAAGCAGCATTCCAAACCTATTTTCTTTTATTAACTGAAAATTATATTTCAGCAGTGCATTGGAGGGAGAAGATTTTATTGATCATAACATCGGTGGATGAAATAAATGCCTTAAAAATACAACTAAATGTGAAGCAATAGACGGTAAGGCACTAGACCATTTCACTGTTTACAGACATTTTTAGAAATATAAAAAGTCTTTCTCTTCCTGAATCAAGAGTACTTCTGTTACAGATGGAGCAAACGACTTTGGGAGTGGGGTGACACAACCATGTCTTCATTCACAATCCACACTTCACACCTGTTCCCACTGGTAACAATATCGCACAGGAGTAAAAGACAAATTGTAGGAGGAACTCAGCAGGTCAAGCAGTGTCTGGAGCCATGCAGGGTGCCGACCCGAAAAGCCATCCTGACGAAGGGTCTCGGCCCGAAACGTCAACAGTACCTCTTCCTATAGATGCTGCCTGGCCTGCTGCGTTCACCAGCAACTTTGATGTTTGTGGCTTGAAATTCCAGCATCTGCAGATTTCCTCGTGTTTGTGTTTTTAAAAGCCATCCATTTTTCTGCCTCTGCAGAGGCTGCTTGACCTGTTGAGTTCTCCCAGCAGTTTATTTTTCTGCTCTAGATTCCAGAATCTGCAATCTTTTTTATCTACAATATCAAGCAGGTGTCCTTGGAACATGAAACTAGGAAGCAGAGGTCATCTTTATACCAAATATCCAGTACCTCCAGCTATTCCGCCTCCCTCCCATTGTTATCTTAGTGTTATTCATACCTCCTGTTACTCAGAACTTTCGCACAAGTCTCAACATTCAACACAACTACAGATGAAAACTAGGGGGAAAACATGCACAAATATTACCCATCTTAAACAAACAGTAAACACATTTTTTATGTTGACACAAATGCTGGAAATCTACAACAACACAAAATGCTGGAGGAACTCAGCAGGTCAGGTAGCATCTATGGAGGGAAATGTCCAATGTTTCAGATTGAGACCCTTCATCAGGACTGGAAAGGAGGGTGGGAGATAGTACAAAAAGATTGGGGTGGGGGGGCGGGAAGGGGTGAAGAAAGAACTGACAGGCGGTCAACGGGTTCAAATGAGAGGGGGTTGAAAAGTGGGAGAGGGAGGGGATGGTCTCTTAGCTGGTGATAGGTGGAAATGACAAAAGGATGAAGAAGATGGAATCTGACTGGAGAAGATCGTGGACCATGCAAAGAAGGTGGGTGATGGGCAGATTGAGAGCATGGAAATGGAGAAAGAGTTAATTTATATAACTTGGTCAAAAAATATTTGCTCGCTGAAATCCATAGCTTTCACCCATGGAATATCAATAATATTTCCAGCTGGACACTTAGAAAATAAAATACGGAGTGGTCTTCAAATTAGTTTCTAGTATGCATATACTGATGATTGGCAGACTAGTTTGATTTCGGCTATTAGAAATATAAAAATAACTAACTCACCTCGGCATTCTCAAATTCAATAAATGCAAAACCTCTGTGTTTCTCTAAACAGGAATAACATAATTTAGATTGTTAACTATTTTACAATCTTTATTACCAGATTTACCAATATAGAACACCAGGTATCACAGAAAACAGCTGTCATCATACATACAAGAGTGTGCTGTAAAATCTAGAGCTAATTTACTTTTACAAATTTTAAATTTAGATCTTTATATATTTAAAATTAAATTTAGAGGTTTAAGTTTTCGGACAAGAATTCTGAGACATCAGAACTCATTCATTAGAAGTGTTCAAGTGTAGCAAAAAATTCTAAATTACAAAGGAAGTAATACTTATTAAATTTGTTGCATTTCTGATACTGACCAGAGCACAGTGAGGTGAATCTGAGCATTTACCTGTCTCATAATCCAGCGGAATTTGAATGTCCATGACATCTCCAAATGGAATGAAAGCAGCATGAAGCACCTTCTCGTCCACCTCTTCAGCAAGGCCACCTATTTAAAATGACAAACATACCTCAGTTTCTTATGCATAAACACAAGAGGTTCTGCAGATGCTGGAAATCCAGAGCAACACACACAAGATGCTGGAGGAACTCGGCAGGTCAGGCAGCATCTTTAGAAATGAATAAAGAGTTGACATTTCGCGCCGAGACGTCGATAGGAAACTGCATTGTCAGTATTTTATTTCTTCTCAAGAGCATGAGCATCTGCATGTGTTAATGTCCACATGTGTAGCCCCTATAGGATTCACGACCTTCAACTCACCTGCCAAGACAGAAGATGAATGCATTTAAGACTGAAAATCTTAAACATAAGAAAGCCTGCAAATGCTGGAAATCCAGAGCAACACACACAAAATGCTGGAGGAACTCAGCAGGTCAGGCAGCGTCCAAGGAAAAGAATAAACAGTCGATATTTCAGGCCGAGACCCTTTTTCATGACTGAAAATCTTCCATCCTTTTGTGGAAGTGCCTCAGCTTCCTCCGGGATGCATGTGACAGCCCACTGGTCGTTCAAAAGGCAAGGAATCTGACCAAAAAAATCAGTGATAACACCTCTTCTGAAGTAAAATGCAGTAAACTATCACCGCAAATAATGAGGAAGGAAGCGAAGGCAAAGCCAATTCAAAGGATGGGCCATGCGGGTGCATCGCAAAGCCAAAAGACAACGTGTTCAAGACAGGGGTCGCGGGCGGCACTGGGGTGAGGGATTTGGAGCGGAGTTGAGGTGGAAGAGTTTCGATGCCTCAGGATACGAGATTATATCACTCCAAGTGTGAGCCAATTTGGTGAGATCAAGATCGGCTTCAGGTCGTGAGGCCCAAGAGTGTCCGGGTCCTAGAGCGAGGCACTACCCGGTGCTGGGTCAATTTAAACAGCAGCACAGAGAGGCTGGAAGTGCCGAGGCCGTGAACTGCTCCGTCTTTAGTCGTCTCTGCCAGATTTGCAGCATTTTGGCCCACTAATAGGATGAACTGAGATCGAGGCTTGGGCCTACTCCGGGAAGTGGGAAGCTGATCTGGTTATCGTCTTTCTTCTTTAAATTGGGTTATTCGGGTTTCTTGCTTTGTGGCTGCCTGCAAGCAGGCAAATTTCAAGGTTGCAAACACGAGGAATTCTGCAGATGCTGTTGGCAAGACACATCAAAGTTGCTGGTGAACGCAGCAGGCCAGGCAGCATCTCTAGGAAGAGGTACAGTCGACGTTTCAGGCTGAGACCCTTCGTCAGGACTCTCAAGGTTGTATAATTTATACATTATTTGATAATAAATGTATTTTGAACCTTGAGTCCTAACAGTCTAAAGCCAAATGCTCAGACTAAAGAACAAACCTCCATTACATCTCTCTATAACAAGATGTCCAGTTTCCCAGTCCAGTTAAAAAGTTTGAAATCCATTCACGAAGTCACCAAGACTCACAGTCTCCAGAGTTTCAAGTGTGAAAGCAGCGCAGTGATGCTGCTGCTGTATGACCGTGTTAAGATTATGGTCAAAGCATCATCCATTAAAACCAGATAGACCTTCTTGGGGTAGACATTCTATCATCTGGATGCCCTTTGATAATCATTACAGTAATAATTCCAAGTTATGGATGGCTTTGGGGGACATTAATAAAGCTGTTTCCTCATATCACCACTGACCTGGATACACTGGTGCTACTTGCATGGAGTTTGCACATTCACCCTGGGAATGCGAGGCTTCTTGCTTTGTCCCACATTGCATCTCCTTCAACCTTGTTTAATGCATCTGGTGCTCTCGACGTGGCCTCCTCTGCATCAAAGAGGCCAAGGGCATGGAACAAGCAAATGCTTTGCCAAGCACCTATGCTCCATCCGATACGGCCTTCAGGAATACCCAGTGGCGAGCCATTTTAATTCACCTCACCATTTCCCCCACCCACCTCTCTCCCTCAGCGTTAAACACAAAGCAGGACAGCACACAAATCAACACACCATTTTGGGGAGGAACTCAGCAGGCCAGGCAGCATTTATGGAGAGGAATAAACAGTCCATGCTTCGCGAGACCCTTCATCGGGACTCGTTAGGAAGGGGGAAAAACCCGGAATAGGACGGCGAGGGACAGAAAGAAGTACCAGCTGACAGGTGATAGGTGAAGCCAGGTGAGCGGGACGGCGGGTGGTTGGGGGAGGGGGAGATGAAGTGAGAAGCTGGGAGGTGATAGGTGGGAAAGATAAATGCTGAAGAAGTAGTAATCTGAGATGAGAAGAGAATGAACCATGGGAGAAAGGGAAGGAGGTGGGGCATCACAGAGAGAGAGCACTTCATATCCTGTCTGGGTGGAACTATGCCATCTAAAATCTTATGGCAGGAAATTCTCCAATTTCAGGCGAGCTGCTCCCACCTCTGTCCTTCTACTTGCTCCTCCTCAGCTTCCCACCCTCACCAGCCCACATTCTCCTCTTGCCTCTTTCCATTCCCCATCTTCCCCTCCTTCACCTTCTCCTTCTACCCATCACCCTTCCCCTCCTCCCTTATTTAGCTCAATGCTCCACGTCCCTCTCCTGTCAGATTCCATCATCTTCCATCCATTATCTCCCAACTCCTCTCCTCTCCACCAATTGCAAATCACCCTGCTCACCAGCTCTTACTCAACTACTTCCTCTTACCTGTTTAATTCCCCTCTATCATAAATTTCAGGTTGACACCATTCCCCATCGGGGGCTCCCAACCTCTTTTATGCCATGGACCCCTGCCATTAACTGACCCCAGGTTCAGTCAGACTGAGAAAGTCACAGAGCATCAAAATGAGTCATTTGGCCCAACTGATCCATGCTGACCGAAGCTAGCTCCCTCTATTGGCAGCTGGGTGTGCTGGTTGTTAACATAATCAATGCATTTCACTGTTATGTTCCAACATACATGTGATAAACAAAGCAATCTGAACTGTGAGTGACAGAATCCAGGGCGTTTTGATGGGAACGGGGTAGTTATAAAATTTCATTAGTGTAAATCCGACCTTTCATTAATGCAACAATTGAGAACCAGCATTCAATCCTTTCCCCAGGGAGGGGAATCTGGAACCAGAGGGCATACGTTTACGGTAAGGAAAAGATTTAACAAAACTTAGGGGCAACTTTTTTTATTATTATTAAAGTTCAAAGTAAATTTATTATCAAAGTACATATATGTCACCATATACAACCCTGAGATTCATTTTCTGGTGGGCATACTCAATATATACATAATAGAATAATAAAATCAATGAAAGACCACACCAACTTGAGCATTCCACAAGTATGCAAAAGAAAACCCGCCTTGCAAATAAAAAAGAAAGAAATAAATAAGCAAGCAAGCAAACAATATAGGGAACATGAGATGAAGAGTCCTTGAAAGTGAGTCCATTGGTTGTGGGAAGAGGACACTGATGGGGTAAGTGATGTTGAGTGAAGTTATCCACAAAGGGGATAAGGGCCTGATGGTTGAGGGGTAATAACTGTTCCTGAACCTGGTGGTGTGAGTGCTGAGGCTCCTGTACCTTCTTCCTGATGGCAGCAGTGAGAAGAGAGCATGACCTGGGTGCTGGGTTCCCCGATGATGGATGCTGCTTTCCTGCGACAACACTCCATGTAGATGTGCTCACTGCTGGGGAGGGCATGATGGACTGGGCTGTATCCACTACTCTTTGTAGGCCTTTCCATTCAAGGGCATTGGTGTTTGCATACCAGGCTGTGATGCAGCCAGTCAATACACTCTCCATCACACATCTATAGAAGTTTGTCGAAGTTTTAGATGTCATGCTGAATCTTCACAAACTCCTAAGTAGAAGTGCTGCTGTGCTTTCTTTGTAATTGCGCCTACGTGCTGGGCCCTGGATAAATCCTCTGAAATTACGGCACCAAGGAATTTTAAGTTGCTGACCCTCCCCAGCTCTGATCCTTTGATGAGGACTGGCTTATGGATCTCTGGTTTCCTGCTCCAGAAGTCAACAATCAGCTCCTTGGCCTTGCTGACATCGAGTGACAGGTTGCTGTTGCGGCCCAGGGGTTGAGAGGGTTAACAAATCGGCCACTATGGAACAGACTTGATGGGCCGAGTGGCCTAATTCTGCTCCCATGTCTTACGGTTTTATGGGGATATGGATAGGAAAGGTTTATTCGGGATATGGGCCAAACGCGGACAAATGGGACTGGCTTAGATGGGCACCTTGGTCGGCGTAGACCGGTTAGGCCGAGCTCTCTGCCTAGGTGAAAGGTCTCGGCTGCTTCCCTCCACAGCCGCTGCTCGCCCCGTTGAGATGCTCCCGATCCCCCGCGTCCGCAACAGGAAACCCCCCGTCAGGAACCGACACCTCACGCCCCATCTGAGCGTTCACCAGGTTAAACCCGCTGCCCCTACGGCCGCTCTTTTACCCCGAAGGGGCAGCTTCAGCCTCTTTTCACTCACCCACGTACAGCACCCGCTTGGTCGACGCCATGTTTGGGTCGAGCTTCCCCTCTGAACTCTAACCTCCGACCTGGGGCGGTGCCAAAGGGACAGCGAGGTCGCTGATTGGCTCCTGCACTTGTGTAACAACTCGGAGAAAAGGGATTCCTTAACCATCCGCATTTTCCCCCAGTGTGAACACTGGGGAAAAAACATTTAATTGGTGTGTGGAGACGGGCGGAGGTTGGAACGAGCAATGTTGGAGAAGCGAGGGTGACAATTTCCTGTCGCTTGCATTGAAACCTCATAGAGCATCAGGACAAGAACTGTTGTGATGGGAAACGGCAGCTTCCTTGTAAATGACGTCTCTCTCCTTCTCTCCCCATCCTTGTAAATGACATGTATTAGGCTCCTTCTCTCACATTCTTGCAGTGATTGGCAGCTCCAGATTAGTGAATCCTAGTTGTCTCTGGGTAAACCACAAGGTTTTTCTCTAATATCAGCCCAATGGTATTGCATGCATCTCTGACAGCACATAGATTATAATAGAATGGTAAAAGACCATCAACTTGCATTGTAACTGTTTCTCTCAAAGTTCAAATTTATTATCAGCGTACATATATGTCACTGTATACTACCTTGGGATTCATTTTCTTGTGGGCATTCACAGTAGATACAAAAAGAACAACAGAATCAATGAAAATTACATGCAAAGACAGACAATGTGCAAATGTCTGACTGCAAATTAACAAAAAAAATATGGGACTCGAGAGGTAGAGTCCTTGAAAGTAAGTCTGTAGGTTGTAGAGTAAGTTCAGTGTTGAGGGGAGTGAAGTTCAGGTGCCTGATGGATGAAGGGTAAGAACTGTTCCTGAACCCGCTGGTGAGGGACCAAAGGCACCCGTACCTGCCTCTGGCTGGCAATGGTGTAGAGAGATCATGGCCTGGATGCTGGGGGCCCTTGATGGTGGATGCAGAGTTTCTTGCAGATGTGCTGTCCACAGATACTGCTGCTGTGTTTTATCCATGGCATGTTCAATCAGTACTCCTCCACCACTACCAATTCTTCCCTTGGACATGTCATTCAATGAAACTACACATGTTGCAACTTCCCACCTTGTGCTGTTCAGGGCTCCATTTACCCCCAGCTGAACAAATTAATTTTGCTTACTATATTGACTGCACACAAGGTGACTAAATACAGACCGGGTGACCAGCTGTTAACACTGCTCCAAAAGTGCCACCCAATCTTCTGATCTCTTGTCATTTCAATTCTCTATCTCATCCCCTTTCTGAATGCATCTTTTGTTTCCTACATTATTCCAGTATAGCGCAACAGTACTAGTAAAAGAAAAGCACTCGTCTTCAACAGAACACTATAGTTTTTAGGACTCACTAGTTAATTTTACAATTGTATTTATTTATTGAGATTCAGAGTGGAATGGGTCCTTTGAGCCAAGCTGCCCAGCAATTCCCCAATTTAATCCTAAACTAATCACAGGACAATTTACAATTTACCAAACGTGGTCGTGGGGACAACATACAAACTCCTTACAGGCAGCGGTGGGAATTGAACCCCGGTTGCCTGTGCTGTGAAACGTTGTGCCAACCACTACGCTTGTTTTTCCTGTTAGACCTTTTGCACAGCACCATCATCTCTCGTTACTCAAACTCCCCTGCTTCCTACACCATCACACACCCTTGATTTTTTCCTTCCTGCTCCCCTCCTCCCCTCCTCCATCGCATTTTATCTCTTTAGTTTGGTTATGGCAGATTATTTCCCTGAAACATCTGCTTCCAATTTTCACAAGTTGTGTCTGACTTGCTGTGTATTTCCAATTAGTATTTATTAATCCCAATATCTGCAGTGATTTGTTTCTGTAGTTCAGGATAGCATTGATGAGTGTGGGGAGATTGTTTCCTTCGGTTATTCAAAACATCTCAAACTTTGCATTATATAATGAAGACATTCATTTTATAGACTGTGGGCATTGATGGCAAAGCATTGATTGGAAAATGCCTTGAACTGCTGTTATCTGTTTGTAGTACTCTCATAGGATAACGACGATGTGGAGGGGAATTTGCAAGTAGTGCCACTCACATTAATTTGTTGCCCTCGTTCTTCATTACTCTACAGGTCCCAAGTTTGTAAAGTGCTGCAGTATTTTGTGGATGGGTACCCTTCAGTCACAATATTTCTCAGGAGGAATGTGTGATTAGGGTGTTGAGTGAAACATCAGGCAAGTGGACTGAATGGATAACTATGGAGGGCTCTGGTCAAGGTGCAGGTCGAAGGGACGAGGCAGAATTTTTTGTGCCGTCATTCTCTCAGACTAAATTGAACTTTAAACGTGTATAGTGTCATTGGAGGAACTCAGCAGGCCAGGCAACATCTGTGGAAGAGAGGAAACAGTCTGTGTTTCAGGCCGAGACCCTTCATTAGGACTCAGCCTGAAGTGTCGACTGTTTCCTCTTTTCCATAGATGCTACCTGGCCTGCTGAGTTCCTCCAGCATGTTTTGCATATTGATTTCCAGCATCTGTAGATTTTCTGTCATTTATTGGCTCGGCCAAGGTAAAGAAAGTACTCAATAATGTAAAAGCAAATCTGCAGATGCTGAAAATCCAAAGCAACACATACAAAATGCTGGAGGAACTCAGCAGGTCAGGCAGAATCTCTGGAAAAGAGTAAACAGTCAACTTTTCAGGCCCAGCATCTCGGCCAGATACGTCAACTATTTGCTCTTCTACATGGATGCTGCATCCCTCCAGCATTTTGTATAAGATATCTCTGATAGTTCTACAGTTGCACACCAAGTATGATAGGGCAATTCTCTGTCTGTGCTGCCTATCAAGAGATAAACACTGTTCTGAACCTCTCTCGGGGACTTCTCATGCATGCCTTAACAAGCCAGCTAACAGCAGCATGCTGAAAAGCACACACTGAAAATCCGACAGTGATTTGATTCCAACCATGTACCAAAAGACAGCAGTGTAAACATTTTTTAATCGAACCAGCAAGTTAGAAACTTATCAAAAGTGATAGACATCTTTTTCACATTAATTTTATCTTTCCTGCTGCCATCAGAAAGTTCTCCTCTTCTGCTAAATCAAATGCATCTCCCACAGCACAGGCTGATGGCACCAGATGAATCTCTGCCATTCCCAGGATGTGCAGTTATTCAATAACTACTTCTATTGAGCAAGCCTACCACCTTCCCTGAGGCGCAAGATCAGAACTAGCCTCTCTGGATATTGCTTTTGAAGCATCAGCTTTGAACATTTGCAGAATGTTACATGGAATGATTTGGAGAAGTTTTAATTAAAATAAATTTCTAGTTGTGAATGAAATGGCAATTTTGCAAGGGAAAATGAATTAAGACTTATATGAGTTTTACCAGGGTGGTACCCTAGAGTTCTTAATTGGAATCCACTGCCATTAAAATGCAAGGCAATGAAGCAGTCAAATGCGAAGACAATGTCAGCACCTAATGACAACATAATGTTCTTTTTTCAATTATGCAATTTTCTTTTTCACTATGGATCTACTCTCAAATTTATGATTCAGATCATCCTTGCATAAAGGCAAAGACTGAAAAGGGTGAAGCCCACAAATAAAGTTGTAAAAATATAGTCAGATAAACCCTCAGAGATGTTTTGACACCACTGATTGGTTCAGTGGTTCACTTTATTATCAAAATATGTATGCAGAATTAATATATTATATCAATATGTAGAAAAAGTGAAATAATAAACTATCTGGAAGATGTCTCCCGAGGAATCATTCGGTGGTATCTTGACCTAAAGAATCTTTAGAACTAGTAGCTGCAGTCACATCAGTCATAATGAAGACTTTTGAAAGGTGGATCTCGTCGTTTCTCAACTCCACAACTCCAAATTTTCTACACCACTGCAGTTTGTCTACAGAACCAATGGATCAGTAGATGATTCAGTTAACATTGATCTGAACTTCATACTGCAGCACCTGGACTCATTGGTGGATACCATTCCAGCCTTTGTGAAGATACCTGCATCCTCAATAAAACAATCACCAAGCTTCAGCAATAATAAACATCGTTTCAACACAAGCGCTTAAATGGCTGCGCCTGGAGGAGGCCTTCAGGAGTGGAGATAAAGGGGAATTCAGAAGACCAGGTACAACGCGAAGAAGGCAATCAGAGCTGCCAAATACCAATATTAAGACAAACTGTAGAACCAGTTTTCTGCAATTGACAGTTCTTCAGTCTGGAAAGGCCTTCAGTCCAAAAGGAAGGCACTTCTCTGCCCTGATGACTCACTCCTCCCAATTTGGATAATTACTGTAGATTAGACTCACAGATCACACTTCAAAGATCTCCCCTCCCGTGCGCATTCAGCTCGAACACCACCAATGTCCCACAGACTTTGTTGTCAAGGAAGAGGAAGCATGATAGTTGTTCAGGAAGCAAGATATCAAAATGGCTACCAGCCCCGACTCTGTTGCCCCTGCCATCCTTAAGCACTGTGATAACCAGTTCTCTGCAGTCTTTTTTTTACAGAAATTATTACTCAGTCTTTTAAGTTGGCTGGCTGGTGGCGTAGTGGCATCAGCACCAGACTTCGGAGCGAAGGCTCCCGGGTCCGAACCCAGCCGGCTCCCCAGGCACGCTTTCCATCCGTGCTGGGTCGAGCGTCGAGCTAGCAACTTGACCTTGTAAAAAAGAAATTGTCTGCTACAAAACATCAAAGTTGATGGCCTATGCTCTCTTGTGAGTTTAGAAGACAATTTCTTTTTTGCTTTTAAATTATGTACTGTTCCAGATTTCAAGAAATCTGTTTTTCCAGTCCCACCCCCCTCAAAAAAAAATCACTGGACTCAATGACTACAGACCGGTTGCACTCACATGAGTCACAATGAAGACTTTTGAAAGGTGGAGCTCGTCATTTCTCAAATCCACAACTCCAAATTTTCTACACCTCTGCAGCTTGTCCACAGAACCGACGGATCCTCAGATGATTCAGTCAACATTGATCTGAACTTCATACTGCAGCACCTGGACGCCCCGGTACATGTCGGGATTCTCTTTGTTGATTTCATTTCAGACTTCAACACCATCACCTCTGAGCTTCTGCAAGAGAAACTTTCCAAACTTAAAAAGTACCAGGTCCCATCTGCAGGTGAATCACAAAAGTCCTCTCTGACAGGCGGGAGCATGTGAGACTAGGAAAGCACATCTCCACATCCCGTTCAGTCAGCACTGATGAGTTGGGGGGTGGGGGGTGGAGGATCTCTCTTGCCTCTCCTATTTTCTGTATGCACCAATGACTGTGTCTCCAGTGATCCATCTGTTAAACTGATACAGTCTACAGATGACACCACTGTCTTTGGACTAATCCCCAGAGGTGATGAATCGAAGCACTACTGGGAAGGGAAACAAGCTGCTGTCCTGGTGCAATCACATCAACTTGGAGCTGACTGCCCTCAAAACTGTGGAGAGGCATATCGACTTCAGGAGAATTGTGTCTCCTCATACAACTCTACAGTTAAAACTCCAAGATCCTGGGCATCATTATTTCACAGGAACTCATGTGGGAGGACCATATCTCCCTCATCAACAAAAAGACTCAGTAGAAGAGCACTTCTTGCAGCAGTTGGTAAATTTCCATCTTACACAGAACATACTGGTGCAATTCTACACACCCATCAGAGAGAGCATCCTCACATCAGCCTTTAATTTCTAAGTTTTTTTCATATAATTCCTCTCGAGCTGGTGCAGCATCCTCTCACAATATATGAAAACTACAGCAAACTCAAACTGTCAGCTCAGCTGAAAAAGCCACTGGCTGCAGTCGGCCACCGTTGTGGAATGTGTCCAGGACAAAGATGCAGACAAGAAAAATCATTGCGGGCCTGCAAATCATTACCCACCTGCAAAGTGCTATAGGGATTGTAAAACAAAAAAAACTTTGCCATCTGAAAATTTTCTTCCCCCAGGCAGTTGATCAATCATTCTAGTTAGTCACACCTACCTCCCTCTACCTCTTACCTGTCACTGCACTGTAGATGCTTTAAGCCACTTTTTAACACTTACATTGTAAATATTTGGTATTTATGCACATTTTATTCCATACCCATACTTTAATTTCTAAGTTTTTTTCATATAATTCTTTATTCTTACAATTTTTGAATGTTGTTTTTCTTGGACGTCACACCAACACACCACAGCAAATTCCTAAATGTATGTGGTGAATAAAGTTAATCCTTAATTAAAGTTTGCTTTACTCTCATAACTTAATAAATTAAATTCCAAAACTATACTCCAAAATAAATCAAGACAACTGACACATTTTAGACAAAGCATTTTTATTTTTTTCTTCCCCAATCAGAAACACACTTCCAGATTTGGGCAAAACTTGAGTTTTAAAATGAAAACACACCTCAACTGATAAAATATAACTGCAAAGTTAAAATCTAACTCCATTCTTTTATCTAGTACCTTTCACTTTGTCTTTCGAAAAGAAGGAAAAAATATAAATAATTCCAAATTATAGGTCATCGACCCAAAACTCTAATGCTGTTTCTCCCTTTGCAGATGCTGCTGGACTTGAACATTTCTGTCATTTTCGGTTTATTTCACATGTTCAGCATCCACTATATTTGGTTTTATGAGTAAATCTATCCTGGCCACAGATATTCATATTTAAAACAAAGCAAGCTATAAATCAGAGTATTGCTCTGCTTTGTAATATTATAGTTTGATCTATCAAAATATATTTCTTTTAAATACTTAAAGTACATTAAAATCTTTTGGAATCTGGTTATTTGAAATTTTGCAATGTTTTTTTGTTATTTTTTTTCCCCTTAAAGCTAAGCACGATCCACGCATCCAGCCTGAATATATCTGAACCAAATTTGTGGATTTGTTGTTTCTTGGCAATCTGCAAAGAAAAGAAAAAATAACATGATTTAAAAAAAAATTCATATGCTAAAGTATTTACTTTGAATTCTGAATGGTATACTTGAGTTACACTTCAACCATAACCAAATGCATATTGTTTCTCTTTCATCCATTCATTATGTGCCATGTCGCATGACATGGGTGATCATGGTCTTGCTCTGATCATGACTGTTCTTGGCAAGCAGTGGTTTGCCATTGCCTTCTTCTGGGCAGTGAATTTACAAGACGGGTGACCCCAGCCATTACCAATACTCTTCAAGGTTTGCCCGCTTGGCGTCAGTGGTTGCATAAGGAGGGCTTGTAATATGCATCAGCTGCTCATATGACCATCCACTACCTGTTCCCAAGGCTTCACGTAACCCACTTGGGGGAGGGAGGTGGTGCTAAGTAGGTGCTACTCCTTGCCCAAAGGGTGACCTGAAATCTAGTGGAGGGAAGGAGTGCCTTACACCTCCTTTGGTAGAGATCTATCTCCACCCTGCCACTGTATTATAAACAGTATTTTTCTTAACACTATTAAAATCTCATCAACATCCTTAACACAGATATCATCCGTGAAACCGTGGACATTTTTCTCACTATGACAAGTTTCATTTATGGTAACTCTAACTGCAAACATACAGAACCTTGTCAGTCACTGGTTACCAGAAGAAATTAGTAGTCCAGGAACATACACAAAGAAGGTACCGCCAGTGGCTCTATTTCATTGGGAGTTCAAGGAGAATTGGCACGTCACCAAATTTCCAGAGAGCTTTGTGATTGGTTACATCACAGCCTGGTGTGCAAGAGGCTTGTAGACTCAGCAAGTTCCATCATGGTTCAACTCCCCGTGACTGAAGGCACCTTCAAGAGGTGCTGTCTCAAAAGGCAGTATCTGTCCTTAAAGACCCTCACCATCCAGAACAAGCCTTTTCTGCATTACTACCAGCAGAGAGCTGCTACAGGACCCTGAAGACCCACACTTAATGTTTTAAGAACAATTTCTTCCCTTCAGCCCTCACATTTCTGAATGAAGAATACCTCAGTATTTGTCTTGTACACCATTTTATTTTGTAATTTAGAGTACTATTTGTATCTTGCATTGCAAAACAAATTGCACAACATATGACAGTGATAATAAACATGATTCTTAACGTAATCAATTCCCTGCTGAACCCAAGATTAGTCCATGAAACACACATATATTGTTAAATGTTCCTTGAAAATTCAAATATCTCACCAACCTACCTTAATTATCATGCTTAAAAACTGCTTAGTAAATCCAACCAGATTAAAAAGATATGATGTTCTTTTCAGGAAGCTGTGGTGAGCTTTCAGTAACCCTTCCCCTAAGCTGGAAGTCAAATCAGGGATCAATAATGAGCCTTTCTTGGAACTGCAATGAAAGCCAATTTTCTATAATCAAAGTACAATTATCTGTTCCAGTTTGTATAACTATTTTCTTTGAATAACAGTTACAGAATTTTTAGTCTTGCTACCGCCCCCCCCCCCCCCCCACCAGTTCCTAACTCTGGTATTCATTGAAAATGAAAATAAAAATATAGCTAAAAGGGTTTGCTGATCATAGCTTCCTTTAAAGTAAACTCAACAATTCTGTCAACCTCCAGCATCTAACTAGTACTCTGGCTTCACCACAGGATGGGAAGCACTACACTATTCTATTCTAATCAATGATGGACAAAGCAGTTACCTCAGTATTAGAAGGAAAAGCTTAATTATGCTTGTGCTTGTATACTATTAATTGAACTTCAGTACCAATTGCAAATAGCAGCAGTGAACTCTGATAGCAATTTCTTACCAGGTCAATTTGGATAATCAAACAATGGTTCCACTGCCTTAATTAAACGCAGTTAATAGTATGAAAAAGTGAGTATATAAGTGCTCACCGTTAACATATCTTTGTCCTGCTTTAGGATGTGGCTACGACGACAGCTGCCTTCTGGGCAGCCTCTTTCTTAGCCTGATGAGCCTGCAGCACAGCTACAGCTTCTTCAACCTACAGATTTCAACATGAACCAAAATGTAATAAGCACTGTACTGGTCTCAACACCATATTTACTAAAACTCACAGGGTTTGTTTTGTTGAACTACTGGAAGCCACAAATGAAGTAGCCAAGTCACCAGAAGTCAAACTAGTTAATACAGTTGTGTGTATTTAGCAGGTTGATTATTTTCAAACCCAATTAATCCCAAGCAAGAATGCAAACTTTGGCACGTTTTGATCCTCTTCTAACGCCAGCATAATCGTGTCCAACTGCCAGGGCTCTATATGATTGACAATATTTTGCCAAATCCCATCAAGAATTTGCAGATGACAGCACTGTTGTTGGTAAAATCACAGAGGGTGACAAGGGGATATGCATTAAATGAGCATGGTGAGTCAGCATACCTTTGACCGTAGTGATTCTGGAGACTCCAACATATGTAGCAACTCAGAATTATCTATCTCTAGAAGCATTCCGGTGATTTTTCCAGCTAGGGAAGGATGCATACTCTGGATCAAAGGAAAAAGGCGTTCACCTAGAAAAAAAACAGGAAAAGGTTTCATGATACAAGGAACAGTGGGTGAGATGTTAAAGATTACTTTCTATATACACATCTGGTTCTATGTCTACAATTTCCAACAAAAGTATATATTTGCAAATTCAAATTGACGCCATTGTAACTTGGGGCGTCAAGAGTTTAGCGTTACATTCCTTCCCCGGAACTCCCACAGTACAAAGATACATCAGTTAGTAGGTTAATTGGTCATTGTCAATTGTTCCGTGATTAGGCTGGGGTTAAATCAGTGGGTTGCTGCTACTCAAAGGGCAGGATATCTAAATTTAAAAACATTACAAGTACTTTTTCATTCATGTACCTAGCATCTGCTTCTGTTCCTGAGGAGGAGCTGCAGCAAGCATGGAGGCGGTCAGGGGTTCTTGTCCTTGCACCAGCACTGCTGACTGTGAGGGCTTTAAGAGAAAAAGCAGGAAAATTATGGTCACCAGTTAACTAAAGTGACTGTCTTCTATACCTATCAGTGACAACTCATTCCCAAAAGACTGACAATGGTTGACGGCGAGGAGAAAAGATGTAGGTTACAAGATTGTATCAAAAGACTGGTCCAGTGAACACAAAAAAAAAGTGAAGTTCAGATTGGGGTTGGAATAACACATCACAGTTTGTTACTGAGGAATAGACGGATTGTGAAGAGCATGTTCATGTCCCTGAAGGCAGGTGACACATTTGTGTTTTAAATAATATGAAGACTATTGAGGTCATGCTAGAATTCTATAAAACACTAATTGGGTTATTACTACAGTGCTGTGTACAATTTAGTTCACCACATTACAGGGACCATATGACAGCATTAATATGTAGAGCAGGGGATCCCAACCTTTGTTATGCCACGGACCAGTACCATTAAGCAAGGGGTCCATGGATCCCAAGCTGGAAACCTGATAGAGGATAGTTATGAATTGGAACATTTTAGTTATAATCAATAATTAGTTAAGTTGGAGTTATTTTCTTCGGTCTATAAAACGATCAAAGACCTCCAAAGAGTGAGCAGAAAGGAACAATGTAATTTAGCAAAAAGAAGACAGATTGAAGTACTTGGCAGAAAGATTAGTGGAATGTTGAGTTAAATCTTTTTGCCCAGACAGGTAATGAAAGGATCCATCTACCTAAAAGGATGGTTAAGACGGAAACCTTTAGCAAATTGGAAAGGTACTTGGATGAGCGATGAATGTGTCATAACAAAGGTATGCACCAAGACCAGGAAAGTGGGATTGGGCTCGACTACTCTCATTCAGCTGGCCAAGACAAGGAGGACTCTTTCTTTACCAGATACTTTTCTGATTCTACAAGCAATCAGAAACAGCTTCCAGATTACAACTAAAACTCATTATTAAAATGAAGAGTAATTTGTTCTGAAACACTGTATTGGGTCTGGTTTCTTATATATCCTTCAATAAGGTAAAACCAACATCTAATTCTGAATTTTGATCCTTTCATACTTAAGACAAAATCACTGAATTTTAATGAAAACAGAAAGATAATCTATTAGCTTTTTCTATAACTAAAATGGTGAAATATATTACAGTGACTAATGTAAAAAAGTTTAGATCAGCCAAATTCCTATTGCATTAATTCATTGTACATATTGATATTTCTTATCATATTCACAGTCAATATTTGAATGGATGCATTATGAACTTCTTGTACCTGCTGTACACCCATTTGAGCTTGCACGACAGACTGCTGTGGGTTCCGGACTGTGGAGGCATACTTGTAAGGTGGAACTGCCCTTGGTGTTGGGCCAGCTATTCCAGGGCGATGTGCCGCCAGATTCTGAGTTGCAGATAATCCTGAAATCACAAAACCATTTACAACCCATAAACTTGGAACAAAAGATCAGCATCTATTGTGAATTGTCCATTTCACTTCCTAACGGTAAGCAACGTCCATAATGGATAATTCCTTGGCTTTTCTTAGATACACTCTAAGCCCAAGTAAGAATTGGCAAAAGGTTTGTAAAAAGTTCAATTAAACAAACTTGTTATTTTAAGATTTAATTTAAGGTTTTCTTTAAAATAGAGAAAGCAATAAGTACTCAGTGATGCAAACACAAGCTGATTAGTACATGTAACGTTTGGAAACTTCTCTCAGAATAAATCCTCAGAGCTACACGTCATCCTAAAATTAGGAAGGCTGCTTGACAGTATACTGCTAAAGAGCCTGATACTGTTACCAATGAAAATTTCAACAGGGAAAGAGAAAATTATCAGAACCAAATTTTCTGACACTATCAAGTAATTACAGTCACCATGGGAATGTTGAAAATTCTAGCTCAGTAATTAAATCAGTAGTCCACTACACGTAATTGGAAAGTAAACAGTATAATTACTTTATGCACTGTTAGGCTAATGGGAGCCGCACAAGGATTACAGTACGTTTAGAAAAATGATTAAACTCACCCATTCTTTGTGCACCAGGAATACCTCGAGAACCCTGAGCATTTGCTGTTGGGGTAAGATGACGAAGAGAAGGCCTAGGTCCTCCCTGACGAAGGGTATTTGGCATGGCTTGAAACCCTGTTTAAGAAAAGAACTGACAATGAAAACAATCAAACTAACATCCCACGAATATATACACGTAGTGCTCTGAAGCTCAGCGCAGCACCGTCTGGAACGTGCACAAAGATTAGAATTTACAGAAAACTGCTCATGTCCTTTCATAACTTTTTAAGCTTGTAATTTTGGTAGGAAATGAGGTTATTCATTCTCCTTCCCCACAGACTCACCTGTCCAACAGACTCCTCCTGTGCTTTAACATCACTGTCAACATTTCTCTCACATTCGCAAATAAAATTCTCCTTGCCCATCATCTCACACCACATCAAACTATGCATTCCCATTTACTTTAGAAGCATTTACCTATTTTAAGAAGTGATATCTCTCCCTACCAAAACTGCTGTTGCAGTTTAGTTTTTCAAGTTCTGGTACATCTCTTCTTTCAGCCTTCTCCATTAACAATGGCAGAGCTTAATGGCCCTACTCTTTACAACTCCATATCTCATCTGCCTCATCCTGCTGCGTTCGGAAGTATACTCTAGCTTAGTTTCAACCATGATTTTAATCATTTCTTCCATTACTGTTTGTAAGCCACCTCTCTTCACACAACAGGTAACCTACACTATTAATGGTGCCAGCTAACTAACTTGTTAATAAATTCACAGATTACATATTAAAATTTGTTGGGTGTCTATAATGTTGAACCTGTAGGAACAGATATTAAATGATTGATTTATTAGCCTACAACCTGGGCAATTGTACCAGTATAAATTTATACTTATGACTTTCATTAGCTGTCAACAGATCCATTGTACTTGTGCACAAGTCACATCTCCAGGTTTGCAAGTCAAAAACCTACGTGAACATGCAACAATATTACAGACTGTTGTCAGGACTTAGGTGTTTTCCACTAAATTAGAAAAATGAAGTAAAATGTATCTCCACCTTGCATGTTGCAGAGCTAATATTCACAAGTTCATATTCTACTCACAATCTATCACCGTGCCAAAACCAGATTACAATTCAACAAGCCTAATCCATTATTCAAGTGGACATTTTACTGAACACCAGCAATTATCAATTATATTCAGAACATTCCTATGACTTCAAACTAGAGGTATATAATTGGAACTCAAATGATTGTAAAACAAAATGTCAGGGAAGTGCACAATTCATTGTATATGCCCTTTACTAATAACTGGGATAGGCCAATGATTTAACTATGAATATAATGAATTTATATTTCTTTCCATCTCCTCTCAGATTTAATCACTCTCAGGGAAGCTACATAGAATAAATACTTGAAATACTCCAACTCGAGACAGACCCCAGTCAATAAGCAATACAACATTTTTAACTAGTTATGCTACCAGTAAACTATTCTTTTTTTAACTTTGCACATTGATCGCTTGGGTCAGGAAACACCTTCCTGTTTCCAAACTAAAATGCTAACCTACGAGACCTCATTAAGGGAATTAAGGCATTAAAAAAAAAATCAATCCTGGGATCTTCCTAGGCCCCACTGAGAGTCTTATTCCAAAACATCAAAAAAACAAGCAACACTAGCAGCTTGTAAGGAGACCAGGTGCCTACATACATCAATCATTAAACACCGTGCAGATACTAGAAATATTTTTGTTTTAAAAAGCTAGAACACACGTCTTTACATCTAAAGGTTAGAACACAAGAGAATAAAATTTATTTAATAGCTACACAAAGAAATGATTTTAAAACACCTGCATCACTGTGAGAAGAGCTTGGATGATACCCATACTTTAAGAGTTAAAAAATGATTGCACAAACCACAATTATATTCCCTGGAACTGTAGAATAGAATCACAGAAAAGTTTGCTACACAAAAGTAAGCTGCATGAACCACTGTGTTGGTTGAAGAGTAATCTTAAACCCACCTACCAGTACTTTTCAGTAGTCTAGCAGATCATGAATTTACAAGTATAAATTCAGGTATTCCTCCATGTGCGATATGAGCTTCTGCTATTTCATGGATGGAAAATACTGAACTTTCCTCCTTTACCTTCTAGTTATTTTATTAATTACCTTAAATCTACTCCACAGAAAGATGTACAGTAGATCCTTCCTATTTAGTCTAGCTAGGATGCTCATCATTTTATACATCTCAATCAGTCTCCACTGTTCCAGTTAAAATCTTTCCCCATACCTAAATTTTCAGCCTTGACAGTATCTCTTAAAACCCATCTCTTTTGCATGGTGGACAGAATTCTGTTGTCTAATCCGATTATCTAATGTTGTGTATGTAGTTCTAGGATGAATTCCGTAGTCCTACATTCTTTACCTCATTATTAAGAAAGAACATCCTATTTGTCTTTTTTAAATTACCTTAATAACCTATCAAGATATTTTTTAAAATGTGTGGATATACACATCAAGGTTTCTTGTTCCCCACTTCCCTCAAAATCCTCTTATTTACTGAGTATTCCTTTACCTTGTAACACTTCTCCAAATGCATGACCTTACATCTGGATAAAATTCCAAATGCCACTTTCTTCCCAACTGACTAGCCACCTGTGTCTTCAGAGACCGAAGCTCTCCTCTCCTTCTCAATGAGCTATCCTACTTATCTATATACATCTATGCTACTTCCCTTCCTGTTGACCCAATTATAGAAGCTCAAAGGAGCTTCTAAGTCACAGAAATACCAAATAACCCTTTCCTTCTAGCCAATAAGACTGCTTGGGATTGACTTTGCCATTCTTAAGACTTCATGTACATTTTTTGACAAGCCTACCTGATGGAAACCAGTCAAAAACCTTGCAGAAATACAAGTAGACTACATCAATTTGAAACATTCCTATCAGTACTTGTCATTTTAGAGTTGTAAACATTCAAAATCTTTTTTTTTACATAAACCTCATCCTTTTAAGTTAAAGTTTAAGGCATTTAACTATAATGATGAGACCTACCTTGGGGCCTGGTTTGTTGCTGTTGCCAACGGGTACTGGGTCTCATCTGAGCCATCTGATTTGGTGCATAATAGGTAGCTCTGCTTTGTGCCTAGCATAAAACAAAGATTATTTTAGCCTTTGCAATCCCTAATGCAACATATTCCTTTCAAAGATAACTATTAACAAATTGAATCCTATCATTGTTTCTCCTTTTAATTACTGTACATGTTATTCCAACAATTGCTCAGATACTGAATCTGTGCAACACTTTCAATGGATATGCTGACTTGACTACATAAACCTTCTAAAATAATCTTGCATAGTCACACAGTTGTAAGGAACAGAATAATACCCTTTCACCCATATGTCCATGTATATTCATGTTCCTCTCATGTTCATCTCATTTCCCTCTACATTCCTATCATTCGTATACCTGTCCACATACTTCTGAAAAGTATGCAGGCTCGATGCTCCTATATCTTACAGTCTTAAATACATCTAATGTACCTACTTCAATCTGGCAGTTAGTTCCATCTACCACCTGCTGTGTAAAACAAGATGCCCCTCAGGTTCTTATCAAACCTTTCATCTCTAACCTTAAAATTATGTCCTCTAGTTTCAATTTACACATTGACAAGTTTGTGTAATTTGACAGATGGAATGCTAAAGGAAACATATGAAAAATATTCCTTCTGAGAAGGCATAAAATATAAAATGTACCCTGAATATAAATTAACTCTGTAATACATGTAACATGCTTAGTGTTCTTATGTTCTTAAACTACAGGGAATGACAATGTCTAAGTCGTGGAGGTGAGTGCTGAGGATGAAAGGAGTTAGGAAAGAAAAGAAGTACTTAACTGCTCAAGGGCAACATATATTGCAGCTGCTTCACAAGCCCAGCCACTCAAGCCAATTCTGTCCTACATACAACATACATCAAAGTTGCTGGTGAACGCAGCAGGCCAGGCGCATCTATAGGAAGAGGCACAGTCGACGTTTCAGGCCGAGACCCTTCGTCAGGACTAACTGAAGGAAGAGTGAGTAAGGGATTTGAAAGCTGGAGGGGGAGGGGGAGATGCAAAATGATAGGAGAAGACAGGAGGGGGAGGGATAGAGCCAAGAGCTGGACAGGTGATAGGCAAAAGGGGATACGAGAGGATCATGGGACAGGAGGTCCGGGAAGAAAGACAAGGGGGGAGGGGTGACCCAGAGGATGGGCAAGAGGTATATTCAGAGGGACAGAGGGAGAAAAAGGAGAGTGAGAGAAAGAATGTGTGCATAAAAATGAGTAACAGATGGGGTACGAGGGGGAGGTGGGGCCTTAGCGGAAGTTAGAGAAGTCGATGTTCATGCCATCAGGTTGGAGGCTACCCAGACGGAATATAAGGTGTTGTTCCTCCAACCCGAGTGTGGCTTCATCTTTACAGTAGAGGAGGCCGTGGATAGACATGTCAGAATGGGAATGGGATGTGGAATTAAAATGTGTGGCCACTGGGAGATCCTGCTTTCTCTGAGATACAGAGCGTAGATGTTCAGCAAAGCGGTCTCCCAGTCTGCGTCGGGTCTCACCAATATATAAAAGGCCACATCGGGAGCACCGGACGCAGTATATCACCCCAGTCGACTCACAGGTGAAGTGATGCCTCACCTGGAAGGACTGTTTGGGGCCCTGAATGGTGGTAAGGGAGGAAGTGTAAGGGCATGTGTAACACTTGTTCCGCTTACACAGATAAGTGCCAGGAGGGAGATCAGTGGGGAGGGATGGGGGGGACGAATGGACAAGGGAGTTGTGTAGGGAGCAATCCCTGCGGAATGCAGAGGGGGGGGGAGGGAAAGATGTGCTTAGTGGTGGGATCCCGTTGGAGGTGGCGGAAGTTACGGAGAATAATATGTTGGACCCGGAGGCTGGTGGAGTGGTAGGTGAGGACCAGGGGAACCCTATTCCTAGTGGGGTGGTGGGAGGATGGAGTGAGAGCAGACATACGTGAGATGGGGGAGATGCGTTTAAGAGCAGAGTTGATAGTGGAGGAAGGGAAGCCCCTTTCTTTAAAAAATGAAGACATCTCCCTCGTCCTAGAATGAAAAGTCTCATCCTGAGAGCAGATGCGGCGGAGACGGAGGAATTGCGAGAAGGGGATGTTTTTTTTTGCAAGAGACAGGGTGAGAAGAGGAATAGTCCAGATAGCTGTGAGAGTCAGTAGGCTTATAGTAGACATCAGTGGATAAGGTGTCTCCAGAGACAGAGACAGAAAGATCTAGAAAGGGGAGGGAGGTGTCGGAAATGGACCAGGTAAACTTGAGGGCAGGGTGAAAGTTGGAGGCAAAGTTAATAAAGTCAACGAGTTCTGCATGCGTGCAGGAAGCAGCGCCAATGCAGTCGTCGATGTAGCGAAGGAAAAGTGGGGGACAGATACCAGAATAGGCACGGAACATAGATTGTTCCACAAACCCAACAAAAAGGCAGGCATAGCTAGGACCCATATGGGTGCCCATAGCTACACCTTTAGTTTGGAGGAAATGGGAGGAGCCAAAGGAGAAATTATTAAGAGTAAGGACTAATTCCGCTAGACGGAGCAGAGTGGTGGTAGAGGGGAACTGATTAGGTCTGGAATCCAAAAAGAAGCGTAGAGCTTTGAGACCTTCCTGATGGGGAATGGAAGTATATAAGGACTGGACATCCATAGTGAAAATAAAGCGGTGGGGGCCAGGGAACTTAAAATCATCGAAAAGTTTAAGAGTGTGAGAAGTGTCACGAACATAGGTCGAAAGGGATTGAACAAGGGGTGATAAAACAGTGTCGAGGTATGCAGAAACGAGTTCGGTGGGGCAGGAGCAAGCTGAGACAATAGGTCGGCCAGGACAGGCAGGTTTGTGGATCTTGGGTAGGAGGTAGAAATGGGAAGTGCGGGGTGTCCTACATAACTGGTCACTGGAGTTGTGAGATAGTTGCAAACTCTCTGTGAATGAGTGGATTCCTCCCCCCACCCCCAAGTGCTCCACTTTCATTCCACATGCTATAGACATGCTGGCTGTTAGGTTAGTTGGCTACAGTAAATTACCAGCAATGCAGGTGGCTGTTGGGAGAACTGAGGGGAGTTGATCTCTATATTTGAAAAACTAAGGTCACAGGAAAAAAATAAGTGGGGGTAATGGATTTAACTGGATTGCTCTGAGAGTCCGCATAGATCAATAAAGTACAATCAATATCATTCAGAAATACAGGAAAATATGGAAAATAAGTAGATGCACTGTTCTGTTGTTCCTGCTATGAACCATTCATAACTAAAACAATTTAGCAAGTGCTGCAAGGAATGGCTGATCTAAAGCTGTTTCAAGCTTTAATAAGACATATATTGTACTAAAATAAAAAAAGTTTTATTGAAGACATTTCCAATAATTTTATTAAGTCACAAATAAAATATGAGCACTGTGGGCAAGTTAACCAATTGTCCATTCTTAATATACTTTGAGAAGATGATGGTAAAACATCTTTATGAATAGCTGCAAGGTTTTACCAGGTATGGATTACAGAACATCAAAAGAACTCGAGATAGCTATTCTGTTATTGGAATACCAGGACTAATTACACAAAAACCCTGATTAATCAGCAAACATTACCTTCAGAGACAGGTAACAAGACTAAAACAATTACAGTTCAATTTGGGTTCTGGTGTGTTAGTTCAAACAAATTTAACATGGAATCTACCCTGGGATGTTCTATCTTCTTTGTTTTGTCAGCAAAGTGGGTACCTGAATCAGGACTTTTATACCTTCTAATCATACAGTTTTTCACATTCATGTCATATGTGGAGCCAGCATACACTTATCAGAGGCTCCTAATGGGTGAAACGAAGGACAATAAGTGTCTCCTTACCTATACTCTGTGTTCAGCTACTTTCTTTCAGTTTGAGGTAGCTACAGAGTATTTGAGTGCATGTATTTGTCCATTTAAAGGCTGATAGTTTATTATTCTATTGATCTACCCAAGCACTAATAATTGCTATTATGAGTTTACCCCTTGACCCTTATGTGTCAGTTCCTGAGCAGCTCTGCAAAACATCACTTCTTCCAATTAATGACTGTATTCAGAGAAAGTTCAATATGTTAGCAATGAACAACAATTAAGGAGGACTCTTCCTTTCTTCTGCTTATCCAGATATCCCAACTGTGACAACTGGATGTCTGCAGGTTTCAGGTATCAAGTTTTTTTTTTCTGCTTTGTGTCAGAATGGTTTCTGTTCAACTGTCTAAGAACAACACTCTTGAATTGGTTGAGTACCAGCCATTTTAACCCCTTTTAATCCAGGTTACAGAAACTTACATGCAATACCGTGTGTATTATAGTTATTAGATCAACTCACGATCTTCAGTATTTGAGAGCTGGTAGGTAGGGAGCTCTTAAGAGTTAGGAGGGCAGCAAGTGGTGCAGCTAGGAAAGCTACTACCTTGTAGCACCAACAATTCTGGTGGAATCCTGACCTCAGTGCTGAGTGTGTGAGGTGTGCATGCTCTCTCTGTGACGTGGTAAGATTCCTAGTGTCCTAATTTCCTCACACATCCCTAAAGCAAGTAGGGGAACTAAGTGGTACTACAAATTTCTCTTAGTGTGCAAGTGAATGGTAGGATATGGGTGAGTATAATGGGAATGCAGAGAGAATAAGTTAGAGAAAATTGTGAGGGATTGGGATTGCTCTATGAGCCAGCAAACTCAATGGGCTGAATGGCCTTTTCTACGTTGTAAGGAAATGTGACCCAGGCTTGAAGGAATGCTAATGTATATTTCCAAGTCATGATAGTTTGCAACATGGGGAAAAACTGGTATGAACCTGGTCCTAATATCCTTACAGATAGACTGGAAAGTGTTGTCAAAACATCTTGGCAATTGACAATGGCATAACTCTGCATTAAAGGTCAATTGTGTGAATGCTTACAGTGGGTATCAATGAAAATGATTTGTTTCATCCCAAACAGTTATATGTTGTTGGACTACGTTCATCCAGATGTACGTGGCTCTTGAGTGATGGTAGAGGGTGTGGGCAGGGAGAAGGTGATGACAATGTTGGATGACTTGTACTCTGTAGCTTCCTCAGAGTGGCAAGTAGCGGGTAGCTGAACACTGGGTATAGAAAGTGAAAGACCATCATTGCTTGGCACCTGAACAAAACAAACTGACACTTCACAAAATGTTGTCCAAATCTCGATTAAATGTGGTCGTTATCTGAGGATGTGTAGCTGGAATTGAACATTGTGTATCTTCTTACCTTCTGATGGACAGAATTTATAGATGAACATTAAAGGTGGCTGGGCACAGAGGAACTCTTATTATCTAGTTATTGATTGCCTATAATCACAGTCATTTTCCCTTAATCTGCGTACGAATCCAACAGCAGAGCAGTTTCCCATTGACTTCAGTTTTAAAAGATTCCTCAATGTCACATAATGACAATTTTTAAAATGCATCCATTCATTTTCTGGATCTGGTAATCTGTTACAGCTTACACGTGGAAATCAATGACCTAACCTGCTTCAATACACAGTGTATGAACACCAGCAATTCCCACCTGAACCCTTGACAAAACTCAGGATGAGCTGGGTCTATAAAATAACAGCAAACTAGTAAATAGTGATTTTAGTGGAACAGCAAAAACGAACACAATACTCCTGAAGCCCAAGTTCCAGCTGAAAAAACTACATTAGTTTACTTTGCTGTTTGGCCAGCATCACTTATCAAGGTCGCCTGTCCAAATAGACATTGACGTTGCTGTTCCTTATCGCACCTTGTGACGCATAAAGCAGCAACCCTGCCGTTTCTTTGGCATTTTTGGCTGTTTTTTACGAGGCCGAGTTGCTGTCTCGACGCTCAACCCAGCACAGATGTAAAACGTGCAAGGAGCCAGGCAGATTCGACCGCGGGACATCTCACCTCGAAGTCCGGTGTGGATGCCACACCAGCAGCTGGCTGCTCAGCTTGACAGGACTAGAAAATTACCTGATATCTTTCTCCTTTCTTGTATTGTTAATGAATTTGCTTTCAATCCAGATTAGAAAGTGATATATAACCTGGGTCAAAAACTGCAAGAATCTGACAGAACTTATTTCCTTCTAATTTATCAGCTTCTCTTTAAAGCTCATGTAATTTTTCACTGCTTCTGGGATGCACAGACAAATGACAAATCATCAAGAACTCACCTGAGGCACCGCTGGCATAAAGTAGCCTCCAGCGGCTGGCTGAAACTGGTTGATAATTGTATTGGCTGGCATGGCACGCATCCCTGCAATACGCTGCATATATTGATTAGTTAAGTGAGCTTTGCGCTCCTCTTTTCTCTGAGCAAGGGCTACATATAGCGGCTTGGAACCAACAATACGCCCATTCATTTCTGTTACAGCTTTCGTGGCTTCTTCGGGAGAGGAGAAGCAGACAAAACCAAAACCTTTGCTTCGGCCATCCTCCAGCATTACCTTTAAAAAAGACAAATTATCACAAATTTAAGTCATTTAAAGTTTGCAAATAAGTAGGCCATTTGGGCTCGCAGGCTTGCTCCAGCATTCAATAATATTAAAGCCAATCTTCTACCATGGTCATTTTCCTGCACTATATCTGCAGTATATTCCTCAATTAAACACAATATATTAAAAAAATTCCCTATCTTGAATATACTAAGTATCTGAACCTGCAGAGCTCTCTTGGGAGCCCAAAGAATCACCATCCTCTGATTCTGGATACATCAGCCAGGGAAAATATCAATTTACATCTACCCTGTCGAGTACCTGAATGTCTAGTAGGATCTCTAGTGCATCTCTAGTGGGATCTAGTGAGAATGGCTTACTAAAGGATATCAACCTTTCATGAAATCCTGGATAGTATGACTTCTTAAAAACAAAAATGATAAAGTTAAAAGGCAATTACTCCATTTATTTTTTTTAACCAACCAAATTCATTGACAAAACCTTAATGAACATACCTTGGCACTGGTGATTGAACCAAATGGAGCAAACTCCTTTCTCAGCTTTTCATCATCGATGGTGTCATCCAAGTTTTTGATGTATAGATTCACACCCTAAAATCATTTTAATAATTGTCAGTAGTGCTCTTTACAAATTCATGTTCTCAAAATTGACAGATGTCATCTAATTACCAAATGTACTAATATAAATGATGCATAATTCCAAATTAACCCAATAAATCATAGTTGCAGAAAGCACAAACTAAAAGCAATTTCCAATTCAAAAGTGCTCTACAAATAAATGGGTGGCTTTTATAGTGCAAGATGCTGAATTTAACAATATGACAGATCTAATGTTAAAATATGCATTAAATTATGGTCCACAAGTAGGCAATAACCAAATATTATTTTTATAAGCATTTAATCAAAATTAAGTACACTTGCAAGAAAGTTTGTGAACTCTTTACAATTACCTGCTTTTCTGCATTAATTATTCAGAGAATGTGCTCTGATCTTCATCTAATTCACAATAGATAAATGCAATCTGCCCAAACTAATAACACACAAACAATTGTACTTCTCATGTCTTTATTGAACCCATCGTTTAATCATTCACAGTCTAGGCTGGCAAAAAAATATGAACCCTTGTAATTGGTTGCACCTCCTTTAGCAGCAATAACCTCCACCAAATGTTTCCTGTAGCTGCTGATCAGACTTGCACAGTATCAAGGAAGAATTTTAGACTATTCCTCCATACAAAACTGTTCCAGTTCATCAATATATCTGGGATACCTTGCATGACCTCTTCAGGTTAGCCACAGTATCTCAGTTAGGTTAAGGTCTGGACTCTGATTTGGCCTGTCCAAAACATGAATTTTCTTCTTTTTAAACCATTCTGCTGTTGACTTACTCTTATTTCGGATCATTGTCTTGTTACATCAACCAACTTCTATTAAGCTTCAGGTGATGGACCACTACCCTGACATTCTCCTGTAAAATGTCCTAGATACAATTTTGATTTCACTGTTCCCTCAACGACTGCAAGTTCTCCACACCGAGACAGCACCATGCTTCACAGTTGGGATGGGGCTTTGGTGTTGGTATGCTGCTGTGCCCTTTTTCCTCCAAACATAGCAGTGTGCATTTCTGCCAAAAGTTCAACTTTTGTCTCATCTGTCCAAACAACATTGTCCCAGAAGCATTGTGGAACATCCAGATGTTCTTTTGCAAACTTGAGATGTGCAGCAATCTCTTTTACTGTTACCCTTGGGCTCTTTTTCACCTCCTTCAGCATGTTGTGCTCTTGGTGTGATCTTTGTAGGACACCCACTCAGAGTGAGAGTAACAATAGCACTTAATTTCCTCCATTTGTAGACAATTTCTCTTACTGTGGACCGATGGACACTCAGGTCTTTAGAAATGCTTTTGTAGCTTTTTCCAACTTCATGCATCTCTACAATTCTTCTTCTGAGGACCACTGAAAGTTGTTTTGATTGAGGCACAGTGCAGATAAACAGATCTTTCTTGAGAAGAGCAGACTCTGATCAGTAACCTGACTTTGTGTCCCTTTTATAGGGCAGGGTACCTCTACAACACACGCCTCCAATCTCAGCTCATTGATTGGAACACCTGACTCCCAATACCTTTTGTAGAAGGTATTATCCCAAGGGTCACATACCCTTCTGAACCTAGACTGTGATTGTTTAAATGGTGTACTCAGTATTGACGAGAAGTAGTACAATTTTTTGCAGTTTATTAGTTCAGGTAGATTGTGTCTGTCTATTATTGTGACTTAAATGAAGATCACACCACATTTTATGAACAATTAATGCAGAAAACCAGGCAACTGCAAAGGATTCAAACTTTTTCTTGTAACTGTATATTTATCTCTTAAACTGACATTTACTTTTGTAGTTATCTGGCATTAATTTATTGGCATTGCTTAAATACAGAAAGAGTTGCCAGTCTCTCTAAGTGAAATCATGAAATGAATTTCACTGTTTTAGTCCTGAGTTCAGTACATTCCTGAATACATTACATTTTTCATCTGTTTTTGAAATGAGTGTTATCTATTCAGATGAAAATTCAAGAAACTTATTTAAAAATTGATAAAACCTTCTTTCAAGAGACACTCATGTCAATCTTCTGAAATACAGCACTTAACAGCATATCTCCTGGTATGATTTGCAGGTCAGAACAAAGTGCAATCCACAACAAAAGTGTAGAATATCCCACATATAAAGGGCATCCTGATGCTGCTTCAGGATTACATGGAGCCCAACAATTATGTTAATCAATAAGAGGAGAAAAATATCTTAAGACTATTTAAAAGTAATGTTGCAAAGTTGTAGAGATAAGTCTCAATTTAGAGGAGACACATCTGGATTTACTCAGCATTGTTTTGGCACAACAGCTCCACCAGAGTCTGCACTGCAAAATCAGACTGGTTATCGGAACTAGGTGCGAGATTGCATAAAGACTAACATACACAGTACTACGTGCTAGCAGATTTACTTTGTGCCCTCATTCTTGTTGCCCTTTCTATGACAGTACGATAATGAAATCTATTTCCTTTGGCTGCAATTATCCAAAATGCAGGTACAGAATATCATGTAAATTCCTGTTGGTTCATGCTTATCTGTAACCAGAGGTTCTTTGGAAAAACATCAGTGATGGGCAATCTGGTGTACATCTTGGCATGAATTACTGCACAAGTAGACATATACAGTGCCTTGGAAAAAGTATTTAGACCCACAACTATTTTCACATTTTACTGCTACATTTTCAAAATTTAAAATATATTGAAGGATTTTTTGAGCTAAAATACAAAACACTGTGCATCGTCAAATAAAAAAATTGAAAACCTGACAATTTACTAAAAATTATAAACCAAATTAGCAAGGCTGAAAAAGTATTTATCCCCTTTGAATTACTAGCTAATGAAATTTGTTTTCTGCGGCAGGAGTACAGTGCAATACATAAAATTACTACAATACTGTGCAAAAGCCTTAGGCACCCTAGCTATATACAAGTGCCCTTTGCACAGTACTGTGTATTACCTACCTACTCACCCAATTCGTTGATGTGGAAAATTAGAGGATCACCTGTTTTCAATGAATTCCCAAGAATACCCCCTCTCTCAGTAAGGTCCAACAGTATGGTAGATTTAACAGACAAAACCAAAATAAAGACAAAACAGCATTCAAGACAAGTCAGAGAATGATAATAGAGAAACATAAATCTGAGGAAGGGTACAAAACAATCTCAAAGGCACTGAACATACCTCAGATCTCAATGTAGTCAATTGTGAAGAAGTGGAAAAACTATGAAACCACAGCCACACTACCTAGGTCAAGCTGCCCCTCTAAATTTAATTGCCGGAGAAGAATGGCACTTGAGGGAGGCTACTGTGATGCTAACAGTCACTCTGAGTGTGCTGCAGAAGTCAGTGGCCACAACTGGAGATGAAGTTCATGGCTTCACCATCTCTAAGGCCTTGCACAAAAAGGGTGTTTATGGAAGAGTGGCAAGAAAGAAGCCCTAACTAAAAAAAAAGAGCATATGCTTGCCTGTAAAGACTTTGCAAAGCGTCACTTAGAATATACTGCAAAGACGTGGAAGATGGTCTTGTGCTCAGACTAAAGTGGAACTTTATAGCCTCAACACTAAGTGTACATGTGGTGTAAATCTAATACAGTCCGCCCTCCTTATCCGCGAGTTCCACATGCGCGAATTCAACCGTGAATCGAGAAAACCCCAAAGTGCTCTTCCAGCACTTGTTGTTCGAACATGTACAGACTTTTTTTCTTGTCATAATTCCCTAAACAATGCAGTATAACAACTATTTTACATAGCATTTACATTGTATTAGGTATTATAAGTAATCTAGAGATGATTTAAAGAATACGGGAGGATGTGCGTAGGTTATCGTGGATCAGGATCGAAAAAATACCGGAAGTTCTCTTACTAAGTAAGTCAGAACAGGTACATCCGGTATTATTTAGCGTTAGTTAGTCAAACGTTTGACTTAGTATATAGTATATATTTTACCTTTTAATGCATATAAAACGTATGTTTCAGCGCCGGACTCGGGAACGGAAATTCCAGAGTTCGATCCGGTGACAGATTGCTCCCGAGCGCACTCTCCATCCCTGCCGGGTTGATGTGAAGGATCAAAAACCCAAAACCCAATAATTAAACCACTGCGTTGCTTAGTAACAATTGTAGCTTTAATCGGGGCAGGGCTTTTCTCACTTTATCCTTTAAAATTGTTCCGATCGTTGACAGACTGTAGCCTAACGCTTTTCCAATGACCGATGGCATTTCACCTCTTTCCGATCGCTTTATTCTCTCCACTTTATTTTAAATCGCGATCGTGATTATTTTCGTGAACAGAAACACTGCGGATTCAGAGCTCCGCCGCCGGGTCATAATGTCCACCACACTGAGACAGGTTAAATAAGGTCCGGGGTTCCGCTGGGTCATTTAGACAGGTTGAATAAGGGACTTGAGCCACGTTTTTTGGTATCCCCGAGGGGTCCTGGAACCAATCCCTTGTGGTTAAGGAGGGCCGACTGTACTGTGCATCAGCCAGGCAACACCATCCCTACTGTAAAGTATGGCAGAGGTATAATCATGCAATGGGAATGCTTTTCAGCAGCAGAGACTGAGAATCTGCTCAGGATTGATGGGAAGATGAATGCTGGAGTGTAACTGAAAATTCAGTGTAGGATTATACTACACACATCTTTCCACAAACAGAAAATTTGCCCTACATTTTAGTGTCCACAATTTAGTGTTTCTCTTAAATGAAGGAATGAAATTAGTTTCCTGAACACCGTAGCAAAGCAAGTTAGCCAAGAAGTTGCCAGTTTATTGGTTATTTTTGTTTCTAAACTGTACACATGAAATTCATTAGCTGTTTTATTTAAGGAATTATTTGATGTTCATTCAAATAAAAGGTCAACGAGATGAAATAAAATACACTCAGCAGCCACTTTATTAGGTACAAAGGTCTCCGCTGCAGCCCATCCAGTTCACGGTTCAGTGTGCTGTGTGTTCAGAGATGCCCTTCTGCACAGCACTGTTGTAACACTTGGTTATTTGAGCTACTTTTGTCTTGTCAGGTTGACCTAGTCTGTCCATTCTCCTCTGACTTCTCTCATTAACAAGGCATTTTCACCCACAGAACTGCCGCTCATGAATGTTTTTTCCCTGTTTATCACATCATTCTCTGCAAACTCTAGACTGGTGAGCAAAATCTAAGGAGATCAGCAGTGTCTCAGACACTCAAACCACAATGCACAGCACCCACAATCATTTCAGCCAGTCACTGAGGTCACATTTCTTCTATATTCTAACGTTTGGTCTGAACAACAATTGGATCCCTTGATTAGGCTCATGCTTTTATGCATTGAGTTGCTGCTACACGATTGGCTAATTAGGTATTTGCATAATCGGGGTGTACAGGTGTAACTGATAAAAGTAGCCACAAAGTGTATATTGGGACAATCACATCCAAATTCTGCCTGCAGTTCCTCTTGGAAGAATTAGGATTTCATTCAGAGATAACCCATGACTCATCAGTTCAGGTGTACTGGGCTCTTCAGAAAAGCCGGCTCAGCCTCACTGAGCCACCAACACAAAGTGCACGAAATCTTACTTCTCAAAAGCATGAGGGATCAATCTTGCTTGCAAAATTAGGGTAATAGAGTGGCTTACCAATCTTGATTGGCAAGCCACTCCATTGCCCTAATCATCTTCCAACTGGAAAATAGCTACACGTAATCTCCTGATGGGAACCTCGGTATGAACCGAGTTTTTGTCTTGCTTGATATTAATCAATAGTAAAACCACTGTAATAGAAAATATTTTATAGAAAGTAATTACGCATTTTCAGGACCAAGCAAAGTAGTTTTATATCCACCTGGTATCTGCTGATTCGTTCCTGTTTTAACTGTTCAAATTTTCTTTTAAGTTCAGCCTGCCGCTCCACTTTCTTTTGGGCACGGCCAACGAAGAGCATCTTTCCATTCAGTTCCTTCCCATTCATTTCTTCCACAGCCTAGATGTAAACATACATGAACATGATCACATTGAAGATGACATAAATATGGGTTATCACAGATGACACTGACAGGTGAGACAGGAATATTCTTATGGTCATATGCCACAGAATGGCAGATCAGCTCTTTGGAGGCATAGAATACCTGAGCACCTACAATCTTTCAGTGTACAACAAAATATTATCATTCTTAGAAAATAACTTATTTATTCCTAGCAATTATACTCTGTGTGAGAAAAAAACTATCTAGCCTAAAAATATTACTCAAAGAGCAATCAATAGTTTTTTTTTTCAGAAATGTACTTCCATATAATCACAGATCTTGGTGACATTGAAGGGATTTAATGTCATTAACTTTCTGCTTTCTTCTTATTAAAATGTTGGTACAGCAATGCTAGACAGTTTGTGAACCCTGTAGATGTCTCTTTTGCTGCATAAATATGACCTAAAATGTGATCAGATCTTCATGCAAGTCCTAAAACTAGATAAAGAGAACCCAATTAAATAAATAACACAAAAAATATTACAAACAAGAGAAAATCTGCAGATGCTGGAAATCCAAGCAACACACACAAAATGTTGGAGGAACTCAGCACGTCAGGCAGCATCTATGAAAAAGTACAGTCCACATTTTGGGCTGCAACCCTTCAGCAATTATACTTCATTTATTGAGAAAAATGATCCAATATTACATGTATTTGTTGGAAAAAGTATGTGAATCTCCAGGGTAATGCCTTCTACAAAAGCTATTTGGAGTCGGGTGTTCCAATCAATGAGATGAGATTGGAGGTGCAAGTTGTAGAGGTGCCCTGCCCTATAAAGAAACACACACAGAAGTCAGGATACTGACAGAGCCTGCTCTTCTAGGAAAAATCTCTTATGTGCATCATGCCTCAATCAAAACAACTTTCAGAGGACCTCAGAAGAAGAACTGTAGAGATACATGAAGCTGGTAAAGACTACAGAAGATTTCTAAAGATCTGAGTGTTCATCAGTCCACAGTAAGAGAAACTGTCTACAAATGGAAGAAACTCAGTACTGTTGCTTATCTCCCTAGGAGTGGACATCCTGCAAAGATCACACCAAGAGCAGAACAGGCAATGCTGAGGTTAAAGAACCTAAAGCAAAAGACCTGCAGAAATCTTCACAATTTGCTAGTGTCTGTTCATGTCCCCTATAAGAAAAACACCAAACAAGAATGGTTTCATACTCTCCGAAACAAACATTATTACACACCTCAAGTATGCAAAGTAACACCTGCATATTCTACAATGCTTCAGGGACAATGTTCTGTGGACAGATAACACGTAAGTTGAACTTTTTGGCAGAAATGCACACCGCACAGAACACCACCATTGAAACCTCATCCCAGCTGTGAAGCACGGTGGAAGCAGCATCCTGGTTTGGGGCTGCTTTGCTGTCTCAGCGCCTGGACAGTTTGCAATCATTGAGGGAACAATAAATTAAAAATTGTATCAAGACATTTTACAGGAGAATGTCAGGATAGAAGTCCGTCACCAGAAGCTTAATAGAAGTTGGATAATGCAACAAGACAATGATCGGAAAAACAAGAGTAAATCAACAACAGATTAGTTTAAAAAGAAGAATTTTTGTGTTTTAGAATTGCCAAGTCGAAGTCCTGATCGTAATCCTGTAGAACTGTTATGAAAGGACCTGAAGCAAGCAGTTCATACCAACATTCCAGAGTTGAAGCAGTTTTGTAAGGAGGAATGGCCTAAAATTCCTCCAATCCGATGCGCAGAACTGATCAACAGATGCTGGAAACATCAGTTGCAGTTATCGTTAAACTGAAAGCAAAGGTTCACAAAACTTTTTCCAACAAATACATGTAATATTGAATTACTTTTCCTCAATAAATGAGTATTATTTTTGGGTTATTTATTTAATTGGGTTCTCTATCCAGTTTTATGACTTGCATGAAGATCTAATCACATTTTAGGTCAGTTTATGCAGAAATAGAGAAAATTCTACAGGATTCACAATCTAGCACCACCATATATCAACAGTGCAATTAATGTGAAGGGCAATTAATCAACCATTGTTGGTTGTAACATTTGTAATAGTGAGATCGCCAGTCAAGCTTCATCACCAGAAATATGAGAACACAATCTTGCATGGCACATCAGTGCAGAATCTGTGACAGGTAAATAATCTTTCAGATAAAAAAAATCCAAAAATCTACCTACCACTTAAAAAGGTCTTCCAGCACAATTTGAACAATAGCTAGGAAGTTTACCCGGTGTTTTAAGCATCAATTTAACCACTAACCAAAACAAATGACTTATATTTTGTTCTAACTCCATACGTTGCAATGTAATAGTACTTATCGGACATGTCATTTCTAGAGAAAAAACAGTTACAATTATTATTCTCCGGATACGAACTAAAAGGACTACATTATGCAGATCATGCCAAGCAATTTCACCAAGTTCATTACATAAACCACTTGAAGGCAAATTTAAGACCACCTGGCAGAAAAAAAGTTCAACAGCAATTGGCCAATCAATGGAACAGGTTTTCTATGAAATGGAACGGGTATTGATTTATTAATATCTGAATTACACAGGATATCCCTCAGAAAATTAGCACCTTGGGTGCACATTGTTGGAATGGGAAACATCTAAAGTTTTCTCCTAATTTTATAACTTTTTAATGACTCTCATCATTCAATATCTCAAACAGCCTTGTATTATGTGACTACCAAAAATTTACTTGGTGAACCAGATGGAACCTGATTATTCTGAGTCTGTCATTTCTTAATTTCTATGACTGTACACTAACAACCGCATTAGCAATAAAGTGCTTGGAGAAATCAGGTGATTAAAACTTCATGTCATTATTCTACTTATCCAGCTCAATAATCGCAGATCTCGTTACTGTGTCTATTGACATTTAAAATATGTTAATGCACACAAACAAAAAAAAGGTTTGTTAATGATGAATCAATCTTTAAGGGAGAAGATGTATAAAGTTTAGGTTCGGGATGGGTTACAAACTGATAATGGAAGTACTTGAAAAATCACCCAGGTTGCTACAGGAAGGGAAAAATCATAAAGATTCTGCCACAACTTCTTGACTGTACAATTAATTGGAAATGTTACATTTCTGTTTATAAATTAAAAGACACGTGAGGATAAACCAAGTAACTAGAGATCAATCAGTTTAACCTTGGTTGGGGGAAGTTCAAAAAACAGTATCAGGGATAGAATAACCAGTCACTTTGACAAATGTGGGATAAAGCTCGCATGGTTTTGTTCAAAGCAAATCTAGTCTACGGTAACTTGATAGAGTAGGAGAAATCTCAGGTTTATAGAAGATCAACTTTGGGTGAAGAAGAGTGACATGAAGGGGGTAGGGAATGCAGGAAGTACTTAGTGTGCATTAAAACAGGGGTCCCCAACCTTTTTTGCACCACGGACCGGTTTAATATTGACAATATTCTTGCGGACCGGCTGACCGGATGTTCAAGTAAGGTTAAACTCCCCTCAACATGTCTTTTACAGTTAGGGTTGCCAACTTTCTCACTCCCAAATAAGGGACAAAAGTAGCAGTCAAATCCCAGGACACTTATGTTTACCCCGGGAAAGACTACCATAACCATGAAGCCTTGCGCAGGTGCCTGTGTGCGCATGCGTGAGTGACGTGTGCATGCGCGTACGTGTCTTTTTTTTTCCACAAATCTGTTTTGGCTTAATCTTCCCGACTACACTGTACATACATTACTTCTACTTTATATAGGCTGTGTATTTATCATATCATTCCTGCTCTTACTATATTTTAGTGTTATTTTAGGTTTTATGTGTTATTTGGTATGATTTGGTAGGTTATTCTTTGGGTCTAGGAACGCTCAAAAATTTTTCCCATATAAATTAATGGTATTTACTCCTTCACTTCACGCCATTTCGGCTTACAAACGGTTTCATAGCAACGCTCTACCTTATGGAGGGAAATATGGGACAAGGGCGGTCCAGTATGGGACAACCCAATTTAGCCCAGTATACGGGATGTCCCGGCAAATACGGAACAGTTGGCAACCCTATGTTCAAGTTCAACAGTGCGTGACAGGAAATGAGGAAAGCTGCAGCTGACTCGTATCGTTTCCTCACGGCCCAGTGGTTGGGGACTGCTGCATTAAAATATCCAGAATAATGCTTTTAGTTCAACAGCCATATAATATGAGCTTATCACAAACCATACACTGCCTCCCACCTTACCCACCATCATTGTAAAAGCAGAACACTCCATTAGGACAGTATACAGGGATAGTAAGATTTTGCAGAAAAGCGCTATAGGCTTTAGGGGAAAAAATATTGAATCAAAGAAAAGAAAAGCACCGTAAAAATGAAAAAAAAAACACAAATAAAAGTTCACTATATATATTCTAAGATTTTCTCAATTCATCTGTATCATAAAATATTTAATAAAACTATCAAAAATAGAATAAATATACTTAAATATTCTCAAATAAACTTTGAGAATTTGTGATAATCAATTTCTGTGTATAAATAATTTAATTTTTGACTTAAATTGATTTCTAAATAACTACACATTAAGTGCACGTCAAAAAAAGTTTGTATCCATGTCGGAACAAAAAGTAAAATGTTCCTGTGAATGACTATACACACCTTGGAGGCATCTTCATGTTTTTCATAGCTAACAAAGCCAAAACCCTTGCACTTTCCGTTTGGATCTGTCATGACTTTGACACTGAGAGTTTTGCCTAAGAGGGCAGAGAGAAACAGAGAAAGGACAGTTGAGCATCAGCAGATATAAAAATTAAGCAGCAAGTAGAAATAGTATTCCTTTACAGAAGCATACAAGTGCTTCCTTAAGGGCTAGGAAGAAATTTGCTCTGCTCACGCATTCTATTTTGCAGTATTTTTTTTCTCTTATGATGTAGGAGTGCACAAGGTTTGTACTCCTTACAAAGGACATTCAATTTTTTTTGAAATGCTCAAAATAAAAGCAGCATGAATTTCTATCACCTTAAAAAATTGAATGTGTTATCAAATGTAGGATACCTCTGTTATGGCAAATTTAAATGGGCTCTATTCATTTCAGTAATATATATAGAACACTTTTATAGTCATGACAACATAGAAAACAGAAGGAGCAGACTATTTGATATGTTGCACCTTCTTTGCCATTCAATAACATAATTGCCAATCTTTCACCTCAACACCATTTCCCTGCACTGATCCATACATCTCAATTCTCTGAATACTTCGAAATTTATCAACCCCTGTGTGTAGAGAATCAATATAATTGCTTTGATGGCAATAACATGATTGTGAAAGTCAACTGCTTTAATATTTCAAAGTACACTGAAAAACTGTAATATAATTGCATTTAAATTATATTTTAGAAAGATTTTTAAAATCTGCAAACACGAGGAAATCTGCAGATGTTGGAAATTCAAGCAACACACACAAAACGCTGATGGAACGCAGCAGGTTAGGCAGCATCTATAGGAAGAAGTACAGTCGTCGTTTCGGGCCGAGACCCTTCGTCAGGACCAACTGAAAGAAGAGATAGTAAGAGATTTGCAAGTGGGAGGGGGAGATCCGCAATGATAGGAAAAAACAGGAGAGGGAGGGATGAAGCTAAGAGCTGGAAAGTTGATTGGCAAAAGGGATACAAGGATGGAGAAGGGGAGCATCAGAGGAAGATGGAGAGCAGGCAAGGAGTTATTGTGAGGGTGGGGAGGGGGAAGGGAGGGAGGGGGGAGAAGGGGGAGAGAGAGAGATGGGGGGGAGAGAGGGAGAGAGAGAGAAATAAATAGATAGATAAAAATCTACCTTCACTTATTTTTCAGGTAAAGATATGAACAGTAAGAATGCCATAAGAGGAGCAAAATAAAGAAAATAATATTTGAGCTGAAAGGCAATCATATTTCACACTTCAAATTTGGAGCTATTACAGATATAAATAGAATATTTACTTTGCTCTCCATTTCCAGAAAAACTTACCATTCTCACTAAACTGTGGAGAGCATGGTTCCTATGGTGGGGAAGTCTACGATCAGGAGACACAGCCTCAGAATAGAAGGGCGTACTTTTAGAACAGAGATGAGGTGGTATTTTTTAAGCCAAAGAGTGGTGAATCTGTGGAATTCTTTGCCACAGGCTGCTGTGGAGGCCAGGTCATTGAGTACACTTAAGGCAGAGGTTGACAAATTCTTGATTAATCAGGGCATGAAAGGATACAGGGAGGAGGTAGAGAATTGGGACTGAGAGGAAAAATGGATTAGCCATGATGAAATGGCAGAGCATGAAAGAATAGTCAAGTACTATACTGAAATCTTTAGGTTTAAAGGAAATATGAACATAGTACCCACAATACAAACATCATAGAATGTTGTTGCCAGAATTCTCCTTCTCATACCCTAGAAAAGTATACTTTGAGCCACAGATCTGTCAGATTCCACTCACCAAATTTGTCAAACATTTCTTTGAGTCGTTCATCATCCATATCATCTCCAAAGTTCTTTATGTAAACATTAGTAAATTCTTTAGCCTTTGCCCCCAGTTCAGCCTCTCTCTCTTTACGAGACTTAAAACGGCCAACAAATCTAAATTAAACAATTGCGCAGTATTTAGTGACCCTCAAACATCATGCAAGTTCTATGATCCATTGAAAGTTAAAATGAAGTCACACTTCCGCTTTAGAAGTATTTATGTAATAATTACTAAGAATTTAATATGCAACATTTTAATAGGTTAAATCACAACAGAACTTCTTTGTAAATACTTCTCATTCTCCATGATAAAACACTTCTACATGTTTTTTCATGTAATCTATAAACTTTAATAACAGAACTAAACAGAGTCAGAAACAAACAGTTAAGATTAAAAATAAATGAGGGGCTAGTAGAATGGACATTTATACTTAGAGATACTTTCAGTTCAGAGTTGTCTGTCTTTATAACAGACAATTCAATATTAACAAACTCCACATATTCAGTAGGAACATCAAAACAATGAAGTATCTTACTGATGAAAAGGGCAAAATAAGAAATGTTTTTACATCTCTATTTTGTACCCCAAAAATAAATCCTACATGGCATGAATGGCTTGCTTTCTCCCAACAGCTTAGCAGACTCATGTATCACACATCGAGTATGGATATTTATGTCCCTAAAGCTGATCACATGACCTTAACTCAATTTCTTAATAAAATTATAATTTAAAAGCTTATTTGATTCTTCAGGTAATGCAAAGCAGCATGAAACACCAACACCTAGTTCTTGTCTGCAATCCCTCCAAAACATTCCAATACAATACTTAAAGTTGCAAGAAAAAGTTTGTGAACACTTTGCAATTACTTGGTTTTCTGCAACAATTACTCATAAAATGTGGTTTGATCTTCATCTAAGTCACAACAGTAGACAAACACAATCTGCCTAAACTAATAACACACACATAACTGTACTACTTCTATTCAATACCAAACACACCATTTAAACAATCACAGTCCAGGTTCATAAAAGTATGTGAACCCTGGAGTAATGCCTTCTACATAGCTATTTGGAGTCAGGCATTCCAATCAATGAGATGAGATTGGAGGTGCGGGTTGTACAGGTGGTTAAAAAAAAGACACACAAAGTCAAGTTACTGACAGAGCCTGCACTTTTCAAAAAAGATCTGTTAATGTGCATGGTGCCTTGACCAAAACAACTTTCAGAGGACCCTTTAAAGAATTGTAGAGATGCATGAAGCTGGAAAAGGCTGCAAGCATTTCTTTAGGCCTATTGTTCATCGGTCCACAGTTCATTGCCTATGAATGGAGGAATTTCAGTATTGCTACTGCTCTCCCTAGGAGCAGGCATTCTGCTAAGATCACACCAAGAGCACAATGTGCAATGCTGAAGGAGGTGAAAAAGAACCCAAGGGTAACAGCAAAAGACCCGCAGAAATCTCTACAGGTTGCTAAAGTCTCCATTCATGTGTCCACCACATGAAAAACACAGAACAAGAATGGTTTTCATGGAAGGACACCACAGACAAAACCACTGCTCTCCAAAACAAACATTGCTGCATGTCTCGAGTTTGCAAAAGACCACCTGGATGTTCCACAATGCTTCAGGAACAATGTTCTGTGGACAGATGAGAGAAAAGTTGAACATTTTGGCAGAAATGCGCACTGCTATGTTTGGAGGGAAAAGGACACTGAAAGCACCAACAGCAAAACCTCATCCCAATAGTAAGGCATGGTGTAAGGAGCATCATGGTTTGGGGCAGCTTGCAATCATTGAGAGAACAATGAATTCAAAACTGTATCAAAACAATTTACGGGAGAATGTCAGGGTAGCAGTCCATCATCTGAAGTATAATAGAAGTTGGATGACTCAACAAGACAATGATGAGAAACAAGAGAAAATCAACAACAAAACGGCTTAAAAAGGAAATTCATGTTTTGGTATGGCCAAGTCAGATTCCAGACTTTAACCCAATTGAGATGCTGTGGCATGACCTGAAGAGGGCTGTTCAAGCAAGGTATCCCAGAAACATTGATGAACTGGAAGTTTTGTATGGAGGATTGGTCTAAAATTCCTCCTCACCGTTGTCCATGTCTGATCAGCAGCTACAGGAAACGTTTGGCGGAGGTTATTGCTGCTAAAGGAGGTTCTGCCAGTTATTAAATATAAGGGTTCACATACTTTTTCCAGGCTAGTCTGCAAATGATTAAACAATGTGTTCAATAAAGACATGAAAGATACAATTGTTTGTGTGTTATTAGTTCAGGAAGATTGTGTTTGCCTATTATTGTGACATAGATGAAGATCAGACCATATTTCGTGAGTAATTAATGCAGAAAACCAGGTTCACGAACTTATTCTTGCAATTGTATTTCTACTTTTATGTCTTGAATGGACAAAAATAATATTTTATGGTGACTTTTTAACTTATCTCAGTTTACGAAATGCTAGACACAATTATCAAATAGGTACTAAGATCTAAGAGAATACCTTAAGCTGGGGGGATAAAACTTAAAAAAAACAAGAGTGGAATTAAAAAGATTACAGTAGGGAACAGAAGGGAAAAAAGCAACAAAAATAAACACTGAATGGACCAAATCAACACAATAAAATATTACGATATTTTTCAATTAATTTTCCAATTTTTGTTTGTCTAGATATGAAAACTATTAGTTGGCTTTTTAATGTTACTAGGGTACTCACACTTTCCGATCATTTAGCAACATGCCATTCATTTTCTCAATTGCTCGATCTGCAGCATCCTGAGTTTCAAAGTGAACAAAAGCATATCCCTTGGAACCATTTTCATCACATACCACCTGAAAAGGCAAAATACCAATGCCAAACACAAGAAATTCTGCCAATGCTAAAAATCCAAAGCAACACATACAAAATATTCTCTGGCTTACTAGAGGTTCTGTCCTTAATTGATGTGTTAAGTGCTTTGATGAAGTTTATCTGCTTTTGATGAATGAAAATTTTTCTTGCCGAGAATTATATGACATAGTGTGGATTTGTAGATTGATGTTTTCCCCACAGATTTCTTCTCATACTTAATTGACTGAACACCAAATAACAGGGATCTGGTAAAATACTGATACTAAGATCTAGTCCCTTGGTGTATTCCAGGGCAAAATTCTTCTAGACTGGTGAGGCTTTCTCACAATGTCACTAACCTTCTAAACAGACAAAGCTGCAAGGGTATTGAATCAGGGACGGATAAGAAAGCGAAAGATATAAGATTACATTTTACTGTCATGATAGCAAACCCACCTTACAAGACAAGATGTTTCCAAATGCAGAGAAGGTGTCGTACAGAGCCTTGTTGTCAATGGACTTGTCCAGATTTTTGATGAATACATTGCCAACTCCTGACTTTCTCAGAGATGGGTCACGCTGTGACCACATGATGCGGATTGGCCTCCCCTTGATGACATCAAAGTTCATGGTATCCAAGGCCCGTTCAGCTACAATAGGAAGAACACCTCAATAGTTTTCCAATCGAAGTTAAATTTAGCAGGGTCTCTCTTAAAATAGAAACTGGTTACACTGCTTAATAAAGTGCTGTGCTGCTCCCTCCATGACAAACTCCTTTCTCTTGATGGCTGAATGATCCTGCCCAGTAAGTGTATTTAAAGCATCTTACTGATAAACTACCATATTTCAATTGTGGAAGTCTCTCCTTCTCAGTAACTTTGAACAACATGCTCGCTATACAAGGGTACAAAAAACAGTAATATTTAGTCATGATCTGGACTAAAGAGAAGTTACAGGGTTCTCAGCAGACTAGTATCACTGAATGGTCCAAATTAAAATAATACAAAGAAGTGTTAAGATTTTATCTTTTTATGGTACAAGATTTCTTGACAAAGCCAGTACAGACATGGTAAGCAGAATAGCCTTACTTAATGCCATAACGATTCAATGAATCCCATCCTTGAGTCTTTATTCTTATTCTTGAAAATATCTACAGAAGGGATGGAATTACTGTTTAGACAAGAACTGATAATTATGATGAGTAATAAAGTAGAAATCAGAAGTTTTATTCTGTAACATACAGACCTTCTGCCTTTGTCAAATTAGTTGTCACATGAAATCTAAGAGAATGTTTAGAGAACATTATTAAAATGCAGAATAATATGTTAAGTTTCGTGAATATAAAACATTCATGATATTGGTCTTTCCTATACCATTTCACACCTAAAAATCAATATGGGAAGAAAAAAAATTTTTAAAGCCACATGGTGTAGGTCCGGTTCTACTATTCCATTGTAGAGTAAAATTTCAAAAGGAATCAGAACATTACATATTCCAAAAATATTTCATATAAATCACTTCATTGCTAATATTCATCTATGCTATTTGCAATATGTATGGCTGTTCCTGCAATCATCAAAGGTCAGTGAAATTCAGCAGAAGAAATATTTCCACACTTTGCTCAGCATAGTGGGGCAGAGACCTGGGCTCAATCCTGCCTTTGGGTATTGTTTCAACATTCTCTCTGTGAATACACAGAGGTTTCCTCCCAGGTGCTCCAGCCTCCTGTCCTGTGTGGGTTAAGGACTAAATGACCACTGTATATTGCCCATCATGTGCAGGTGAGCAGTAGAAATTTTAATAGGGATGGGGAGAGATGAGTAGAGTTGACGAGAATGTGGGGAAAATAAAAAAATTAAAAATAAGATTAGTGTAAACACATTTTAAATGGACACAGTAGGCAGAACTACTGTCTTTGTCTATGACACTATTATCCCAATACTCAGTAGAAGCCTCACAAATAAAGCTTAATGTGTATAAAAGTACATTAACCTTTATTTGTAAAAGCCTTTTCTCTTTTTGTACCAATTATTTATATATATATATATATATATGTTTTTGTGTGTGTGTGTGTGTATGTATATATATATATATATATATATATATATATATAAAAAAGCACATTAACCTTTATTTGTAAAAGCCTTTTCTCTTTTTGTACCAATTATTCATATATATATACAAACACACACACACTCACTTCTTACTGTAATTTACAGTTTTTATATATTATATGTACTGCTGCCACATAACAACAAATTTCATAACTATGCTAGTGGTATTAAATCTGATTTTGATTCTAATATTTATCAGCGATACCAAATAAATTTTCAATCAGTTCAGTGGAAAGCAGAATTAATAAAAATTACACTGGGAAATTTAATAATGTTTCAGAATCAGATTCATTATCACCGGCATGTGTCATGAAATTTGTTAACATAGCAGCAGCAGTACATTGCAATACATGATAATGTATAAAGAAAAAAAGAAAATAAGTCAATCAATTATAGTAAGTATATATATACACACACACACATATTTAATATATTAAAATAGCGCAAAAACAGAAAGAATATATATTAAAAAAGTGTAGTGGTGTTCATGGGTTCAATGTCCATTTAGGAATCATATGGCAGAGAGGAAGAAGCTGTTCCTGAATCGCTGTTTATGTCTGTCTTCATGCTTCAATACCTCCTTCCTGACAATAACAATGAGGAGAGGGCATACCATGAATGATGGGAGTCCCCAGTAATGGATGTTGCTTTCTGAGGCACCGCTCCTTAAATATGTCTTCCATACTACAGAGGCTGGTACCCAAGATGGAGTTGACTAACTTTACAACTTTCTGTAACTTCTTTCAGTCCTGTGCAATAGCATCCCCCTCCATACCAGACAGTGATGCAGCCTGTCGGAATGCTCTCCATGATATATCTGCAGAAGTTTGTGTACCAGTTGACAAACCAAATCTCTTTAAACTCCGAATGAAATTTAGCCTCTGTCTTGCATTCTTTATAACTGCATCGATATGTTGGGACCAGATTAGATCCTTAGAGATCTTAACACACAGGAACTTGAAGCTGTTCACTCTCTCCACTTCCAATCCCTCGATGAGGATTGGTTCATGTTCCCTTGTCTTACCCTTCCAGAAGTCCATAAACAGCTCTTTCATCTTACTGACACCGCAAGGTTGTTGCTCCAACACTCAACTAGCAGTACATCTCACTCCTGTACACCCTCTCATCTCCATCTGAGATTCTCCCCACAATGGCTGTATCGTCAGCAAATTTACAGATGCCATTTGAGCTATACCTAGCCACACAGTCATGGGCATAGAGGGAGTAGAGCAGTGAGCTAAGCACACACTCTTAGGGCACGCCAGTGTTGATCAGCGAGGAGATATTATCACCAATTAACATAGACTGTGATCTTCTGGTTAGGAAGTTAAGGATTCAATTGCAGAGGAAGGTAGAGCCCCAGGTTCTGTAGCTTATCAATCAGGACTGTGGGAATTATGGTGTTAAATGCAGAGCTATAGTCAATGAACAGCATCCTGACATAGGTGTTTGGATTGTCCAGGTGATCTAAGGCTGTGTGAAGAGCCACTGAGATTGTTTCAGCCATAGAACCTATTGTGGCAATAGGCAAATTGCAGTGGGTCCAGGTCCTTGCTGAGGCAGGAGTTCATTCCAGCCATGACCAACCTCTCAAAGCATTTCTTCACCGTAGATATGAGTGCTACTGGGCAATAGTCACTGAGGCAGCTCACATTACTCTTTAGGCACTGGTATAATCGTGGCCTTCTTGAAGCATCTTTTGGAACTTTCACCCATAGCAATGAGAGGTTGTAAATGTCCTTGAATACTCCCACCGGTTGGTTGACACAAGTTTTCAGAGCCTTACCAGGTACTCCATTGGAGCCTGCCTAGTAGTTTTTTGGGGATAGCAGCCTTCAAAGCAGGGTAAATAGAGCTGGTTTACATTTAATCATTCAAATCAGTGTTTTACTCATGTCTGTACATTGCTGCTCCCAGAAGCTCAGAGAAATGTTGTTGAGATTCATTGCCAGAGCGATCTTGCCAAGGTGCCCCACAATCAAAAGCAACTATGGAACATGCAGTCACAAATACAGTAATACTCTATCTGTAGAATGACATCAAATACTTTGCACTTTCACTCTTTCCAGATGTTAGGTAGAAACCAGTCACCTAATTTATACCTTCATATTTAATCAGAAACACCTTTCTGTAAAGGTTCCTAATTGAATAGGATTAGGTCACCAACTGGGAATTGATGCAATATTGCAAATGAATTGGCAACATAAGGAAACAGATTAGCCTTGACAATTTAAGATTGCAAAGAAAATACATTTCAGATTTGTTACAAGATCTATTAATTACAATGAAAATCAATCTAAGCAGATGAAAAATCATCTCTTCTAATCAAGTTCATTTATTGCTATCCTTGGTAACCACATCAATTTCAGCTAATAACTTTTAGATTTCCATGAAAATTTGCTTGCCATTGGCAAGAGAGAGGCAGAGATAAAAGGAGGCTTCCACTCCTTGAAAATGCTTCAATCAGACCCAGATGTCTTGCTTCCCTTCAACAAAAAAGACATAAAAAATCTCCTCATTCATTTATGCACGTGTGAGATGTAATAGTGATTATGCATTAGAATCTATATTCACAACTTTGCTTCACAAAAATCAATGCAACCTAATCTTGAAATCAAGAGCACAGTGCTGCTATAAATTATATGTGTAACACAAGCAATCAAGATGACTTTCTACTCAAATTTTGAATTCAAGTTTTTGACCCCTGAAATTTCTACACCTTGGAATTCTCATATTTAAAATCTACCAAATAACCATTAGCAGGTACATAATTTTCCTGCATGATAATCAGTACTATCCATCCCCTATCAAGTATTTTACAATTATGAAAGCAAAATCCTAAATGTTTATTCCTATTTGTGTGCATACCTCCCAAAACTTTGTTTCAGATAGCAACTTTCCATATTTCAGGAATTATCAGTCTTGTATTTTTCAGCAATTGAAAAGTCTTAATTAACTGTCATGTAACTTAGTAGATTTTCTGAAAGTTTTAGGGACATGTAAAGTTTATGCAGTATTTTACACACAATTAAAAGCCAGTGAAAGTTACAATGCCACATTACAGGATGATACACAGGCATTTTACAAAAGCACCATCAATAGGCCACATAACTTCTTTTGTACTTCATTGCCAGCTATTTTTAGCAAGTAGTCTTTTAAAGGCATGTGCTGGCTATAAAGCTGAATCAACATTACACAAGCCACATGGCATGAGCCTATCTCCTTTCCTGGGGTTTAACCAAAATAAAATCTCAATGTACAGATGACCAGTTCAGTAACTGGTTTTGAATCAGGGACACTTGGACATTTTGGCCTTTACAAGAGGCATTTACCTAAAGAAAATGACACTTTTTTTCTTAATGATTACAATATGTGGCTTTTAATTCTGTTCAATTTTTAAAATCCCTGCACACATACATTGAGTTTTTTTAAAGTGCCTATTAAAATTGCTACTTTTAATCAGCTTCTGACTTTCAAATTCAGTACACTAATTTATTTTTCTGGCACTTCGCTGATTCTTGAAACATTCTAAATTTGCACTTTCATTTTTAATGGTTCTGTGCAGGGAAACACATCAATCTTCTGAGTTTCAACTCCACCCTCAATCTTTATAACATTTTGCCTCAAAGATTTTAAGTGTATCACAACCATATTGTCAGAAAATGTTAGCTTACAGTTAAAATCAAATTGCAAACGAAACACTTTAAATCACTTCAAAGCCCAAGAACAACAGGTACATGGACATTTCACTACCTGCAAACTTCCAAGTCACACACCACCCTTACTTTATGAAAAATGCACTGCCCATCACTTATTTTACAATATTGAAACACTTGACCTGATGACATTACAGGAATACTTCACTGAGGACAGTAGCAATTCAAGTTGCTGGCTAATTGTTACTTTCTCAGGAATAATTGGGAATTATGATTATCATTCCCAGGAATGAAGTATAACATGGATTTAAAGATAATATTTCCAAAAAAAGTCATTTTATGAAACAGACTAGAAGTCATCTTACAGTGAATAAGATAAGAATTTACAATAACCACAACCCACCTGAACAAAAAAAACTTGACTAGCATATTTCATTTAACTAAATTTCTGATAATTACACTGTTTCCTGCTACTTTCTGCATATTCTTCCACTCCCTGATTATTTTTTTCTCATTTATGCATAAAGCCCAGATCCAGTTTCAACCACTCACTATATATTTAAACATTTTAATGCCAATGGGTCAAACTTATTTTTAATACCTACACAGCATAGTTTCATTTTACTGTGGCATGCCTAAATAGAAATGGCTTAATGATATTGAGAAGAACAAAGCAGGTTAACTGTAAGTGAAGGTACAAAGTCATAACCAAAGTCAACAATTAACTTTCTAATCCATCAGTAACACACCACATCAACCACAGTAAAAAGCCGGAGAATTTGACAGTAATTATAACTTGTGTAAAGGGACAAATTTTAAAGTTATCCTTTAGGTGTCCTTCAGTTTTATGATGAGTTGCTTGGTGTAATAAATTGATAGCAAGCATGTGCCACAATTGGGAAAACGAATGAAGCTAAAGTGATCAGACCAATGTTTAAACTGCTGTAATTCACCAACACTACCTCATTTGATTCTTATATGCACTGCTGTCACTACGATTGCATGAATGCAACAGTGACTTTAAAAATCTGTACGGTGGCACTTCCAAAATATTAGAAATATAATCTTCAATAATGTTAACAAAAATAGTGGTAAATGGCTTCCAAGCACACAATATCCTGCTGAATATCCGTGATGGCAACAGCATTCCCTTAAATAGCACTTGTCAGAAACAAATTTCATTAAAAAATACCTTGCATAAATCAAGTGACAAGAAAGTCTTCACTACAGGGGAAAAATTACGTGATACCAGAAGATTGAGGTTGAGCATATTAGAATAGTGCTTCATACTTCATTATGGAAAATGTGTAAATGTTTGAGTTGCTTCTTACCATGCGTGTAGATTGCTGGTGGTTGAACATTTAATTCTGATTAAGATAAAGGAGGATTCCGATTGGCTGAGAACTGTGGTTAAGCCCACGACAGTTGCACAGTTTCGCTCAGCATCAGAACCTTTCATTGTTTTGTGTTAGAGCTGGTGCTGTGATGTCAGGAGGATCACAGAACAACAACTGAAAAAGATTTTTTAAACATTTTAACAAACATTTAAACAAATAATCTGAGTGCAACAATGAAATCAGAAGGATATAGTTATCCACATTTCACCATAGTGGTCATTATTGTGTTGAAATTTGTAATGTTGATCAAGTTTAGTATCTTCTTTCACCCTATTATGTGGGCTAAACCTCAACGACAAAACTCAGTATCATTTAGATTTTCTTGTGGATGGAGGCTGATTCCTTCATAATTCACTATCAGAAAATAAGGTAGAATATGAAATGGCTGAATGTCATACTCCCTAAAATAAATGTAAATACATTAAACATGACTCACCCAGGAAAAAGGAGACATTTAAAGTGGATCACAGAATTAGTTTTTTTAAAAAAATAATATACTACAATCAATGTATAGTATGGACCGTTTATGTCACCAAAGGTCAAAATGTTTCCAAGCATTTAATGTAATATAGACAACCTGAAATGATTAACTAAACAACCAGTAAATTTGAGGATGCTATAATTAACCTCAATCTTATTTATGGGAGTTTAAACTTCTGATTGAAAAATGCACCAGAGACCTGCAAGCTTAATATCACAGCAGTAACCTAACCCCCAATGTTCATCAGCAACAAATCTCAGCCTATTCAATTAACACTGTTGCTTCTCAAGTCTAAACCTCTGTCCTCATTATGAGAGGTGGATATGGGCAAAGCCAGCCATCAAGGGCTCTAGTGAAGCTGTATAGAACAATTCCCTGTACAGTTGAACTTTGATGAACGCCAACCATACCAGTGACTTTGGACAACGGAGAAAGGAGATCATCAATGGCCCAAGTTCAAGTTCCATTAATATTGTCAAAAATTGGTCATTGTCATGGCAAAGAGACAAGAGAGTGAAGGGGGAGGAATAATGGTTCATGTAAACAAGGAGGTGTCAAAATAAGAGATTAAAAGATGGGTTGAGCAGTTTAGAGGAAAAGAGAGTGTAAGAGCAGGAGAGAAGGAGATTGTTGGCTGGTCAGGGAACAAAGCATCACGTGGGGATTTGAGCGAGCTGTTGGAATAGGGAATGGGGGGAACCTACAGGAGAACACAGCAAAAGGGAAGAGAGCAGAAAGAACACTCTCAATGCACTGGATGAACTCAGCAGGAAGAACACACCAGGAGGGGAGAATGGGGAGTGCAGTGAGAATTCAATGTCAGGGTTGGGCTCAGTGAGATTGTGCAGGAATGGGGACAGAATATGGGTGGGGACGAAGAAAATGCAACCAAGAATTGGGCAGGCAGAGGTGGATTGCTGCTCGGGCAATAAAAGGTGGCACTGGCAGTCAAAAACGACATGGTCTGGAGACAATGCACAGAAAGCAGCAAGGTCAAACTGACTGGTTGCACTAAAAGGGCTGGTGGGTGCGAAGATGAGGGCGGGGGGGAAGGTGTTTAAATGATGAACAGAAGTGGGGGTTGGATGGGGAAGCAGTGACAACATATGAAAATCCTGGGTTCATGACCAGTCCTTAAGTGTGAACGGTGCGGAGTTGAGGCAGCATGGTGTAGCTGTTAGCACAACGCTTTACAGTACCAGCGACCCAGCTTCAATTCCCACTGCTATAAGTAATTTGTATGTTCTCCCCGTGACCACATGGGTTTCCTCTGGGTGCCCCGGTTTCATTCCACAGCCCAAAGATGTACCAGTTAGTAGGTCAATGTAGATTTTCCAATAAGGCTAGGATTAAGGTGGGAGATTTGCTCCAAGGCCCTATTCTGTGCTGTTTCTCAATAAAGGAATGCCAGTTCTTTACAAATGCTTATTTGTTGAACAATATTGATCAACACAATGCTCATGCAAAGCTATGGGAGGCATATGGTATCTACCCAATTCGTTAATTTGATTGATCAAGTAGCAGAACTGATGGTGCAACCTTCTAGTGATCCATGGGACTGCTCTACATTTCAATGAAGCCATGGGCCCAAAAGATTGCTACCTGTTTCTGCACCCACTAAATATTAACTGCTGGCATGCCTCTGTGCACTTTTATCAGAATATCTTCTAAAATACTATCAATTCACTTATCACATTGAAAAGACAAATCAATATTAATGTTCATACAGGGATCTTCAAGGTCATCAGATTCCTACCCCTTCAACAGACTTGACTAATCCATTTTCTAAATTGTGATCTATTCTACAGCACGTTACTGCCTTCCATTGGATAATTATTGCATCGGAGAAATTAGGACGGTGAGACACCACCAAGGAATTTTTTTTTTGGAAAACCGTTGCTGCCAAGGGTGGAAAGTTACCAGGAATCGATTGATTTTTTTTTAAAACTCCCATGTTTGCAAGTGAGCACTGATCTGGTTATTGATACGTGATCAATTCTTCGCTGGGTTGATGAAGGCCTCCGTTATTTAAAAGAGACGCCGGCGCTCACAGCCTAAAACCAAAGGAGTTACCGGATGGCAGAGGGGTTTAAATAAAAGGAGCTCACCATCGGCAGGCTGTTGGAAGTTGACATAGGCGTAGCCGAGCGATCTCCTGGTTATCATGTCCCTGCACACCCTGATGGACAGCACGGGCCCGGCCGGGCTGAACTTCTCGTACAACATGGCCTCCGTTACATCTGGGTGGAGGTCACCGACGTACAGCGAGGCCATAGGGTAGCTGGCACCGGTCTGATTCATCTTCAGAACCCGACGGCTTTCAAACACCGGGAGGGTTCTCTCACCAACGGAACGCCGCGGCTTCCAGATAACGGTCGCGCCGGCCGAGGCTTTCCTCCCCCCCTCCCCCCGATATCAGACGCTCAAACTTGTCAGCTAGGTGGGATCCCAGGTTTTGTTTTTTAAAAAGACAACCGTTTCCAATACTTATGTTCCAGAAACTTCGTAAGGTTTGTCCGAATCAAATCCCGGAGCGTGGCTGAGGCCTGGCTAGAGCTGTTTCTTAAAAAATAAAATTAATGAGATTCTTTTATCCTCTTCTAAAACTTGGTTGCGTTCTTTTTTTATTGTTTGTTGATTTTTTAGGTTTTTTTTACGCTTTTTGAAGTGAGTGTGCGCTGCTCCAGCTTCCCCACACTCACACTTTACTTGAACTCTGTGGCCAGGAGACGGAGGCAGAAGGCGGACGGCGGCGGCCTTTTATACCTGCCGTTAGCTTCGCCGTCACTTCCGGTAGCGTGACCGGAAGCCGCTCGAGCTCGCCGGCCAATCAAAACCAAAGCAAAATCCCGCAGGCGCTGGAAATCTGAAACAAAGACGGGAAAGTCAAGCAAGAGCCAAAGGTGATAAATGTTCAGGGCATTCATGCAGTGTACATCTGTGGAAAGAGAAAGTCTGCGAAAAACGGAGAGGTGCAACTTAGTTTTCAGTAGGAAACCATAAACACAAGAGATTCTGCAGATGGTGGAAATCTGAAGCTGCACACAAAAATGCTGGAGGAACTCAGCCGGTCAGGCAGCATCTGTGGAGGTTGGTACTGCCTGAACTACTGAATTCCTCCAGCATTTTGTGTGTGTTTTCAGTAAAATTAAATAGGGGAGGAAGGGTTAGAACAAAGCAAATGTCTGATAGGGTGGGTTAAAATGCCTTAATAAGGTATAGGAGCAGAATTAGGCCATTTGGCCCATCGAGTCTGCTCTGCCATTTCATCACGACAGATCCATTTCCATCTCAGCTCCAATCTCCTGCCTTTTCCACATATCCCTTCAGGTCCTGATTAATCTATCAACCTCTGCCTCAAACATAGCCAATGACCTGACCTCCACCACCTCTAACAACAAATTCTACAGGTTCACCACTTCTTCGTCTAAATGTGCAATGTGTAATTTATAGTTATTTGCAATAAATAGTATCTCCAGGCCTGCGCCCTGGAAACTATTACATAGTCTGGTTGTGAGAGCCCGAATACTTCTGTTCCTTTTGCCAGATGGCAGGAGGGAGAAGAGTTTATATGAGGGGTACCTGGGGTCCTTCATAATGCCGTTTGCTTTACGGATGCAGTGTGTGGTGTAAATGTCTGTAATGGCGGGAAGAGAGACTCTGATGATCTTGTCAGCTGACCTCACTATCCGCTGCAGGGTCTTGCGATCCGAGCCAGGCAGTGATGCAGCTGCACACATCAAAGTTGCTGGTGAACGCAGCAGGGCAGGCAGCATCTCTAGGAAGAGGTACAGTTGACCTTTCGGGCCGTCTGGCCTGCTGCGTTCACCAGCAATGTTGATGTGTGTTGCTTGAATTTCCAGCATCTGCAGATTTCTTCGTGTTTGCAGTGATGCAGCTGCTCAGGATGCTCTCAATACAACCTCTGTAGAATGTGGTGAGGATGGGGGGTGGGAGATGGACTTTTCTCAGCCTTCACAGAAAGTAGAGACGCTGCTGGGCTTTCTTTGCTATGGAGCTGGTGTTGAGGGACCAGGTGAGATTCTTCGCCAGGTGAACACCAAGAAATTTGGTGCTCTTAACGATCTCAACGGAGGAGTCATCAATGTTCAGCAGAGAGTGGTCGCTCCATGTCCTCCTGAAGTTAACAACCATCTCTTTTGTTCACATTCAGAGACAGGTTGTTGGCTCTGCACCAGTCTGTTAGCCGCTACACCTCCTCTCTGTATGCTGACTCATCGCTCTTGCTAATGAGACTCACCACGGTTGTGTCATCGGCAAACTTGATGATGTGGTTCGAGCTGCATAGTCGTGGGTTAGCAGAGTGAACAGCAGTGGACTGAGCACACAGCCCTGGGGGGCCCCTGTGCTCAGTGTGATGGTGTTGGAGATGCTGCTTCCAATCCAGACTGACTGAGGTCTCCCAGTCAGGAAGTCTAGGACCCAGTCACAGAGGGAGGTGTTCAGGCCCAGTAGGCTCAGCTTTATGCTGTTTCCCGGATGGTAGCAGCTGGAACAGTTTGTGGCTGGGGTGACTCGGTTCCCCAATGATACTTCGGGCCCCTTTTTACACACTTGTCTTTGTAAATGTCCTGATAGTGAGAAGTTCATATCTACAGATGTGCTGGGCTGTCCACACCACTCTCTGCAGAGTCCTGCAATTGAGGGAAGTACAATTCCCATACCAGGCAGTGATGCAGCTGGTCAGGATGCTCTCAAACATGCTCCTATAGAAAATTCTTAGGATTTGGGGGCCTATGCCAAACTTCTTCAACCGTCTGAGGTGAAAGAAATGCTGTTGTGCTTTTTTCACCACACAGCTGGTATGTACAGACCACATGAGATCCTCGGTTATGTTTATGCCAAGGAATTTAAAGCTGTTCACCCTCTCAACCCCAGACCCATTGATGTCAATAGGGGTTAGCCTGACTCCATTCTTCCCATAGTCCACAACCAGCTCCTTTGTTTTTGTGACATTGAGGGAGAGGTTATTTCCTTGACACCACTGTGTCAGGGTGATGACTTCTTCTCCGTAGGTTGCCTCATTATTATTTGAGATTAGGCCAGTCAACGTAGTAATTAGCAGATTGGAGCTGTGGGTGGCACACAGTCAAGGCTGTACAGAGAGTAAAGGAGGGGGCTTAGGACACAGCCCTGAGGGGCACCTGTATTGAGGGTCAGAAGGGTAAAAGAAAGTATAATTATCAAAATGCTAAAACAATGAAGTAGAGCTTAAAATTCTACAGTGGATGATGATGAAGAGAGTGGAGAAATATCATACTTATCAGAATATATTCATAAACAGAAACTCCACAAATGACAATTTTACAGATTGAGAATTATATTACTGCCAATGTAATCAGATCTATCCAATCCCTCTGTGGATAGAGTGTTGACAAAGAATGTTCTTTGCATGCTTTTTTTTCCCCCTTATTTCAGGATCAAATTTTAGTTAATGTAAGTTGAAGACTAATCTCTTGATTTACCATTAGGAAGAAGTCCCTGTAACAATTAATACTTATTATTAAGTATTAGGAAGAAGCCCCTGAAAGTATTCCCATTGACTTCCCATTTGGAAGGATTCCCTGTAAATATTAATATTTATCCCTAACATGTATATTGGACTAAAAAAACCCAACCACATTAAAGAATCATTAGCCTCCCACCCCCCAAACACAAGATTAAATCCTGCAAATTAAAGACATTAAAGTGAGGCACACTTTATAGCTGAAGTTCATAACAGAATATCAAAACATTAAATAGAACATGCAGTACCAGTCTAAAACAGGAATGAAAGCAAAAGAATGGATAGTATCAATTAAAGGGACTCTGCAAACACCCTGCTATTTTTTAGTAATCATTAAAGTTCAAAATAAATTTATTGAAGTTTGTATATGTACAAAGTACATATAAATTCAAGAGTTTATTAAAAGGACTAAAGCAATCTGAAAGAGACAGGGAACATTCCTAAGCTTCTGAGTATGTTTGGATTGGAGTGGATGTTGCCACCATGGTAAGAAACTACAGTGATATTGGATGCAGTTAAATTGGCAAGAAACACTTAAAGGGCTGGCAGTGCTTAAAGTATAAAAATCACACAGCTTGAAGTCATAAATTGCAGAGGCTGATCTGAACCTATGTACCCAAACCTTTGAAAGTGGCAAGGTAACTGCTTTAAAAATGGATTCTTTGGCTTTAATATAAGTCTTCAGATGTCTTCCTTCTACAACAGACAGTGGTGTGATGCAGCAAAAATGTGTCAATGATTATGTACTGTATCATTATTTGTGAGGTGGTAAACTTTGGGGAATGCTAATCTATTAGTTAACATGTGTGCTCTTTTGTTTCAACTCCACGAGTATTAGAAAAAATATGCCAATTCCAAATCTTTAGCATGCCACAATGATTCTCCATTATTAAGAAATGTACAGTGCATTTGTCACAATCTCAGATTCTAATGAATATAGAAAAGCTTAAATGTTCTATTCTTGAAAACCAATTCAAAATCCATCATTTTAACCATCAGCTTAGTGCCACCACATTCAATTTGCAATTTCAGATCTTTTTATGAGATCCAGTATTGTGTACAAGATAGTGCTAATTGTAGAATGCACCAATGTGTGCAGAAGATCCCACATTAGGACTAAAGATTGTGTGTTGGTAATCATTTCTTCTTCAATGATAATTAAATGGATGTCATTTCTGTTGATTGTTCAACTATGTAACAGTCAGATTAAGAGCAAATAAAAACAATTTAACTATAAGAGGACAGTTAGTACATGTTATTAAGTTTCTCTTTACTACTCATATTTTTGAGTGCAATGTATACCACTTCCTCCAAGAGGATCACAACCTTGTAGTAGGGTTTGGAGGCTTGAATGCCTCGATGACCCAGAGAGCTATGCTGGCTGGGTTTTGGCTCTTAGTAGGGTCACCTTTGCCAAACAGGTCAAAGGGTAGAGGCCAGACCAAGAGTGGTCCACTGGTCCTCCGGGTTGAGCTCAGGGCTAACAACCCTGACTAGTCAAAAAAAAATTGCTACAGAAACAGCAACAAAGGATCCTATATGTATGCAATGGTATGGACAGAGATGGGGAGGCTGTCATTCCTGCCCTAAATGCCAGTGGCATAAGAAGCCGTCAGTAAATATTACTTTAAAATTGGTCATTTCTAATTGATTGGGACTTGGGAGTTTCATGTGGCAGATGAGGTTTGTGGGAACTCAATGCAGTGTGGATCTTTAATTTAGAGCTTGTACTTCTCCAGGAAACAAAAGGGTAGATGGTGTCACATCAATGCAGTAAAAGTTACTGTTCTGCTGGTAGAACAGCCCTGTCATTGGGGTCAATAATATTACTTGAAGAGCTTTGTGCTTACATTAATTGTCATAATAGGAGGCAGTTCCATTTCCCACATTCAATTTGGAATTTCAGATCTTTTTAATGACATCCAGTATTGCATACGAAGTAGTGCTGGTTGTAAAAGGCACCAATGAGTGCACGTTAGGGCTAAAGATTGTGTGTTGGTAATAATTTCTTCTTAAAGGAAAATTAAATGGATGATTGTGCAACTGTGTAAGTCAGATTACGAGCAACTAAAAATAATTACATTTTAAGAGGAAAATGTTATTTTCTATAACAATTACAAAATTTACAGATGGCCAAAGCAAAAAAAAGTCAGTTGTTGGAGATTAAAAGTTCATGCTTTTGCAGAAGGCCAAGGACAGCAAAGTTTCCAAAATCTCTACTGATTGACAAGGCAGCCTTGACTTGAGGAACTTGTCTATTTATCAGTATTTTTATATCATAAACTTGCCCAATATGGAGGCACGTGCATCCAACATAAACATGAGGTTCGGCAGATGCTGGGAAATCTTCAACAAAAAATATGGCGCTAGAGGAACTCAGCAAGTCAGACAGCATCTTCGGAGGGGAATAGACAGTGTTTCAGGCCAATACCCTTCACCAGGATATTGTTTCGGGCTCAGTCCTGATGAAGGGTTTCGGCTTGAAACACCAGCTGTTTATTCCACTCCATAGATGCTGCATTTTGTGTTAATATAAATATTAAATGAACTGAGAATTTTTTTTCAACAAAATAGAACAAAGTAGTCCGGCTAAAGAAAATAATTACTTTATTAAGAGGAAATAGCTGAAGCCTGCAATTCTTTCCCCACCAGGAAGCATCAACGTTAATAATACATCTGGTTTTAGTTAACGTGCAATTTAAAGAAACGTAAATTTTCAAGTGAATACAATTGTTTTGGAAAAGATGTTTTTGAAACTAACAGAATTGTTCAAAGATATCTGCATCCAATTGTTATTGTAAGCTGTAGATTCCTCTTCTTTTAAGGTCTTGATTGTCATTAACATCAATCTCAACACCATCTCCATAAGACGAGCATGTCCTTATTATAGATGCATGCTACTGACTTAATTACTTACTACCATCATTTGCAATTTTTGAACAGTAGAAAGCTGCAGGTTAGAAATGGGGCTTCTGCTCCAGTACCCATGTGCAGTGAGACACAAATAATGTAAAAAAAAACAAATGATTTATATTCATTGTATTTTGTTGAATGTTGAAGGTCTAAATCTCCCATGATAATCCTTAAAATTAGGAATCTATTGTAGCATTTAAATTGATCAGCCCCAAGTAATCTGCAATGCAATTTGTACTTTTCCAAAAGCTGCAGACACAAGTAATGTCTTATCAAGGCAAAGCTCACTACAGATCCATAAACTCCAGTTCAGTCGCTACCTTGAATGGTTCAAGTTTGCATGTTCTCCCCATGACTGTGTGGGTCTGTGCCAGATAACTACCAGTCTTATCACAAAGGTGAGCTGGTAGGTTAACTGGCTTTTACAAATCTCCAAGTATAAGTGAGTGACAAAGAGTCTAAGGGGAGTTGAAGGACAGGAGAACAAATTACAGGGATAAGGAGGAGGATGAGAGCCTAATTGTAGCCTCTGGTGTCATATTAAGCAGACACATTTCAAAGACAAGAATTCTTTCGGTCTTTATCTTGGGAACTTGTAGTAAACAGTTTATGCACATTAACCTTCCTTTAATGCAGATCAATACAAAAAAAATTTTAAGTTTTAGCTGAACCAAGGCCAGTCTTCTCTCAATGTCACACACAGTCACCTAATACCGTGGTGTTATTTCTCAAAATCAAAACAGAAAATAGATTTCCATAATTTTGAAAACTATGAAAGTTAGTGCTACTTAATGACAAATATTCCACTAATTCAATGACTGAATACCAAAGCAAATCCTGTGGCAATTAATCTGTACATAGATTAAAATTACTTGTAGTTTAGCAAGAGGACCGAATGTATCAGGAACAAAGCAAATTGTTTTAACATGTTGTGTTCCAAAGGAGATGCGAACCTCTAGAATGCAGCATTAATAAAAACCAAATAACCATACTTCCATTACTACCAAACCTGTTTCAAAGAGCTGAAACATAGATTTATTTCGTGAATTCCATCCTGAACAAAATGTATCAGCTATGCAAAATTCCAAAGTTCCAGATGCTTACTTCCAATTAATTGCTAAATCATCAAGATCTTACTTGTCCTATGTAGGACAGATCACCTTCTTTGGAATAAGAATTGTTCAAATACATGCAGAGATGTCAAAAATACATTATGCAGCTTTGCACCACATCCCACCCACTAGAAGAGACTTGAGAAACCATTTAAATAGTGAAATGTAACAATGTACAGTAAATGGCAACCTGTCTGATCTATTAAATCAGTTTATGTAAAAATTTGAAACATAACATTCAATTTTCTTTTTTTAATAGAAAAACCCAGTGAAACTTATTTACAGGTTACAGTAGAAATACATCAAGCCAGAAGGATGAAATAAGGCTTTGCTGCAGACAGATGATCAGTCCAACGCTTCAGATACTGTCTGCCACGCCATTAGTTCACAGCTCATCCTTGCCCAAGTCATCAAGATCTACGTCACTTAAATCAATGTCTTCTTCGACTGGCAACTGTGGAAGATTAAATGCATTCTTAGGGTTTGACATTACTTCAGATTTCATTTCTTCTAATTTTCCAATAAAACCCATAACTCTTTAAAAACAGTTCCAAAGGAACCCTTGCAAACTGTGCCTAGGCAAATCATTCTTGTACAGCTAAAGAATAACAAGCCACTTAACTTTGTCCCAAATAAATTGCATCTCCTACTTGTGCACTTTTCAGCATTCAGGAACCTCAATGAACTTTTACTCAACGCATATGAAAGTTTGGGGAAAAAAAAAAGTTAAGTTTGCTTCCTAAAACGACAACATTCAATATGCACTCACAATTTTAAACCCATGGACGAGAAAGAGAATTAAACACTCCATTATCTAAAATCTCTCGTTATTCAAGATATTAATGGAGAATTGAAACTTTTTATATCTACTCTGCTCACAAACAATGCAATAATCCCAATAAACCAGTCAGATCCCTTCTCACTGCACTCACCACCCCGCCACCCCCACAAGGTGAAATCATGACTGCTATACCATCATATTCTCACACAAGTTCCATTTGAAAAGCACTGATTAATAAGACATAATCTTTGAAGGAATATATCATTATCCCAGAGGGAAAGATGCGAAAACAAAATCTTAGCTGGGGAGGAAAGACTAGGTTAAAAAGACTTCCTACAGTTTAATGCTGTCTTATAAAACTTTGTTTTGCAATGGTACACAAAGATTTTCACTCCTCTGTGTTATTTGTTTGTAAAGCACTCAAAGCCCCTTACTCGTGTGCAGCATGTGCTTTTTAAACACAAGAGCACAAGTAATTAAACAAACTTTCATTGAAAGCAGTTTGCCAAGTTATCAACTTACCTGACCATCTTTACCATCCCAGGGATCTACATTGTTAATTTTGGGGAATGCAGCACCTTTGACAAGAGAGGTTGAACCTCTCCCAACTGACAACTCCCTGTTGAAAAAAGAAAGGTTGAAACAGATGCTGTTTGACTTAAGTATTTATACTTTATTGTCACCAAACAATCGATACTAGAATGTACAATCATCACAGCGATATTTGATTCTGCACTTCCCGCTCCCTGGAGTACAAATTGATAGTAAATATTAAAAATTTAAATTATAAATCATAAATAGAAAATAGAAAAGGTAGTGTAAAAAAAACCGAGAGGCAGGTCCGGATATTTGGAGGGTACGGCCCAGATCCGGGTCAGGATCCGTTCAGCAGTCTTATCACAGTTGGAAAGAAGCTGTTCCCAAATTTTAAGAATGATCAGATTTAGGGCTTTAGAGAATTATCCAAGAACTAGCACATATTAGATAACACTTGATTACCAACATGGATTATTGAGGAAAATCACAAGAAATACCACTCCAATATTTAAATATGATGATAATGAACATTTCTGAAGGAATCTTATATTGGAAGGGAAGGGTGTTTGTATCATCATCAGCTTTGTACAAAATGTGGCAGAAATTTGGCACAAGTGCAAATGATCACCCTTTATCAAAGCCTTCCTGCTTAGACTGGCAAATTAATAGTTAAAACCTTCCGTAAAATTTAGTTCAGGTCAACACACACAGAAATTTATTGACTTTCATTATGGTTTTAGCTACTTTAAACATTTACCTCAAAAACTCATTGATGCCCTGTTCACTAAAGGAGCCTTTCAGCAGAGCGTATTTCATTTTCCTGGCATTAATTGCAGCCATAGCTGGATAACCAAATCCACCGATACCTAAAGAATCTTCGAGCTCTGCCTGTGCACCTGCTTCAGTCCATAGCCAACTGAATAAAAACAGGAATTTAATTATTAAAAAAATCATAGTATACTAAGTGTTCAACTTAACAATTCATATAGCTTTGTCACATGTACAAATGTTTGTACATCAAAACATTTTTAAAAATTTTTTTTAATCGAGATACGCACGGAATCCGCTTTCCAGCCCTTTGAGCAAAGCCACCCAGCTATCCCCAATTTAACCCTAGCATAATGACGGGACAATTTACAGTGACCAAGTAACCTACCAACCAGGCCGTCTTCTGCCTGTGGGAGGAAGCTGGATCAGCTGGAAGAAACATACGAACACCTTAAAGGCGACATCAGGCACTGAACCCAGGTCGCCTCTACTGTAAAGTGGTGCGCTAACCACTATGCTACTCTGCCGCTAGTGAAGTGCATCATTTGCATCAACAACAGTGCAAATTTGACTTGGGGGTGGCCTGCCAAGTGTCATCATGCTTCTGGCACCAACATTGCATGCTCACAACACACCAACCCTTCCTACTGCGTACATATTTGAAATGTGGAAGGAAATCAGAAGACCCAGAGGAGATCGAAGTGGGGACGGGGAGCATCAGCGACAGACAGTAGTGGGAACTGAACCCCTATCATTGCATTATGTTAGCATGCCAACCTACACAATACCAATGCATTCATTATCTAGATAGCTGCTGCACAATTCAAACATACCCCCAGAACTTCTTTTTATATTTGTTGCCCATAGCCTTCATTACATCCAAATAATCATTTCTCCCAGAAGCCCCTGTGAACAGATAAAACAAAAATTAGTCACATACAAAACAATTATTGGACTCCAACGCTGGAAAGTTTTATAAAGGGTGAAAGGTTTTTTATATATGAATAGATGGATGATAAATGTTAGAGGTAAATGGTATTAGATAATAAACATATCAATATGATTTAAGGATAAACATTGGCTCCCATATCAGGCTAATTCCCTTGCTCTTTGAAAGTGCTATGAAGTCTTAGCTTCTTAAATGAATGTTATCACTTTAGCAGTTGCTCTATATGGAGCCATCAAGCTAGTTTTTAAATGCTTAACATGAACCCAAAATCTTCTGATACAGAGAATAGGGTGCTACCTATCAGTAATGTGTCAGTTTTGGCTGGCACTCAAGTGTCTAAATCGCAATATGACAGAGAGCGACTAACCATCTCTACTCTTTTTTTTCCCCACCCTATCCTTCATGAAAGGTAGACTAGGTTAAGGACTTCATTCCCTGGAATGTAGGAGAGGAGATTTGACAGAGGTATTCAAAATTAGGAGCGGTATAGATAGGGTAAATGCAAGTAGGCTTTTTCCACTGAGGCTGGGTGGGACTACAGCTAGTGGTCATCAGTTAAGGGTGAAATGTTTAAGGGGAACACGAGGGGAAACTTCACTCAGAGGGTTGAGAGAGTGTGGAATGAGCTGCCAACGCAAGTGGTGTATGAGAGCTCAATTTCGACATTTAAAAGTTTGGATAGGTACACGGATGGTAGGGGTATGGAAGGCTACAGTCCCAGTACAGGTCGATGGGAGTAGCCAGTTTAAATGGCTCAGTACAGACTAGATAGACTGAAGGACATGATTCTGAGCTGTACTTTTGTATGACTCCATGAACTAGTATAATTAAGTCAAGCTCACCAGTGTCCAAGATGTGTGGCAATACAGCAACAATGCAGAGTTGATGGTCATCGCATGTCTTCTTTAGTACATCCTCATTGGTAATCTATTTTAAAAGTAGAAAATTCACTGTTCCACATGAATTTATTTCAGCATGATTTTATCCTTGCCTAACTTTTGACCAGGAGATAATTGTGGGGAAAAAAACAGGTAACACTTGTGAAATTGCTTGTTCCAAGAATATCTTGGGTTGTTATTAATGGTGAATATAAAATTTCTTGTAAAGAAAAAGGAAGTGCTTTCACCATCAAGGTCACCATGGTAACGAAGCAGTTAGTGCAACACTATTACAGCACAGGGGTGCTCAAGAGTTCAATTCTGGCACCTTCTCGTAACGCATCTCGGTACATCCTCCCCATGGAATGTGTGGATGCTCCAGTTTCCTTCCATAGTCCAAAGACTTACTGGGTAGGTTAACTGGGTTTGTTGGGACAACGTGGCTCAAAAGGACCAGAAGGGCCCATTCTGTGCTGTATCACTAATTAATTCTGAGATCTAATTTCCACCAGTGCAGTAAGTAATTGGACGAACAAAACCTTATATTCCATCTGGGTAGCCTCCAACGTGATGACATCAACACTGATTTCTTAAACTTCCAGTATTTGCCTATTTCACCCCCCCCTCCCCACCACCATTCCCATTTCCCCCTCTCACCTCATCTCCTTACCTGTCCATCACCTCCCTCTGGTGCTTCTCACTTTTTCTTTCTTCCATGGCCTTCTGTCCTCTATCAGATTCCCCCCTCTCCTGTCCTTTACCTCTTTCACCAATCAACTTCCCAAACTTTACTTCACCAACCCCCCCGCCCCGTTTCATGTGTCACCTTGTGTTTCTTCCTCCCCTCCCCCCCACGTTCTTACTCTGTCTCATCTTTTTTTTCTCCAGTCCTGAAGGGTCTCAGCCCAAAACATCGACTGTACTCTTTTCCATAGATGCTGCCTGGCCTGCTGAAGTTCCTCCAGCATTTTGTGTGCGTTGCTTGGATTTCCAGCATCTGCAGATTTTCTCTTGTTTGTGGAAGTACTTGGATTACTTTTTTTTAAATAAAAAGCAAGTTTTGCTTAATGCACTGAAAATCGTTGACTTGCTGTCATTTTGGAACCAAAATGTCTGCATTTAAAATTTTGCTTAGTTCTGCAATTTATCCAACTTCCGTTGCACAACAGACCAATAAATGGAATTGATAAGCAAAATTCCACTTTCAATTTCAGAGCATGTTATTTAATTTTGTAGCCACGTCATAACTCAAATTATTCAGCAGCACAAGCCTATAAAAATGAACATTAGCACTTTTGATCAGAGCCCTGCCTCTGGAGATAGTTGTTTTTATTTAATTTTCTCTTCAAGAGTGAACAATTGCTGCCATTTTGTTCTGACCACTTAGCGTTTACATTCAAATTAGAAAAATATCTATTGTTCCTTCATATCCATTCTTAATTCAAGTCCCAAACGTGAGGAAGTCTGCTGATGCACGAAACCCAAAGCAACATACAGAATACTCTGGAGGAACTCAGCAAGTCAGGCAGCATCTATGAAGAAGAGCAACCAGTCGGCGTTTTGGGCCGAGACCTTCTTCAGGACTGAGAAGGAAAGGGGAAGATGCTAGATCTTACCAATAGTGTGAAAAGGTGCAAAAGACGGTTGTACTTACTTTCCCATCCACTCCTTACCTCTTTCATTTCTGGAGTGGGAGCATTTTCAGCAAACAACTCAAGAGCACGAGCAACAATATCACTTTTAGATCTTCCACCATCATAGTCAACAGGAGTATCTTCATCTTTATGAAATATTTTGATGGTGGGATATCCACGAATCTACAGGCAGATGTCAAAATATTTTCTGCTGCATGGTATTTCTTACAAGTATTTGTTGCTTTAGACTAAAGTCAACATGTCAAGCATAAATGATTAGAAAACCATTTGAATTGTACCTATTTATTTATGAGAATTTACAAAGACCACACATTTGTGCAAACTGTAACACAAATAAAATTCATGTATTCATGGATATTTATATATATTTATATATATATATTTATATATATTTATGGATATATATATATATATTTATATTTATATAATGACAATTAAACTTGAACAATGAATAATCATGAATATGATTAATAATAAATATGCTTGATATGAATAATAATGAACAGCTGATCACTTATTTTCAATTACATAGTAAACAGGAATACATACACATGATATCAGAAGACATTTAAAAAAATTCAAACAAAATTTTAACACTCATAATTTTATTTGTAAGTGTATTACAGCATGTAAATCCAAAGCTTCTAACTACTTACCCCATACCGACTGGCCAACATCTGACTAGTTGTGGCATCCACTGCAGCCAATTTGACCTTTCCACCTGTCTGCTCTTTGACCTCAGTGGCTGCCTCTGCCCACTCTGGTTCTAACCTTAGAAATTCAAAATACATATTGTTAATTATTCACTAATATGCCATGAGCAGAATGGATATGCAAGGTAGTAATTCAAATAAGTAACACTGCATCAAATTTAAAATTAGTGATAAGGTGTTAATTATACAAATGTACTTCACCATCCAGTGAGCATCTTTCAGAAATTCACATACATCTATTTCACTAATGTACATGCAAAATTGACTTAATTAGCAAATATAAAATATTGCACTTGTCCATTCGGGCCCTCCACCCCATTTCACACTCTCCCTATATTCTTTTCTTCCTCCTATCCTCTTTCTGCATCTCAAAACTTGTTTATCCTAGCCTTTCCTCAATTTTGATGAACAGATATTAATCCAGAACAACACAAAGTGCTGGAGAAATTCAGCAGGTCAGGCAGCAACTATGGAAATTAATAAACAGACAATGTTTTGGCCCGAGATCTTTCTTCAGGACTGAGAAAGTAAAGGGGAAGATGGGTTCTAAGTCCTGAAGAAGGGCCTCAGCCCGAAACATTGATTATCAATTCATTTTCACAGATGCTACCTGACCTGCTGAGTTCCTCCAGCATTTTGTGTGCGTTGCTTTGGATTTCCAGCATCTGCAGACTTTCTCATGTCTATTAATCCAGCACAAGATTTCCCTCACAAGATGCCATCTGACCTCTTTAAATTTAAAAACTTAAAAATTACAGTGGCCTAACTTTGCCATGTGCCAGGTTGCTAACTTTGTTTTCAAAACAAAAAACTATCTTTTATCCTGCAGCACTTCACCACAACACACATCAAAGTTGCTGGTGAACGCAGCAGGCCAGGCAGCAGCTCTAGGAAGAGGTAAGACTGTACCTCTTCCTAGAGATGCTGCCTGGCCTGCTGCGTTCACCAGCAACTTCGATGTGTGTTGCTTGAATTTTCAGCATCTGCAGAATTCCTCGTGTTTACATTTCACCAATCGCTTTGAGTCAGTATATTGATTCTTTGTTGAAATCTAGTTGCATAGACACAAGTTGCTCTGTAATAATTAACCTGTGGATATTTTTTGGGATAAAAATCTTGTATGAAGGTTGTTCAGTTGGAAGGAGAATTAAAAGGCTACCTTCAATCGATCTAACAAACATTATGTAGAAATCAGTAACAACCTCTGGAGAATTTTGTCCAGTAATATTGTTGTCATCTATAGACTTGCTCAGCAACTGGCATAGAACATCTTAGCTGAGATACATCCTAGAATGCGCTGGGATACATCATCAGTGAGGTAACCTGGGGGTCATTGGGTGTTTCAGGTCTTTCAATATCAGACATTCTTGCCCATTCAGGCCTTGGCTTGTATCCCAGCAGCTCTTGATCCACAGCCATCTGGAGGCTCACTCAGCAGCTTCTGGGACAGTCCTAATGGCTCTTTTCTTTGTAGCCCCCGTAATGCCAAGGAGAGAGTCAGTTCTACCCAGTGAACTGCCAATAAAACCTCTACACCCCACCTCTATAGACCCGCATCGTGCCCTCCACCTGTCTCTGTTCTCCCAGCTCCTGGTATTTGGCTTTCTTATGCTCAAACACCTCCTCAATCCTGTCTTCCCAAGGAACTAAGCTAATACAAAAAATTCGCAATAGTTTGACCTTGGCAGTAATATATAATGATGGAACAGTTGTCCACATTATTAGTAAAAGCCTCAAATAACCTAAAATAATTAGGTCTTAAAACATACAACTTACTGATTTCATTTTAATATCACCTTCAACCAACTCTAAATGATCAAAAACAAATCTACCGCCTGAACTCAAACTCCATTAAATCTCACTGATTCAGTATTCAAAGCTGAGTACATCAAGTGCATTTCTTCCAAGTGTATTATGGCTGTTGAGTTACCTCTTACAGTGCCCACACCATGGTGCAAAGAACTCCACCATCCAAATGTCACTGCTCCCGATCACATTTTCATCAAAGTTATCATCCGTCAATGTAATCACATTCTTTTTACCAGATTTGCTATCACCGCTCTGTAACCAAAGAATAATTAAAACTGATATATGCAAAAACTTGATAAGTGAGTGCTCCCTTTCACCTACTAGAGATATTTATCCAGCGTGCTGTGTACGCTGGGCTATGAGTATTGTAGCACTAGGACAAGAACTGTTAGCTTCTTCCCGCAGGCCTTGAGACTACTGAACTCCCTGCTACTGCCCAGGCCTCATCACGCATGAAGCACCAGCAGCATTATATATACAATTTATTTTTTAACCTTGTGTTGTAAATGCAGCTCATTATTTGCGGTGATATTTTGTGTGTGTGAGTTATATGTATTGTGTTTGGTTCTGAGAAACAGTCTCTCGCTCGGTGGTAATCGTGCTGAACAACAGTAAATTTGAACTTGAAAAAGCTGGAGGGCTCAAAGGGACCATGAAGTGCCTTTGGCAAGTAGGGAGAGGGCAAGACCACACGAGGACAAAGAAAATTTATGCCTGAAACCAGAAGTGGGCAAGGTACGAAGTCAGTACTTCATACCAGTATTCACCAAGACAGACAGACATGGAAGATAGGAAGATTTAATTGTGTGTACGGAGGGGTGATGTGGAAGAAAGGAGGCTTTCTGATATGCTGATACTCTATGACACCTTGATATCAAGAAGGTGTCCGTGTTGAGACTCCCGAAGAGCATTAAGGTGGTTAAGGCCTCAGGGCCTGATGGAATCTATCCCAAGTTATTGAGTAGGGCAAGAGATTGCCGGGACCTTGACAAAGATCTTTGCATTCACTTTTGTCACAGCTTTAGTCCTAGAGGACTGGAGATTAGCCAAAGTTGTCTCTTTAAGGACAATAGACAAACCAGGAGTTATAGAACATTTGAGCTTTACATCAATTGCAAGAAAATTGTTGAAGATTTTTAGGTATAGAACTTACTTTCTTCTCCAGACTTACTGGGGATAGTTATCATGGAGGGCACATCTTGCGAACTTGGAGCTCCCCCCCCCCCCCCCGGGAAGTAATTAAGATGATTGCTGAGGCTAGGGCAGTGGATTTCATATCCATGGACTTTACTAAAACTTTTGACAAAGTCCTTCATGTTGGGCTGATCCATGGAGACTTGAAATCAAAACTGGCTCAGCAAGAGCAGTAGTGATGGGATTCAATTCTGACTGGACATCCATAAACGGATATGTTCAGCAAGGATCAGTGTCAGTATCAATATATGGATAAAAATGTAGGTATTCTGATTAGAAAGCCTGCAGAAGATATAAATTAGTAGTTGATGATAGTGAGGAAGCTTGTCAAAGGATTCATCAGGATACAGACCAGTTTCATCTGGACAAGTGAGGTGCACTTTGGGAGGTGAAATGTAACAGGAAAGTATCCAGTAAACAGCAAGATCATAAAGAGCATTGATCTACAGAGGAATCTTTGTGTGCAGGTCCATAGTGCTCTGGAAGTGACAACATAAGGAGGTAGCATGGTAAAGGCAGAATACTGTTTGCTGTGTTTGCCTTCATTGGTTGATGTGTTGAATATATAGATCAAGAAGTCATATCGTAGTCGTGCAAAACTTTGATTATGCCACTTTTGGAGTATTGTGTGCAATCTGGTTTTGTTAACAAAATGTTAAAGATAAGTCAGAACATTTTCCAGTCTCTTTTGTGACACTGTACATCTTAAGATAAAAATTCACATCAGACACAGCATTTTTTTGCAAATAGTAATTGCTCAAAATATTTTTATTGGTTTCATCCAAATCCACAAGTTTCTACACTGATATCGTACCAAAACCATTTATGATTAATACACATGGTTAAGATTCGTCCACCAAGACAATTACTTTATATTTAATTGCAGATCACTTTCTCCCTTTTATGCCACATTATTTTGAAAATAGCTGGAGAAGGAACAGGGTATAAAACACAAATGTGTATTTCATCTTCTCAGTGAAGGACTACGTTTTCTTGCATGAAAACCAGGAGGGGATTATTTTTGTTACTGTAAATGCCCTATTAACAATCTATTCCTACAGCCACTGCCCCCTAACCTGCTAGATACTCTTTGATCTATCCATTAGCATCTTCCCACTTCTCTACAATTTAAATCTTTCTCTATCCTTGTTCTGACAAAGGATTTCTGACCTGAAGCAGAACAAATTTCAACAGAAGTTGATTTGCATTTGTTTATTGCTTGTGTAGGACAACTGCATACACGACGCTGATGCTCATTCTATAGTTATCACAGCACTACATCTGCCCTGCCTTTCAAATTACATTATCACCTCACATGCCAAATCAAACAAATGATGCTTGTCAGTTGGTCCACTGATAGTTGATAGATCATGTCATATTTGCATTAGTCTAGCTACTAGTTTTCAATTTCTACCTTGCGACCATTTCTAAGAGTGAAAGGTTTTACCTTTTTGCCAGAACTTGAGTCAGTCTTGCCTCCGAGTCTATCCCGGACAATTGACCGCAAAGTGTTAAGTGCTGCATCAGTGATACCTTGGGCAGACCTAGCACCTGCACATAATGACAGCATATGAAAAAGAAGATATTCTCAGATCCGAAATTCCAGTTCACCAAAGGGATTTTAATTTTATGCCTTTGTAATATCTTTTGGTCTTTTGCAAATTTCCCACAAGCTAAATCACAGAAAATGTCAAATCAATTATACTCATCAAATCACTTTAAAAAGACATTAAAATTAACATTTCTTGATTTTTTATGATAAACTATTTGGTTACAGCTGTAAATTTTACAGTATAGGTGGACTATTCAACGGAGAAGTACATCCACAAACCCATTTCTGCATCATTTTATTAATAGGATTTTGCTTCGATCAAAAGCCAAAATTATTTCTATATGCAGACAACCCCTCAGATTCTGACAGGATTCCATTCCTGATAACCTCTTGCAATCTAAACTGTTCATAGATCAAAAATGAATGAAAATAGGGAGAGGTTCACAGAAACAGCTTTAATGGGATAGTGAACAGATGCTGAAAAGAAAAAAGGCCTCACTAGTTCGGTGGACAATGGACAACCCCCCCCATCCCAGTCTGACTGGTGGGGGTTGGGGGTTCCCTTATGGGAGAAAAGCCATGCAGAAATGCCCCATGCCAACCCAGAGCAGCTAACAAGTCTATTTTCATCCACAGTGCTGGTCTCCCAAAGCTGCTGGTATGTGTGGTCCTACATTGTATGTTCAATTTCAAAGTTCAAAGTAACTTTATTATCAAAGTATGTACATGTTACCATATACCACACAGGTTCATTTTTTTTGCAGGCAGTTACAGAGAAAGCACAATAGAATCTATGAAAACTAGGGGACTTCCCCATGACTTACCATTATAATCATCGGGTTTGTTTTTGTTTAATCCAAAGATCTTTATTGTTGGAAATCCTTGAACACCATACTGCCCACCAAGAGACTGATGCTTGTCTGCATCTACTCCTCCAACTTTTACTATTCCCTGCAGTAAAGCAAAGATATGTTTTCTTTTACCAATCCCCATTATGGATGCAAATAAAAATCCAAACTGCAGTGCAGAAAAGATCCTTATTCATCTATAACACAAATAGCTTTGTATCAATGAATGACAAAATTTAATAAACCTCAATAAGCACCACCATATGCTGGTCACAACACAACAGCATACCGAATCAATTTTATTTCATCTCCCGAGCTGCGACTTAACATGCTCCCCCGATAATGAAGAGTGAATGGAGTTCAGAGGAAATAAACTAGAGTATTCATAAATACTCAATATTTAGCACACCACTAGGACTCATGTATGATCTTAGAGGCAGTAACTGGGGATAGAAAAGTTTATTTTAGCAAAGTCAAACTAAAGCTACTCAAATTTATTAATTCCTCATGTTGATATGTACAACAATTACTCCAAAAAAAAGCCAAATATGCAGTGTTGTTTTTTTTAAAGAAAGATGAAATAGCATTCATCTTTAATTAGGAAAACTCAGTGAGAAGTGTTTTATATAAAGAATAAAATAAGTAAAGTTGAATTAAAAATATAACCTTCAAAGCTGATGCGGCTTTTTTCCACTCTGGGGCCAAACTCTGACAATGCCCACACCTGAAAGAGAACGTATTCTTTAAGAATTTTGTTACATATATACAATGCAGAATATACCAATACTACAATATTCGAAAAGGACACCTAAATGCAACATCTGAGAACTCTCTGACACAATTTGAATGTATCCATCCTAATGTATAAAGCTTGACAACTTTTGGCAGAAAAGAGGTGTTCAGAAAAAAATTAACATAAACTTACTGCATTCTTCATCCTGTATATATCATTGCACTTTGCACATTTTCCAGCAGCTATGTACCAGTAGGAATAACTACATTTAGCTTTTGGTTTGAATGTTCCCAGTATACATCAGCAGTTCCTACACACATGCAAGTGAAACAAGGCCCAGAACATCCAATACAGCAGCCCCTCAGGGCTGCGTACTAAGTCCCCTCCTTCACTCCCTGTATACCCATGACTGTGTCACCACCCACAGCTCCAATCTGCCAATTAAATTTGCCGAGAACACTACGTTGATTGGCCTTATCTCAAATAATAATGAAGTGACCTACAAGGAAGAAGTCATCTCTCTGACACAGTGGTGTCAAGAAAACAACCTCTCCCTCAATGTCACAAAAACAAAGGAGCTGGTTGTGGATTACAGGAGGAATAGAGACAGGCTTACCCCTATTGACATCAATGGATCTGGGTTTGAGAGGGTAAACAGCTTTAAATTCCTCAGCATACACATCACCGAGGACCTCACATGATCTGTACACACCAGCTGTGTGGTGAAAAAGGCACAACAGCGCCTCTTTCACCTCAGAGTGTTGAAGTAGTTTGGTATGGGCCCCAAATCTTAAGAACTTTCTACAGGGACACAATTGAGAGCATCCTGACTGGCTGCATCACTGCCTGGTATGGGGACTGTACCTCCCTCAAACGTAGGACTCTGCAGAGTAGTGTGGACAGCCCTGTGCATCTGTAGTTGTGAACTTCACATGATTCAGGACATTTACAAAGACGTGTGTAAAAAGTGTCCGTAGGATCATTGGGGACCCGAGTCACCCCAATCACAATCTATTCCAGCTGCTACCATCCGGGAAATGGCATAAAAGCCAGGACCAACAGGCTCCAGGACAGCTTCTTGCACCAGACCATCAGACTGATTAACTCACACTGATGTGAGTGTGTTTCTATGTTACATTGACTGCTCTATTTTTCTATAAATTACTATGATTGCACATTTAGACAGAGACGTAAAGATTTTTACTCATGTACAGTATGTGAAGGATACAAGAAATAAAGTCAATGGAAATTCAACATCCACAAGTCTTGAATTTACCAAGTTTTGTCACAATGAATCAATCTGCTTTAGCATATTGAGTCCAATAAATGGGAGCGGGATATTTCTCAGATTCCCTAACACTTAAGCAGAGGTAGTAAGTGGGAAAGTGATGAAAGCTAATACTAGATCAGTCACTCCTACTGAACAGAACAGGTTTGATGATTCCTGATCCCCTAAAATAATCACAGGCTTGAGCAGATTTCTGTATGCTCTTCATTGTATGTAACCCTTAAACCCAACCCTTCTTATGCCATGGACTCCTGCTGTTAACCGAGGGGTCCATGGGTCCCACTAGACCCAAGCTCAGAAACATCACATAAATCCCCAGTCGATCAAACGTGGAAGTACAAGATCTGCAGATTTTCATCCTCCAACATAAAACCACATGGCCAGCAATGATGAACATCTCAGTGAAAACCTACTCCATGTAAACAAAGTATCTGAAGTATTCCCTGTCATTCAGATGTTAAATATACATGAGCATTAATGAAATGACAGCCCTGCATTAAAAAAATACAGCATAGAGTAGGCCCTTCCAACTGTGCCGCCCAGCAATCCCAAATTTAATCCTAGCCTAATCACAGGACAATTTACAATGACCAATTAATCTAATCTCCAACCAGTATGTCTCTGGACTGTGGGAGGGAACCAGAGCACCCGGAGAAAACCCCCGCATTCCACAGTACAGACTCCTTGGAGATGATGTCAGAATTGAACTCCAACACCTCGAGCTATAATAATGTCACACTAACCACAATGCTACTGTGGTGTTGCTACATCTAGAATGTGTGAACAACCTATTTCTGATTAAAAAATATTAATTAACAAGTATAATATCTTGTTTTTAAAGAAGTTCCATATAGATCAGGATCATTGAGAACAGATACTGAAACAAGGCTTGTAGACAGCCAAACAGGCAAAAGATGAACTGGGCTTTAAGGTGATCAAAACATACACAACAGTTGCAGTAACAGTGAAAGTTAGGTCAGGGGTGAATGGTATGTTGCTGTGATGGAAACAACCAGCCTTAGTTCAAGAATGAAAATAATGCTGACATTGCTTCAGCTCAAACTGGTGACCAATAAGAAGAGTACTGATTGAAAGGATAGGGAGCTTGTGGGAAGATAGAGGCTTTAGTCTTCAAAATGTAAGACTACAGCCGAATCAAGAAAAAAAATAGCAGATTGGCAGTGGAAATAATTAAAGCAATCCGCCGTCCATCTGCAGAAGGTATTGGGACTTCCTGAAAATGATAAGGAACAAAATACAGAAAGTTTTACCTTCACAGATCCATGAGACAAAGTAAATTACTGAATTTGTCTTTTACACTAATACTTGACAGACAAGGATGAGAGATCTTATAGAAACATACAAAATTAAGAAAGGGATAAGACAGAGGCAGGAAAATTGTTTCCACCAGTAGTTGAGACTAGAACTAGGGACATAGCCTCAGATTTGGGGAGTAAATTTAGGATGGAGATGAGGAAGATCTGCTTTTCCCAAACAGTGGTGAATCTGTGGAATTCTCTGCCCAATGAAGCAGTGTAAGCTACCTCGGTAAATATATTTAAGACAAGGACAGATAGATTTTTGCATATTTAGGGGAATTAAGGGTTATGGGGAAATGGCAGATGGGTGGAGATGAGACCATGGTCGGATCAGTCATGATCTTATTGAATGGCAGAGCAGGCTTGATGAGTCAGATGGCCGACCCCGCTCCTATTTCTTATGTTCTTATGACACGATATTTTCATCTGTCAGTATGCAACAATAGTCATTGGTCATCTAATTTGCTCTTTAGATGTCATCTTTACATTAAACAGGTACTGCAGGGTGCATCAATTTGGTAGTTTCCTCCCAGTCTCAATTTACCCTGTAATAATAACTTTTTTTTGTACAGCACCTTTCATACATTAAGATGCAGGCTCAAGGTGCTTTACAAATACTGTAAAGACAAATCAATATAGTCATAAAAATGCAAGACAAAATGAAAAATCATAAGACAAACATTACATAGAATAAAACATAATTAAACATACTGAATTATGATATGTTACTTAATAGGCATTAAGTAATCCTATAAATAGGCCACATTAAAAATGTAGTCATTTTAAGTGTTTTGAAGTGTTCCACGATACTAGTCTGATGTATCTCAGTCGGTAGAGTATTCCAGTTTTTTTGGTGCACAAGAGGAAAAGGCCACATCACAAGTTCTTATATGCTCCATTTGTTCCCCCTCCCCCCCCATGTGAGGGGTTGATGTTCTTGTTGCTGTTTGCGCAATTTACTTTTTTTTTGCATGGGGGGGTTGATCTTGTTGCCATTTGCGCAATTTGTTTTCTTTTGCGCGCAGGGAGTTCATGCATCTCTTTGAATGGGTTCCATAGTTTTCTTTGTTTCGTGGCTGTCTGTGGGAAGATGAATCTCAGAGCTGTAAACTGCATACGTACTTTGATAATAAAAGTCTTCTCTGAATCCTTGTTTCTAGGAACACTAAGCAAACCAGTATTCATGGATCCAAGATTATGATTAAGGATGTAAGGGGATAGACATCTCAATATATACGGAGCAGCTAGGTTATTCAGAGCCTTATATACAATTAAGAGCATTTAAAAATTGATCCCAAAGGACACAGGCAGCCAGTATAATGATGTCAAAGCTGATGAAATATAATCAGATTTTCTTCTTTTTTCCATTAAGATTCTTGCTAGTGCATTTTGTACAAACTGCAGGCGATTTATTATCTTTCTCAGGAAGTCCTGGAAAGAGTGCATTGCAGCTGTCTAATCGGCTGAAAACAAAAGCACTTATCAATTTTTCTGCATCTTCAGATATTGTAAGAAATTAACTCTTGCAATCTTCCTTAAATGAAAGAATGCAGTTTTATTAATATGGTTAATGTGTGCTTTGAAATTTAGCTCCGAGTCAATAATAATGACTAAATTCTTTACTTCTGGCTTGATTTAGACATTCTTTTTAGCTGTTCTCTTTCCTCTCCAAATGGAACAGTTTAACTGATGCCAGTTTCAGGTGGAACACCGCTGTCTTTCACATCCTATTAAAATATTAAGTTTGTTCTTATAATAACAAGCATGTTTCCTAGGTTTAAATGTTATCATACAACTAAGATTTTAATCTCTTTATACAATTTTTAATGCAGCAGTTCTAGGTTTTTGTGAAATGCAGCTGATGGTCAGACATGAAGAAATCTGGAACATCTTAAAGCCAACATTTTAAAATAGGTAACTGTAAAGACAACTTTGAAAAAAAATGTGGCTCATTTAAAAAGGCATTTTATTTGAAAAAAAAATCAACATCAAGTAGATTTGTATCGCGGGGCGGGGTGGAGCAAAGTAACGATGGCGCTAAACAGAGACTCCTTTGCTTGCATCTTCAGAAACACCTCCACGTCTATCTTTCAAAGTTGCTGGTGAACGCAGCAGGCCAGGCAGCATCCCGAGGAAGAGGTATAGTCGACGTTTCAGGCCGAGAGGCCAGGCAGCATCTCTAGGAAAAGGTACAGTTGACAAAGGGTCTCAGCCTGAAACGTCGACTGTACCTCTTCCTAGAGATGCTGCCTGGCCTGCTGCATTCACCAGCAACTTTGATGTGTGTTGCTCTTCCAGCATCTGCAGAATTCTTCGTGTCCACGTCTGTCTTTAATATCTTCTTCCCCCCCTTTCCAAGCTTCTTTTGAAGACCCTGACCTGGAGTTACACTCTGACTTCGATTCGTTGCAGGAATGGGACCCACTCTCAGGGCCTCCTGATTGGCTGCTTTTTGATATCCCAAGGATGCGGCCTGGAAGACTAGCATGCCTTCAGGGTGCTGGATTTTCGTGCCTCTGGAGATGGTCTGATTCAAGGCTGGTGCCCCTGACTAAGGCATAGCGGGAGAACACAGAACATCGGGAGCAGCGGGTTAGCTGCTATGAGCTGTGTGTCCAGAGACATGAGCTCTAGGGTGGACTCTCTGGGCACAGAGCTAGGAAAAAGCAACACAACATTATAAATCAGTGAGTTGTTTGTTTTGTTTCCCCTCTCGCTATGAAACGAGGACCCCTCTTTTTTCTTTATTAGGGAGAGAGAGCCTGTGGTATGTCGAATAACCAGGTGAACGAGTGGTCTTTGGGGTACTGCAAGTCTGTGTCTTCATTGATGCTTTGCTGCATGATTGAGTGCTCAGTGGAGGGAGGCAATGCTTTTTTGCTGGTGGGCGAGGGGGGTCATTGCCTTACTTCTGCTTGTGCGTGGGAGGGGGTTACTCTGTAGTTCTAACATTTGGAGTCATTCTTTGGGGCACTCCTCTGTTTTCATGGATGTTTGCAAAGAAAAAGAATGTGTATTGTATACATTTCTCTGACATTAAATGCACTTATTGAAACCTATTAAATTAAAATCCAAATGGGTGGATTGACAACGGAATTACAAAACTGAACCTTGCCCATCCAGTTGTAGCAAAACCTAGTTGTTTTCTGAACTCACCATGGTGCATAGAACTCCACCAGCCACAGTTCATCGCTTTGAATAACTTCCCTATTGAAGTTACTTGAGGATAATTCCACAACATCATCACTCGCTGAGTAAAGAGCACTGACAGTGACTAACAACGTGCCGAAGACACCTGCAAAGCAAAACAGAATTTGCATAACTGAAATAAAAACCCTGTGTTCATTTCAAATGTTAGTGGTTAGAGTTAATTTTAATTCTCACACACACAAAATAAAAAGTTTGCAATGGCCGATTGAGTGCTTGAAATACCTCAAGTCAAACAAGACCCATGGAGAAACAGTTAACATTTTCCCTGTTGATCTAAAATATTAAATCTGTCCATTGACACTGCATTTCTAGCATTTTTTGTTGAACGCATGGTATTCAGGGGTAAAATAAATAGTTTAAGAGGGAATCTTGAGTCATGGACTGTAGTTTTTGATGGACTCCAGATCAAGGTCTCTTTGGGAGTTTTTGCTATTGCTTGCATGACGGGGGTCAGTGCTTCTGTCGACACGTGGGGGGGGAGAGAAAGAGGGTCAATGCTTCTGCATGTGGGAGGGGGCTTTGGGATTCTGATGTTTCTATCATTGCATTCTATAGGGCTCATGTTTCGTGGATGTCTGTGAAGAGTAGGAATGTCAGGTTGTATACTGTATACATTCTCTGATATTAAAGTGAACCATTTGAATTCCAATCTATACACACACACAGTTGGAATCTGAAAAAAATGCTACTCAAAGAGATGGAGAAAGATACTCTCACAACACTTAAAGAGCATCTGGGCAAGCACTTGAATCACCAAAAGGCATAGAAGACTACATTTGTATACATGGGATTTGCATGGATGGTCTGTGTGGACACAATGGACCAAAGAATCTGTTTCCGTACCTTGTGACCAATTATTAAATAACTACAACATTTCCCTTTTGGATTATCAACTTTGCCAGAACACTGCTTTTGCTATGCAAGTTACTAAACCGATGGCACACCTGCAGCCGATTTAGAGTACCGAAGGAAGTAGCTGTATTCAAATCTACAACCAATTACCATGTACTTTATCTTTACAAAAAATAAAATCACCAGTTAAGAACATACCACCTTTCATTAGAAATTGGTTTCAAAGCCACACAATGTCGTACAAAATACTGCCTGGTTTCTACTCAAACTGCCCAAGTTCAGGAAACTAAATCATTGTCACCTCCTTCGACTAAACAAAAAAAAATTATGCAACGTGCAACCAAAATATATAAATAATAACCACAAGAGAAAGTCTGCGGATGCTGGAAATCCAAAGCAAGACACACACACACAAACTGCTGGAGGAACTCAGCAAGTCAGGCAGCATCTATGGAAATGAACTGATAGTCAACGGTTCGGGCCGGGAGCCTTCTTCAGGACTTAAAATATTTACTACCAGCCAGTTTTAACAGATCTGATTATTTATAGTTTTATATTTTGAATTATCATTACACATTCAGGTAAGAGGATATACAAATAACGAAGAAAGGGTGATTTCTCTGCTAGTGTTCACAATACCCTGGGAGCAAAGATACGGACACGATAGCCATTATTAAATACTTATCGCGATGCCGAACCAAACGAGCGTGGGGGAAACTCGTTATCGTCTCAAGGCTCGGAGGGGCTGCGAGGCTCCACACGGGGCCACTCACCAATCACACTCAGCACCTCTGTCCTTCCGCTGGCGGGTCCCATGTTAGCAGCCGCAGCCGTGTGTCACTTTAACTGAGCGAAGGGAGGGAGCCCTGCGGTCTTAGCGCCAACCGCGTGTCCGAGGCCGTGTCGCCCGTTCCGGCACTGTGACACTCGGCTTCGCCCCGCCGCCGCCGCCGCAGGACAAGCGCCCCACTCCCCTGACCCGTACCGTGGCCGCCGCCGATTGGCTGCTTCCCGCCCGCTGACCTCAAGCCGGGGTCAGGGATCGAGGCAGCCAATCAGGAGACGGACACGTGTCAGCTGCAGCTGGTGCCGCGACCATGTGGGGCCGAGCGGCGCAGACTCGCTGCCGAGTGAGCGGGACTGGTGCTCCCTCAGGGAGTGGTCTCCCGTGTAATATTTATTATCCTGTCGTGCCGAGTGAGCGGGGCTGGTGCTGCCCCAAGGAGTGGTCTCCCGTGTAATATTTATTATCCTGTCGTGCCGAGTGAGCGGGGCTGGTGCTGCCCCAAGGAGTGGTCTCCCGTGTAATATTTATTATCCTGTCGTGCCGAGTGAGCGGGGCTGGTGCTCCCTCAGGGAGTGGTCTCCCGTGTAATATTTATTATCCTGTCGTGCCGAGTGAGCGGGGCTGGTGCTGCCCCAAGGAGTGGTCTCCCGTGTAATATTTATTATCCTGTCGAGTGAACGGGGCTTGTGCTCCTCCAAGGAGTGGTCTCCCGTGTAATATTCATTATCCTGTCGGAGTGAACGGGGCTTGTGCTCCTCCAAGGAGTGGTCTCCCGTTTAATATTTATGTCGAGTGAACGGGGCTTGTGCTCCTCCAAGGAGTGGTCTCCCGTGTAATATTCATTATCCTGTCGAGTGAACGGGGCTTGTGCTCCTCCAAGGAGTGGTCTCCCGTTTAATATTTATTATCCTGTCGTGCCGAGTGAGCGGGGCTGGTGCTGCCCCAAGGAGTGGTCTCCCGTGTAATATTTATTATCCTGTCGTGCCGAGTGAGCGGGGCTGGTGCTGCCTCAGGGAATGGTCTCCCGTGTAATATTTATTATCCTATCGTGCCGCGTGTAATGCATCTTCTTTCATCACCCTTACCAGAATACGCAATTACTCGGCGGAAAGGTGTTTTCCTTGTTTATTTTTTTTTGTCAATTTTCTCAATTCGTCCTCTATTCTCGAACATTTCTACCCACTGGGAACAGCACCTCCCTATTTACCTTGAATACTTATGTCAAATCTCTTTCTTAACTCGATGCCCTCTATTCCTGAACATTTCTACCCACTGGGAACATTAGCTCCCTATTTACTTTGAGTACTTCTATCAAATCAGAATCAGGGTTAATGTCACCGGTATATGGCGTGAAATGGGTTAACTTTGCAGCAGCAGTACATATAGGAAAGAATTACAGTGGGTATATATGTACATTAATTAAAATAAGTAGTGCAAAAACTAAAAAGGAAATAGTGAGGTAGTGTTCATGGGTTCAATATCCATTCAGAAATCTGATGGCAGAGGGGAAGAAGCTGTTCGTGAATCGCTGAGTGTGTGCCTTCATGTTTCTGTACCTCCTTCCAAATGGTAACAATGAGAAGAGGGCTTGTCCTGGATGATGGGGGTTCTTAATGATGGACACACCTCTCTGAGGCACCACTCCTTGGGGCAAGATGTCTTAGATACCACAGAGGCTAGTACCCATGGTGGAGCCAGCTAATTCTACCACTCTCTGCACTTTGAGCCACCGCCCCCCCCCCCCCACCGCCCTACCATACCAGACACTGGTGCAGCCAGTCAGAATGCTCTCCAAAGCACATCTGTAGAAGTTTTCAAGTGTTTTAGGTGACCAAACAAATCTCCTCAAACTCCGAATGCAGTATAGCCAGTGATTTGCTTTCTTTGTAGCTGCATTGATAATTTAGGTCCAGGTAAGCTCCTCAGAGGCATTGACACTCAGGAACTTGAAATTGCTGACCCTTTCCACTTCTGATTCCTGATGAGGACTGGTGTGTATTTCCCTGTCTTACCCTTTCTGAAGTCTACGATCAGCTCTTTAGTCTTACGGACATTGCGTGCAAGATTGTAGGTGTGACACCCATTCAATTTAATCAGAATCAGGTTTATTATCACCGGCATGTGACGTGAAATTTATTAACTTAGCAGCAGCAGTTCAATGCAATACATAATCTAGAGGAGAAAAGAAATAAAGTAAATAATAATAAACAAGTAAATCAATTACAGTATATATACACTGAACAGATTTTTAAAATGTGCAAAAAACAGAAATACTGTATATTTAAAAAAAAGTGAGGTAGTGCCCAAGGATTCAAGTCCATTTGGGAATCGAATGGCAGAGGGGAAGAAGCTGTTCCTGAATCACTGAGTGTGTGCCTTCAGGCTTCTGTACCTCCTTCCTGATGGTAACAGTGAGAAAAGGAAGAACTGGTATATCTCACTCCTGCACTTATCTCTCTTCTCCATCTCCTTCTTAACTTGTCCTCTGCTCCTGAACCTTTCTAGCACTGGGAACAGTGCTTCCCTATTTACATTGAATACTTCTATCAAACCTCTTTGCAATCTTTGTGGAGATACTGACTTTAGAGGTTGAAAACACAAAACGCAAGAGGAACCCAGTAGTTCAGGCAGTATTGTGGAACAGGCTCAATGGGCCAAATGGTCTAATTCTGCTCCAATGTTTTATGATCTATGGAAGGAAATGGACAGTTGACGTTTCTGGTCAAAGCCTTTCATTTGGATGTAATCCAGACCAGATGAAGGGTCTCAACCCAAAATATTGACTGACCATTTTGATCCACAGATGCTGCCTGACCTGCTGAGTTCCTTCAGTTTTAGATTCCAGCATCGGCAATCTTTTCTCTCTCCTAAAAATGAATAGCTGATCAAGGGCAAAATACCGTGGATGCTGGAGGTATGAACTAAAAACAAAATGCTATGAATGTTCAATTGTATAGGCAGCATATGTAGAGGAAAAACATGATTTTTTTTGTTAAACTTAACAACTTTCTAATAAACAAGTCACAGCTGGTCTATAGTGACATACACAAAATGCCGGAGGAATTCAGCAGGTCAGGCAGCATCTAAGGAAATGAATAAACAGTCAGAATTTTGGGCCGAGACCCTTCTTCAGGACTGGAAAGGAAGGGGAGAGATGCCAGAATAAAAAGCTGGGGGGGGAGGGGAAGGAGGATAGGGAGAAGGTGATAGATGAAGCCAGGTGGGTAGGAAAGGTAAAGGGCTGGTGAAGAAATAATCTAATAGGAGAGAATATTGGACTATAGGAGAAAGGGAAGGAGGAGGGGCACCAGGGGGAGGTGATAGGCAGGTGGGAAGAAGAGGTATGAGGCCAGAGTGGGGAATATAAGAAGAGGGAAGAGAAGGGGAAAATTACCAGAAGGAGAAATCGATGTTCATGCCATCAGGTTACACAGAATATGACGTGTCACTTCTCCGCCTTGAGTGTGGTCCTGTCGTGGCACAAGAGGAGGCCTTGGACTGACACACTGAAACAGGAAAGGGGATAGGGATTAAAATTGTTCATCACCAGGAAATCCTGCTTTTGGCGGATGGAGTGGGGACGCTTGATTAAGCGGTCCCCCAGTCTACGCCAGGTCCCACCAGTGTAGAGGAGACCACATCGGGAGCACAGGATACAATGGATGACTCCAACAGATTCACAGGTGAACGGTTGCCTTACCTGGACAGACTGTTTTGGGCCCTGAATGGAAGTGAATGGGCAGGTTTGGCATTTCTGTCACTTACAGGGATAAGTGCCAGGAGGGAGATTGGTGGGGCGGGATGAGTGGACAAGTGAATCATGGAGGGAGCGGTCCCTGTGGAAAGCAGAGAATGGGGGGAAGGAGGTAAAGATGTGCTTGGTAGCAGGATCCCACTGAAGATGGCGGAAGTTGCGGAGGATGATGTGTTGGATGCAGAGGCTCATGGGGTGGTAGTGGAGGGCAAGAGGAACTCTATTCCTGTTAAGGTGGCAGGAAGATGGGGTGAGCGCAGATGTCTGCGAAATGGAGAAGATGCGGGTGCCAGTGGCATCAATGGTGGAAGGAGGAGAATCTCTATGATGTCCTGGAAAGGAAAGCTTCATCCTGGGGTGGGATGTGATTGAGACAAAGGAACTGAGAAAAGGGGATAATATATTTACAGAAGGCAGGGTGGGAAGAGGTACAGATGAGATAACCACGGGAATCGGTAAGTTGGTAATCGTCTTGTATCGGACTGCAAAACACTCCAGCGTGTGGTGAAAACTGCCCAGCGGATTATCGGCACCCAATTGCCCACCATTGAGAACATCTACTATAAACGCTGCCTGGGCAGGGCGAAAAGCATTATCAAGGATGCATCTCACCCTAACCATGGACTTTTTACTCTCCTCCCATCCGGTAGGTGCTACAGGAGCCTCTGCTCCCACACCAGCAGGCTCAGGAAGAGCTTCTTCCCTGAGGCTGTGACCCTGCTGAACCTCACATCACAGCGCTAAGCAGTATTGCACCCACATTGTTCTGTCTCAGTACTTTTATATTTGCGTGCTGTAGCACTTACTTTTTATTCACAGTTATTTTGTAAATAACACTATTCTTTGCATTTCTGGTCAGATGCTAACTGCACTTCATTGGCTTTGTATCTGTACTCGGCACAATGACAATAAAGTTGAATCTAATCTAATCTAAACAGTTTGTCTCCAGAGACGGAGACAGAGAGATTGTGAAAAGTGTCCGAAATGGACCTGGTGAAGTTAAGGGCAGGGTGAAAGTTGGTGAAAAAATTGATGAAATTGACCAGCCCATCACAGGTGCATGAAGCAGCGCCAACGCAGTCATCAATGTAGTGCAGGAAGGAGGAGTTGGGGAGCATTACCAGGCATTACTTGGGACATGGAGATAGAGGAAAGTGGATTGCACAGCACACCAATACCAGAAGACCAAACAAGATAAAATGGAGGTGTAACATAAAATATAACATTATTATTAATGGGATTCTTTACTGTACATAATTGTAAAATAAAATTAAATTGGGTGTTTTGACTCAATTATCAAAGAGAATCTAACATCCAATTACTCGCTGGATACTAGACATTTGTAACTGGTCATTAACATAAGTGATTCTGTAAATGCTCGAAACGCCAATTCCATATTCATTTCCATCGATGCTAGCTGATCTGCAGAGTTGCTCTAGTATTTTGTGTGTCTTGTTCTGGATTTCCAGCATCTGCAGAATCTCTTGTGCCTGTGAAGAACCCCGTGCTCTCCAAAAGTTACCTTCTCTAGACGACCAATTTCATCAGGACTTCTCATTTCCAACTACCCCACCATTAAAATAAGTTCTCTCCACCCAGCTCCAATACTTTAAGAACTGATAAAAGATTCAAAGAGTCTTTATGACAACCCCTTGGACATTTCTCCCAGAATGCTTGGCCAAATTAGTTCTTAATTCCTGGAAAACTCAAAAGATAAGCAAAGCCCAACATTTAACAAATACACACAAATAACAAAGTTAATTGCTACACTGCAGTGGACAGCAAGGAAGACCATCTCATGGCTTGTAGTGAGATCTGGGCCGGCTGGAAAGATGGGCTGAAAAATGTCAGATGGAATTTAATGCAGACAAGTGCGGGGTGTTGCACTTTGGTAGAACCAATCGGGGTAGCTCTTACATAATGAATGGCAGGACACTGAGGAATGCTGCAGAACAAAGGGATCTGGGAATACAGGTCCATAATTCTTTGAAAGTGGCATCACAGGTTGATAGGGTCGAAAAGAAAGCTTTTGGCACATTGGTGATCAAAGTATTGAGTACAGGAGATGGGATGTTATGTTGAAGTTGGATAAGACATGGGTGAAGCCTAATTTGGAGTATTGTGCGCAGTTTTGGTCACCTACCTACAGGAAAGATGTAAATAATGTTGAAAGAGTACATAGAAAATTTAGACATATGTTTTCAGATCTGGAGGACCTGAATTATATGGAAAAATTGAATAGGTGAGTACTTTATTCCTTGGAATGTAGAAGATTGAGAGGCGGTTTGATAGAGGTATATAGAATTATGAGGGGTATAGATACAGTAAATGCAAGCAGGCGTTTTCCACTGAGGTTGGGTGGAACTGCAACTAGAGGTCATGGGTTAATAGACAATGGGTGCAGGAGCAGGCCATTCGGCCCCTCAAGCCAGCACCACCATTCACTGTGATCATGGCTGACCATCCACAATCAGTATCCAGTTCCTGCCTTATCCCCATAACCTTTGATTCCATTATCTTTAAGAGCTCTATCCATCTCTTTCTTGAAAGCATCCAGAGACTTGGCCTCCACTGCCTTCTGGAGCAGAGCATTCCACATATCCACCACTCTCTGGGTGAAAAAGTTTTTCCTCAACTCCATTCTAAATGGCCTACCCCTTATTCTTAAACTATGGCCTCTGGTTCTGGACTCACCCATCAGCAGGAACATGCTTCCTGCCTCCACCATGTCTAAACCCTTAATAATCTTACATGTTTCAATCAGATCCCCTCTCATCCTTCTCAATTCCAGTGTATACAAGCCCAGTCGCTCCAATCTTTCAACATATGACAGACTCGCCATCCCGGGAATTAACCTGGTGAACCTACGCTGCACTCCCTCAATAGCAAGAATGTCCTTCCTCAAATTTGGAGACCAAAACTGCACACAACTGTACTCCAGGTGTGGTCTCACCAAGGCCCTGTACTGCTGCAGAAGGACCTCTTTGGGTGAAAGGGGAACATGAGGGGAAACCTCTTCACTCAGAGGGTGGTGAAATCAGCTGCCAGTGCACGGGAGCCCGATTTCAAGGTTTAAGAGAAGTTTGGACAGGTACACGGGTGGTAGGGGTATGGAGGGCTACGGTCCCGGTGCAGGTCGATGGGAATAGGCAGTTTTTAAAAAATGGCTCGGCCCGGACTAGATGGGCAGAATGGCCTGTTTCCGTGCTGTACTTTTCTATGACTCAAAAGACCCCTGGATGTTTAACGCGATAGCAACGCTTGCACAAAGCTCGGGCTACAAAGTTGTAGATGTCATGAGGCAAAGATCTGCCGGGCGCTCACTTTGTACGCAATTTCCTCTCTGTCGCAAGGCGAGGCAGGCCACGGAGCCGCCACTGAACCAATCGGCAAGGCAGGCACCAGGCCGACGCCCCGTTAATGTGAGAGCCCCGCTCGTGTGGTGCCGGAGGGAGCGGCCGAGCGCTGGTTTGCAGTTAGTTCAGCGGGTCATCTCGGCGTTAAACATGAGCCCGGCGGCCGAAGAGGAACCGAAAGTGAGCCGTGCTCAGCGGGGAATCAGGGCGATCCTTCTGGGCCCTCCCGGAGCCGGGAAAGGCACGCAGGTTGGTGCAAAGTTGGCCTGACGCTCTGCCAAACCATGTTCCCCTTGCTTCCAAAGTTTGGATTTGGACCATGCTAGGGTTCGGGTAGGAAGGTTACTTCTGTTAAACTGGTGTGCATTTACACCATCAAAGTAGGAGTACATTTACGACCTAAGTCCTGTTTAGTTGTTTGATTAAGTCCATTGGCAGATTGGATTCCATTTTCATGTAAAGACACTTTGACCTTCAACGACTTCCAAAAAAAATAGTTCGGGATGTTTAGGTGCTGCACAATGTCAGTTAAGGTTTTGAACTATAGAATCACGTCTAGAATTTAAGTGTGGGTTGCTAATTTATAGAATGAGGGGAAATGATACTCTTGTTTTATCTTTAAAACGAATATCTAACCTGGTGTGAGATCTGTTCAGTGTGAGAATCTCCTGCCCTGAAGAAGGGTCTCGGCCTGAAACACTAACTGTTTATTCATTTCCATAGTTGCTGCCTGACCTGCTGAGTTCCCCCACCATTTTGTATGTGTCACTTTGGATTTCCAGCATCTCAGCATTTTCTCATGTTTATTGGTTATTCTTTAGGATTCTTTAATTTATAATTTGTATCAGCCTTAAATTGTATTTGTGGGAAATAAGTTGTTTATATTTATCCGAGGGCAAGGATTGTGGCTGCCCGAAAGGCGATTGATTTTATTTTTTTAGATCCACCACCTCTACTTTGCTTCACCATGGCTGTGGCTCCCCACTGCCCAGATGTTCCAGGGTTGAGTGTAGGGCCAGTGAAACCATTGCTGCAACTCTCCAATGTGACGAGGCTCTAAATTTCTTTTTAAAAAAGGAGAGGCTTCTAGAGAGTGGGTTTTAGGAATGCTTCCTGCACCTTGCTTTGTATTCTCAACCGAGTTAGTGAAAATGTTTATTGGGGTAACTTGTATTGGGCTTCTGCCTCAGCAATGGCAACTTCATACTCTCTGCTGCTAAACCCCTTCAATCGTGATGCTTTTATCTCCAATCAGCGGATCTGGTTTTCCATAAGCTAGCTTTCCATCTGCTACGTTTCACAATCTTTAGTGTAACTTTTGGTCATATCTGAACTTGCACAATTCTGTCACGCCCAGTGCTTGTGACCCCACACTGAGCCACCCATTCCAGCCTAGCCTTAAATGTACAGCAGCTATATTTCATTAGGAGTTTGAGGGGCTTGAGTATGTTACCAAAAACACTCGAAAATCTCTACAGATGTACCATGGAGAGCATTCTAACTTCCTTCATCACCATCTGGTACGGGGTGGGGGGGGGGGGTGTAGGCTATTGCACAAGACCGAAGTAAGCTGGAGAGAGTTGTAAAATTAGCCAGCTCCATCATGCGCATTAGCCTCCTGGTCAACTTCAAGGAGCAATACCTCAGGAAGGTGGCTTCCATCATTAAGGACCTCCACCACCCAGGACCTGCCCTCTTCTCATTGCTATGATCAGGAAGGCACATGCTCAACAATTCAGGAACAGCTTCTGCCATCTAATTTTTGAATCGACATTGAACCCATGAGCACTGCCTCACTACATTTCTTTTCCCTATTTTTTGCTCTACTTATTTAATTTAACTTTTAATATACAGTTGCAGGAAAAGGTTCATGAACCATTTGGAATTACCTGCTTTTCTACATTAATTGCTCATAAAATGTCTGATCTTCAACTAAGTCCCAATAACAGACAAACACAGTCTGCCTAAGCTAATAACAGAAGCAATTGCACTACTTCTCGTCCATACCGAGTTCACCATTTAAACAAACAGTCTAGGTTCAAAAAAGAATGTGAACCTCTGGGGTAATGCCTTCTACAAAACCTATTTAGAGTCAGGTCTTCCCATCACTGAGATGAGATTGGAGGTGTGGGTTGTAGAGGTGCCCTGCCCTATAAAAAAAGACACACACGGTCAGGTTACTGACGGAGCCTGTTCTTCTAAAAAGATCTCTTTATGTGCACCATGCCTTTATGAAAACAACTTTCAGAGGACCTTAGAAGAATAATTGTAGGGATGCATGAAGCTGGAAAAAGCTACAAAAGCATTTTTAAAGACCTGGGTGTTCATCAGTCCACAGGAAGAGAAATTGTCTCCAAATGGAGGAATTTCAGTACTGTTGCTACTCTCACTAGGAGTGGGTGTCCTGCAAAGATTACACCAAAAGCACAACGTGAAATGCTGAAAGAGGTGAAAGGAACCCAAGGGTTACTGCAAAAGATCTGTAGAAATTTCTGCAACTTGCTAAAGTCTCCATTCATGTGCCCACTATTTTAAAAAAAACACTGAACAAGAATGGTGTTCATGGAAGGATACCACAATGGAAATTACTGCTCTCCAAAGCAAACATGGTTGCACATCTCAAGTTTGCAGAAGAACACCTGGATTTTCTACAGCACATTCTGGGACAATGTTCTGTGGACAGATGAGACAAAAGTTGAACTTTTTGGCAGAAATGCACGTTGCTATGTTTGGAGGAAAAGGGGCACTGCGCACCACAGCAAAGCCTCATCCCAGCTGTGATGCATGGTGGAAGGAGCATCATGAGCACCAGGGCTGCCTCCGAGTCTGGACAGCTTCCAATCATTGGGGGGACAATGAATTTAAAATTGTATCAAGGCATTTTACAGGAGAACGTCAGGGTAGCAGTCCATCACCTGAAACTCAATAGAAGTTGGATGATGCAACAAGATAATGATCCGAAACACTAGAGAAAATCAACAGACTGGTTTAAAAAGAAGAAAATTCATGTTTTGGAATGGCTGAGTTAGACTCCAGACCTTAACCCAATTGCGATGCTGTGGCATGACCTGAAAAGGTTCATGCAAGATATCCCAGAAATATTGATGAATTGAGGCAGTTTTGTATGGACTATGTGCAGCTAGTTGACAGCATGCTTCAAGCATATAACACCATGAAGTGCAACGTATCACTTAAAAGATTCATTTTCTGCATTGCCATTTGGACTTCTTCCCTGCAAATCTTGGCACTGTCAGTGACGAGGTTGATGAAAGGTGAGATACAGTACTGTGAAAAGTCTTAAGTACATATCAAGAATACAAGAAATGCCCTCTCTTTACACCCTTCCCACTCTCAGTCCACAGTAAAGACCCATACCAGAATCAGGGTTATCATCACTCACATTACAAGGGGCAATTAATAAGTTCGTGGCCTAAGGTAGGAGGAGTCAATTTTAGAAAACCTAACACATTTATTTTTCCTACGTTTACACACTTAGTTCAGCAGTCGTGGAGCATACGGATCCCTTCTTTGTAGAAGTCGGCGTCTTGGACCTCCAGAAGTGGTCTACAGCGGGGGTGATTGATACGTTCGTGGCCTCAGGTAGAAGGAGATGAGTTATTAACTTCAAATTTTCTGCATTTTCACACAAAGGGTTGAACTGCAGGCGCATGGAATGAGAGCTGTATAACTCATCTCCTTCTACCTTAGGCCACGAACCTATCAATCACCCCTCATATGTCATGGAATTTGTTTTTCATGGCAGTGCAGTGCAATACATAAACACCACAGTACTATGCAAAGGTCTTAGGCTCCCTTGCTAAGTGTATGTGCCCAAGTCTTTTGCAAGGTACTGTAGAAATTTTATGTATTGCCACAAAAAACTAATTTCATGGCATAATGTGAGTGACGTTAAACCTGATTCTGACATGTAGTATCCCCAAAGTGTGACTGATCGAAGTCACCAGAGAGACACTGAAGCTGATGATGTAGAAGTCTTTATTCAGTTCAACAAGCAGGCATCATTCTGGAGACACTCCCACTAGAGGCTCACAAACCCAAAGGTACATCACATTTTTATACCCCTAAGATCAGGGAACAGCAGGTGATTCAATGCAATTTCAATATTTATTTGTGATAAAACATTTCACGTTTAATGTTCTTGTGTGATTACTTCGTGTGAATAATTTCAATTGGTTTTAATAAAAATAGCTTAGCTAATTGCTAACTGGAGAAAATAAAAACCTCTTGAATTTTGTTTTTCCATTAGGCTCATAAGCTTGCTGACCACTACAATGTCTGTCACTTATCGACAGGTGACATGTTGCGAGCCATGGTGGCAAGTGGATCAGAATTGGGACAGAAGTTAAAGAAAACGCTGGATGCTGGCAAATTAGTAAGTGCAATGTTCTGAAATGGTGAATGGGGAAAATCCTGCCCATGAAGTACTCACAAGAGAGAGGGAAGTATAGTTAACATTTCAGATTCATGATCTTTAATTAGATCATAGATCTGAAACAGTAAGCTTATTTGTCCCTCCATAGACGCTGCCTGAGCTCATGTACTTCCAGGATGTTTTTCACTTTAATAATCAAAAGTGAAGAACAAGACTTTGTGGATGTCAGGAGTCCGAAATGTAAGCATGTAAAATGCTGGGTATAATTTGTAAATCCAATGGATTCTGGTAAATTGGGGCACATCAGGACCTATATATTTTGGACCAATTAAGCGGCTGCTCCAATTATCTGAAGTTTCATGGAAATAGTTTAAAAGGTACAGTATAAAAACATCAAACTACCGTTTAACTGGGTAATGAAATATTTATTTAAATAAAATGCAGAACAAATTGAAACACTACCAATATTACTACAATAATACAGTACTACAGTAATAAAGCTGTGTTCAATCATTCGTTATGTGGGGCGATCGTAGTCTTATTGTCCATGACCATGATTGTTTTTGGCAATTTTTTTACGGAAGTGGTTTGCTATTGCCTTCTTCTGGGCAGCCATTATCAATACTCTTCAGAGATTGTCTGCCTGGTGTCAGTGGTCGAATAACCAGGACTTGTGATATGCACCAGTTGTTTGTACGACCATCCACCACCTGCTCCCATGGCTTCACGTGCCCCTAGTTGGGGGCAGTGCGGGTGCTACACCTTGCCCAAGGGTGACCTGCAAGCAAGTGGAGTGAAGGAGCACCTTACAACTCCTTTGGTAGAGACATATCTCCACCCCACACCCACTGAATAACAAATTATGTATTTAAATGAAATACAGAACAGATTAGAACATTGCCAGTATTACTACAGTACTTTAAAACTGTTAGTTTGTAATGGTTACTGGCGGAGGAATTCATGGAGTGTACACTGGCGTGGTACTCGATTAGTGAACTATCCATTCTTAGCCCCTTAAAACATTGATGTTTAACATTTTTCCCAATAACCCACAATTTATTTTTATCAGTTCCTGGCATATTTGAACAACACAACTCAGTCATTGCTTTCTTTGAACCCAAAAGTATTGTGTGTTTGCTGGCAAGGCAACAATTCAGTGGCATGATTTTTAAAGAAAGAGCCTGTAGACATCAGGGGAAAAAAGGCATTGTGGGTATCATCTGCACAAAATTTGAAGCAAGTCGGGGAGTTTTGTAGATTTCCATGTTTCTGTACTTAGAGCGTCAACACTGCATTTCTTACCGTGTGCTTTCTTGAATTTAATGTGGTTTTTACATTTCCATCGAGACAACCTACCATCTGTTGCTTTAAAATCTTCATCACCCAGCTTCTTAGCTAGCTCCTCTGACTTGTTTTTTTAACACTGATTCACTGATACGTATACCTTGTCCAGTTACAATAGAAAACCATTGACTGAGGACCTCTTCAACATCTGGATCTATGCTTTTGTTTTTGGGATGTTCCCTGTTGTCCCTTACGTAATGCCTATTCTTCTCACAGTTTATCTTGCTGATGTATGGAGCGTGCAGTTGTAAATTTCAGTACTCCAGTTGTCTCTGCCAGCTGACAATGAGTGGTGTTTAGGGGATGGCTTTTATTTTGGTCCAGTAATGTAATTTTTTTTCAGCTAGTGTCAAATCTTTTCATGGCTTGAGTCTCAAATTTTTTTAGAAGTCGCAACTAATGAAACAGAATGGTCAAAAATCACTGCTTTTTGAATTGGTGTCCTCAGCCCGAGGGGATGACATAACACCAGTACATACAACGGACACAACTGTTCACTCTAAGCCCGGTGTAGTGTCTAATGGCCACACAAGAGCCCGTGACTGACCATCTTCTGTCCCAATTAAGCGGCACTGTGTCCCAATAAATGGAGGGAGTTCCGGCTATTTTCTAGTCCTGCATTCCGGCGTCCGGCCCAAATAGGGTACCTGGCTGAGTACTAAAGACCTGTGCTGATCAGGTGACTGTGAGTTCACTGATGTCTTTAACCTCTTGCTTCAGCAGTCTGAGGTACCCACATTGGATAGCTGCTTGCAGAGGGCTTCTGAGGTTATCATGTGGAGATTAAAATGATCCTGGCCTTAATCTTCTCCAACTGAATTGCTGATTTAATCAGAAACTGGGGTAGTTAATTGACATGTTGTCAACAGGCATCTTATGTACATAAGGGAAACATTTTCTAGAGTTGTCACTGTTGATGTAATGAATGCTGCTGGAAGATCATCAGGTTTACTTTATACTTCATTGTCGCCAAATAATTGGTACTAGAACGTACAATCATCACAGCGATATTTGATTCTGCGCTTCACACTCCCTAGATTACCAATATTAAATATTAAAAAAGTTAAAATTAGTAAATATTAAAAACTTAAATTATAAATCATAAATAGGAAATAGAAAAGTGGGAAGTAAGGTAGTGCAAAAAACCGAGAGGCAGGTCCGGATATTTGGAGGGTACGGCCTAGATCCGGGTCAGGATCTGTTTAGCAGTCTTATTGCAGTTGGAAAGAAGCTGTTCCCAAATCTGGCCGTACGAGTCTTCAAGCTCCTGAGCCTTCTCCTGGAGGGAAGAGGGATGAAAAGTGTGTTGGTTGGGTGGGTCATGTCCCTGATTATCCTGGCAGCACTGCTCCGACAGCGTGCGGTATAAAGTGAGTCCGTGGACGTAAGATTGGTTTGTGTGATGTGCTGCGTTGTGTTCGCGATCTTCTGCAGCTTCTTTCGGTCTTGGACAGGACAACTTCCATACCAGGTTGTGATGCACCCTAGAAGAATGCTTTCTACGGTGCATCTATAAAAATTAGTGAGGGTTTTAGGGGACAGGCCAGATTTCTTTAGTTTTCTCAGGAAGTAAAGGCGCTGGTGGGCTTTCTTGGCAGTGAACTCTGCTTAGTTGGACCAAGTCAGGTCATTTGTGATATTGACCCCGAGGAACTTAAAGCTTTTGATGAGGGCTAGGTCATCCTGCTTGCTGATTCTTGTCAATGTGTGTTTGAATTCAGTAGTTACTTGAGTGAGGTATGTTAGGTTTTTACTGCATTTGAGGAGTTACCACATACCACAAAAGCCAACATTTTTGAAAAGCATTTTGGCTTCTTCATTATTCTGAATTTCAATAATTTCTTCTCGCAAGCTCTCTCCCTGTTCTTACACCTTGTAAAGAAATGAGTTAATTACCCAGCCTTGAATTTCCAGACTGCTTTAAAGTCCTTGAACTGGTTCTGAAAATCCTCCTTCAGTGACTGCAAGTATAAGCAGTACTCTTGCAAATCACCATCTGTGAAAGAGAGTGCCATACTTTCCATGCAGGGAAACTGTGAGAACATTCTCCTCCCAGTGTTTTGCTTGTATACTGTATTTCCAATTTTCTGCACTTTTCCCCTAGATTAAATTGAAATACTCATCTTGCAGTTTCATACATAAAATGTTCGTTTTGTCATACTGATTGGCTAGATATGCCACATTTCCACTGAGAAATTCAGTCTTGTTTCCCAAGCTCGTGTCAACTTTGAGCAAAAATTCAACCACAGTGTCAGAAAGATCAAAGAAATGTTTTAAGCTGCAGCGTTTTGACAGCCAACACACTTCAGTGTGAAGAAACAAGCGTTCAAACTCTTCATCTTTATCTTGGCATAACTGGCAAAATATTCTGCTACTTAATGTGTGAGCTTTAATTTTGAAAGTAGATATTACAACAGTTACGCTTGGGGAAAAAAAGTTGCTGGCTGAGGTTTTTGGCTGCGAGATGTTGACGATGAATCACACAATGGATTGCAAACAGACTTAGAATTTCTTTTTTCATAAATGCCACTGAACCAGCATGGCAACCTGTCATATATGGTGCTCCATCTGTTGCTCAAGAAACCTTGTTCCTTGTTGGAATACTTTTATCATCAAGATACATTTTGAGCTCGTCGTAGATTGATTCTCCATTGATACAAAAGAGAATCTCTTCATAAACATTTGTTTTTGATAAACCGTACTTGCGCCATTAATAATGCCTCATCCAGTTGTATCCCAAGTACTGTTTTTTTGTAACTCTGTGCATAGTTGATATTAAATGCCTTCACTCATTTCACCAATATGACGAGCCACAGAGGAATTGATTTTAAAATACTGGTATCCATTTTGAGAACAGTGGTGACCACTTCTGGTACAGCAGGCATTATTAATCTTTCACCAATTATATGAGATTTTCCACACTTTGCTATCATTTTGGAAATGTTATAAGAAGCAATGAGACCACTATCAAGGTCATTTGTAGCTTTCTTGGCAAATGACTCGAGTGTGTAACGCTTTTCAAATGCTTCTTTCATCTTCTGGAACTGAGTAATACCATACCATGCCTTTTCAGGGTGTCTTTTACGGAAGTGTTCCTGCAATCTTGATGGTTTCATGGCTCTATTAGACAGCACAGTATTACAGATAACAGATGGAGGGGGGGTTGCTGATCTGACAGGAACAGAGTAAAACCACAATCCAGGTATGTAACACTGTATTGATGCACTTTCTGTAGTTTCTGCTTCCTAGCAGGATTAGAGTTCAAGGCTTCACCGCCTTCAAACATGTAGAGATAGTGCTGTACGTATAATCCATCACTAACAGGGCTAAATTAAAATTAAAAAAACACAAACTGGGAATGCCTTTTGGATGCTGACGACAGCAGTGAGTTGACACGGTCATTTGGGTCTTGTGCCTCAAGTCAAGGTGTCGCTAAACGCCCCCCAAGGACTTCTATTTCCCCTAATGCCCCCTTAGGACACGTAACTGCCCCCATTGGGAATCACTGACTTATACCATAGTATATTATTTCTGTTTTTTTTCAGCCAACTCTGGCTGTCATCATCCCTACTTGCCCCCAAAAATCAAATGAAATTCCTCCTTTTTTTTTAGAATGGTAGAACTAGCACAGCCCAAATAATAATAAAAAAGACTGACAAAATGATCTGGAGCAACACACAGTTAATGCTGGAGGAACTAAGCAGGTCAGGCAGCATCCATGGAAATGAACGAGCAGTCAGCATTTGCATTTATTTATCGAGATACAGCAAAGAATATGGCCTTGCAGCCCTTCAAGTGGTGCCGCCCAACAATAACCCGACTGGGACCTCTTTGGACTGTGGGAGGAAACAGGGTCACCGGGAGAAAATCCATGTGGGGAAAATGTACAGGATTCATTTTAATGGATCCTCCCAGACCTGCTGGGTTTGTGTGTGTGTGTGTGTGTGTGTGGTCTGCAGAGTCTCTTGTGTTTTCACAAAAATATTTTCCTGTATCTGTGTCCTTGAAGTGGACATTTCACATCCCTTTTCTGGACATGAATGGACAGAGTCTTGTCGGGGGGTGGGGGGGAAGATGTAGGCCAAGTATTTTATCATGGAGTGAATTGATGTGAGGAAAGAAGTTGGTTTTATTAGAGCAGCTCGATGGATTTTTTGTTTGAATAATTGTGTAAGCAATTTGCAAAATGATCTTCAGTACATGTACCCCTGCAGGTAAACCGTTTGGTATTGTTGTGACGTGAGCCGTCACCAGAGGGAGACTGAAGCTAGTGGATGTAGAAGTGTTTTATTCAACAAAAATGAGCAACAGGCATCATATTGAGACACTCTAGGAGGAAGAGGCCTCCCGACCCAATATTACATAACATTTTTATATGCTAAAGATCAAAGGTAACAGCAGGACAATTCTATAGTTACAATGTACCTACAATGCTTCCTTTGAATTACATATAGTTTTCAAACACATCCTTCTTCACACCCATGCTCCAAGACAGCCAAAATGAATGTTAATCCCCACTGACTTTCTCTCTGGATTCATGCATCTGCACACATCGAGTGAATGGGTATTTCTTGGTTTGTAATCAACCCCAGTCTGCAGCTTCAGAGAGGCCCTTGTTCAGGGCTGCATTTTAAATTCAATTTACAATCCACATTCAAATCTGAAGACTGGTTGCTGCTGAATTTAATATTTGCTGTATACCTGCAGAATACACCCTAATAGTACCTGGGATACTTTTTGAATTGGTTAATTTATGGATCCCTTTTAAAGATTTGGCACCATACTGCATGACTGCTTCTCGGTAATTGGTGCTATACTTGCTACTCTTAACAAATTTTAATAGGATTTTGGCATCTGAGTTTGCCCAGTGTGAAATGTGCATTTTTTATTCGCGACCACTGGTGGGTGGTTAGAGAAGTATCCCGAGAGTATTTGTAATAAAGTTAATGTTCCTGTTGGCACTCTGAATAAGTTTGGCTCACTAAGTGCAGAGTGCTGGCTGAATCTGAAATTTGCAGTTCTGTGTGAATCAGCAAGTTGGTGAAAGTTTGCTGATCAGCAATACATCACCTCACTAGTTAACTGCAGAGACTGAGTACGAAGCGGGTCCCACCGATTGACAATAGAAGTCTGAATTTATAGTTACTGAAAAAGGGTGGTTTCAAAAGTTTAAAGTGTCAAAGCATGAATATTGTATACAACTTCGTGATTTGTCTCCTTATAGGCAACCACAAGACAAACCAAAAGACCCCACAATAAGAAGATCAGTCAGACACCCAGTCTGCAGAGAGGAAAACAAACAAATCAGACAAACAACAAAAGTAAGCAAGTAGCATCCAGAACAAAAGTGAGCCCACACACAAAGCCTGGGGCACTGGGAGCAAGGCACAGCCTCAGCTTTGTAGGTTTAATAAATTTTATCTGTGAACTAATGGATTACTGCTGAAGTAACATAAATTCACACATCAGAAAATAGCTTGTGGCTCATTATTCTAAGCAAGCAATGCCAAAGAAAGTCAGATTAACTCCAAACCTTGCAGTATCCTAGCCTTGTACCTTCCCCTACACAAATATCTAACCACTTTTCAATCAAACGAGGCAATACTCGCAGGTTAAATCTGAAGAGTGCCCATATTCTCAACATTTATTCATGTAAGGCAGTCTGTCTCTCTGAATTTTTTTATAAAATGACTCCTATCAGTGACCTGGCAAAAGAAATTATTTTTTTTCCCTGAATACTCATTAAATATTAAAATCAAACATCGTTATATTTCTCTCTGGGTTTATCTGCTCCAGAGAAAATAGTCAAAAAGTGTCACAAGACTCCTCAAACTAGAAATTGTTTTGCTCTTGGTATTTATCGTGATTAATTTGGGCTAGATATTATCTGATGGATGCCTCACAAAGTGACATCCATCATTAAGGACCCCCATCACCCAGGACATGCCCTCTTCTCAGTGCTCCCATCAGGGAGGAGGTACAGGAGCCTGAAGGCACACACACAGCGATTCAGGAACAGCTTCTTCCCCTCTGCCATCTGATTTCTGAATGGACAATGAACACGCGAACGCCACCACAGTATTTTTTCCCCTCTCTGTTTTTGCACGACTAATTTAATTTAATTTTCTTTATTATGTATACTTATTGTAAATTGTAGTTATTATTATGTATTGTACTGTACTGCTGCCGCAAAGCAAATTTCACAATGTGCGCCAGTGATATTAAACCTGATTCTGATATGCTGATACTTCAGTGTGTCCTAACTGCACGTGACCACGTTTACTATAGGTTAACCACTGTTGAATTAAAGTACCATTATCCTTGTGTTTATTGAGATGTGAATGACTGTGGCGATGAGAGGCAATTGACAGAGTAAGTGGCGAGTGATTCCTTCCTGATCTGGAACTAGGCCAAGGAAGATTGTCCATTCAGATTTGAGATGAGGAGCTATTTTTTTTAATATAGGTAGATGATAGTAATTTTTGGTTTGATTTAACTGCTTCAGGAAACAAAGTGCTTAAAACATTGAGTACATTCAAGTCATATCAGTTGGAATCTTTGGCTTTGAAGAAATCCGAACCCTTAGAATCAATTGTGGAAACGGGCTGTTTTTCCCCTCGTGCTTGATCCACTATCTGCTTTACTTCAGCACCAGTTTTTTCATTAATCCTTTGATTTCCTCTTTCTAGTTTTCTGTAAATGTAAACAGTGACTGAATTTCCACAGCTTGCTTGTGGAACGAATTCCAAAGATTTACTCTACCCTCGGGAGAAATCTCTTCTCATCTTCATCCTGAATGGCTAACCACTTATTTTGAGTCTGTGACCCTTGTCCTCGGCACTTCCAACAGAGAAGCATCATTCCTTCGTCTATCCTGTCAAACTCATGAAGAATTTTGAAAAGCAAAATAGCTGTAGATGCTGGAAGTGAAACAAAAAGCAGTAAATGTTGAGAACTACCAGCGGCTCCAATAACATCTGAGGAGAAAAATGCAGAGTTGCTGCTTCTGGTCAAAGACCCTTAATCAGAACTGAACAATGGCGAACTTGAGAGTATTTAAGTTGCGGTGGGGAGGCGGGGTGTGGAGAGAAAGCAAAGGGAATGTTTGTGATAGGGAGGAGAGCAAGGTTGTCCAGGTTCCATCTAAGAGAATGAGCAGATCATGAGCTCTTCTTCTATTCCCCACTCTGACCATTTTCCCTCTTCTCGCCTGCCTATCACTTCCCCTGGGACCCCTCCTTTCCTTTCTCCTATGGCCCACTCTTCTATCAGATTCCCTCTTCTCCAGCCCTTGTCCTCTCCCAGCCACCTGGCTTCACCTATCACCTTCCAGCTAACCTCCTTCCCTTCCCCCACCTTTTCATCCTGGCATCTTTCCCCTCCCTTCTCAGTCTTGAAGAAGGGTCTTGGCTCAGAACGTCAACTGTCTATTCAATTCTGTCGATGCCGCGTGACCTGCTGAGTTCCTCCAGCATTTTGTCTGTTGCTTTGGGTTTCCAGCATCTGCAGACTTCCTTGTGTGTATGATCATAATCTAAGTTGAGATAGAAAGATGAAGACTCTAAAGAAAAGGAGATAAATGAGCTTGCTTGGGCGGGCAGAGAGAGAGAGAGACGTCAAAATTTCAATTATTTTCTCTCGGTTCATTGTCCCTTGCCCCGTCTCCCCTCTCTGAATTTGGAGAGAACATGATGGAAATAATTTGGAAAATGGCGTCGCTTGGGTGGTTTATGGTTGGGTTGAGTTTTTCTACAATCTTGGCAACTTGCGCGGAGACATCGTCAACACGCTGCTTATTGTGGTGTGTCCTCTGAGTGCTTGGCCTCAATATACTTATCAGCTGATTGGTCGTCATTTTGGAAACTCACCTGTGATGTGGGAGGAAATCTCATCGCTGATTGGTTGCATGGCAAACTTCGCGCACTGTGGTCTGAAGTTTTGCCCACATTGGGCCTTAAAGACAATTGAGGTCTACGTGCTGTCTACAGAATTTTTTTTTTGTCGAAATCCATGCTTCTAGGAATTCTCTTGCGTACCGTGTGTTTGCTTGCGCCATGACTTTCACCGATGCCCGGTTGAATTTGTGTCCCTCTCGATCTTCGTGGGTTGAGACCAGGGAGAGTCGGTCGTCCTGCTTTATCGCCAGTTGATGTTCATGCCAGAACATGTGCAATTGCTGTGTTCCCCTCAAATTTCCTGTACCTCAGACTTCTTTCCCAAAGTGAACAAACTTGCTACAAAACCATCGTTAGTCAGTAGAATGATCTGATGGGGGTGGTGATGACAAGTAGTAAATATTTGGCACATTTACCATTTAATTTTTGTTTGTCTTTAGGTGAGTGATGAAATGGTGGTTGAACTGATTAACAAAAACCTGGACAGCCCGGCCTGTAAAAATGGATTTCTGTTGGATGGATTCCCACGCACTGTGAATCAAGCAGAGATGGTAGGCCAAAATTATTATTTAAAATAATTTCTAAACATAGGACAGGACACTTTGCCATCACTGGATGGTGCTGTGATATTAACGTACAGCTACTAATTAATTTGACTTGTTAAATTGACTTATTTTTCTGTCCATTGCTAGTCAAGATGTACAGTAGAGGTTTATCAAGATGCGTCCTGGATTAAGGAATATGAACTATAGGAAGAGGTTAGACAAACCTTGTTTCCTCTGGAGCATCAGAGGTTGGGGGTGATCCAATAGAAAATTATACATTTCCAAGAGGCTTAGATTAGACAGACAAAATCTTTCTCCCAGGTCGTCGTCATCATCATGTGTTGTATCTGTGACCTGGGTGGTCATGGTCATGTGTAACCCTAACCCTTAACCCAAGACCTTGAGTTGCAATCCCACCCAACCTCAGTGGAAAAAGCCTGCTTGCATTTACCCTTTCTATACCCCTCATAATTTTGTATACCTCTGTTAAATCTCCTCTCAGTCTTCTACAGTTGCAAAAAAAAGTTTGTGAACCCTCTGCAATTACCTGGTTTGCAAAGGGTTCACAAACTTTTTCTTGCAACTGTACATTCCAAGGAATAAAGTCCTAACTTATTCAATCTTTTCATATAACTCAGGTCCTCCAGACCCAGCAACATCCTTGTAAATTTTCTCTGTACACTTAGGTGAGAGAAGTGAAGTTTAAAGGAGATATTGGGGTTTGTGTTTTTTGTTTTAGGCACTATTTGTCGTATTTTTACATTGATTGTTTGTCAAATCTTTGTAGTTTTTCATTGACTCCATTGTATTTCTTTGTCCTACAGTGAATACCTGCAAGAAAATGAATCTTGCTGTAGTATATGGTGACATATATGTACTTTGATAAGAAATTTACTTTGAATATGAAGGGATATGGGTCTTGTGCAGACAGCAGAGATTTAGTTTGTATTTGGCATCATGCCGAACACTGACTTGAGCTGAAGGACTGGTGCTGTATCACAAATGACTGATTTTTACCTTGAAGTTAATATGACTTCAATTCCACAAATTGAAAATATTAAGTAGATTGATAGTTTTTAATTTAATGTGAAAATAGTTAGCTTTATGTAGTACAGAAGATAACTGCAAAGTACTGGGATTATGTTTGCCCTTCTGGTATTCTGTTTTAAAGTAGAATTATGTAAATATATATATTTTTTATTTTTCTTCATCTTTGTTGCTTAGTGGAGGATAATCCCTGGGGAAATTGGGAGAAGCTGAGAGAAAATAATTGCATCGCAGCGAGATTCTCATCAGATTTGAAACTGTTGGTTTTGATTCCGTCTAAATGTAATATGTGTGTTAATAAATAGGACATTGTTTTTTTAAAAAAAAAGCTTTTAAGCAGTCTTAGTGAAAGAAGAATTGTTACAAAACAACGGCATCTTGATCATTATAAAATTAATTTATCCTTGAATGTTTTAGGGCTCTTAAAGGCATTTACTTTCACTCATGCATGTCTGACTCATTTGTGCTCTCTTTAAAGTTCGATAAACAATTGGAAAAACGATCCGAGAAGCTGGACTCTGTGCTGGAGTTTAAGATTGAAGATGATTTGCTGGTTAGCAGGATCTGTGGCAGGTATTCATATTTATAATTTATTTCGAGATAAAGCACGTTAACAGTTACTTACGGACCAACGGGCTTGTGCCACCCAATTACACCCATCTGACCAATTAACCTACTAACCCGTGTGACTTGGAGACAGGAGCACCCGGCAGAAACCCACGCGTTCACAGGGAGAACGTACAAACTCCTTACAGATTGTGACAGGAATTGAACCTGGGTCACTGGCATTCTAGTAACATTATACTCACTGCTACACCTCTGTGCTGTCTTAAATTAATTATTAATAGACTTAGTATAGATTAGTTTACTTGGACAGTTAAGATTTAAGTATTGATAGGTTCTTTGCAGAACTTGGAAATAAATGTTTTACAGTATCACCAACATGGGAAAATCTGCAGATGCTGGAAATCCAAAGTAACCCACACACACACACAATGCTGGAGGAACTCAGCAGGTCAGGCAGCGTCTATGGAAAAGAGTAAACAGTCAAGGTTTCGGGCCATGATCCTACATCAGGACTCAAAAAGAAGGGTCTCAGCCCAAAACGTCAACTGTTTATTCTTTTCAATAGATGCTGCCTGGTCTGCTGAGTTCCTACAGCATTTTGTGTGTGTGTGTGTTACATTGCAAAATATTAATTGCAACATTAGTAAATTTGGATTTGATATTGTGTTACCTTATTGCCATTTAAGAGCACCATCATGTTCATAAAGATTGTATTGGTATCACAGGATTAAATCAGACTTGACAGCTGAATGGCCTAATTCTTCTACTATGTTTTATGGTCTTATATGGTCGAATGTAGAGAGGCCTAGATAGAGTGGATGTGAGGAGGATATTTCCTTTGGTGGGAGAAGTTTTGGACCAGAGGGCACAGTCTCAAAATAGACGGAAGTCCATTTGGAACAGAGATGGGGAGGAATTTCTTGAGCCAGAGAGTGGTGAATCTGTGGAATTTGATGCCACAGGTGGCTGTCGTTGCCAGGTCATTGGGTATATTTAAGGTAGAGGTTGATAGATTCTTGAATAGTCAAAGGTATGAAAGGTCATGGGGGGAAGGCAGGAGATTGGGGTTGAGAGAGAGAAATGGATCAGCCATGATGAAATGGCAGAACCAACTCAATGGACCAAATTCTGCTCCGATATCTTATAGTGTTATAAATCTACTGTTGTTAAAGTCTCTTAAAGTGAAACATTGCCATCCATTGAAAATTAAGATTGACATTAATGAGGAGACTATTTAACAGCCATGTGTTTTTTTTTAATATATAGACTGGTCCATCAAGCCAGCGGACGCACCTACCACAAATTGTACAAACCACCCAAAGTGCCCATGAAAGATGACGTACGTATAATGAATCATGATTGTTCACTTTTACTTCTGTAACACATTTTAAACGTGTACTGTAAGGCTATTATGAATGAAGTAATCTTCCCAAAAGATCAGTCCTTAGAACGTACAGGTTGTGCAGATCCTGAAAATAGATGTTACTTATTTAAGTTGAATTCTGGTTTGCTTGCACTTAATGTAATTTGTGCTTCTGTTTCTACATGTAGTGAAACCTTTTAACACACACCTTTGTAATTACCTTTGCTGTATTATATTTGTTTTTATTTCTAAAATTAGCAGCTTATTTTTTCTACTCCAGCATTGCATGTGTCACACTTTGAAAAGCTCGTGGGGTGGGGTGATGAAATGTGAAAGTAACAACAATTCACACTGCATACTAGTTAAAATGCTTTAGAAATTTTACAGTCTGCTGACAAACCCAAAGCCACAATGTATGACTTTATTTCAGCTTTTTTAAGTGCTGAGCAAATTATCTTCTTTTCTTTTTTTTGGTTCGACAATGTATATAAATTTAGTAGTCCTTTTTGTCATGTCTTTCCCAATGTATTTCTAACTGAAATTTCAAGGCAGGAGTTCCCAACCTTTTTATGCCGTGGACTCCTACCATTAACTGAGGGGTCGTGAACCTCAGGTTGGGGACCGCTGTTCTCAGCCAGTTTAAGAACAAAAAAGTGGCCAAAGCACTCTATTAAGTGGGCTTAATTTGCAAAGTTAGTGACTAGTATCATACCAGTAAATTTCTTGGGTGGGTGTGGGATTGACTGGCATACAGCCTTTTGGAAGGCTCAGCCTGGGAATGGTGAGGCGAGACCAGATAGGGAAGGAGTCAAGCAGCTTGTCTCAAGAACAAGGTCAAGGTTAAGAATTGCTCCTCGCTTTGAGTGCTGACTGACCGTCTGAGACAAAGATTTTGTTTCTGGCTCTTGAAGGTGTTAGGTCCTTGCACATGTGGGCCACTAATGATCTTGACAGAACCGATAAATCTGTGCATGACATCAACTCTGCTCTCCTGTTTGCTTCCAAGATTTGGAATACCTGTATCGGGGGCATCAAAACACAGAATAACCAACAATGCTGCTTCTGTTAAGCTTCCAATTCGCCAAGTAGAAATGAATCAACCTTCCCAAAGCTAGAATCTTAATTACACTCAGTCAACTTCTTTGGGCAGCCATGGCTGAGATTACTAAGTGGACAGAGAAAATAATTTGGGCATTAAGTCGTCATCGTCATTATGTGCTGTGTTGTATGTCATCATCATTATGTCATATGACATGGGCAATCATGGTCTTATGACTATGATGGCCCCAGCCATTATCAAAACTCTTCAAAGATTGTTTGCCTGGTGTCAGTGGTCACATAACCAGGACTTGTGCTCATATGAACATCCACCACCTGCTCCCAACGCTACTTGTGACCCTGATTGGGGGGCTAAGCAGGTGCTACACTTTGCCCATGGGTGACCTGCAGGCTAGCGGAAGAAAGGAGCGCGTTATACCTCCTTTGGTAGAGACATGCCTCCACCCCGCCACACAGAGGATTAGTCAGTGACTCAGAATGTACAAGTGCTTTTGGGTGTTGAACTTTTGAGTCAATTCATCAGAAGCACCAGAAATCCATCATATTAATGAAAAAAAAGTACCAGCTTCAAAATTACCCATTGCCAAACCAGTTGAGCACTCTTCTCCCGCCCCATTTCCAAAGCTAATGCAGATAATGCCTGTTTTTCATCCATTTGGGTAATAAATTCGCCCTTGCAGAATTTACAAATCAGCACCCAAAAATTTTGAAGTACAGAATAAAATTCACCGTCATAAAATTTGTGTGCTTGGAGGGTTGGGAAGAGGAAAAACATTATCTTTTAGAACTGTTTTCCGGGAACACAAGTCTAGATTCATTATCACGCTAAATATTCCAGGTGCTTTGGCTGAAGTTTCTTGAAGTTGGGTGTTGATCTAGCAGTTATCTTTAAGTATAGTGACTCCCGATGTTTGTAGACAGATAGCCAGAATGAGTAGTGGGATAGGCGTATATGATTTGTATCTATCACAACTCTTAAGCCTGGTCTCTATATCTGTGCATAAAGCTGTTATTAATTTGTATTTTTCTGTACTAAGGTAACCGGTGAAGCTTTGATAAAACGCTCGGATGACAATGAAGAAACTTTAAAATCTCGCCTAGCTTCTTATCACACCCAAACAAAGCCCCTCGTTTCATATTACCAGAAGAAGGGACTTCTTACAGCAATTGATGCAGCACAGTCTCCTGAAGTGATTTTCTCTGCCATTCTAGCTGCTTTCAGTGGAGCTACATGTAAGGACCTGGTTATGTTTGTTTGATTTTTTTAATCGCTGCGCAATCAATAAATGCGTAATGCAATGGATTCGGGTTACTTGGGATACATTGGGTCTAGTACATTTTGTCCCAATTAAGTGGCTCCCCCTAGTAGCCGAAGTTTCATGGAACTTTTTATAAAAAGTTATATTAAAAAAAAGATGCATCATGTATTCAAATGAAATGCAGAACAAATTAGAACACTACTAATAGTACCATAGTACTATAAAATTGTGTGTTTTCGTTCGTTTGTTCTGTGCTGTGTCATACTATGTGGGCAATCATGGCCTTTCTATGACCATGCTTGCTCTTGGCAAGTTTTTTCTACAGAAATGTTCTGCCATTGCCAGCTTCTGGGCAGTGTCTTTACAAGATGGGTGACCCCAGCCATTATCAATACTCTTCAGAGACTGCCTGGCGTCAGTGGTCACATAACCAGGACTTGTGATGTGCACCATCTGCTCATACGACCATCCGCCTCTTACTCCCATAGCTTCACGTAACCCTGGCTGGGGGGCTGAGCAGGTGCTATGCCTTGCCTAAGTGTGATTTGCAGGCTTTGGTAGAGACGTATCTCCACCCCACCACCCTATGAAACTGTATTGGTTCCTAATAGTTATTGATGGAGGATTTCATCCAGTGTACGCAATGTACAAAATTAGTGCAGATAATGGACTGCCTTCATACAGTGCTACCGAAGATTGCATTCTCCAAATCTTCATTTTCATCATAACATTCAAGATGGTTGTCAATACCTTCGTAATTCCTAACTTGTTGAAGTAGTGAGATTGTTATATTTTCACTCCAGGCTGTTTCTGGCAGCTCCAAGCCTGAGTGCTTGAAACCACAGTGAGCAAAACAATTTCCAATTGTCTTGCTGCTTATTTCTCGCTGACTATCAGTGACAATAATCCATGCTTTTTGAAACAAACACACACAACTGACACTGTTTAAATATTCACTCTGCACAGTGTTGTGTCAAACGGCCACACAAGTGCATGCGATTGTTGCCAATTTGCTTGTTCGGCAACAATCTCCTGACCCAGTTGAGTGGCAGAGTGTCTCAAATAAACAAAAGGAATCCTGGCAATTTTAGTTTTTGTTCTTTAAGAGTTGTCCCAAATAAGTGCTGCCCTGATTAAATGATGGCTCAATTAACCAGAATCCACTGTATTTACTTGAGGATAATTTAGATAACTGGGGAAAAACTGAATCTATTTTATTTATTACATTATTTGCAAAAAAAAAAGGTTAAAAGAATGCTAGTAGTTTAATCTGTCAATCAACTGCTGTAGATTATATTTGATAGTTGAATATTATTTAGTTCAATTTTTGTTGTGACTACTGTTTTAATGTTCCAAATCATAGTTTATCACTGTTTAGTTCCGAGCCACTCTGCATATCTAAACCAAATGAAGTAATCTGAATTTCCCACTAGTTAAATTGTTTAAAAGGGTGTAATCCTTAATGCAGATTATTATGTTGTAAATTAGCTACACTGATGGAGGAGGAAACAACTTTCAGCTTTTTGTATTTATCAAACTTTTGCTTCTCTCGTCAAATGCTGTTATTCATATTTGTCTTTGGCCTGTCATCATGTCCCATGAACCTAATCGTCAACATTCAGCAGACTTAAACTTCTTTTCAAATTATAGCATAGTGTGGATTCTTGCGAGAAGTAACAAAAGTTATTGATAACTCCCATCTCTTAGACTTCAAAAATAAATTCTTGACTAGACTTAAATAGTAATATTTAGAGATCAACTTTTTTGGGGAAAATGCCATGAGTCATCTTACCAAATTATCTCTGAAAGGTAGAATGTGTCATAGCGGTGGCATTTTTTAAATTCAAATTATTACAGATTTTGATTTAATGTCATCAAATCTAGTAAGATCTTGCAGCAGAGTATTGACATGGTAAGCTACTTTCCGAAATGCCATTTACAAATCTCAATCAAATTTCAGCTCCATCTGAAGTGGGACCATTTAGTCTACACATTTTGTCCCACTTTTTCCACCATTTGCATCACTCCCTCAAATCTCACAAAGCGCCAAAATTAATGTTGTGAATCTTTCTCTCTGGCTCGGGTTTGCTATCTGCTGGCAGAGCAGTCGAATTGTTAATTAGTACATTTGAGTACAATCAGTGAAGTAACTTGTATTGGGTTCTCTTTAGCTGAGAAGTGAAGGCTTGGTCTAATCCAGAGGTTCCCAGCCTGGCATTGGTCCATTCGTCCATGTCATAAAGAACGGTTGGGAGGTTGGGAACCGCTGGTGTAACCTGAGCAAGATGACCTGTTGTCTTCATCTTAACTGCAACTTCTGATTATCTTCCTCCCAAATTTATTTTCAAGGACTGTATGATGTTTAAAATGTTAAATTTGCTTAGATTTTTCACTAAATAAATTGGAATAGTAGAACTAAAATAGCTATGTTAATATCTTAAAATTTAAAAAAAAAGTTGGAAAAACATAACAAGTTAGGTAGCATAATTGGAGAGAACAATTGTTATTTTGGGCAAATGTGTGATCTCAACTGCTGTCCATCCTACTGGTGCTGAACTGTGTTCCTAGTTTTCCAATTATTACTTTGTAAGTAAAAACCACCACCACCCTTAGCCGAACTCAAATTTGCCATAGCGACTCAGTTAGATCATTGTAAAGACAAATCTACGTGCCACGTTATTTCCGAGTTTCATTGTGTTTAAGTGTAGTGTTAGATTGCTTGTTGCATTCTATTCTAAAGGCTGGGAATCCTCCAGGTACCCACCAGTCTTGAGTAGAGATTCAGCCCGTTATTCCAATGTACAACTGAGAATTTGGTTGTAGCTAATTCTGGCCAATTGAAGGAGTAAATTTGCTTTTAGCATAAGTACAACTTTGATTGTATTTGGAGACTCTGGTTCTAATATCTACTCCAATGAATGCATCTTGTTCCAAAACTGAGAACACATTTGCCTGCAAGTTCAAGACAATGTTTTGAGAATTTGCTCTGCTCTGTTTTGTAAAAGAGTCAAAATAAAGGCAAACAAAATGAAGTTCATTCATCTTGGAGTATTCAGCTTCATTTAAATATGTCTTAATAAAGATAACTTTGAAGCATGCTATTTGCTACATGAAGAAATAAAGTTTCAGATACACAAATTGAACAACAATATAAAAGCAGGTGCTGGAAATCTGAATCCAAAGCGCATCCTAGAAATACACAGCAGACTACCAGATCCTTCTTGGAACATGTAATCACCCTTTCCCATGGGCTCCATTTCCCTTCTGGATTAAATAGCTACCTATCAGTAGTTGGTAGTGATAATCATAACGGTACCAATCTCTGGAAGTTTGGGGTTGAGGGTGGGGAGCATCGATGCCTAAACCCTTAGTTTACTAAGAAACAACCTCTCTCTCATATTTCTTACCTTTTGTACTTGGATAACAGGTTACAGTAGCAACATCTTAAATTTAGGGCATCACGGTAGTGTAGCGGTTTGCGCGACGCTGTTACGGCTTATTTCGTTGGGAGTTCAGAGTTAAATTCCAACACCGCCTGTGAGGAGTTTGTATGTTTTTTTTTCCCGTGAGCGCGTGGGTTCCCTCCAACTGCTCCATTTTCCTGCCGCGGTCCAAAGACGTACCGGTTAGTAGGTTAATTGGTCGTTGTAAATTGTCCCCAAAGGGTTAAATAGGTGGGTTGTAATACAGGGCAGCTCGATGAGCCAGAAGGGCCTGTTCTGTGCCGCGTCTCTAAATAAAATTGACTTAAATTCGGTGGTTAAAGAAGATCCCGCATTTATATGGCACTCTTCAGCAGCTTGGTTCCACAAAGCACTTTGTAACCGTTCTACATGACTGCACTTGAAAAGTGTCCTTTTAAAAGGATTAATGTTACTTAAAATAAATCCCCCTAACCTAAAAATTTCGGTGGGGAAATGTAAGCAGAATTAGCAGTAAAATGTGATGTTGAAAATGGTGCATAACTCTTCAGCTTTGTAACAGCATAGTCTGGGTGTGAGTTTCAGTCTGGAACACAATTCAATTGTGAATTGAAGCATGACGCAGGGTGGCTAGCACGACGCTTGGCAGCACCAGCCACCCGGATTCAATTTCCGCTGCTGTCTGTAAGGAGTTTTTATGTTCTCCCCCCGACTGCGTGGGTTTCCTCCGGGTGCTCCGGTTTCCTCCCACAGTCCAAAGAGGTACCAGTTCGAAGGTTAATTGGTCATTGTAAATTGTCCTGTTATTAGGCAAAGGGTTAAAGCAGGGGTTGCTAGGTGGTGCAGCTCAAATGACTGGAAGGGCCAATTCTGCGCTGTATCTGAATAAAGTAAAATATTAAGAAATATTCTTGAAGAGTGCGACCTTTAGTCTATGACTATTAATGTTGTGAATTGAAGCATATATTAAGAAAAGATGTACTTGGGGTGTGAGCCCTATTAAATCTAGGCAGGCAGAAGAGTTCTTAAACACAGTTTAGTTATAGTGGGTGGCAAAGCTGAGGCTGTCTGTTTGTAGCAAATGTAATTGAGTATTTGGTATTTCTTGCCACTACTCTGTCCACAATCCAGAATTATCCCTATTTTCCATGTGATTCTTGTTATTCGTTAATAAAGTTATTATTTCTAGCTTTTGAAAGAAAGCTACAGGGAACTTTCGCAGTGACATCATTTAAACTTTACAAATCTGCAATTACTTTTAACGTGCAAGTTATTGTTAAAGCTGAATTTCCTTGTTTGGAAGATTACGTGGTTCACCTACATCTGCCAAGCATTAAACGTCGACACCAATGTTCTTTCAAAGACACATCACTTTTAGGGGATATCTATTTTTTGTCTGTGTTGTACGTATTTTGTGTTGTGCATTTATTATGGGTAATTTGGGTGTGGTAGAAGTGAATGAGTATAGTTACGTCTTCATGCTTTGTCTTGAGTCAGTTTTTAGTCCAAGTAGAGCCGGGGGTGGGGGAGGGGGGTAAACCATGGGGTGATTTATTTATTTATTGTTTTGGTTGCCTGCTAATTGAAACACTGATGCTTAAGATTGTTAACTTTATTGTTATATTGTTACTGGACCACTTAGTATTGTTAATTTAACATAGAACATAGAAAATCTGCAACACATTACAGGCCCTTCAGCCCACAATGCAACCTACGGTAGAAGCTGCCTAGAATTTTCCTGCGCATAGTCCTCTATTTTTCAAAGCTCCATGTACCTCAAAGTCTCTGTTAGTTTTTTAATGTTACAAGATTGTTCATCTTTGCTGGTTTCTTAAAGGATCTTTTGAACTTTGGAACTTTGTTATCGTCAATAGCGAGTTATACAGTGTCTACACCCCCACTCCCGTGCTCGGTCTCAGAGCAGTTTTGGTTTATAACCGCTACAGACGATTTTTTTGTTTTGATGTGGTAAAAGTATCTTAAATAGGTTGACTTAAAGCAGATGATTAAGAGCTGGGATTAAATAATGCCAGTGGAAAACCTGTGGGCCATTAGTAAAATAATTAGTGATCAGGTTATTGATTTACAAGAGTGATGTTCTGAAATTAAACATATCTCGGTATACTGTATGTTGGGAGGGGGTATTTGGCGGCGTTCCATGTTATGTGATGCACTTGTGGATCTTGCCAGTCAAGGACCTCAGGACCTGAGGTACAAATCCTTTCTCGGCCTAAAATTTACTGAACCCTCTTTTTATCTCATTGCAGCTAACTGAAAATTATGATGCCAGAGAGTTTTCCAAGCCACAATGTGCCAAGCGATCAAGTTTGCAAATGTTTACATAATGAGATGGGGATATTGGTTGTAGTATTGAAGTGCAATCCAGTTTTTAAAAACGTTGTGGAACATAATGTGTGAATTACTGAGTGCCATTACTTGTCAATTAATTAATTTCTCCCTTTTTTATGGATCTATTATGGGAGAGAGGGAACATTTTTGGTTTATGCAGAACCATGTTATATGCTGATAACTTTTTCTAATTGCCTTAACAATACTACATATTGCCTTACGGTGGGGTGCAAGTTTGTCACATGAGCTAATTATAGATAATCTTTTTATGGATGATGGAACAATAAAGAGATGTACACATTTACCATGCTGTTTAAATTCAGTCTTGTTGGTTGCTTTAAGGGTTACTGGATCTTCCACAAAGTAAGTAACCCATTATTGTTTAAATTAGGGGTTCCCAATCTGGGATCCACACACCCTTTGCTTAACAGTATTGGCCCATGGTATAAAAGAGGTTGGGAGCCTCTATTTTAGTTGAATATATTTAAATACCTTGGATATGATGAACTAATTCATCTGCAGTTTCTTTGCAAGCTGTGTTACTTTGGATTACAATTTCTTCTCCTTTTGGCAACATCAGTCCCAATGCACAATTACATCCTTTAACCTTTCAAATTTCTGAACAGTTAGATAGCGTGCTGAAATCAGCAGTTGAAATGTCCCCCAATTAAATCTTGGCAACATGAACCCCCTTGGGCTGGATCTTCTCAAACTGCCCGCCTCAAAACCTACTCTTCCTTTACACACTCTCTCCAATTTAATCCAACAACCTATGCCCCTGGGCTAACAATTCATCAAGAAATTAGTATATCTCATCTTCACAAGTCAAATTTTTTTTCTAGAGTTTTCAGGTATAAGTTGACATTCCTTTTACAAACATTAATTCCATTTAAAATCGGTGAACTTAGCCAATAGTGTTCCAGCCTAAGTGTGGAGAAATCTGTGCAAGCTTTTACTCTCCCTTAGGCGCTATGCTTTAGCCACAGAGTTCATTCCTCACATCAGTCTGAAACTAAACTAGATGATTTCCAAAATCATTGTAAAACAGCTCCCTTAATGAGCCTTGGCCTATTCATGCATTCCATTTTGATGGCCATCTATTTCCATTCTAATTTTATTTAGAATTTTGGTTCATGCATGGCCCGTTGGCTGTGCAGCCCAGCAGCCCTCCAGTTCAACCCTAGGCTAATCACAGGATAATTTATGATGACCAATTAACCGGTAGGTCTTTGGACTGTGGGAGGAAACTGGAGCATCCAGAGGGGACACACACACACACACACACACAGAGGAAGAATGTCCAGGTGCAGGGTCGAAAGCTCTTGAATTTTGTTCCAAAATCTCTGCTTTACTTTTTTTTTCTTGAGATGCTTCTTGTAACTGCACCAAGAATCTAGTCACTATTTCCTTCAGTGACGCAGTGTAAAGGTTGGTTTGATAATGGCCTGGTGCAGAGTTTTGTTACAAGTAAACGAGCTAAACAGGTTGCGGATCGTCGGTTTCTGGAAACCATAATTATCACTGACAAAGTAATAGTGTGTGCCGTGGCATGGGCCAAATCCTGCTGGCTGAAGTTGAGAAATGCAGAGCCAATTAGTCTCAGACTCGCACATTTCCACCGCGTCGTGCTGAAGGCCGAGCTGTCCCAAGGGACGCGTGGGCGCCTTACCTGAACTGCTGTCTGGTCGCCGGGCTCGCCCTGGAGTGGCTCCTGCCTGAAGAAAAGAGCCAAACAGGCCTCTCAAACTATCCTGTTCATGCCAAGGACCGATGGCTGGTGTGTGACAAAACGACCTACTTGATGTCCAAGTGTGAACTGTGACCCCGCTGACCCAGAGGAATGAAGTAAATGAAATGTGTTTTTTAAATTTATTTTAATAAACAGTATAAAATATTTAAATATTTCAGTGTAAAGCTATTTTAATACTGTAGCTTCTTGACTGGAGATATTTACATATATTTAAAAAGCTGTTTATCGAACTGTCGGCTGTTTCAAATGGGAACTCGGGATACACTGCATTTGTACATGGAAAACACTCTGAACATCTTTCAGGCGCAGGATCTTGCCCCTTCAGTCAACTGCATTCCAGCAAAAAATAAAGGTGGGCCTGGTGGTGAATCTGGTCAACCACCCCAGGTCCAGAATCATCTGGCCTTGTATAACAGTGCATAAATGGGTCCGTTTTCTCTCTTTCAAACAGGTATACCACTTCAGATTTTTTTTGGGGGGGGGGTCAGTGTTCAGGAGAAAACAGTAGTAGCAGCCAGATCAGTGGTTCTGCTGTAGGGCAGTGAGAAATGTAAGTGAATAGTGACTTGACTTGTAAGTGAGAGGAGACTTTATTGTCAGAAGCAGAGAGAGAGACATTTCTGTTGCCATGACTGACGCTGCAGGATGGTGTATTTAGGGAGTTCAGGTAGAAAGTTAGAAAGCACAACCTGCAAGGATGATTGTTCCCTGTGACACATGCTCGCTGGGAAGGTGGTGCAGGTGAATGTGTGACTGAAGACTGGTACAGGAGAGAGGCCTCGGATATTGGGTTCCTTTCCAGTGCGGGTGGGACCTATCCAAGAAGGACATGTTGCACATCCATTGATGGAGGGGGGATGAAACCAATATGCAGGGAGGTCTGCTAGTGTTACTTGGAGGGTTCAAACTACTGTGGAGGTGGGTGGGAACAGGAGCAGTAGGTCAACCGGTGAAGGCACTGTGGAGAAGGTGGAGATGAACAAGTTATCTAATTGTAGGAACAAGTAGGGCTAATTTAATTTAGGAAGAGGAATATAGATTGGGTAAATGCAAGGAGGCTTTCTCCACCGAGGTTGGGTGGGGACTACAATCAGAGGTCATGGGTTAAGGGTGAAAGTGTGAAATGTTTAAGGGGAATTTTTTCACTATTTATTAATAATATAGAATGAGCTACCAGCGCAAGTGGTGCACACGAGCCCACTGTCAATGTCTAAGAGAAGTTTGGTTAGATACGTGGATGGGAGGGGCATGGAGTGCTTTGGTCCCAGTGCAGGTCGATGGGACTAGGCGGTTTAAATAGTTCAGCATGGACTAGATGGGCCTTTTTCTGTGCTGTACTTTTGTATGACTCTTTACTTTTTGTATTAAAATATACATTAGTCAATGTGTAAAGCAGATGAGCCAAATGTAGCAGATTAGTCAATGTGTAAAGTCTGGATTAGTTCATGGAACTACAACTATAGATACTTGGGAGAGAAGGACAGGGCCAGCAACTCAGTGTTCCAAGGTTTAGATACCCGTGATATGAGAGGGATGGAAAGGAGGCGAGAGAATCTCATAAAGGATTAAGGAGAATGTTACAACTGCACTTAGTGTGGACACCTTGGAAAGTGAGGCCAGTGGGACCACATGAGTAGATCTCAGGAATAAGAAAGGGGCACTCACTGTGTGGGTTGGGGGGGGGGATGTGGTGTGGTCACTGACTGGAGGTCTGTGTCCAGTGCCATTCTGTAAGGATCAAAAATATGTTGTTCAGAATGAAGATGAATGACTTGGATGAAAATATCATTTGCTAGTATGCCGATGAGATGAGAATTAATGAAGTTGTGGATAGTGTGCAAGTTTACAAAGGATATAGATCAGTTGGAGACAGAGAAATGGCAGATGGGGTTTCATTCGGACAAGTGTGAGGAGATGCACTTTGGGAGGTCAAATGTATACAGTAAAGTGGTAGGAGACTTAGGATAGAATATGTGAATGCAAGTTCATAGCTCCCTTAAGGTGGTAACTTCTACTTTGAAAAAGGCACACTCGACAACTTCATGCCAAAGAAACAACTTTATCTCGAACGTCAAAACCGATGTGTATATACAGAGGCTTCCAGAACCCACACGGCATGGCAGGAACACTATATACAAAGCACACCAGATGTAAAAACCCCCATTATCCTAATTAGTATTAACTTACTTTTAATAATGCTCACATTACACTTCTCCCCCTTTAAAATCCAACATTTCCCAAATGTAAACAAAAACTAGGAAATGAAAACAGTGATGTTATTAACTTGCGTACCCCTGAAAACTTATACTAGTATCTCAACAACAGTTTATCAATACAAAACATCTGGAAAACATGACAGATTCAACATTCAATCTAACAACAACAAAAACTGGCCCGTCAAAGATTCAGCCTGCCAGGAGGTTCACGAGTGCGCTGTGATCTGCGCACTACCCCCGGTGACCCTGCAGGCACCGCTGGTGAGGGTGTTTTGGGTGGATCTGGTTTTGGGAGCATGAGAAAAGTCTGTGTATCTGTGTGAGAATGTTCATTCTCCTCAGGGGACTCCGACCCCTCTGCCAGCATCTCTCTGGCCAAATCTCTGGTGGACATGCTTCCACCATAGTATGACTCACAAATGGAAACTCTATTGAACTGTCTGCCTCTGAGCCAGTATCATGACACAGGCGCACATGGTCCTGATGTCTGCGCCCATCAGTCAGCTTAACATAGGAGACGGGACCACTCTGCTTAAGAATAACCCCAGGCAGCCAATGCTGATTGTTTCTCACATAGACATTGTCATCTGGTTTTAACTGTCTCTCTCGCGCATGTTGATCATGTCCCTCCCTCTGCTTTTCCTGCTTTCTCTCCACTTTCGCCTTCGTGTCCGGGTGCAGCAGGTCCAACCTTGACTTGGGCCTACGTCCCATCAGCATCTCTACTGGAATGCTGGTGGTCGTAGTCTGTGGCGTGAGGTGGTATTTAAACAGGAAACGTGAAAGCCGAATGCTAAGAGAGTCCCGTCATCCGCTTTAGCCTGCCTTCACTGTCTGAACAGCCCGCTCAGCCAAACCTTTGGAGGCTGGGTGGAAAGGGGCTGTCCGAATGTGATTAATGCCATTCTGCTGCGGGAACTCACTGAACAGCTCACTGGTGAACGTCGGGCCATTATCAGTGACCAGAGTGTCAGGCAACCCGTGGAGTGCAAACACTTGCCTGAGTTTGTCTATGGTTGAGGGGGCTGTGATGTTGCTCATGATGTGAGCTTCGATCCATTTAGAATGCGCATCTACCATTACAAGAAACATCTGCCCCATAAAAGGGCCGGCAAAGTTCAAATGTAGCCTCGACCGGGGTGGTCTGGCCACTCCCATGGGTGCAAAGGAGCTGGTGGTGGCATATTCTGGTTAGTCTGACGTTGTGTGCATGATTTTACCTTGTTCTCCAGATCCTGATCCATTCCTGGCCACCAAACGTAGCATCTTGCAAGGCTTTTCATTTGAGACACCCCTGGATGAGTCTCATGAATTTCTTCCACAATCTGTGAACGGCCAGGAGGAGGCACGATGACCCCCCCCCCCCCCAGAATATGCAGCCATCCTGCAGACTGAGATCAGTCTTGCGTTTGGCATAAGGCCTCAGTTCCTCTCCTTCCGCCACTCTGGGCCAACCTTGTAAAAGAAAAGTCTTGACTTGGGACAGGACTGGGCCCCTCTCTGTCCACTACTTGATTTGGGTCGCCTTTACAGGTGTCTCCGACAGCCTCTCCAGGCCTTGGGCAATCTCTAAGGCTTTCTTGAAAGTCAACGGTGGGGTTTCCCCTAAAAGGCGACGTTGTATGGCGTCATTATTAACGCCGCATACCAGTCTATCACGGAGCATATCTTCCAACAACGCTCCGAAATCACAATGCTCCGACAGCTGCCGAAGCTCGGCCATGAAATTGGCCACAGACTGACCTGGCTTCCTGAAACGGCTGTGAAACTTACACCGTTGGACATACCACCGAAGGTTTCGGATTGTAGTGGTTCCCTACGAGCTTGACCAGTTCCTCATATGGAATGTTCCGCGGTATGGCTAAATTCCTTATTAGCTTGTAAGTCTTCGCCCCACACACACTCAGGAGAATAGAGCGCTTCTTAGCCTCCTCAGTAATTCCATTAGCACAGAAAAAGTGTCCCAACCTTTCCTCATACTCCGGCCAGTCCTCCGTTAACTCCACAAATTCAACGACAGTTCCAAACGCAGATCGTGAGGCCCCTTATCGGCGCTGCTGCTCGCGTTCGAAACGCGCCGACACGTCTACAAAACCAGTTCACCTCGTCGCCAAAAATATGTGGTAACTTCTACTTTGAAAAAGGCACACTCAGCAACTTCATGCCCAAAGAAAAAACTTTATCTCGAACGTCAGAACCATTATGTACACACAGAGGCTTTCACAACCCGTACGGCATGGCAGGAACACTATATGCAAAGCACACCGTAAGTAAAACCCTCCATTATCCTAATTAGTATTAACCTACTTTTAATAATGTTCACATTACAACAGATACTATGTTAAAGAAGACATACAATATACTTTATCTGTCCGGCGTTGCTTGTAAAAGTTGGCAAATCATATTGTATAAAACTTGGTCGACTGCAGAATGAGAAAAATCTCTATTGTACGTTCTTTAGGGGACGGTATTTACCAGAACTCAGTGCCCGAGAAGCATCATAATTAGATGCCATGCCACAGAACAGGGCATAATTCACCGACTCCATCACCGTCATTATGGGCCGTGTCGTATGACGTGGGCGATAATGACCGTGATTGTCCTTGGCAATTTTTTTTAACAAAAGTGGTTTGCCGTTGCTTTCTTCTGGGCAGAGTCTTTACAAGACGGGTGACCCCAGCCATTATCAATACTCTTCAGAGATTGTCTGCCTGGCGTCAGTGGTTGCATAACCAGGACTTGTGATGTGCCCCGGGTCCTCGTACGACCATCCACACCTTGCCCAAGGTGGGGTGGGGCGGGGGGGGAATGCCTGCAAGCTAATGGAGGGAAGGACCGCCTTTGTTAGAGACGTATCTCCACCCCACCATCCCTTCTTCGCATTACCCCGTTTCCTCCCGCACTCCAAAAGACGTACCCTACCGGTTGCTAGGTCAATTGGTCATTATGAATTGTCCCGTGACCGTGATTATGGTAGGGTCAAATAGGTGGGTTGTGCGACAGCACATTTTGAAGAGCCTATTCCGCCCTTTCTCAAATAATATGTATATAAATAAATGAAGAAGAGGTTGCGTCCCTGCTCTAAGACTCATGATTACATCACTGACCACCTCGCCCGATTAATAAGACAGGGATGGAACCGCTCTCATTTAAACTCCAGGTAACCTTGCACATTTCCGACAGCGCAGCCCTGTCACGGCCCGTGTCTGACCGCAAAGCTCCGCTGGCGAACGGCACCCAAGCTTCAGCACTTGGACGGCGCAGTCAGTCTGCAGGAGGAGCCGAGTACACGCAGTGCTGTGGCTTTCTCGTTTACTATGCCGTTGATCAGAGAGAAAAAAAAATAGGATCACGATGCTCCCTGCTCACTTGATATGGTTCAGGAGATGTCGCGCCCCGTGGAATTCCGCACTAAACCGCGGCTCCCTCGCAGAAAGGAAATTCCTGTGTGACGCGCCTGGTGACTGCGCACCCGCAGATAATCTCTTAGCATCTCGTCCCAGGATGAGGTGCGATGGGTGGTGTCGGAGGGAAAAACTGATCTAATCTAATCTTAGAATCTGCCGCGATTCCAGCCCCAGCACAATCAGGGTAAGAGGCGGCTCAGCGTGTTTTATAATCAGTAGTACCAGTGCGATAAAAGAATGTCTGCGATATGTTGGAAAATGCTGCAGTTTATCTGGCGTGTTCAATTGTATTGGTCCCTGAAAATCGCCAAATCTGCCCAACGCAGTCTAATTTCCACGGGGCTACAGAATGCTGAATAATGTTCAGATACAAGAATTTGCTGATTAAGGAAAGAAGTATTTAAAAATGAAATAGGGTGTAGATGTTTTATTATAAATGGCTTGTATTTATTTAAGAGATCCAAGGACCACCCCCCCCCCCCCGGTCTTTATTACTTTAGTTCTTTCATCTGCTCAATCAGACCTGCTGTTCAACGGGTTCGGTTTTCATTGTGGATAAAGGCTAAAAATTTCCGAAATGTGAAGGCATTTTCAAGCTTGCAGTTCACCTGGGCCACCTGCTCTGCATGCAAGAATTAAACTGTCACACTTGTATCTCCGCTTCCTGTTTGCTCAGAGATCTCAATGGGTTCAGCTTAGACTGCCTTAAACTATAGTTACACTGATTTTGAGAGCCGCACTGTCACAAGACCCGGTAGGTATTATAACGCGGATATTTAAATATGTAACTCTATTTGCAGAAAGACGGGGAGTGTCTGACATTGCTAGGAATGTGTCCTGGTTGAAAATGACACGGGTCAGAAGTGTTATTCCGGTACACTAGCAATATTTGAATGTTCTGACATAACCATCTTGCCATTAGACTTTTAAATTCACGTTTGTACATTGCGACGGGGTCATAACGCAAGGATTTTTATTCCCTCACGTGGGATAGATGTAAGATTTAAATAGATTCTAAATGTGTGCAATTTCGAATAGATAAAATTGCAAACTCTTCGTGCATTAGTGTAACATATGTCCCCCTTGATCGTATTATTGGATTATTTAGAGAAACAGCACGGAATAGGATAGGGCCTGCCCGCCGCGCCACCCAGCAACCCCTAATCTAACCTAACCTAACCTCGGGGCAATTTGCAATGACCAATTAACCTGCCAATTGGCGGGACTTTGTACTGTGCGAGGAAACCGTAGCACCGCGGAGAAAACCCGCGCATTCGACAGGGAGCAGGTTGACGCCTTAGTGGATTGAACCCTGACCCCTGAACCCTGAACCCTGACTCGGGCGTCGCGCTAACCCCGCGGTCTCATCGTTTACAAACACTGTGGATGAGATGTATATAAATGGTTCACTGCCCTCTGAAGAAATTCAAGCAAGTCTTTCTCATTCTTTTTTTAAAAATATATATTTTACTAATAACGGTAATTCGACCCATTGCATCAATGCTGGTACTCAGAGCAATCCCATCAATCTCCTCACTTATTTTCCCTATAACCTGTTCACGCCCTCCTGCCTCTGGTACCATTCGCTAGAGGCAATTTACAACAGCTGGTTAACCCACTAAGCAGCATGGAGAATGTGCAGACTTGATACAGACAGCACTAGAGGTTGGGATCAAACTTGGGTCAGCGGAGCTGTGAGACAACCCCCCTCTATCTGTGTCCATACAGAGGTGAAATTGTGTGAGGGAACGTGAACTGGTTGCATCACTGTCGAGGAGAGAGGAGCCACACTGCGCAGGATTGGGGAAAAACCTGCAGGAATTGTAAACTCGGTCAGCTCTCTCAGCCTTCCCAGCATCTAGGACACCAATCCCTCAGAAAGGGGGCATCTGTCATTAAGGTTCCCCCATTACTCGGGATATGCCCTCTTTTCGTTGCTACGATCAAGGAGGAGGTACAGAAGCCTGAAGGCTCCCACTTAACATTTCAGGAACAGCTTCTTCCACAGGACCATAAGACAGAGGAGCAGAATTAGGCTATCTGGCCTTTGAGTCTGCTCTGCCATTCAATCATGGCTGATCCTTTTTTCTTCTCCTCCTCAACCCCAGTTCCCGGCCTTCTCCCTGTAACCTTTGATGCCATGTCCAATCAAGAACCTATCAATCTGTGCCTTAAATACACCCAATGACCCGGCCTCCACAGCTGCCTGTGGTAACAAATTCCACAAATTCACCACCCTTTGGCTATAGAAATTTCTCTGCATCTCTGTTTTGAAAGGGCACCCCTCTATCCTGAGGTTGTGCCCTCTTGTCCTAGATTCTCCCACCATGGGAAGCATCCTTTCCACATCTACTCTGTCTAGGGCTTTCAACATTTGAAAAGTTTCAATGAGATCCCCCCTCGTCCTTCTGAATTCCGGCGAGTACAGCCCCAGAGCCATCAAATGTTCCTCGTATGATAACCATTTCATTCCTGGAATCATCCTTGTGAACCTCCTCAGGACCCTCTCCAATGCCAGCACATCTTTTCTAAGATGAGGGGCACAAAACTGTTTACAATACTCAAGGTGAGGACTCACCAGTGCCTCATAAAGCCTTAGCATCACATCCTTGCTCTTGTATTCTAGACCTCTTGAAATGAATGCTAGCATGGCATTTGCCTTCCTCACCCTCGACTCATCCTGCAAATTAACCTGTAGGGTGTTCTGCACAAGGACTCCCAAGTCTTTTTGCATCTCAGATTTTTGGATTTTCTCCCCGTTCAGAAAATAGTCTGCACATTTTTCTACTACCAAAGTGCATGACCATGCATTTCCAACATTATATTTCATTTGCCACTTTCTTGCCCATTCTCCTAATCTGTCTAAGTCCTTCTGCATCCTACCTATTTCCTCAGTACTACCTGCCCCTCCACCAATCTTCATATCATCTACAAACTTGGCAACAAAGCTATCTATTCCATCATCTAAATCATTTATATACAACATAAAAAGAAGTGGTCCCAACACCGACCCCTGTGGAACACCACTAGTCACTGGCAGCCAACCAGAAAAGGATCCTTTTATTCCCACTTGCTGCCTTCTGCCAATCAGCCAAGGCTCTAACCAACTTTCCTGTAATACCAAATGCTCTTAACTTGGTAAGCAGCCTCATGTGTGGCACCTTGTCAAGGGCCTTCTGAAAATCCAGATATACAACATCCACTGCATCCTCTTTATCTATCCTAATTGTAATCTCCGCAAAGAATTCCAACAGATTAATCAGGCAAGATTTTCCCTGAAGGAAACCATGCTGTCTTTGTACTATCTTGTCCTGTGTCACCAAGTACTCCATCACCTCATCCTTAACAATTGACTCTAACATCTTCCCAACAACTGAGGACATGCTAACTGGTCTATAATTTCCTTTCTGCTGCCTTCCTCCTTTCTTAAAGAGCAGAGTGACATTTGCAATTTTCCAGTCCTCTGACACCATGACAGAGTCCAGTGATTTTTGATAGATAATTTCTAATGCTACCACAATCTCTAATGCTACCTCTTTCAGAACCTAGGTTGCAGTTCCTGTGGTCCGTGTGACTTATCTACCTTTAGGTCTTTTAGCTTTTTGAGCTACAACATCAGGCATACTGCTAGTGTCTTCCACAGTGAAGTCTGATGCAAAATATTCATTTAGTTCATCAGCCATCTCCTTGTCCCCCATTATTACTTCTCTCTGCCATCAGATTTCTGAATGGACAATGAACCCATAAACACTACCTTACTATTTTTCCTGTACTTTTGTTACACTACTTAATTTATTTTTTACATCTGTTTCCTATTGTAAGTTATAGTTTTAAAAATTATGCATGTGCAATGTATGGCTGCCACAAAACAACAAATTTCCTGACGTGAATTTTATTGTCATTTAACTATATACATGTATACTGTCAAACAGGGCCTTTCTCCAACCCAGGGTGTAAAGCACACATAACACGCAACAACTTATGAAAGTAAGGATAAAATCTACACATAAATTAAATATTGTCAGGTACAGAACAGATTAACCAGTGATTCTGATTCTGAACAAACACCAGGATTTCTTTTTAAAGATGAGTATCTACAAACTGGCATTTTCTGAACGGTGGGAATACACTGAAGTACTTGTGTGCTGGTAGCCATTTCATTTGTTGCTGAAGTGGCCATAATGCTTGAGCGAATTTAGACAATGAATGTAAGCGGGCTTCAATGTCAAAGGCTTCTGCTAACTCTGGCATGTTCTAAATTTTCCTCAATTCTGCAGGTTTATTGATCTGAAATGTTAACCTTTGTTTTCTCGATGTATATTTGTTGCCTGATCCATGGATTATCTCCAGTACTACAATGTTTTTGTTTCTGAATTCCTGCAACTATAGTGTTCTGCTTTTCAGCTTACCATCAATACACAATTTGCTCTCCAGTAGCATTGGATCTCATTACAACCTTGTTCCATAAGGATGACATTTTCGAATCCAAATTGTAATAGCACAGTGAGCTTCATTGTTAATGATTTAAAATAAGGCGTTAACGAAACACAATCTGATAAAATTGTTTGCTCTCCTATTGGAAGGATAAAAAATTTGACCGACTGCTTGTTATTTATCAAGCATAAATGTACAAAGTTTATGCTTCAAGGTTACATGGATAAAAGAAATGGGGGGGGGGCTATGGGAAAGGGAAGGGTTAAGTTGATATTAGAGTGGTTTAAAAGGTTGGCACGACATCGTGGGCTGACGGGACTGTACTGTTATGTTAGTACGTAAAGTGAGTTATTCATAGAGTTCTACTCCAAAGCAATATATAGGGCGAACATCTTTCCAATGAAGACTTAAGTATTCAAAGTTCAAAGTAAATTTATTGAAGTACGTATGTCATCATATACAACTCTGAGATTCATTTTCTTTTGGGCATATTCAATAAATACAGTAACCATAACAGACTCAATGAAAGATTGCACCAGCAGGGCAGACAGCCAGTGTGCACAAAACAGAAAGAAAGAAGAAAAAAAGAAATATCAATTAGAAATAAATAAACAATAGACGTTGAGAAGATGAGATGACGAGTTCTTAAAAGTAAGGAGTTTATATGTTCTCCTATGACCACATGGGTTTCCCTCCCATAGTCCAAAGGCGTACAAGTTAGTAGGTTAATTGGCCATTGTAAATTGTCCTGTGACTACGCTGGGATTAAATTGGGCGATTGCTGGATGGTGTGACTCAAAGGGCCGGCCTATTCCACGCTGTATATCAATAAATTTTTTAAAATTAACTTAAAATTTTAAATGTAAACAGGAAGAATTCTGCAGATGCTGGAAATTCAAGCAACACACATCAAAGTTGCTGGTGAATGCAGCAGGCCAGGCAGCATCTCTAGGAAGAGGTACAGTTGACATTTCGGGCCGAGACCCTTCGTCAGGACTAACTGAAGGAAGAGCTAGTAAGAGATTTGAAAGTGGGAGGGGGAGAGGGAGATCCAAAATGATAGGAGAAGACAGGAGGGGGAGGGATGGAGCCAAGAGCTCCCTCTGTCCCCCTGACTATACCCCTTGCCCATCCTCTGGGTTTCCCCCCTCCCCCCTTTTCCTTCTCCCTGGGCCTCCTGTCCCATGATCCTCTCATATCCCTTTTGCCAATCACCTGTCCAGCTCTTGGCTCCATCCCTCCCCCTCCTGTCTTCTCCTATCATTTTGGATCTCCCCCTCCCACTCCCACTTTCAAATCTCTTACTAGCTCTTCCTTCAGTTAGTCCTGACGAAGGGTCTCGGCCCGAAACGTCAACTGTACCTCTTCCTAGAGATGCTGCCTGGCCTGCTGCGTTCACCAGCAACTTTGATGTGTGTTGCTTAAAATTTTCAATATTCAGGTTCATTGGTAAAAATGCGTCTCATTTTTGTACAGTATAAAGAATACATATGGCTCAATTAACTCTTTAGTATTTTAATTTATCTCAGTGATAAAGAAACATCTGACAGTATACACAGGGCTTTAGAGGGAGATATGAGAGTGGGGAATGTCAGATAACGTTTCCGCTTTGGAACTCTACCAGGCAATGTGTATTTGCGAGACAAAGGCAGGTGTATCAATACAGAGCCATCTGGTTCTCCTCCACATTGCATATCATGCTGACTTGTAAATTTGTGGGTCTGGCAGATCTGTATCCTCTTCTCACTGCTGCCATCCGGTAGAAAGTACAGGAGCCTCAGGACTTGCACCACCAGCTTCAAGAGCAGTTTCTACCTCCCCAGCCAACAGGTTCTTGAATAAAAGGGGATAACTACACTCAACTTCACTTGCCCTATCGCTGAGATGTTCCCACAACCAATGATCTCACTTTAAGGACTCTTTATCTCATTATCTCATGTTCTCATTATTTATTGCTATTTATTTATATTTGCATTTGCACAGTCTGTTGTCTTCTGCACTCTAGTTGATCTTTCATTGATCCTGTTATAGTTACTATTCCATAGATTTGCTGAGTTTGCCCACAAGAAGATGAATCTCAGGGTTGTACATGGTGACGTATACGTACTTTGAAAATAAAACTTACTTTGAACTCTCCAGTAGTACTTTCAGTAGGATTACAGTGGTTCAAGAAGATGGCTACCATTGCCCTCTCAAGGACAATCAGATAGCCTGTAAATTCTGTCCTGGCCGGCAGTGGCCAGTTCTCAAAAATAAAGACTAAATTACACGTTTTCTAAATGTGCTTGTCTCGTATAAATTTGTTACTCTGCTTTTCCTTTTTCTTTTTTCTCCTCACTTTTAATCTAATCTTTCAGCCTTGTTATTTTCCTCTCTGTAATTAATTTTAATGTTAAATTCTATCCCTTTTTGTCCCTGATACATTATTTATTTCTCAAGCCTTAAGTCTTATTGATTAAAGAGATATGCCATTTGTCCCGTTGTTCAGAATGCTCTATTGCCCTCACTCATTGTTAACAACTTGCAGTTCCACAAGTTTTGTGTGCAATTTATCTCGCTAACATGGCAATCTGCAAGAAACTCCACTCTGGCAGATGTCTGAATATGTTTTGTTAAATTGATAAAGTAGTTCAAAGATTCGAAGAACACTTATTACCAAAGTATGTATGCAGTTTTGTTGTTTCATATGGCAGGTGTTCTTTCTCTTCACACTTCTAATTGTTTTTTTGTCAAGCCACTCCTCCAGCTTACGGCTGAGCAGTCTCAGGTCTTGGTGAGAGGGCATGTTTGGACCAGCTGGAGGACATCTTGGGTTGGGGCACCACAGGGGCAAGCTGGGGTTTCTCGGGCACCCCATCGTTGTAGTGTTTGCGCTGCTCTGGCATGTCGACTACTGAGTGTATCTGCGGCTGTCCAGTTTTTTTTCTAGTGGCTGTAATAAAGCCCGGGCGGAGCGAGGTAAGGTCGTTGATCAGATCTCCGCCAGGGTTTGTGGGGGGGGAGTGTGAAACATGTTGGTGTGCCAGTATTGGCACCATTCAGTGTGTTCATCATAGGAGTCGAGGTTTTTCAAGTTGTAGAAAGGTTTTCAGGAGTTGAGTTGGGAAGTTGGAGTGTTTTCGACAAGTTTACGAACTGGAATGTTGTTGGGCATATTTTGGATAGAAGCTGCTCTTCTACAGATCTCCAGGGGTGTTATTCCGCTCTTTGCTGGGAGCCATTGGAGAGGTGTGGATTTTTGGGCTCCTGAGATTTTTCTCGAAGTATGGAGCTGTGTATTAATGTTGTTTGTGTGAGCACTTCTCTCCCAGGTGGGTGTGCAATATTCGGCGACTGAGAAACGTAGTGCTAGGCTAGATGTTCGTAGAACTGACTGGTCAGCACCCCGTTTGGTTCCTGCTATCTTCCTGATCATGGCCGTTCTGGATTTTAGTTTCTTTGCAACATTTTGAACGTGACTTGTATGAGGGAGTTCGATCTAGTGTGACACCTATATACTTCGGGTGTGGATCGTTGGGCAGTTGTTTGTCTTTTAGTTTGAGATTAAGTTTGGTTGGTTGTCCAGATGAGATATGGAAGTTACTGCTTTGTTGACATTCATACTTAGATACCACTTTGAGAAGTAGTTGGATAGGGAGTTGATACCTTGGGGTAAGGTTTTTTCCCCAATGGATTTGACATTGTTCGATTAGAAGGCTATGCAGGAAACAGCCCTGAGATTCATGTACCCACGAAAAGCGAAAAACACAGAATATTAAAACAAAATTGAAAGAGTCCAAACATATTCAGTTCAGGTTCAGCCTAGCTGTATATTTGGTTATCTGCAGACCCAGTATTCTGCCGGCATCGAAGAAGAGATTGTTTGAACACAAGGACCTTCCATTGGGAGCAGTGAGCAAGAGGCTGGTAGATGCCGCAGTTCTGTTTTTTGGTAAATCATTACTGGATGTCAAACTAAACCATTTATTTGTGCACCCAGTGTTGTTAATAAGGAATATCCAAATTGCGTTCGAGATTTTGTGATAGTTACTATACAACAATTAAGAAATAACTTGAATTTTAATATTTATTACAGAACACTAATAGATTCCCGGAGATTCAGTGGCTATCAATGTCCTATCCAGGCTAGTCTAATTAATGTTTTAAACACTTGAATATGTGAGTGCCTTGCGGCTTTGCCTTGTCATCTATCTGTGGAAAAGATTTTCTGTGATAAGAGGTACTTAAAATCTGGCTACCATGGTTACGAATTCAACCTCCAGATGAGATCAGCTTGCTCCTAGACACTGCATGGATGAAAAACATTGTTCAGCAGCATTAAGGTGAAAAGTTGTGCCTCCAGCCCACACTCTGTACCTCTCCTGCTTACTTTCTTGCCAGCATCTCTCTGTAGTTGATTTTAACCCTTAGACCAAGTGCCTCCCACAATATTACCTGGCTCCAGAGCAAGCTAGTTGAGACCATACAAGCAACCATAATGATTCTCCTTTCTTTAAATTGTTGAGTAGCAAGGAGCACAGTTTTTGCTTGCAGACACTAGGAATTCTGCAGATGCTGGAAATTCAAGCAACACACATCAAAGTTGCTGGTGAACACAGCAGGCCAGGCAGCATCTCTAGGAAGAGGTACAGTCGACTTTTCGGGCCGACGAAACGTCCTGACGAGCTGTCAGGACACCTGTCCTGACGAAGGGTCTCGGCCTGAAACTTTGACTGTACCTCTTCCTAGAGATGCTGCCTGGCCTGCTGTGTTCACCAGCAACTTTGATGTGTGTTGCCACAGTTTTTGCTTGGCTTGCTGTCTGACCACATGAAGGTTTGCATATTGTCTGGAGTATAAATAACGGATAAATCTTTGAGTCGTTTAGGTCTGTAAAATCTCATACAGTCAGCTGTGATACAGTATTGGAACTGTGTGTCCCCATTTTTATTTTTAAGCAGGACAATTAAACCTACTGAAGGTTGCCTATGATTTGAAACCTTTGACTCTGCCTCTGACAGTCCTAACTTCACTTTTTTAATACTCTCATACCAGTAGTACAAAGAAATAGATGTTTCATTATTCACCTTTGACTAGCAATTCAACTGAACTGACCATCCCTGACTCACCACCTGATACCGCAAGGGGTTCCCAGCCTGAGGTTCACACACCTTGCATAATGGTATTGGCCCATGGCATAAAAGAGTTTGGGAACCCCTGCTCTATAAGGTGCATATGGAATACTCTGTACCTGCATGGGTGCAGTACCTACAAATCTCAAGCTGCTTTACACCATCCAGAACAGAGCCGCCTGCTTAATTGGCATCCCATCAACTACCATAAACGTTTATTCTTAAACGTGTTGTGTAGCAGCTGCAGTGTATGCCAGCTATAAAATGCAACGCAGTTACCTGTCTAATGTGCTCTGAAGGTACCTCAGTCTACAGCCACAAAGGACAAGGACCATAGGGAACACAACCACACCTGCAGGTTCGTTGACAAATTGCCACACCTTCCTTGTTTGGAAGTGTACCACCTGTTGTCCATCATTCAAAGTTCAAAGTAAATTTGTTATCAAAGTATCACATACGTCACCATAACCCTGAGATATGTTGTCTTGTAGGCATACTCATTAAACCCATAGAATAATAACCATAACAGGATCAATGAACAACTACATCTGGGTGTTTAACCAGTGTGGAAAAGACAACAAGCTGCAAATGCAAGAAGAAATAATAATGACAATAAATAAATAAGCAATAAATATTGAGACGTGAGATGACGAGTCCATAGGTTGTGGGAACATTTCAATGAAGTGAAGTTACCCCTTTGGTTCAAGAGCCTGATGGTTGAGGAGATGGTTGAGCTGTTCCTGAACCTGGTGGCGTGAGTCCTGAGGCTCCTGTACCACCTTCCTGATGGCAGCAGTAAGAAGAGATCATGCCCTGGCTACTGGGCTCCTCAATGATGCTTTTCTGCGACAACGTGTGGAATAAGTGCGCTCAATGCTGGCGAGGGCTTTCCTTGTGATGGACTGGACTGTATTCACTACATTTTGTAGGATTTTCCATTCAAGGGCATTGGTGTTTCCACACCAGGCTGTGATGCAGCCAGTTAGTATACTCTCCACTACACACCTCTAGAAGTCTGTCAGTGTTTTAGATGTCATGCCAAAGCTTTGGTCTAATATTTGCAACTTCTCGATAGGGCAGGAACAACTTTACTATATTACAAGGGTTCATGAAGGCATCTCACCACCACCTTCTTAAGGTCAATTCCTCTGCTTTCCAATTATGGCCAGATTCTAAATTTGGGGAATACCCGGCCATGATATGGCCAATTAATTAATTTTCTCTTAATTTGGACTGCTGTATTGGTTCCCCATGACCCACCAAACAGACCATTATATCTTCTTCATCCCTACCACATCCTATCATGATCATAGCCCACTCCTCACTTGGGGCTCTTCTTCAGCCAAATGGTCAAGCATACATCCAGTAGTAGTTTGACACACTGCGTTCTGCTCCATCATTGCCTTCTGCATTATCTCATAAACTCTTTGACTCAGGTGCTCTATTCCCCTGGAGTTGCTACCTTGTTGCCCACCTTCAAGATTCCTCTTAACTTTTTTCTCTGTGATCAAGTTACAAATTTTTGCTCAATCTTTTTATATTTTGTCTGTGTCTGGTCTTTGCCGCCTCATGTCATGATACATTCAACTTCTATACAGTTTATGCACTGGTTTGCTGATGGTGCAAAATGAATTGTTAAATATAAACTGCAGAATAGGTTGTTTCAACCAGAGCTTGCAAAAGCATGGGCAGAATCAGGTTCAATATCTCTGCAGTATGTTGTGGAATTTATTGTTTTTGGGCAGCAGTTCATTGCAAATACAGTTTCTGCTGCATTCCCTCTTTTGTAATTCATTAAGGAAAGCAGGAACGCCAACTTTGTGCACAATATGTCAGATATGGTTTCACCAGGTCCTCGTATGATTGCAGATCACATCTTGCTCTCAAATGCTCTTACAACAATAAAAACTATAAATTACAATAAGTATGTATAAACAAAAAGCAGTGTAAAAAGAGAGACAAAAATACTGAGGTAGTGTTCATGGGTTCAATGTCCAGGAAGAAGGAAAGAAGCTGTTCATGAAATGTTGATTGTTTATCTTCAGGCTCCTGACCCCCCTCCCTGATGGTAGCAATGAGAAGACAGCACGTTTTGGGTGATGAGAGTCCTTAATAATGGATGCTGCCTTTTTGAGACATTGCCTTTTGAAGGTGCCCTGGATGCTGGGGAGGCTGGTGCCCATGATGGAGCTGGCTGAGTTTACAACTCACTACAGCTGCTTCCAATCCTGTGCAGTGGCCCCTCCAGCAATATGATCTGGAAGGAACTTTAGATTCAATGGTTAATGGATGTGAATGTTTGAAGCTTTTGCGACATCACCATATATGGTGGAAAATTAATTTTATTGACATGCTGTTTGAATCTTCTGTTGGTAGCTCTGCGACTAGCCAAAAAACAATGGGCAAATCTTCAAATGAAGCTATATTTCCAGAAAGGTCTGTGTTGTGTCAGGTATTAATGAGAACTGACAGATGTTGGGGCATATTTTCTCATTTTGAAAAGAAAGTTCCAGATAAAATGTGGATTTTGGAAAATTATTTTGAACATAGATCTGGAATGAGCTGCTAGTGCAAGCGGTGCATGAGAGCTTGACTTCAACGTTTAAGAGAAGTTTGGATAGGTACATGGATGGCTATGGTCTCGGTGCGGGTTGATGCGAGTAGGCAATTTTAATGGTTTTGCATGGACTAGATGGGCCAACTGGCCTGTTTCTGTGCCATACTTTTCTATGACACTACGGCTAACTGTACAGCACAGTACAGGTTCATCAGCACTTGATGTTGTGCTGACCTTTTGGTAGAGATCAATTTGGTCAAACTAAATCTATATTATTCACAAACTGCTTTGTTTTAAAAAAATAGTGTATTTTCTTCACATGGTAATTATTAAATTAGATAAGAGGAAGCTTGGAACCTAGGGAGACGTGCATTAGTCACTGAAGATTTTGGCCAGATGCACTGTTGTCTTATGATGATCATTTGCTTAGTTTGTAGAACAGAAGTTCCCAAACTGGGGTCCACGAGCCCCTTGCTTAATGGTATTGGTCTATCATGTCGTTAACTGTGAATAAAGTTACCAGAGTGACAGTGAAGCTAGTGGATATAGAAGCTGTTATTCGAGCAAAGCAAGTATGCAGACATCATATTCGAGATGCTCTTGGAAGAGGAGGCCTGCTTGACCCAATTTTACATGACGCTTTTATATGCTAAAGATCAAAGGTAACAGCAGGACAATTCTCTAGTTACAATGTATCTACAATGCTTCCTTTGAATTACATATAGTTTTCAAGCACCTCTGACTTCACTTCCACACTCCAGACACCCAAAATGAATATTAGTTCCCACCAACTCTGGGCTACATTCATGCATATCCAGACATCTGCGGTCAAATGGAGTGTTTTTTTGTTGGTAATCAATCCCAAAATGCAGCTCCAGGAAGATCATTGTTCAGAGCTGCATTTTAAATTCAATCTACAATCCACCTTCAGGTCTACTATATAACCTAACTCCTGAATATACCTTAACACATGGCATTAAAATGCTGGAACCCCTGTTATGGAGACACAAATGACAGAAATGTCATTGGGAAAACTGCAGAGAAATCCTTTCAGTGGAGCTGCAGCACTGTTATTATCCTATTGTGCATTGACACTATTGGCTGGTTCCCAAAGCTAAATAGCTATAATTTGGTGTACTTCCTGTTCTGTTCTTTTCTTTATGATCTGAGTATAATTTAATACAGAATTCTCTAGTGCTGCTGATTTTTTTTTGTGTTTTTGGCTTGCATGTTGATCTTATTGTCTTATTGTTATTTTTTTTTTGTTTACTGCGTTCCTCATAACCATGATAGTGGAGTCAGTATCAATCTTTAAAAGAGAAAATCTGTTTGTGAAATATGCTGTGGCTTTGAGGTTGTGGCTACCTGAATAGATAAGGGGACACTGGGAGACTTGGGGCACGACTCACCGTAATTGGCTACACAGGTTGGTCAGGTGGTTAAGAAGAAATATGGCATACTTCCCTTTATAGTTGTATACTGTTCAGCTAAGTCTTCTAAATTGACAGTAACAGACTACAACAAACTCAGAGTGGATCAAATTATATGCACGTTTATTACTTGCAAGGGAAGACTACCTCCGTACTTTAATTTGTTGGTGAATAGCTTCAATCTTGTTGCCATCTGTTCTGAAATTGTTAGGTTCTGCGAAGCGCAGAATCAAATATTGCTGTGATGATTGTACGCTCTATTATCAATTGTTTGGCGACAATAAAGTAATAATAATAATAATAAGAAAACAATGAAATGAGATGCTGCCGCCATCTGTTCCAGCACGTCATGGCAGTGGTTTTAAAAAGCTCCAGTTACCCCGTACACACTGCAACGGATATTAGGCATTTTCAGATTTATTCACTCTGGAGACCGTTTCTGAAAATCTCCGTTTTCGGGGGATGAAAACGCCGTTTTAGTGTGGACAGAGGCTCAAAATGAAGAGATAAAGCTTCGTTTTCAAAATTATCCGGCATAGTGTGGACGTAGCCTAAGGGTTGAAGGGCCTGTTCCTGTGTAGTACTGTTCTATGTTCATTATGGTTATTGGGTTTATTGAGGATGCTTGCAAGAAAATGAATATCAGGGTTGTATATGGTGACATATAGAATGTGCTTTGATAACAAGTTTACTTTGAGCATGGTATTAGGTGTAACTGTGTTGATATCAACTAATGTCTGTTGGAAGATGCTGCTTGTGAATGGGAGGGGCAGCATTGGGGTTGTGATGTTTCTATCATTCATTCTTTAGGGTTTCTGTTTTGTGGATGTCTGTGAAGAGTAGGAATTGCAGGTTGTATGCTGTATACATTCACAGATATTAAATTGAACCATTTGATTACAGTTAGTCATGCCTTGTAGCGGTTGGTGTTCACGTGGCACCGTAACATAGTGGTTAGTGTGAAAATATTACAGCACTTGCAACCCAGGTTCAGTTCCACTGCTGTCCGTAAGGAATTTGTACATTCTCCTCATAACATCCTCCCACATTCCAAAGGTGTATGGTGTAATCATCTTTAAATCTCAATCCAGCAACGCGGTGGAAGTACCTTCGATAGCTGTGGATCTGGGAATGGCTCAGCCCCACATTCTTGCTGCCAATGCCAAGAACCAGTGATGTGTTCTTCTCTCAAAAATGAGGGAGACGGCCAACAGGTGAGTCAGGTTGGCAAGCCAGGCTAAGTACTGTTTATTGAGAACTAGCCGGTGAATGATAGGGTTTCATTTCAAGATGCACTCAGAGGACGTGAGAATGGGAGGAAAACTAGAGCAAAAAACAGCCTAAAGAATCTACCATGTCAGGTTGTGGGAGGTTTATCTTGAAAGGGTAGGGGAAGTAGCAGAGGCTCCTGTACAAAGAGCATTCATCTGAATGATGCAGAAGTCCTTGAGTTTCTTACGTCTCCTGGATTTGGAGCGAGTGGGGTGGTTTGCATTTCCATAGATAGTTGAAATTTGGGATTACTGCATTGCCCTGGACCAAAGGGGAGAGGGAATCAACCAAGTACAGTGTCCACACCAGAGCTTTGTTCTCTCCACACTCTTGTACGGGTCAGAATGCTGGCACATGACAGAGAGTGACCTTGCCAAGCTGTCGTCGTTCCACACCACAAACCTCTGGAAGGTCCTTCAAGAAAGATCTCCAACCATGCCCTTCTCCTTCAGTGTCACCAAGAGGACATGGCCACAATCATCATGAGGAAAAGTTGGGAATGGATTGGGCACGTGATGAGAAGAAAAAGAGTTTCAGGGTGTATATTGTATACATTTCTCTGACATTAAATGTACCTATTGAATTAAAATTATCAAGATATCACTTCGTTAGACCCCTGAAGGGAGGAGGAAACACAGGAGACCAAAGACAACTTGGTGCTGTACCATAGAGGCAGAAATGAGGAACAAAGGAAAAACAAAAAGTTCAGAAGATCAAAGTGTGTATACCATAGACAACCTCCTTAAGGATTCATCTCCTCACAGGCAGCCACAAAGCAAAGAAACACTATAGAATCCACAAAAAAAAACCCCACCACAGAGACGGTCAAACACCCATTGTGCGAAAGAAGAACTAATCATGCAAATAATAAAAAAAAGTAAACAAATAACATACTTGAACAACGGAGTCCCCAAGAGAGAGTCCACAGCCTGGCTCATCACTTGAATCGGCTAAACATTGAAACATCGAAGGGCAGCAGACCAGCAGAGCTGTCGTCTTTGTTTTTGAGCTGTGGCTCTCTATGCAGTAATCAAGGTTAAGGCTTTATTACATTTCTTGGCACATAAACATCTACTTTCCTAGAGTTAAGTGCACCATTTGATCCCTGCGATTGAATGCAGGGTAGTAATCAGATTTATTCCCATTATCAGAAACCACTGGGTTTAACAACCTCAGCAAAAGAAAGGAAGTATAGTATAAAATTCACTGTAATCTGTGTTGCTCTGCTGTCAATGTTAGTATTTTGGCTCCATTTGCACTATGCACATGGAATCTGACAAGAAATTTATGACAATTTCTCATAAATTGGCCCATTTGATGGAGTCAAGGGCTTTGTCACTGAAACCAATAAAGGCGATGGATAATGGTTGAAGTTATTGTCAAAGTGTTTCTTTAACAATATTGTGTGACGGATGTGCTTCTGAGTGAGCAGAGTCCTTGCAATGGTCTGTGGAGAAGCTTCTTACCTTCAGGAAATCATTGCCGGGCTCCTTCAGAATCTCCTCCTGTTTGAATACAGTTCTTTGATGTGACCTGTGGTGGCGCTATCGCTCAGCCTTTCACTTGCCATTGTTAATAGCTTCTGGTTGTTAATATGCTAACGGCTCTATTCACAAGCTTCATCAGGTTGGCGCCTCACTTCCAGATTTTAACTGATGCCTGACATTGATCTGGGAAAATACAATACACTGACCAATTTAACATCCAGCTGACAATGAAAAGGGGTTGTATGGTGTATGGTTCTACTGTTCATGATATAACCTAGCCCAACATATTACGTTCTTTGTCTATCTCCTTTAACATAACAGTGCAGCACCTGGGTGGCAGGGTGGAAATGCACCTCTACCAAAGGAGTGTAAGGAGCTCCTTCCCTCCGCTAGCCTGCAGGTCACCCTTGGGCAAGGTGTAGCACCTGCTTAGCCCCCGATCAGGGTCACCTGAAGCCATGGGAGCAGGTGGTGGATGGTCGTATGAGCAGCTGGTGCATATCACAAGTCCTTGTTATGTGACCACTGACACCAGGCGGACAATCTCTGAAGAGTATTGGTAATGACTGGGGTCACCCGTCTTGTAAAGACACTGCCCAGAAGAAGGCAATGGCAAACCACTTCTGCAGAAAATTTTGCCAAGAACAATTATGGTCATGGACCATAATTGTTCACATTATACAGCATGGCACATGATAATGATGCTCAGAGGGATTTGGTTTCCCAGTAATTAAATCACACAAAGAAAAGTACAGGCAACAGCAGGCAATTAGCAAAAACCAAAGCTGGAGTGTTCATTGGACCCTGCCGCCTGCCTACAGAAAACAGGATAATGCACTTGAGGAGCATTATGTGATGGAGATCACTTGGTAAATGCACTCCTTACATGTGTATTCTCACTCTCTCTCTCTCACACACACACAGTCTGGTTATTCTGCTGTTGTTGCTCAGAGTTTATGCACTTCAACGTCTTCCCACAATTTTGTCATAATGGGTCCTAAACAGAGCTGATGGGCTCGGATTGGCTTTATGGTGCCTTTCCCGCCATACACAGCAGAATATTCTATGCCTTTAGTAATGGGAATGTGTATGTGTTGTTTCTGTACAGTATTTAAGGTTGATACTTTTGCTTATTTTGTAATATGATTGGAGCTACATTGTGGAGTGCATCATATTCTAATTCATGGTAGTCTTAAGTTAATTTTGTTGGTATTTAAAGAGGATGTCTTGGTGCCTAATAAAAAGGAGCTCATCGCTGTCAGTGAGAGAGAGAGAGAGAGAGAGAGAGAGAGAGATTGGGGCTGCCAGGAGTTCACACTGGATAAGGATGGAGCTATTATTGTATTTTCTTGTAGACACCTTTTTGTAAATATTGGTGTTTTCTTTTCCTTAAATTTTGTAACTGATGCACTTAAGAAACACTTTTGTACTAAAGCCCTAAGCGACTCCAGCCATTTTTCCTTCGATCATAACCCATACATCTAACTAACACATTTAAATGAATTGAATTGACTTTATTACTTACATCCTTCACGTACACGAGGAGTAAAAATCTTTACATAATGTCTTCGTCTAAATGTGTAATGTGCAAATTATAGTAATTTATAATATATAGGCATCTGTTAGTCTCATGAGACCATGGATTTGCGCCTTAGAAGGTTTCCAGGGTGCAGGCCTGGGCAAGGTTGTATGGAAGACTGACAGTTGCGCATGTTACAAGTCTCCCCTCTCCATGCCACCGATGTTGTCCAAGGGAAGGGCAGTAGGACCGATACAGCTTGGCACTGGTGTCGTCGCAAAGCAATGTGTGGTTAAGTGCCTTGCTCAAGGACACAACACGCTGCCTCAGCCAAGGCTCAAACTAGCGACCTTCAGATCACTAGACAAACGCCTTAACCACTTGGCCACATGCCAACAATAATAGGTAGTATGTAATAAATAGTATGTGTCAGGGTAAATTAATCAGACTGATGGCCTGTGGAAGAAACTGTCCCGGAGCCTGTTGGTCCTAGCTTTTATGCTTAGATACCGTTTCCCGGATGGTAGCAGCTGGAACAGTTTGTGTTTGGGGTGACTCGGGACCCTAATGATCCTTCGGACCCTTTTTACACACTTGTCTTTCTAAATGTCCTGAATAGTGGGAAGTTCACATCTACAGATGTGCTGGGCTGTCCGCACCACTCTCTGCAGAGTCCTGCGATTGAGGGAAGTACAGTTCCCATATCAGGCAGTGATGCAGCCAGTCAGGATGCTCTCAATTGTGCCCATGTAGAAAATCCTTAGGATTTGGGGGCCCATACCAAGCTTCTTCAACCGACTGAGGTGAAAGAGGTTGTGCTCAGGATGCCTTCAACTATGCCCCTGTAGAAAGTCCTTTGGATTTGGGGGTCTGAACGCCAGATAGTTAAGAAAGATAATGCGGGGTAGATTACCATTTATCAAACTCGTATTGAATGTGTTTGTTACTGAGCAGAGGCGTTTCATCCTGAGATGTGGGAAAACTCACTGAGGGAATTCAACTCCAGGATATTAGGAGGTTACAACAAGTTCAAGGACTGTGAGAAAGGAAAGCTGGAAATGTGTTAAATGTTTTCAAAGAAGCCGATGTCACTATCCATCATGTCATGTGAAATTACACATCTGATATATGGTGGGAAGGAAATGGCAATAAAAAGCTTTTAAAAAAAAACTTGCCAACCAAATCTAAAGTTTTAGCTTACTAGAAGAAATGAAAATATTATACTTCTTTTATGCCTCATTCTGGCCTCTTACCTTTTCTCTGCTTTTCACTTCCCTATGGGTCCACTCCTCCTTTCTTTTTTTCCCCTCCTATCAGATTCCTTCCCCTCCATCCCTTTACCTTTCCTGTCCTATCAGATTCCTTCCTCTCCATCCCTTTACCTTTCCTCTCCTATCACATTCCTTCCTTTCCATCCCTTTACCTTTCCTCTCCTATGAGATTCCTTCCTCTCCATCCCTTCCTACCCAACTGGATCCACCTATCAATTTCTAGCTGTCCTCCTTACCCTTGCCCCTGCCGCCCGCCCGAACTTTTTATTCTGGCATCTCCCTCCCACCTTCATTTCCAGTTCTGAAGAAAGGTCTCGGTGTGAAAGGTTGACTGTGTGTTCATTTTCACAGATGCTGCCTGACCCGCCGAATTCCTCCAGCATTTTGTGTGTGCACCTGTTGCCTTGTATTTCCAGCATCTGCAGACTTTCTCTCGTGTTTAATATTACACGTCCCTGATCTTACAAAGCCGGGGATGGCTGGGAGTCTTATGAGGCCATCTCTGTTAATGTTGGGCTGTAAGGATAGATTAAGTAATGCTTAAGGTTTGCTTTTGATACAACGGTCTTGTGTTTTGTAACTCCGAAGCATAAAAATCAATTGGAAGGAAAACAAGAAAGCCAGGAGATAACTGGTGTATGTTCACTTTTTATGTTAAGTGAGCATTCACGTGCTATTACCTATAACCTGCAATGAATTATTTCAACAAAAAAATGCTTAACAGTTTATTCACAGTTTTACTCAAAGTACTGAAATTTGGGTGGTGGGGTGGAGATGCGTTTCCACCAAAGGAAGTGTAAGACGTTCCTTCCCTCCACTAGCCTGCAGGTCACCCTTGGGCAAGGTATAGCACCTGTTTAGCCCTTGATCAGGGCCACATGAAGCCATGAGAGCAGGTGGTGGACGGTCGTATGAGCAACTGATGCACATCACAAGTCCTGGTTATGCGACTGCTGACGCCAGAAGAGCATTGATAATGGCTGGGGTCACCCGTCTTGTAAAGACACTGCCCAGAAGAAGGCAATGGCAAACCACTTCTGTTGGAAAATTTTGCCAAGAACAATCACGGTCATGGAAAGATCTCAATCGCCCATGTCATACGACACAGCACGTAACGAATGAACTGAAATATTAAAAACACAACAGATCTCATCTGAGCTGGTGATATATGACCTGACCATCTGCAACTTATCATGTAGTGCATATTACATCCGGTCTCCATTTACTTTTCCCCATATCCTTTACAGGAATTGATTACATTAGTTGAGGTAACTTGGATATATAAAAAGATGTCCTATTTATATTTAGACTGAAATGTGATAAAGTTTGCAACAATTCTTCAGCCAAACTTTTGAGCCTCAGTTCATTCGAACTGGGGTGTCCGTGTGTCCCATGCATAGCTAAAAGAAAGGGCTTGGAAATGGAAATGTTGTGTGCAAGTTAGGTTTAGTATAAGGATGTGTACCTCAATCTTAGTTTTTCTTCATCTCCGACAGGAAGCCCTCCACAACCCAAACTAAGCCTGTGGCGGTTACTTGAAAACCAACCAAAACTGCCGAGAGACTAAGCGAGGGTGCTCAACACTGTATGACACGCTTCCAAGTAACAAGTTTCCAAATTGGAAAAAGGTACGGTTTGAACCTTTGTTATGAAACCAGCAAAGACAAATGATCTTGTATCAATTTATTAAAAAGACTAATTAAACTAAATTCACAATATAGCGATCTTAGCGTTCAAATCATGTGACTAAGCGGTCTAATTCGATATATAATCGAAATTAGTGATTTGCTTAGCATAATGAGGGGTCAAATGCTGTTCAAATTAGCAATCAACAAAAAAAATCGTTCTCCATGGCTTACTCATTCTCCACTAGACAAAAGTCAAAGTAAATGTACGTCACCATAAAGATCCTGAGACTTATCTTCCTTCAGGCACACTCAGTAAACCTACGGAACAGTAACTATAACACAAGCAATGAAAGATGAACCACAGTGCAGAAGTCAACAAACTGTACAAGTACAAATAAATAACGAGAACATGAGATGAAGAGTCCTTAAAGTGAGTTCATTGGCTGTGTGAGCATTTCAATGATGGGGCAAGTGAGTGTGGTTATCCCCTTTTGTTCAAGAGCCTGATGGTTGAGGGGTAGTAACTGTTCTTGAACCTGGTGGTGCGAGTCCTGAGGCTCTTGCACCTTCTACCTGATGGCAGCAGTGAGAAAAGAGCATGGCCTGGGTGCTGAGGGTCTCTGATGATGGATGCTGCTTTTCTACGACAATGTTTTATGTCAATGTGCTCAGTGGCTGGGAGGGCTTTACACGTGATGTAGTGGATTTGGCCCAGTACATTTTGTAGGATTTTCCATTCAAAGGCATTGGTGTTTCTGTACCAGGCTGTGATATAGACAGTCAGTACAGTCTCCACTACACATCTATAGAAGTTTGTCAAAGTTTTACATATCATGCCGAATCTCCAGAGACTCCTAAGGAAGTAAAGGCACTGCCGTGCTTTCTTCATAACTGCACTTAAGTGCTGGGCCAGGACGGGTCTTCTGAAATAAAACCTCCTGCCCACTGGTAGCTATGAGGAGATGGTGTGGGATAGATAGCAGTGGTTTTTGATGGATGTCACACAATTTGTGTTCCTGTTCAAAGCCGCACAGGACCATGATGTGACCAGACAGGATATCAACAGTGCATCTGTAATGATCTGTCAGAGTGTTCGGTGACAAGTCAATCCTCCTTAACCTCCTAAGAAACCAAAGGCACTGGTGCTCTCTCCTTGTGATTGTATCTGAATGCCGAGTCGATATTCCATTCTGAATGCTGTTTGCGAACTTTTATTGTTAGCACTGGGTGTTTGATGGTCTTTTTTCTTATGAGTTCTTTTGGGGTTTCTTTGTTCTGAGGCTCCCTGTAAGGACACAAATGTCAAGGTTGTATAATGTACACATACTTTGATAATAAATGTACTTTGAACTTTGAATATTGTGATTACATGAGAAAAGCAAGGGGTAAAATGGAATTAAATCTATCTCCAAATTTCATAAACTCATCTCTGATCTTGTCTTATTAAAACAAAAAATTCTAGAAAAACTTAGCAACTCAGGCCACAACTGTGGAAAGTGAAATAGTTTATGTTTCAGGTCCTGGTGTTGCCCGGCCTGAATATTTCCTGTATGTTCTATTTTTATTTCACATTTCCAAAATCCACAGCTATTTTTTTTCCTGAGTTTCACTTAAGGAACTTGTGACGGCCTTTCAAACCTGACGGCAGTAGTATGATTTCATGAATCCCAAAATACCTTTGGATTGTATCATCTGCTTTCCTCAAGTACAGATTTTCAACATGTAGGTAAAATAAGAGCAGCCGACTAGATTAATGTGCTTGAGTCTTAGATTCTTACATTGCGGAAGGAGACCCTTCAGCCCATCATGTACATACTAACAATCAAGTACCCATCTCTACCCGATCTGTTTGCCAGTATAGTACTTGGCTATAAGGCTTGGTGACCCAAGTCGATGTCACACTGTTACTGAAGTGTCGTGGATTCCTTACTTTTTTTTTGGCGTGTGCCTGCGTGCGTGCGCGTCTGTGCATCTGCATCTGTGCGTGTGTCCGTGATGATGTCTTTTTCATGGCTTTTCACGGAATGAGAGAGAGACTGTGTGTCGCGCCACTCCCCACACAGACATTTTCGCAGCATTTTCCCTTTACTTTACGAGGTTGAGTTGCGATCTCGACACTCAACCCGGGCACGGATGGAAAGCGTACTCGGGGTCGGACCCGACTGGTTTTGAACCTGGGAACCTCCGCTCCCGGGTCCAGCGCCGATGTCATTGCGCCACCAGCCGGCCCGGATTCCTTTCTCAGTCACCCACTCAAACAGTGTGTTTCAGAGGTCAAGCACCCTCTGGATGAAAAGTGTTTATTCAGATTCCCTCCAAGCCCCATAAGCCAGGGGTTCCCAACCTTGTGTCTCATGGCAGGGGTCCATGGCATAAAAAAGGTTGGGAACCCCTGCCCAAAGCCCATTCTCTCTAGTTTTGATACATTGGTGCCCTCTAGTTTTAGATACGTGCATCTTAGTTTTAATTACTTAAGTTATTCAGTGTCAGCCAAATGGATTTTGGCAATGGTGTCATTGTTATGGTGATGTACTGAGTAATCAGCATTGTTATACAGGGAACAAGAAAGAAAATCTATTATTCTGTACATTATGGTAAAGGTATACTCTTCTGGCTTCTGGAGACACAGGTCATTTTGCTTGAACATCACTTCCTGTACATAAGCTGTTTTTTACATTAAAAAAAATTATTTAAGTGCAATCGTGAACAATAGCCAGATCAGAAATGCTGATCAAATCAGCTAGTTCCCAAAGAGAACTCTGACAGGCCAATCAGATGGTTCACTGCTGCTCAGTGATAACAGACACAAGGGGTCGCTAGCCCCTGTACCCCAGAAACACACCTGAGCAGTGCGGCAGAGGTACGTGCTATGCATGACCTGATCTGAAAGCATCATGTTGACTCATCACAGATCACGTTCACGCTGGCACAGTTTGGTCAAGGATGGGGTGATCAGCACTGATGGACAAATTATACCTGCACTACCCCAATTATACATCATTTCCTGTAATTCGGGTTAATTTAGATTTCAACTTGAAGTACATGGTGGAAAGACATCCATCTCCATCCACCTGAAACAGCAGTTTCTGTGAGTTCAAGTTTTGTGAATAAGATTACAAGACCACGAGGTGTAGGAGCAGAGTTAGGCCATTTGGCCCATTGTCTGGTCCTCCATCTCATCATGTCTGATCCATTTTCCCCCTCAGCCCCTAATCTCCTGCCTTCTCCCCGTATTCCTTCATGCCCTGACCAATCAAGAACTATCAACCTCTGCCTTAACTATACATAAAGATTTGGCCTCCACAGCCACCTGTGTCAAAAAATTCCACAGACTCACCACTCTCTGGTGAAAGAAATTCCTCCCCATCTCCGTTCTAAAAGGACACCCATCTATTCTGAGGCTGTGTCCTCTGGTATTAGACTCTCCCACCATGGAAAACATTCTCTCCATATCCACTCTATCAAGGTCTTTCACCATTTGATAGGATTCAATGAGGTCACCCCTCATTCTTCTGAATTCCAGTGAATACAGGCCCGGAGCCATCAAACGCTCTTCACATGACAAGCCATTCAATCCTGGAATTATTTTCATGAACCTCCTTTGAACCCTCTCCAGTTTCAGCACATCCTTTCTAAGTTAAGGGGCCCAAAACTGTTCATGATACTCCAAGTGAGGCCTCACCAGTGCTTTATAAAGTCTCAACATTGCATCCTTGCTTTTCTATTCTAGTCCTTTTGAAAGGAATCTAACATCGTATTTCCCTTCCTCACCACAGACTCAACCAGCAAATTAACCTTGAGGGAATCCTGCACAAATCCCTTTGCACCTCAGCTTTTTTATATTTTCTCTCCATTTAGAAAATAGTCAACCCTTTCATTTCTTCTACCAAAGTGCATGACCATACACTTCCCGACACTGTTTTCCATCTGCCATTTCTTTGCCCATTCTCCGTAATCTGTCTAAATCCTCCTGTAGTCTCTGTACTTCCACAAAACTACCTGCCCTTCCACCTGCCTTTATATCTTGAGTTATTTATATCGGCCCCTTTTCATGAATCCCTCTTGTTTTTGGTTGCTCCTCAACTCAGAGAAACTGCCGTAAAGTTCTGCCTTTAAAATCTCAATCGCCACCCTGAGTAAAAGGCAGTTCTTTTTACGCACCCCTGATATTGATTGTCCAACTCAGTATCGGTAGACATTTAGTCAATGTATCTTGAAGGAAGTATTAATGTTTATTGTTATAATTATATCATTGTGCCATGAGCTTATTCTTGTTTATGCGGCCTAGTTATGAAGTGTTGCGTGTGTCCATTATCCTGGTTAAGTGCTGCTTGCAAGAATAATTGACAGTATTAGAGTAGGCAGGCACATAGTGACTCTACATTGAATTTACTACATATTTTAAATAACTTTCAGCAGTTTCACGAGTAAGATCTCATTAAAAACCCTAAAGGAAGCTTCTACGTTGGGTGACTTTTGAGAAGGTGTTTAACTCATTGCATTGCTTTGTATATCCCCACTGTGAGGGCAGTGGATATACACATCAGCATCAAATTTCCATTTCTTTATGGTGGTTGTATCAGATAAATGTACACTGAAATGGTCAGAAGGACTGGGAACTTCTAAAGTCTAATGAATTACACCCCAAATGATTAATATTTGAGTTTCTACACTTTTGTTTCGTTCTCATAGGTGCTGCGTTCACCCAGATCCCCCAGAGCTGGTGTGAAAAGACTCTTTCAACTAACTCAATTGGCACCATTAGGCATAATTTTTTTTTTTGCGTGTGCGTCTGTGCGTGTGTGATGTTGGTGGGACAATGTATTTCTCATGCCTTTACAAGGCGCGGAACAGTAGAGAGAGAGACTGTGTGGGACACCACTCCTCACACAGACATTTCGCAATATTTTTCCCCTTTCATTTTATGAGGTCGAGTTGCGATCTCGGCACTCAACCCGGCACGGATGGAAAGCGTACTCGGGAGCGGCTCCGACTGGGTTCGAACCCGGGAACCTCCGCTCCAGAGTCTGGCGCTGATGTCATTGTGCCACCAGCCGGCCCCATTAGGCATAATTTCAAAGATTTTTGTATCAAAATGTAATGAATTTACTAAGAGACAGACCAGTATACCATGCAGTAAATAATTCATTGCATTTTCTGTATGTTGTTTTCAATAATTTTATATTAGATTGTGCACAGGAGAGATTAAATGCATGTTAAAATGCTTATTTTTGTGATAAATTCAGTTTTTCATTTTGTTAATATACTGTAAGTGGACAACTTTACCAATTAATACATTCAATGAATCAGAATCAGATTTAATATCACCAGTATATGTCATGAAATTTTTTTGTTTTTGCAGCAGTACAGTGCAATACATGATAAAGAAAACTGTGAATTATGTATGTAGTGTTCATGTGTTCACTGTCCATTCAGAAGTCAGATGGCAGAAGGGAAGAAGCCGTTCCCAAATGGCTGAGTATGTGCCTTCAGGCTTCTGTACCTCATTCCTGATGATAACAATGAGAAGAGGGTATATCCTGGGTGGTGGGGGTCCTTAATGATGGACGCTGCCTTTTTGAGGCATTGCTCCTTGAAGATGTCTTGGATACTAAGGAGGCTCGTGTCCGTGATGGAGCTGAGTTTACAGCTCTTACAGTGTTTACAATGGAAAATAAAACTAATTATCTCCATTGTGCTGTGTGATTTGAATGGAAGGATTTGCATTCTGATAAATACATAAATATCACATTTGTCGTAACATGGATGATTTCTGGCAGAAGCAGCTCGTGACTCCTCCAATAGATTGTGGGGGTAGTTTCTCAAAGAGCGTGCATTGCAAAAACTTGAAGATCAATGCATTAAAAAATTTATGAAGAAAAGGAAACGTGCCCCTTTTGTGTATGCCCATAATATAACATCCTCAATGATGCAAAACAATTGGGATTTTTTCTCCGCCTCTAACAGATGCTGATGACTCACCAGATCACCATGCCAATGACTGTGTCGATACAGAAATGTGACACCCACAAGTCTTTGCTTTATACTAGAATTGACAGAATGTAATTATTATCATGAAACATTGCTAAGTGTCAATTAGACTTCACACAGATAGATCAATGAAACAAATACTGTCTTCATTAATAATTGAAATTCACCAGTAAATGGACCATCAGCTAAATCCATTAATCTGGAGCAGACGCCTGAGGAGATGTTAATTGTATTTTTCAATTTTTCTTACAAATGATTGCAGTGACCTAAAGTGAGTAAGATTTATCTTATTTATTTGGATGCATATTTACTAAAACTATTTTAACATTCGATTATACAAAGCTTTTAATGATGTGCAATCTGACAAAATATCTCTTGTTCCACACCTGATTTTGTGTAAGGTGAAATGAATATTGGCTAAATTTAAAATAATGCCTAAAATATCTTAAATTGTTCTGTTAAAAGTGTTATAAATATCAAATTTTGCCCACCAGATTGATGGGATATTAGTTTTTCCTCCAGAGTTTCAGTGAAGACGAAGATTTCAAATAATGTCCTTCTGTTTCCACGGCTCAGCTGTGTACATAATATACCAGAGCCATGTTTTCTTTAACCCTTTTCCCTATTCCGTTCTTCAGCTTCTTTTGTTCCCTGCTCTGTTCTGATCGCACTCACAAATCAGTCTTCAGCCAAGTGGAGTCACTATGCTGGGGAAAAGTGACAAGTGTGGATTCGGACATTTTGTGAGGTGCCAAGTACAACAATTAATGTGGGAGTTTGAACTGACACCAGTACATCCAGTTAATAAGTCCTGTATTATTCTTAAATCAAAATTAGAATCAGGTTTAATATCACGGGCATATATTGTGAAATTTGTTGACTTTGAGGCAGCAGTACAATGCAGTACATAATAATAGAGAAAAATCTGAATTATAGTAAGTATATATATTAAATAAGTGGGCACGTGGCCAAGTGGTTAAGGCATTGGACTAGCGACCTGAAGGTCGTGAGTTCAAACCCCAGCCGAGGGAACGTGTTGTGTCCTTGAGCAAGGCACTTAATCACACATTGCTCTGCAATGATACTGGTGCCAAGCTGTATGGGCCCTAATGCCCTTCCCTTGGACAACATTGGTGTCGTGGAGAGGGGAGACTTGCAGCATGGGCAACTGCCGGTCTTCCATACAACCTTGTCCAGGCCTGCGCCCTGGAGAGTGAAGACTTTCCAGGCGCAGATCCATGGTCTCGCAAGACTAATGGATGCCTTTAAATATATATTAAATAGTTAAATAAGTAGTGCAAAATTAGAAAAGGAGTGAGGTTGTGTTCATGGGTTCAATGTCCATTCAGGAATTGGATGGCAGAGGGGAAGAAGCTGTTCCTGAATCATTGAGTGTGTGGCTTCAGGCTTCTGTACCTCCTTCCTGATGGTAACAATGAGAACAAGGCATGATCTTTGTGATGGAGATCCTTGATGATGGACGCCGCCTTTCGGAGACACCGCTCCTTGAAGATGGCCTGGATGCTACAGATTCTAGTGCCTGTGATGGAGTTGCCTAAGTTTACAACACTCTGCAGCTGACTTCTATCCTCTTCAGTAGCCCCCCTCCCCCCATGCCAGACAGTGACGTAGCCAGTTAGAATGCTGTCCACGGTACATCTGTAGAAATTTTTCAGTGGTCTTGGTGACATACCAAATCTTCTCAAACTCCTAATGAAATATAGCCACTGTTGTGCCTTCCTTGTAGCTGCATCAATGTGTTGGGTCCAGGTTAGTTCCTCAGAGGTACTGACACCCACGGATATATGTCGTGGAATTTGTTGTTTTGCAGCAGCAGTATAGTGCAAGATGAGAATCCCTGCAAGCTAGAAAAACAGTGAAAAAGAGGAATGTATAGTTCTTAAGTTTTACCCTTTTTAAGTAGAAATTTCAGTAAGGTAAATGGTAAACATTTTCAAAAGCATTTTGTGTGGTAAATTCACATCTTTTAGTATCTGATGGGGTGACAAATTATATAAAATTTTCATTAATAGGCCTTGAGTAAAGATTTTCCCCATTCAACCGTTTTGGGTTTTCCATCCCAAAATGAAGGGCAACTTGTGGACAAGGTGAATGCCAAGTGCAATTTGCTTTTCCCACGCATTTCTATCAGGGATTGAATGAGGAGACTGTCCTAGAAATGCTGTGGGCTTATACAACATTTTTATATACATACTTATTTACTGCCCACTGAGAACGAAAGTTCTCAATCTCTCGTCATGGTGTTTAGAGCTTCCTTCATCATGCCAGTAGCTTCCACTTGGTTTTCACTACTGTCAGCTTTCATATCTTGGATGGAGACTCAGAAATACCGTCATGCTCAGATGTAGAAGAATTCCTCATTGCTGTTTCCGTAACGATTTTTTTCTGACCAGTCAGGGTTGTTAGCCCTGAGATGAACCCCTGAACCTGGAGGACTGGCGGACCCTACCAAGAGCCAAAGTAGCGTTGTGGTTAGCACAACGCTTTTCAGTGCCACTGACCCAAGTTTAATACCCGCCACTGTCTGTAAGGCGTTTGTACTTTCTCCCCATGACTGCGTCGGTTTTCTCCGGGTGCTCCGATTTCCTCCCACAGGCCAAAGATGTACCGGTTGGTAGGTTAATTGGTCATTGTAAATTGTTCCGTGATTAAACTGGGGGATTGCTGGCTAGCGCAGCTCAAAGGACTGGAAGGGCCAATTCTGCACTGTGACAATTAATTAACCTTCAAGACATCTTTACTTTGAAATTTGAGTGAATTGCGCCATATTTATGAGTGCTGAGGAAATGGCGATTACCGTTGTGAGGAATGGATTACAACTACACTGTTTTCCAAGTTGCATCTTGATTTATTGACCACCACTTCCATCTCACATGAATCATTTATTAAGTAAGCCTTAAACACAAGAGATTCTGCAGATGCTGGAAATCCAGAGCGCGCACACAAAATGCTGGAGGAACTCGGCAGGTGAGGTGAGAAAGAAATAAACAGTTGAAGACCGATCTCAGGGTTGTATCCTGCATACATACTTTGATAATAAATGTACTTTGAATCCTTTGAGTTGAATGTTTTGGGCTGAGACCGTTCAGGACTCTGGTGGGGTTGAGGAGGATGGGCTGATGTGTTGAGGATTGCACGCTCCTTCTCTTGAAGGTTCTCTATGCAAAAGGTAGGGTTTTCTCAAAATCATTTGCTGTGAAGTCATCACAAGCATTTTAAGGTGTTCCTACTGCCTTGGGACTTTGAAGTAATTCACCACAAATTACTGCCCTGGAAATTAATTCTGAGTCAGTCCAGTATCTCTGTTACCTTGGTAGCTGTATTGCCGTCACAAATGCATGGATGGGCAATGTATGTCCAAAAGTGATGATGGTTTGTGTTGTGAGTCAAATGCTTTTGAGACGTGAAGCTGGAAGACTGATGTTACATTGCTGCAAAGTTGGAGCATCAAGTGACTCTCTTCAATTGGGAATCACAGAGTAAAGATCTTTGTGGGCACCAGAAGAACAGCGTGTCCATGTTTGAAGATGTACTACAGTAACCATCTTTTTCAAAGTGCTAACATTGATTATCAGAATCGGGTTTAATATATCCGTTTTCAAAACCCTGAGAACCGTCTTCAACTGTTTATTTTTCTCCATAGATGCTGCCTGGCCTGCTGAGTTCCTCCAGCATTTTGTGTGTGTTGCTCTGGATTTCCAGCATCTGCAGAATCTCTTGTGTTTATTAAACCAGCGTATGTTCTGAAATTTGCTGGTATGCAGCAGCAGTACATAATAACTTAATTACAGAAAGAAATATATATAATAAAAAAGTTAAATAATTAGCGTAAAGAGAGGGGGAAAAAAAGTAGTGAGGTAGTGTTCATGGGTTCAATGTCCATTCAGAAATCTGATGGCAGAGGGGAAGAAGCTGTTCCTGAAGCATTGAGTGTGTGCCTTCAGGCTCCCGTACCTCCTCCCTGATGGTGGCACTGAGAAGGTGTTAAGTCCTGGGCAATGGGGTCCATAATGAAGATATCCTCGATGCTGAGGAGGCTTGTGCCCATGATGAAGCTGACTGAGTTCACAACTTTCTGCAGCTTCTATTGATCCCTGTGCAAAGCTCCCCCCCTTCCCCCACCACCATACCAGATGGTGAAGCAGCCAGTTAGAATGCAGTCATTTAGTGTAAGGGCTTGTTCCTTTGGGAAACCTGCTTTAATATGTTTTATGATCTATAGATGGGCACAAGAAACAGATAAGTAATACAACACAGACAAAATACTGGAGGAACTCAGCAGATCAGGCAGCATCTATGGAAAAGAGTAAACAGTCGGCATTTCGGGCCAAAACCCTTCTCCAGAACAAATAATATAGTCTGCAGCATTATACTGCTCCATGGATGCAAAACCTTTGCTGTTTTACTAACAATACCTCCATTTTGGAGAAGTTCTGTCGATCATGCCTCTGGAAAAATCCTTCACGTTAGTTAGGAAGATCACTGTGCAAACAGCGGGATTAGACTTTGTGGAAATGTCTACCTCTGCAGGTGATTTGTGACTCCAAGACCGGGACCCCAAGTCATCTCGGGTCCCTCATGTCTACCTGTGGTCAGGGCCATTCTCGAATTGCTGGGTCGCTGCCCACAGTTACTGGGATTTTTGTTCACAATTTGTTTAAAGTAATTCTAAGATTCTCTTCACTCTGGGTCTTTATGTTCTCAAACCACCAGCTTTATTTTTGGATAGGTGGAGACCCCACACACCCCTGATATAAACTCTTCTCCCTCCTGCCATCTGGCAAAAGGCACCGAAGCATTCAGGTTCTCACAACCGGACTATGTAACAGTTTCTTCCCCCAAGCCATCAGACTCCTCAATACCCAGAGCCTGGCTTGACACCAGCCTACTAAACCCTCTACCCTTCGTCTCAGCCTGAAACGTCGACTGCACCTGTTCCTATAGAGATGCTGCCTGGCCTGCTGCGTTCACCAGCAACTTTGATGTGTGTTGCAAGAGATTTTTTTATTCGTGTAACTTAATTTTCAAACATCGAGCTTCTGGTGAGTTATGAACAAGTTACAAGCTGCCACACACACAAAGTGCTGGAGGAACTCGGCAGGTCAGGCAGCTTCTATAGATGTGAATAAAGAGTCGACACTTCAGGCTGAGGCCCTTCTTCAGGTCTGGGAAGGAAGTGGGAAGACATCAGAATAAAAAGATGGAGGGTAGGGGAAGGAGGACAAGCTAAAGGCGACACGTGAAGCCGGGTGAGTGGGAAAGGTCATGGGCTGGTTGTGTGAGCACGGGGTCAAAGAGTTGGAGAGTAGCGGAGATCATGGAGGCGGAGCAGTGAGAGAGGGTCTCACTGAGCTACCGTCAAAGATTTAAACTTCTTCAGGGTAGGCGTACCTCTGCGAGATTTCGCAGCGGGCGTCACGATAGCGTAGTGGTTAGCACAGCGCTTTATGGTACAGCTGACCCAAGTTTAATTCCTCCCGCTGCTTGTAAGGCATTTGTACGTTCTCCCCGTGGCCGTGTGGGTTTCCTCTGGGTGCTCTGGTTTCCTCCCACAGTCCAAAGACATACTGGTTGGTAGGTTAATTGGTTAATGTAAATTGTCCTGTGATTAGGCTGCGGTTAAATCGGGGGATTGCTGGGTGGTGTGGCTCATAGAGCCAGATGGACCTATTCCACTTTGTATCTCAATAAATTAATAAAGCAATATACAAGCTCCAATTTAACAATCAGTGACCCAATTAATATGAGTCACGTTGTCATAGAGACGTAGGTTGAGTAAATATGACTCAAAGTTCCAAATTCCTTTCTAGTACAAACAGCAGGTGGCAACAAAACATTAATTCACAGCCGCTGGGTTGCTTTAATCATAACCACTCCAAAAGCTGGTCACCCTTCTCCATTCCTTATCTTAAAATGGGTTCCCTGAGACAAAAGGCAAAAATTATTATCATTATTTTTCTCTGCTAGATTATGTGTTGCATTGAACTGCTGCTGCTAAGTTAACAATTTTCACATCACATGCCAGTGAAAATAAACCTGATTCTGATAAATATTAACAAAGCACGGGACCTGTGGAATTCACTGCCACAGACGGCTGTGGAGGCCAAGTCATTGGGTATATTTAAAGCAGAGGTTGATAGGTTCTGGATTAATAAGAACAATGTTAAGGGGAGAAGTTGGGAGGATGAGGTTGAGGTGGAAAATAAAGCAGCCGATTGAATGGTGGAGCAGACTAGATTGACTGAATGACCTAATTCTGCTCCTCTGTCTTGTAGTCTTACAGATGTTTGGGATCATGTGATGCTCTACATTTCTAGATAGTATCAGAATAGTGGTTTCTCTCTGCCCAGTCAGAGGGGTAATATCTCAATGATCTGATTTATAGTGAAGTCTGAAAGCGTGATCATATTTCCTCTGATTTCCATCAGTTTTGTCAAGTTATTTACTTTGTTTGATGGGTACTTTTCTTTGATGAAATTTGTTTAATAGCAAACCTTTGCTCTTTCTACACTATTTATAGAGCTAGTGAAGACCTTGGTTATCATCTTCAGAAAACCTTTAGAGTCTGGAAGTTCATTTTTTATCGCTGTAAGATCATTCGTCTTTTCTGGTTTTGTAATAAAGGATCAAACATACCTTTTCCAGTTTTGGAAATTTGTTATTTTAGAGGCACACCACACAGTGTCAACGGCCGTACCCTGTCTCTGATGGTCTTGCTTTTGTTTTCAAGTAACCGCTACACCTGGCATTCTATTATCTTTTTTTTTTACTTTTTTACCTGAATTTGGATCGATGGGAGTTGGATGTCCCCTCCTACTGACAGAGCGGGTGAAGCTCTGTGCTGTAGTTGCAAGTCAGTACGGACCTGACTTGTTCACAACAAGAAGATTTAACTCACAAAGAAAGCACTGAACAGCAATATGTAAATTATCAGAAACATCAAAGCATAATACTTTTCTGCAAGTTACTCCCAAACAAAATAACAGATTAATTCATTGTTTCACAAACACACCAGGCCTCTTTCACAGAACATAGAAACCTACAGCACATTACAGGCCCTTCGGCCCACAATGTTGTGCTGACCATGTAACCGACCCTAGAAACTGCCTAGAATTTCTCTACTGCATAGGCCTCTATTTTCCTAAGCTCTGTGTACCAATCTAAGAGTCTCTTAAAAAGCCCTATTGTATCCACCTCTACCACCGTCACTGCCAGTGCATTCCACACACCCACCACTCTGTGTGGAAAAACTTACCTCTGACAGCCCCTCAGTACCTACTTCCAAGCACCCTAAAACTATGCCCCCTCACATTAGCCATTTCAGCCCTGGGAAAAAGCCTCTGGCTATCCACATGATCAATGCCTCTCATCATCTTCTATTCCTCTATCAGGTCACCTCTCCTCCTCCATCACTCAAAGGAGAAAAGGTCAAGTTTACTCAATCTATTCGCATAAAGCACACTCTCCAATCCAGGCAACATCCTTGTAAACCTCCCCTGTACTCTCTCTATAGTATCCATATCCTTTCTGTAGTGAGGTGACCAGAACTGAACACAGTACTCCAAGAGGGGTCTAACTAAGGTCTTATATAGCCGTAATAATACCTCACAGCTCTTGAACTCAATCCCACAGTTGATGAAGGCCAAAACACTATACGCCTTCTTACAAAACTGCAAACCTGCCCTGCTCAGCAGCTTTGAGTGTCCTATGGACATGGACCCAAAGATCTCTCAGATCCTCCACACTGCCAAGAGTCTTACCATTAATATGATATTCTGTCTTCAAATTTGCCCTGTTGCAGAGGATTCGGGTACTCCTTGGGCAGGAGTTGACATGCCTCATGATCAGCCTCTCGACACTCTTCATCACGAGTCAGCAAACAAGCAGGAATAGAGCTGTTGGTGAAAAGAAATTCTCAGAATCAGATTTAATATCACCAGCGTATGTCGTGAAATTTGTTTGTTTTGCGGCAGCAGTACAATGCAATACAAAATAAAAAGTGTGAATCACAGTAAGGAGTCTCTGTCTCTCTGTCTCTCTCTCTGTCTCTCTCTCTCTGTCTCTGTCTCTCTGTCTCTCTCTGTCTCTCTCTCTGTCCCTCTGTCTCTCTGTCTGTCTGTCTCTCTGTCTCTGTCTCTCTGTCTCTGTCTCTCTCTCTCTGTCTCTCTCTCTCTCAAAAGAGGATATGTCCTGGGTGATGGGGGCCCTTAATGATGGATGCTGCGATTTAGAGGAATCGCTTCTTGACGATGTTCTGGTTGCTGGGTAAGCTAGTGTCCATAATGGAACTGGCTGAGTTTGCAACTTCCTGTAGCTTTTTTTGATCCTGTGCAGTACCACCCCCTCCACCACATCAGATAGTGAGGCAACCAGTTAGAAAGCTCTCCATGGTACATCTGTAGAAATTTGCAAGTGTCAGTGGTGACATGCCCAATCTCCTAATGAAATAGCTGCTGTCGTGCCTTCTTTGTAACTGCGTTGATACGTTGGGCCTAGGACCGATCCTCAGAGAGATTGACACCCAGGAACTTGAGACTGCTCTCTCTTCTCACTTCTGATCCCTCAGGGAGGACTGGTTCATGCTCCCTCGTCTTCCCCTTCCTCCTGCTTACATCATTTGCAGCTTCTTTATTGTTTTCTTGGGTAGCCAGGACGTGGTGGCCACTGCCTCATTTTGTAAAGATCTTTCAGCAGATCTGCAGCTAAAATGCTGCTTTCAGCTTGTGCAGTATTGACGTGCTTGAGTTTGCACTAAATGCAACCTTTGATGGCTGCCCCGTGCCCTAGGCCGAATTCTTTGTTATCTAGCTGCGAGGCTTTGCCAAGGACAGGCAACCAACCTTGTAAAAGGTCTAGTTTGCAAGTTTTCCTTCAGCACAGGGATGAGCACAGCTTTGAAATTCGCACTTCAGAAAAACTCGTGTGTACCATGTTTCATTCTTTGAGGAGTTTCTGCTTACGGCCCAGAGTTTGTTCACCCACTTAATATTTATCTTGAGTTACTCACAGTGACTTGTGTGAGCACGTTAGTGCAATTCTGAGCCATAATATCCTGTTTCTCAGCAGAGTGAGGCAATCATAATTGGGTGATGTTGTGGTTTGGTGGTTTGCGTGCCTTGATGACCTGGAGAGCTGTGTTGGCTGGGGTCGGGGCTTTTCGCTTTGTGGTAGGGTCACCCATGTGAAACAGGTCACAGGTTAAGAGGCCAGACTAAGAGTGGTCCACCAGTCCTCCTGGTTTGGGAGAATGGAGGACCTTCATTATTGCCCTAAATGCCAGTGGCATAACGGGCAGTAAGTAAGTAGATAGTTACATTGGTACATTCTTCAGCAGGGAGTGGATCGGTTAAAGAGGAACTGCGCTTCAATGATCTGATTTCATGCTCTAGGTCTGTTTTATAACTGATTGCTTTGATCTTCCCTTTGTACAAAGGCTTGTAAACAGATGTCAATTCAATCTATGTTGATGTGTCCTGTTCAGCCGTAAGTTCAAAGTAAATTTATTATCAAAGTACCTATATGTCACCATATACAACCCTGAGATGGAAGGATCTAAGTTATAAGGAAAGATTGAATAGGTTAGGATTTTATTCATAGAACACAGAACATAGAATAGTACAGCACAGTACAGGCCCTTCGGCCCACAATGTTGTGCCAACCCTCAAACCCTGCCTCCCATATAAGCCCCCACCTTAAATTCTTCCACGTACCTGTCTAGTAGTCTCTTAAATTTCACTAGTGTATCTGCCTCCACCACTGACTCAGGCAGTGCATTCCATGCACCAACCACTCTCTGAGTAAAAAACCTTCCTCTAATATCCCCCTTGAACTTCCCACCCCTTACCTTAAAGCCATGTCCTCTTGTATTGAGCAGTGGTGCCCTGGGAAAGAGGCGCTGGCTATCTACTCTATCTATTCCTCTTATTATCTTGTACACCTCTATCATGTCTCCTCTCATCCTCCTTCTCTCCAAAGAGTAAAGCCCTAGCTCCCTTAATCTCTGATCATTCCTTGGAACGTAGAAGATTGAGAGGTGATTTGATAGAGGTATACAAAATCTATATCTGGTAAATGCAAGCAGGCTTTTTTCACTGAGTTTGAGTGGGACTACAACCAGAGGTCATGGGTTAAGGGTGAAAGGTGAAAATTTTAAGGGGAACATGAGAGGAAACTTCTTCACTCTGAGGGTGGTGAGAGTGTGGAACAAATTGCCAGTGTAAGTGGTGCATTCAAACTCTATTTCAACGTTTAAGAGAAGTTTGGATAGGTACATGGAGGGCAGATGCAGGTTGATGGGACTAGGCAGTTTAAGTGGTTTGGCATGGACTAGTTAGGCTGTGTCTGTGCTGTATTTTCTATGTCGCTATGGCTCTAATGTGGCAAATCCTTACCCCCAGTAACTTGATGTGAAATCTCTCAAACCTAGTCACCAGACCCCACTGGCGACGAAGTGCCTCACCCCCAGTGACCAGGCTCCACGGACGATGAAATGCCTCACCCCCAGTAACCAGGCCCCGCTGGCGGTGAAGTGCCTCACCCCCAGTGACCAGGCCCCGCTGGCGGTGAAGTGCCTTGCCCCCAGTGACCAGGCCCCACTGGCGACGAAGTGTCTCACTCCCGGTAACCAGGCCCCACTGGCGACGAAGTGCCTCACCCCCAGTAACCAGGCCCCACTGGCGATGAAATGCCTCACCCCCAGTGACCAGGCCCCGCTGGCGGTGAAGTGCCTCACCCCCAGTGACCAGGCCCCGCTGGCGGTGAAGTGCCTCACCCCCAGTGACCAGGCCCCGCTGGCGACGAAGTGTCTCACCCCCAGTGACCAGGCCCCACTGGCGACGAAGTGCCTCACCCCCAGTGACCAGGCCCCGCTGACGATGAAATGCCTCATTCAAGGAAGGGTATTGTGTGAATTATGTCCGGGGTTATTTACTTAATTTTGTTTAGGAAAACAGTGTGGAACAGGCCCTGCCGGCATTACAAGCCACACCACTCAGCAACCCACCAATTTAACCTTTGGATTTATCAGTGCATGGAGAGGGCGAGCCTGTTGCCTGGGCAACAGCTCGTTCTCTATATATTGTACTGCACTGCCTCGTGTATCAGGTAAACAGCTGGATCACTCGAGCAACGGAGGGCCCCATCTTAAGGCACTAATGAAACAGAAATAAAAGAAAGTTATCAAAGTTCAAAGTACATTTATTATCATAGTTTGTACAAGCCTGAGATTTGTCTCCTTGCAGGCAAAACAAGGAAACCCCATAAAGCCCATTAAAAAAAGAAGACTGTCGTACACTAAATATCAAAGGGAAAAAACAAATTGTGCAAACAGTAAAAGAAAGGAGATAGCATTCATAACTGGAGTTCACAAAAGTGAGTTCACCGCCACAAAGCCAGTCATCACTACCTCAGTTCAGCATAGAGATGAGTAAACCTTACGAGCAGCGAGCTGAACACTGGCCCACCCCTCGCCTACAGCCCGAACGCCCTGACCTTATCAACCCGGCCCAGTGCTCAAATTGTCCAAACATTGTGTCGTTCCTCATTCTCTAACCTGGGCCTTGCCATTTGGATATGCCCTCGGGCCCCGGCCTACTACCTCTATTCAGCCTGCATCCGACCTTTCCAATTTGGCCCACTTAAACATTGGCTGTCAGGCCTGGGCCCTGCCACCTCATTTTAGCTTGTATCAGCCATGCCACAGCCATCCTGTACCTTCGAGATTTCTGTTCACACCGCAAAATGCCAATCATATTGGCAGTTCAAAAGTACAACTATGAAAGGGAAGTTACAGGCTATTGATTACAGTGACCTTTTTCAAGAAAAAGAGTGATTAATAAAGTAGTAGTTTCGTTTGCTGCCAGCAAGCCATCACTGTACTTCACCCGTGTCATTTCATCAAGTTGCTTCCAGCTGATTTCCTGCTTCAGCATTTTCCTATCCGGATCCTATTGTCCCTTAAACCACTTTGTGTACAACATGCACATTAGAAATATAAGTTTCTTTTTGTAGAACGGTTGTGAGCAACTCTCTAAATAGCCACAAGGTGGGGCAGTTTGATTCTGGAGGAAGGCAGCTACGGAAAGCCAGGCCTACTTCACTACATTTCACGATCACGCAGCCGTGTTAATGACTGAGAGGCCATTTTGCCAACGAAGCATGCTGGGTGGAGTTGAAAGTGAAAGTGTACAGGAGCAGGCAAGTGTAGCTGATTGATGTAAACTTTCTAGACTATTGTAAACCCTGCTCTTGGAAGATTAGAAGTCATGTATTCCTGTGGAGTAAGCCCCACTGATCTAGTTTTAAGAGAGAATTGTTTTTCTGTATCGAACAGGTTGAGCAACACAAACAAAGTGCTAGAAGAACTCAACAAATCAGGCAGCATCTATGGAAGGGAATAAACAGCCGGCATTTTCCCTGTCCTTACCTACTTCCCAACAACTTCCCTTGTCCTTCCTTACTACCCAACAACTTCCACCATCTACAACAGATCCCTCCACTAAGCACATCCTTCCCTCCCCACCCCTGACTTTCCACCTTCCATTGGGATTGCTCTCTACGTGGCTCCCTTTTCCATTCATCCCTCCCTATTGATCTCCCTCCTGCCACTGATGCCTGCAAGTGGGGCAAGTGCTGCACCTGCCCCAATGCCACCTCCATTACGACCATTCAGGGCTCAAACTGTCCTTCCACGTGAGGTGACTCTTCACTCACGAGTCTGTCAGGGTCATCTATTGTATCCAGTGCTCCGAAGCTGTGTGGTCTCCTCCACATTGGTGTGACCCAGCGTAGATCGGAGGACTGCTGTGGCAAGCACTATTTCAGTCTGATTACCCATTCCCGTTCCTTCATGTCAGTCTACGGTCACAATGAGGCCACTGTCAGGTTGACAGAATATGGGACCATAAGACATAGGAGCAGATTTAGGCCATTTGGCCCATCAAGTCTGGTCTGCCATTCCATCTTGGCTGATTTATTGTCCCTCTCAATTCCATTCTCTATCTTCTGGTAACTTTGATACCCTGACTAATCAGGAAACTATCAACCTCCACTTTAAATGTACTCATTGACTTGGCCTCCACAGCCGTCTTGTGGCAATGAATTCTACAGATTCACCACCCTCTGGCAAAAGAAATTCTTCCTTATCTCGGTTCTAAATGGATGTCCTTCTGTTCTGAGGTTGTGTCTTCTGGTCCGAGACTCCCCCATTATAGGAAACATCCACTCCATATCCACTCTATAGTTCAATATTCGCTTGGTTTCAATGAGATCCCCTCTCATTCTTCAAAACTCCAGCAAGTACAGGCCCAGAGCCATCAAACGGTCTTCATACATTAACCCTTTCATTCCCAGAACTGTTCTCGTGAACTTCCTCTGGACCCTCTCAATGCCAGCACGTCCTTTCTTAGATAAGGGGCCCAAAACTGCTCACAACACTCCATGTGGTCTGACCAATGCCTTATAAAGCCTCAGCATTACATCTTTGCTTTTATATTCTAGTTCTCTCAAAATGAACACTAACATTGTATTTGTCTTCCTTACCACCAGTTCAACCTGCAAGTTAACCTGTAGGAAATCCTGCACAAGGATTCCCAAATCCCTTTGCACCTCTGAATTTTGAATTTTCTCTCCATTTAGAAAATAGTCTATGCCTTTATAACTTCTCGCGAAGGTGGGAGGAGAAGATGGCAGCGCACCGCGTGTGTGCAGCTCTCTGGTGAAAATGATGTCGTATCTGTTAAATAGGGGCCATGGACAATTCTGATTTGATGGAGACTGGACGTGAAACTACAGAAGAACATCTGGAGAAATTTCTGAAACGCCCATTCGCTGCTGTCGTTACTGTGTGGTCGGGAATCTTTCGGAGGGTAGGCCTCAAAATCCCCGGCCTTGCCTGCTTTTGGCGACCGAGAAGGAGGTCGAATCGTTCGGACAGAGATGGCGCTCAGTACTCAGTGTCGGAGAGCTGATCAGAGCTTGAAGTTTTCGGATGACTCAGAGTCGGATTGTGGTCGGCATGGCAGGGAGAGTTTTTCTTCCTTCTCCCGTCTGCGTGAGATATGGGACATTTGAGAAACTTTGAACTTTACTGTGCTCATGGACTTTCTTCATCAAGTTATGGTATTGTGCACTGTTGTAACTATATGTATAATTATGTGGTTTTGTCAGTTTTTTCAGTCTTGGTTTGTCCTGTGTTTTGTGATATCACACCGGAGGAAATAATGTATCATTTCTTAATACATGCATTACTAAATGACAATAAAAGGGGACTACATGTCTTCATAATCTACCTAACTGCATGACCATACACTTCTCTGCACTATATTCCATCTGCTGCTTCTTTACCCGGTTTCCCACTCTGTCTAGGTCCTTCTGCAGACCCCCTGCTTCCTCAACACTTTCTGCCCCTTGACCTCTCTTAGTATCGTCCTCGAACTTGGCCCCCAAGTCATCAATTCTGTCATCCAAATCATTGGCATGTAAGGTGAGAAGAAGCAGCCCCAACACTGTGGAACACTACTAGTCACCAGCAGCCAACCAGAATAGGCGCCCCTTATTCCCACTCCTCCTGACAGTCAGCCAATCTTCTGTCCGTGCTGGCGTCTTCCCTATAATATCATAAGATAATGGCAAACCGCTTCCGTAGAAAAATTTGCCGAGACCAGTCATGGTTACATAAAGATCATGAACACCTACTTGATATGACATAGCACATAATGAAAGAACAAACAAACCCTTTCCATGATCATATTTCATTAGATTCTCTGTCAAAAGGTTTACTTGGTTCTGCAGGTGGGATCCATTCATTGCTCTGTGGAACTGAAGTTCAATTCTCATTACCCTCTCCCAATTTCTACCTCCTTGAAATAAAGGCTGGCATTTCATTGTGCATTCTGGTCTGCTTGACGGTGAGCTGTTCACCGAGCTTGGCAATTGGCATGGAGACGTTTCATCACCAGTAGAGGGGACATCCTCAGTGCCCAGCTGTTGATGCCTGTCTCTGAGAGTGCTCGCATTTATATAGCCCCTGTTCACTTGCCTCAGTTCTGATTGGCTACCCTTTCAGTTGACCTTTGAATTCCATTGGCTCGCTTTTCTTTGGCTCATAGGGGTTTGTAGGTGGCGTCTATTTTGATATGTTTGCTTACGGAATTACGGAAGAGACCCATGCTTCTGAAAATTCTCATGCCTGCTTCGTGTTCACCTGCACTAGAACTTCTGTGGTGTCCCGGTTAAAGTGGTGTCCTTCTCGATCCTCATGTACCGAGATCAGCGACAATCGATCACGTCTCCATACCACCAGTTTGTGTTCCTGTAAACAAGTTGAGAATCTCCACCCTGTCTCACTGACGCAGTCTCTACGGGTGATCCTGGACACCACATTGCTTTTGATGGTTGTCTTTACTGTACCTTGGTTCTTGAGACAAGCCTCCTTAAAGCCGCTGCTGGTTTGTGAGAGATTGTGATGCCGTGAGGTTCGAGCAGTGGAGCTGTCAGTCCTGAGATATTCTTGACGGTCGCGTGTTTCAATGATTTGCTTCTTCTACCTTCTGCAGGTGACTTATGTACATAAACACCAAAATTCCCCTTGCTTCTACCTTTAAGAGAGTGATTGACCTTGTCTGTCAATAGATGCAAGACATACGACACCTACCTCTCACGTTCTGAACTCCTCCTCCTATAGTTTTATGCACTAACGTCATCTATTTATGTCGATTTTTAATTTCATCCACCCGGGGTGCCACAGTAGCGATGCGGTCTGAGCAAAGCTATTACAGCCCGGGGCATTGGAGTTCAGAGCTCAATTCCGGCATTTTCTGTAAGAATTTTGTATGTCCTCCCTGTGAACGCCAGGCGCTCCGGTTTCCTGCCAGACATATGTTAATTGGTCATTGTAGGTTCTGCTGTGATGAGGCTAGAGCAAGGGCTCCCAGCCTTTTTTATGCCATGGACCCCTACTGTTAACTGAAGGGTCTGTGGATCCCAGGTTGGGAACCCCTGTACTGGCAGCTTGTTGGGCTGGAAAGGCCCATTCCACACTGTACCTCTAGATAAGATAAATAACTCGTTGTACTTCCTAGCTTCAGATCAAGTACAGATTTGTGTCTGCTCGATCGCCCCGGACATCTGAAGACCAGTTCTCAAACCCCTCCCACTTCTTCTGCCTCCTGACGAAGGCTGACGCACGTCGTGACAAAACATCAGCTTCACTTTTAAAATATTTCCATGCGTGACGGCTCATCGAGTACCTTCTCATGCAATAAGCAGCGCTCGTACCCCTGCTGACTGACGTGAGAGTAAGCCAAGAAGGGCTGGTACAACAGACCACTGAAAAAGTAGCCAAGACATTCTGTGCATTTGGCTCTGTTCAGCATTATCATCGTGCTGGAATTAAACTTAAGTTTCTTTTGCCTCTGTGTGCCGTCCAATAAGTCAGTGACTGGCTCAAAATATGAGATTAATTATTGCTGATGCCCTCCCCTTCACAAGTGCATAGTGATTTGTTTTGATCGACTCATGTGGTTCCATTTAATATCCGAGAATGTATGCAGCTTACAACCTGACTCTCGGCAGACGTCCATGAAACAGAGAGAAAACCCAACGAATGAACCCCAAAGGCCCCCGACACCCCTCCCACACACAAGCAGCAACAAAGCATCAACCCTCCCTCCTCCTCCCCACTTGCGCACTGCCCACCACCCATCCAGTAGCCCCAAAGAGAGACTGTGATCTGCAGTCCAACAAAAACTGTTGTTCACCCGACAATTCAACATGTCACAGGCGCACGTTCTCTCTCTGTTGCTCTTTCTGTCTGTCTGTCTGTCTGTCTCTCTCTCTCTCTCTCTGTCTCTCTCTCTCTCACTCTCTCACGCTCTCTCGCTCTCACACACACACACTGGAGAGAGAGGTGTCAGCCTTTCCACACGAGAAGGGAGACGAACAGATTGCTGTTTCGATGTTAGAGTCTGAGTCTCTAGCAATGCCCATTCGAGCCCACCCGACTTGAGAACCAGCAGACTCTCTCCCCCTCCCATCAAGAGAGGGAGATCACTCAGCTGCAGAGGCCTTTGACAGACGCACCCACTGTCTCAATGTTCCAACGTCTGACGGTGCCAGAGGGGCAACATCTTCAAAAGCATCTGTAGAACAGCTTGAATTTCTCTCTTTAATGTCTCTCTTTTTCCTTTACAATATTGGAATACAAGAAAGAACGCTTAGATAAGTTGAGAGTTAAAGGACAAAAGTTTAGGGGTAACATGAGGGGGAACTTCTTTACTCAGAGAGTGGTAGCTGTGTGGAACGAGCTTCCAGCAGAAGTGGTAGAGGCAGGATCGATGTTGTCATTTAAAGTTAAATTGGATAGATATATGGACAGGAAAGGAATGGACGGTTATGGGCTGAGTGCAGGTCGGTGGGACTAGGTGAGAGTAAGAGTTCAGCACGGACTAGAAGGGCCGAGATGGCCTGTTTCCGTGCTGTAATTGTTATATGGTTATATGGTTATTTTAAAGAAAACCTTGAAGGACCGGGGGTTCCCATCTTGGGGTCCACAGACCCCCCCCTCGGTTAATGGCAGGCGTCCATGGCATAAAAAAGGTTGGGAACCCCTGGATGAAAACATGATGATGTCCAAACAATGGTTAAACTCAAGGATATGGTTGGTAAAGTTTAATATTACGAAGAATCTCAATCTGAAGTGTGGCAAGTGAAAGGTTCATGCAGCAAGTTCCAGTCTAAGGCTGAGCCAACAAACTGGTGATGGAGGTCTGTGATTTGTGCTTGCTTTAACCCGCTGGTGACGGATGTCTGTGATCTGTACTTGCTTTAACCTGGCAGGTCACTTAGTTGAAAAAGTACAAAGCAACAGGCAAACACTATGAGGCTCACCAGATGTTCTTTCGTAGGCAGAGCGTAGCTAATTTTGGGTGGGTAAATGTGCAGTTGCTTTTTTTGGAAGTTTGTTTTTCTATTGGTGTTGTGGTGTTTGCCGAGTTTGGCAATTAGCTTGCAGACGTTTCATCGCCAGTCGAGTTGACATCCTCAGTGCGCAGTTGTTGGTGTTTCTCTCTGGGAGAGCTCACACATATATAGGCCTCCATTTGCTTGCCTCGGTCCTGACTGGCAACCCCTCCAGCTGACCTTTGAATTTTACTGGCTCGCGTTTCTTTGGCTCTTAGGGTTTCGTAGATGGCATCCATTTCGATCTACTTTTCTGTATTTACTGAATCAAAGTTTCCTTCCTAACCTAAGATGAAATACTTGGAACTTGCGAATACATAAATATGAAGTTTCAGCAATTGATTGGCAACTAATTATTCACATGCAGAATTGAACGGAATAAAATTCATGCCTACAAAGGCTTGCAGTCAGAATCAACTTTAATATCACTGGCAGATGTCATGAAATTTGTTGGTATGTGACAGTGGTACATTGTAATACATAATAATAAAAATTGCAAATTACAGTAAGGAATATAGATGTATTTTAAAAAGTTAAATTAAGTAAGCAGTGCAAAAAGAGCAATAAAAGTAGTGAGGTAGTGTTCGTGGGTTCAATGTCCATTCATGAATCTGATAGCAGAGGGGAAGAAGCTGTTCCTGAAACGTTGAGTGTGTGTGGACCTCTTGCTTGATGGTATTAGTCCATGGCATAAAAAAAGGTTGGGAACTCCTGATGATTCTAGACACTACTCTGCATCTTCCCTCCTGAGCCACCAACCCAACGCACTCCATTTCCCCCTCCTTGTCTGTCTGTCCAGACAGACCCTTCTGAACCAAATGGAATTGAAACTGTTCCTCTCTTGGTCCCGTCCTTCCTCCCCTGATCCAGTCCTTTCTGACTTTCACCTCAGTTGACAATGATTAGATTAGATTAGATTATGTGGACACACAGTCCTCTTTTATTGTCATTTAGTAATGCATGCATTAAGAAATGATACAATGTTCCTCCAGAATGATATCACAGAAACACAAGACAAACCAAGACTGAAAAAAACTGACAAAAACCACATAATTATAACATATAGTTACAACAGTGCAAAGCATTACTGTAATTTGATGAAGAACAGACCATGGGCATGGTAAAAAAAAGTCTCAAAGTCTCTCGAAAGTCCCATCATCTCACACAGACGGTAGAAAGAAGAAAAACTCTCTTCCTGCCATGAGTTTACAGCGCCGCAAACTTGCCGATGCAGCATCCTGGAAGCACCCGACCACAGTCTCACTCTGAGTCTGTCCGAAAACTTCGAGCCTCTGACCAGCTCTCCGACACTGAGCACCGAGCACCATCTCTGCCGAGTGCTTCGACCCCAGCCCCGGCAACAGGCGATAGGTGAAGCCAAGGATTTGGGGCCTTCCCCTCCTGAGATTCTCGATTGCACAGTAGCAGTGGCAGTGAAGCAGGCATTTCAGAAGTTTCTCCAGATGTTCCTCTGTGCTTTTCACGTCCATCTCCATCAAATCAGGATTGTGCACGGCCCCATTTAACAAATACGATATCAATTTGGAGCAGCCGCGCACGCTGCGTCGTGCCACCATCTTCTCCTCCCCTCCTTTTGATGCGCTGCAGCGTTGAAGATGGTGGTGAACTGCATCGTTGACATCTGTCTTCACTGAGACATGGGAGGTGGTTTGTGCTTTCCACAGTTCAGCGTGGTGCAGGAGGGGCAGGCTGGGAGCTGAGGCTCTGGCTGCCCCAGACTGTGCTCCAATTTTGTCCTGAATGCTGTTTCTTGCTTTTACTGTTTGCATGATTTGTATTTTTTTTCTCTCTTTTTCAGTCTGCGCATTTGGTGCTGGTCTTTTATTAATGGGTTCTTTTGGGTTTCTTGTTTTGTGGGTGCTTGTAAGGAGACGAATCTCAGGTTTACATAACTTTGATATTAAATGTACTTTGAACTTTGAAGATTTTTGTTTTACAGTCCATCCTATTGTATATCAGCATTGAGACTCTGGTTATGCTAGGTTGGCAGCATTGAGCAGTCTGTGTCTCTCACGTCCTGAACACCAGATTCCTGAAACGCTATTTCAAGTGTACCAGGTGAAGCGGAAAAGATTCAAGGATGTTTTCTAAGCTTCCTTGAAGAAATTGAATCTTAGGGATCTTTGGCTGGAATCCGCTCCAACTGGAGAAGGAGAGTTTAATCAAGAAGACCATGCATCAGAAACACAGTAATCCTGGCGTGAGGAGTAAAACCAAATGAATTACCTCGGCCGTTACCTGGCCCATAGTCATAGAAATGGAGTAGAAGTTACACACGGGATTCTGCAGACGCTGGAAATCCAGAGCAACACGCACAAAATGCTGGAGGAACTCAGTAGGTCAGGTAGCATCTATGGAAAAGAAGTCGACGTTTTGGGTCAAGACCCTTCTTCAGGACCGGAAAGGAAGGGGGAAAATATAAAGTTGGGGGGGGGAGGGGAAGGAGGAGAAGCTGGAAGGTGATAGGTGAAGCCAGGTAGGTGAGAAATGTAAAGGGCTGGAAAGGAATGAATCCGATAGGAGAGGGGACCGTGGGAGAAAGGGAAGGCGGAGGGGCACCAGGGGGAGGTGATAGGCAGGTGAGGAGAAGAGGAAAGAGGCCAGAGTGGGGAATAGAAGAAGAGGGAAGGGTAAAAGGGAAAAGAAAACGAGAGAGAAAAATACTGGAAGGAGAAATTGTTGTTCATGCCATCAGGTTGGAGGCTACCCAGACGGAATATGAGGTGTTGCTGCTCCAACCTAGAAGTTAGTCAGCTTTGATCCCAAGGAATTGCCTAAGAAAAGGATGATACGACATGCTTTTTGTATTTTTATTTTAATTACCACCAAAAAAATTCCAAAACTAAAAAGTTGTTCTTGTACTGAACAAAAAAAGTGACAATCTCATCTGAGACCTGTTCTTAGTTGCGTGGGATGCGTTGAGAAGTAGTTTAGAACAAAGGGATTTTTTAAGGTCAGCCTTTAGCTGAGCAGTTGCCTGAGCGACTTTCTTTTCATGTTCATTGGACCCTGGCTTACTTACAGGAAATGGCCACTTTGATGTTTTTTGTGACCGATTACAGCTTCTAAATTCTACGTCGGTTCCTACATAACTGACACAAGGAGAAACATCATGATCCTTCACAGAAATAACTGTATGTATCAGAATCCCTTGACTGTTTATGTATTAATGTTTCTAGAGAAACATTTCTAGAGAAACATTATTTCTACTTTTTCTACAGCTACATGGCCAACCATTGCCCTGATCAGGAAATGTTTACACAGTCGAAAACGGCTCAGCACTTTAATAAAACATTATATAAATGAAAATTTCAGCTGCATGGCAACAAAGGCTATGTGTGTGGGAGCATTTCAGTTACCGCGCGACCATGTACTTGCAGAGCTCGGAGGGAACAGTGTTCTAAAGTAAAACACATAAAATGCTGGAGGAACTCAGCAGGTCAGGCAGCATCGATGGAATTGAATAAACAGTCGACATTTCAGACCAAGACCCTTCTTCACAGCTGGAAAGGAAGGGGGAAGACGCTCCTTTCCAGTCCTGAAGAAAGATCTCAGCCTGAAACATCGATTGTTTATTCCTCTCCATAGATGCTGCTTGACCCGCTGAGTTCCTCCAGCATTTTGTGTGTGTTGCTCTGGATTTCCAGCATCTGCAGAATCTCTTGTGTTAGCGTTCTAAAATGTTGTCTCGTCAGGTGAGCTGTGTGGTTTGGTATTTTCATCAGAATGTTCGGTGAAGTTTTAACTTTAATATTGTTGTAAACAGTTCCTCCTGCAATGATTTTGACCTTTCCGGTATATGATATGACCTGGGGAATGACTGCATCTTTACTGTGGTGTATTGGAGAATGTTGTGATTACCTGCCTGCAATAACAGGATAAAGTTAGGCATTATATTATTATGTGTTCAGTTACTTGTTCAATACATTATTATTTAAAGATTAGCTGGAATAATATCTATTAATGCAGCCCGGTGGCCGACAATATTTCAACAACTGGGAACAGCATCAGTTTCCATAAGAGGTAAGAGCTCAAATTAGGCCATTCGGCCTGTCGAGTCTGCTCTGCCATTCCATCACGGCTGATCCATTTCCCTCTTTACCCCATTCTCTTGACTTCTCCCCGTAACCTTTCACGCCCTGACTAATCAAGAGCCTATCAACGTCCGCCTTAAATGCATGCAATGACTTGGCCTCCACAGCCACCTGTGGCAACTAGTTCTGCAGATTTACGACCCTCTGGTTATAGAAATTCTTCCTCTTCATTTCCTTTTATTTCATTCACTAGAAAGACCAGCAATTTTTGTCCATACTGAACTGCCAGCCGCTTTTCTCAGTCATTTCATGGACCGATAAAACTCAGTCACATTGCTGTGATCTCATATCACATATGGGCTAGATTGGACAAACATGGCCGATTTCCTTCCCGGAGAGAAACGATGGGTTTTGTGTCAATCTGACATCTTAATTGGCACAATTAACTGATGCAAGCTTTTAATTTGAGATGTATTTAACTAATTGAACTTAATTTCCCCTGCTACTGTGGGGAAATTTGAATACTTATCCAGTTCAATAGTTCAGGTGTCTGGATCTCAGTTTAGTATCAACAACGGTGTTGCCATAATCTTGAGATTTGATTATGTTCTATCAGCAATAAAGCAAAGAGTAATTATTCAATTTACTTTGCTTTTGTGCTGAATGTGTAAAATTTGCTCTTGAAATATTTTGACTGTGATCCAATGGAGTTGAGCTGATGAACTGCCTGTACGATCTGGCATTTTTGCGGTGTGAGCTGAAATCTCAAAGGTACAGGATGGTTGTGGCATGGCGCGTATAGGCCAAATCGAGGTGGCTTGGCCCAGGCACGAGAGCAGGGAACAAGTCAATGTTTGGCTATTGCTGGAGTGGACTTGGAGGTGATTCAATGTGGCAGAACCAAGGCGAGGCGAGCGGAGGCATTGCAGAGTCGAGTCGGTGGGGCTCGAGAGCGAGGACAGATACAAGGATGATCAATATCAGCGCTGGGTCAGATGGAGAGATCGGGTATGGGCCGAATCAGGCCGAATCGAATACAAGAGTGTATCAAAGCAGCAGGGCCAGTGTTTGAGAGTAAGGAACGACCTGAGATTTGGACCATTGAAGCAGATTTAAGGAGGTATTGAGGTTCTGAGGCCAAGGTCTTGAAGTGTATTGATTAGTTTTGAGTGGATTGGATTTCCAGTAAGATGGCAAACCATTTGGATGCACTGTCCTCTTAGGGCCACCCTTTTTATAGGCATCCGTTAGTCTCATGAGACCATGGATTTGCGCCTTGGAAGGTTTCCAGGGCGCAGGCCTGGGCAAGGTTGTATGGAAGACCGGCAGTTGCCCATGCTGCAAGTCTCTCCTCTCCATGCCACCGATGTTGTCCAAGGGAAGGGCATTAGGACCGATACAGCTTGGCACTAGTGTCGTCACAGAGCAATGTGTGGTTAAGTGCTTTGCTCAAGGACACAACACACTGCCTCAACCAAGGCTCGAACTAGCGACCTTCAGATCACTAGACCAACGCTAACCACTTGGCCACGTGCCAACCTAAGGTGTTCTATTCTTTGTTAAAAGTCTTTTTCATGATCGCAAGACAATGCTGGACTCCAAGAACTTCAGGTACTGCACATCTACCCCATCAGTGAGTTGTTGGTTCATCAGAGGAGCTGGATGAGGTGTCAGAGGAGCTGGACCGAGTGTAAACAGTGTTGCTGCCTGCTACAGGAAGACATTGAAGGCATTAGAATTGGTGTGCGAAGGCAGCGTGCAGGGTAACCGGGGGGTGATTATCTTGGACATTTCTCTTGTGATCGCAAGACCCTGTTGGACATTGACAATGGAAGATGCTGCAGGCCTGTTTCCCTTGTTTGGTGATGCGACCAACAGTGCGGAAACTGCATGGCCTCGGTTGTAGAGCGAGGATTAGGCCTCAAACCGCAGGCTTGCCTGCTGCTGCTTTCCAGGAGAGGAAACGCCAGAAGCGGTGCAGTGTGGCATCCGTGCTTGGTTGGGGACTGTCCTGGCCCATTGGTGCTGCCCTCTAGTGTTCAATAGGCTGTACTGCGTGCGTTTATGTTTGTACACTACCGGGAACTGCACTGTCACCTTGCGGGTCATGTTGCTCAGGGATTGGGCTATATATATGCTTTTCCTTCACGTGACTATATTTTTTTGCCCGCTACTTTGAATGTGCTGTGTATATTTTGCAACTTGGCCCAGAGGAATGCCGTTTGGCTGCATTCATGTATGGTGGAATGATAATTAAACTTGAGCTTGATTTGATTTGATAATGCCAGGTTGTAGTCAATACAATTTTTATAACTCCCAAAGAATCACTTAAATGAAATTCATTCATTCAACTATCTATCTATGATTGATTGATTTATTTATTGATTTATTGATTGAGATACAGTGTGGAACAGACCCTTCAAGCCAAATTGCCCAGCAACCCCTGATGTAACCCTAGTCCAGTGATTCCCAAAGGGGGTGTCCTAAGGGGGCATTTGAGAAAATAGAAGTTGTTGGGGGGTGTTCGAGATTCTTGATGGGGGGTGCGGTAGACAGTAAGCGGTATCCTAATTTGAGGCTCGAGATCTGACCAAGCACAAGTAGAGCAGGCACTTTAAAAAAAAAAGGATGAGACACTGGAACACGGGAAGAACCATAGCTCTGCAGACAGTGAGCACTGGTCGTCACAGTGCATCTGAATCTCGGCAATCTCATCCAACCCTACCAACCAAACAGACATTATTGGGGATGCGTAACTTAGCAACCAGGGTGCCCAATGGTTCCCCTTGGCTCGCGGCACGGAACGAATTCATGCAATTTAACAGTTGGCAAGTCCAAGTACACACGCTCAAGTTTCTCTACAGATCTACTGAAAACAGGTCGCGCAATGGTACAGGAGTATGAGACCTTGCGTGATTCATCAAATGCGCTAACTGGAGTAGTATGAAGGTTGTCAACATTTGAGAGACATTCCCAGTCTGTGTAAATTTTTTATTTTAATTTAGCCCCATTAATGATGGATAACACGTACGGCATGATCTCTGCAAGTCTGAAGGCAGTGAAGCTTTGAATTCTAATCCTACTAAGGAACGGAAACTACAGAAAGTGTGTAAATACAATGTTACATACCTGGAGTGTGGTTTTATTTCATTCCCGTCAGATCAGCAACACCCCATGTGTCTTATTTGTAATACTGTACTGTCTAATGAAGCCATGAAACTGTCAAGATTGCAGGAACACTTCCGTAAAAGACACCCTGAAAAGGCTACTTATGGTATTACTTAGTTCCAGAACATTTGAAAAGCGTTACACACTCGAGTTATTTGCCAAGAAAGCTAAAAATGACGTTGATAGTGGTCTCATTGCTTCATATAACATTTCCAAAATGATAGCAGAATGTGGAAAATTTCATACAATTGGTGAAAGATTATTAATGCCTGCTGTATCAGAAGTGCTCAACACTGTTCTCAAACTGGGTACAGTATTTTAAAATCAATTTCTCTGAGTATTAGCTCTGTAGCTCATTGTATTGACAAAGTGAGTGAAGACATTGATTATCAATTATGCACAGAGCTACAAAAACAGTATTTGGGATACAACTGGATGAAGCAACTGTGTGAGACAATGAGGCATTATTAATGGCATAAGTACAGCTTATCAAAAATGGAAAAGTTTATGAAGAGATTCTCTTCTGTAAAAAAAAAGTTAAAAACAATTATCAACAGAGAATCAATCTACGACAAGCTCAAAATGTGTATCGAGAATAAAAGTATTCCGATTAGGAACATGATTTCTTGTGCAGTAGATAGAGCACCATTTCTGATGGGTCGCCATGCTAGTTTAGTGGCATTTATGAAAAAAGAAATTCCAAATCTGTTTGCAATCCATTGTGTAGTTCATTGTCAATATCTCACAGCCAAAAGCCTCAGCCAGTGACTTTTTTCAAGCATCTGCTATCAACAAAATTAAAACTCATCCATTAAAAAGCAGAATATTTTGCCAGTTATGCCAAGATAACGATGAAGAGTTTGAAATCTTGCTTCTTCACACTGAAGTGCACTGGTTGTCAAAAGGCTGCTGCTAAAACATTTCTTTGAACTTTTTGACACTATGGTTGAATTCTTGCTCAAAGTCAACAAGAGCTTGGGAAACAAGATTGAACTTCTATGTGGAGATGTGGCATACTGAGCCGATCAGTATGACAAAATGAAAATTCTATATATGAAACAGCAGGGTGAGAATTTTAATTTAATCCAGGCAAAAAGCGTAGAACATTCTCATAATTTCCCTGCATGGAAAGTATGGCACTGTCTTTCACAGACGGTGATTTGCAAGAGTACTGCTTACACCTGCAGTTACTGAAGAAGGATTTTCAGAATCAATTCAAGGATTTGAACGATCTGAAATTCTGGACTGGGTAATTAGCCCATTTCTTTGCAAGGTGGAAGAACAGGAAGAGAGCTTGCAAGAAGAAATTATCAAAATTCAGAATGTTGAAGAAGCAAAAATGCTTTTCAAAACTGTTGGCTTTTGTGCTATGTGGCTACATTGTCATACAAATTTTCCTGGTCTTTGGCGAAGAGCCAAACCACTCTCATTGCATTTCCATCCTCCTACCTTGTTGAAAGAGGCTTCAGTGCAGTGACCACATCACAAAAAACAGAAACTGCTTGGACATTGTTATACGTGGGGACTTAAGGCTTTTGCTGTCACAACTTGATAAGGATATTTCAGCTCTTGCTTAAAAAAACCATCAAGCTGAAGGATCACATTGATATTGAAGCTGCTGTACAGTGCACAGGTACTGTGTAAGCTATGCTTAAAAAGAAATAAAAATTTACAGCAGGATCTTTTATCTCATGTTAGCATCTGGCAGACATGTTTTCACGTTATGGGGGCGCCGGAAAGTATATTGTGCATAAGAGAGGCATTGGAAAGTATGAAGATGCTCTAGGGGGAATGTTAGCCTAGAAAAGGTTGGGAAACACTGCCTTAGTCTAATCACGGGACAATTCACAATAACCAATTAACCTACCAATCAATAATGTCTTTAGACTGTGATAAAATTGGGGGAGCCAGAAAACCCTACACACTCCACGGGGAGGACGTGCAGACTCCTGACAGATGACATCAGAATTGAACTCTGACGCCCGAGCTGTAATAGTGTGGCACTAACCACTATGCTACTGCAGCACCCAAGTTATGATGAACGCAAAATGCTTGGAGCTGAATGTGGAAAGGATCCTTTGGCAATTAGTAAGTGCAGTGTGCCTGCATGGTTATTGATTAGGACAGGAATATTACTGCTAGGAATCTATCACAAAATTCCAATATTAATTCCTGGACATTTCTTGCAAACATCAAGTCCTAACTAATTTCCACTGGGACCAGGGAACCTCGACAACACACATGTTCTTCTCTTGTAAACGAGTAACAAGTGTCAGTGGGTTTTGTGCTGTCTGAATCAAACCTAATTTTGCAATTCAGCTTCTGCAGTTTCCAGCAATCATCGTTGGAATGGCTCATCACAAACAGGCCTCAAGTTGTTTTCTTCCACTTTCGATCATCATACAACATTATACAACCTTGAGATTCGTCAGGCAGCCACAAAACAAAGCAACCTCATAGAACCCATTTTAAAACAACCATCAAACACCCAATGTGCAGAAAAAAGCAAACCATGCGAACAAGAAAAGTAAGCAAATAAAGTGAGTCACAGCCACAAACAGTCGTCACTGCAGCCAATTTAGGAGCCTGTTGGTCGCAGGCCACAGCCTCAGTTCAGTGCAGAGATGAGTAAACCTGGCAGAGCAGTGAGCTGAACTGGCCCGTCCCTCGCCTCCAGTCTCAACACCCTGACTGTTTCGGTCTGGCCCAGTGCTTAAATTGTCCAAACTCTGGGTCGTTCCTTACTCTCGGTCCCGCTTCGATACACTTTCAGGCCCATACCCCAACTCCATGGATGCTAACTTTGTTAACCATCCCCACTACGGAACTATATTGAAGCCTTTTGAAAATTCAAATACACCACTATCACGGGCTCCCCTGTAATTACCGATACCAATCACATCCTCAGGAAATCCAATCAGGCTAGTCAAATATGATCAACCTTTCATGAATCTACACTGACTCTGCTCAGTCCTGTTATTACAGAGGCTTTCTGTTATTACATAAATAATAGATTCCGAAGTTTTCCTTTAAAAGAACAGTAGACTAACTAGTCAGCAGTTCTGTTTTCTCCTTCCCTTGTTCTTTATAAGATGGAGTTCTATTTTTCACCTACGGGAATAATTCTAGAATTTCTCTATATATTCTTAATTTTATTTTATTTAGAGATACCGTGTGGAACAGATCCTTCTGGCTCAGCAAAGTGTGCCGTCCCAGCAACCCACCGATTGGCCTAATCACGGGAGAATTTGCAATGACTTTATTAACTGGTACGCCTTTGGACCGTGAGAGGAAACCCGTGCACATGCAGGAAGGACATACAAAGTCTCTTACAGAGGACGCAGAGATTGAACTCCTAAACAATGACGCCCCGAGCTGTAAGAGCGTTGTGCCAACTGCTACGCTACTGTGGCACGCCGATGGTTAGAGCTTTATAAGGCTTTATAAGCCACTGGTGAGGCCTCTCTTAGAGTATTGTGAGCTGTTTTGGGCCCCTTATCTGAGAAAGGATGTACTGGCTTTGGAGAGGGTTCAAAAGAGATTCACAAAAATGATTCTGGGATTGAAAGGCTTATCTTTTGAAGAGCATTTGATGGCTCTGGGCCTGTACTCACTGGAATTCAGAAGAATGGGGGGGGGGATCTCATTGAAATCTACTTGACGATGAAAGGTCTCGATAGAACTGGTGTGGAAAGGATGTTTCCTATGGTGGGAGAGTCTAAGTTCAGAGGACACAGCCTCAGAAGAGAGGGACATCCATTTAGAACAGAGATGAGGAATTTCTTTCGCCAGAGAGCAGTAAATCTGTGAAATTCATTGCCACAGGCGGCTGTGGAGGCCAAGTCATTGAGTATATTTAAGGCAGAGATTGATAGATTCTTGATTTGTCAGGGCATGAAGACAGGAGAATGGGGTTGAGAGGGAAAATGAATCAGCCATGATGAAATGGGAGAGCAGACTCGATGGGCTAAATGGCCTAATTCTGCTCCTATATCTTATGGTCTTATAACCTGTAGTCTCTTTTAAAACTCTGCATGTGGATCATTGGGTCCATGTGACTTATTAATCTTCACCAACTAAACTGGTATGTTTTATTTTTATTTATTCTTGGTTGATTCTTGGTTCCCTGGTATTTCTAGCAGGATTTTTTTGTGCCTTCTGTGAAGACTGGCACCCTGGCGATACTCAATTCTCTCTTTCTTTATTGCTCATTATAAATTCACCAGACGCTAAACTAGACCTTGTTGCCCGGGGCACCTTTCTCCCTTTAGTTCCAGTATGATCATATTTTCAGTATTGGTGTAGTGGTGAACTTTAGACAGTGGCCGCATCTCTGGTGAAAAACAAAACCACAAGCAGCAAGTTAGCATTTCATAGCACATTAAAGTCGGAATTTCAAAGACTTAGCTGCTACTTTCAAGTTGTATCTGAGTTTGAAACTGCTAACTTGGCAGTAATTCGAGGCAAGGGAACACGGCCAAAAGTAGCCTCATTGTCAGCCTTCCCAGCTGCAAGGAGGAACTTGACAGAATTTTGTAAGGCCAGTGATGTTGTGGGGATGGAACTGGACTCTGTCACGGTGGTGTCTGAAAAGAGGATGCTGTCTAAGTTGCATGCCATCTTGGACAATGTCTCCCATCCACTACATAATGTACTGGTTGGGCACAGGAGTACATTCAGCCAGAGACTCATTCCTCTGAGATGCAGCACTGAGCGTCATAGGAAGTCATTCCTGCCTGTAGCCATCAAACTTTACAACTCCTCCCTTGGAGGGTCAGACACCCTGAGCCGAGATGCTGGTCCTGGACTTATTTCATAATTTACTGGCATAACTTACATATTACTATTTAACTATGTATGGTTCTATTACTATTTATTAGTTATGGTGCAACTGTAACGAAACCCAATTTCCCCCAGGATCAATAAAGTATGACTATGACTATGACTATGAATATACTCTTGCACACCCCAGGTTTAAAAGGGGGTCTGGTAGGTAACTGCCTATTACCAACCATCTCAATTCAAGTTTAATTGTCATTCAGCCATTCATGAATTCTCATAAGTACAGCCAAATGAGACAGCCTTACCCCGGGGTCAAGGTGCAAAACACAGTACCAACAGTCACACACAGCACAAAGCACACATAACACGTATACGATAGAAAGATACAGCCACTCAATAAAAGAGTCCAAACTTGAGCCATCCAAAGCCAAATCAGCAGATGGCCACAACAGAGCTTGTCTTCTGCCAAGTGAACTCTGGGGCGGGGGGGTCGTTGGGGAGCACCATCTCCAGCCTGGACACTAACTAACCCCGGTGGAGCACCAACGCCTTTGTCAACTCAATCCATACTTTTGTGTTCTATGGATTCTGATAAGATAAAAGTTGCTTGTATTTAATATTCTATTTCTATACAGACTATGGCATATCTGTTTTATCTTGACTTGGTCAAAGGAAATAATTCTGTCGGAGCAGTGCTACCAGGATAATCAAGGACATGACCCACCCAACCAACACACTTTTCGTCCCTCTTCCCTCCGGGAGAAGGCTCCGGAGCTTGAAGACACACGGCCAGATTTGGGAACAGCTTCTTTCCAACTGTGATAAGACTGCTGAACGGATCCTGACCCGGATCTGGGCCATACCCTCCAAATATCCGGACCTGTCTCTCGGTTTTTTTGCACTACCTTACTTCCCACTTTTCTATTTTCTATTTATGATTTATAATTTAAATTTTTAATATTTACTAATTTTTACTATTTTTAGTATTTATTATTTGTAATCCGGGGGTGGGAAGCGCAGAACCTAATATCGCTGTGATGATTGTATGTTTTAGTATCAACTGTTTGGTGACAATAAAGTATAAAGTAATTTCCTTGGTTTGCAAGAGTGATAAGAGATTGACACAAAAACTATTCACATCTTTTTTTCAAGCCTAAAAATATTCAGACACATGGCTATAACCTTAGCTGATCTGGGAACAGGGTTCAAAGGAAGTTAAAGAATCTTTTTTTTAAAAAAAGAAGTATTAAAACAACATTTTAAATAATCAGAGGCTTGTTGATTTGAGTCGATAATTCTACAACATGTAAAAGATAGCTATCTGCAAACCCCCAAAGATGCATTAACAGCTGAACCCTCTGCTATCACCTGTAACTCTGTCTAAACATAAAGCACTCAGCATTTATACTTCATCAAGAATGTGGAGTTTACTGTGAAGATAAATATGCATCTAACTGTCTCCATTAAATATGTGAATAAAGTTAAATTTCCATAACCATGGCGCACTTGAAAAAGCATAACTGAAGGTGCATCTGTTTCCAATAGCTCGACGCCTCAGAGCATGGCAAATCTTCCTGTAATATATGAAAGTGTTTGGGTAAAACTGTATTTTTTTGTGGTTATTTTCTCACGATTTTAATACAGTGAATATCCAAATATTGCAATTCTGGGTTTCACCCCTTGAACTTTCCATTGCAGACATGGAAAGTCCTCTGAATGTGATTGGGAACACTTCAACCTGAGCTGGAGTAATAATTCTTTTTGAGGTTAGCTGACTCATGCAAAGTTCCATCAATAGAGTTCCTTCTGCACTGCCATAAGTGCTAGTCTTGCCAAGCCATAGATGACAGAGAATGATTACAGCACAGAGGTGAACTATCCAGTCCTCTGAGTCACGGCTGAATGTAAGAGCAACTACTCCCACACCCCTACCTACCTTTTTCCCATCCCTCTGCAAGTTATTTTCTTTCAGATACTTGTGCAGCTCTCATTTGAATGCTACAAACGTATCTGTTCCCGCAACTACCCAAATAGCGCATTACAAACCCTAAGCATTTGCTTTGTCAAATACAGGGCTTACTTCTGTCACTCTTTCTATTTTCTTTCCTTCTATATTCCCTGATTCTTGACTGTCCACCAATAGAGTTTTCTCTACACTTAATGACTTTAGGAAGCGGGTACAAGAGGTATGTCAGAGGTTAGTTTTTGTTTTACGCAGAGAGTGGTGGGTGCGTGGAATGCACTGCCAGCAACGAATGTGGATACAATAGGATCTTCTAAGAGACTCTTAGATAGGTACATAGAGCTTAGAAAACTAGAAGGCTATGTGGTAGGGAAATTCCAGGCAGCTTCTAGAGGAGGTTACATGGTTGGCACACCATTGATTTGCTGTAGGTTTTCTATGTTCTATCAGATCTTCTCACAATTTTCTTTGTTACAAGGAGGACTGGCCTTGCTTCTCCAGTGTACTCACATTATTAAACTCTTTATCCTTAAACAATTTTGATAAATATTCTCTTCAGCACTTACATCCTTCTGACGGAATGGAGTATACGGTCACTACTCTAACAATACTTGAGGCACCGCTGCTTTATAAAGGTTCAATGTGACTAATAGAGGCGCACTCTGGGTGCCGAGGAGATACGTCACTGCCAAAGGAGGTGGAAGGTGCTCCTTCCCTCCGCTAGCCTGCAGGCCACCCTTGGGAGGGGTGAAGAACCTGCTTAGGCCCTCCCCTCCCTGCCCGATCAGGGTCATGGGAGCAGGTGGTGGATGGTCGTACGAGTAGCCGGTGCATATCACAAGTCCTGGTTACATGACCACTGACACCAGGCAGACAAACTCTGAAGAGTACTGATGATGGCTGGGGTCACCGGTCTTGTAAAGTTACTGCCCAGTAGAAGGCAATGGCAAACCACTTCTGGAGAAAAATTTGGCAAGAGCAATCATGGTCATAAAGGCACAGGGGGACCCACACTGCCAGGTTCAGGAACAGTTATTACCCCTCAGCCTTCTGGCTCTTGAACCAGAGGGGATAACTTCACTCAACTTCACTCACCCCATTGCTGATCTGTTCTCACAATCTATGGACTCACTTTCACGTGTAGTCCTGAAGACCCTGTACGTGGGTGATCTGCTGGTTTTTGTACGGGGGGGGTTGGGCATTTGGGATTTGGTGTTCTGGCTGCCGTTTCTGTGGGGACAGTCTGCTGATTTTTGTACGGGGGGGGTTGGGCATTTGGGATTTGGTGTTCTGGCTGCCGTTTCTGTGGGGACAGTCTGCTGGTTTTTGTATGCGGGGGGTTGGGCATTTGGGATTTGGTGTTCTGGCTGCCGTTTCTGTGGGGACAGTCTGCTGGTTTTTGTATGCGGGGGGTTGGGCATTTGGGATTTGGTGTTCTGGCTGCCGTCTCTGTGGGGACAGTCTGTTGGTTTTTGCGCGAGGGAGGGGTCTGATGTTCCAGCTGCCGTTTTCTGTGTGTCCAATCTGTTTTATTGTGGGGGTGGGGGGGGGGTTGGGGTTTGTGAGTTTTGCTTCTTTTTCCTTTTCATGCAGGGAGGGGTGTTGATGTCTTTTCCTTCAACGACACCAGTAGTTTTTCTGCATTTTGTGGCTACCTGGAGAAGACGGATATCAGAGTTGTATTGTGCACACATAGTTTAAAAATGAAAATGAACTTTTGAACCTTCTTCCTGATGGGAGCAGCAAGAAGAGAGCATGGCCTGGGAGGGGAGGGAGGGGGTCTCTGATGTTCACAGTGGTGGGGAGAGCATAGCCTGGGGTCAGGGGTGATCTCTGATGATGGATGAGGCTTTCCTGCGACAGCGCTGCACGTAGGTGTTATCAGTGGTGGGGAGAGCTTTACCCATGATGAGCTGGACTGCATCCACTACTTTTTGTAGGCTTTTTCCATTCAAGGTCATTGATGTTTCCACACTAAACCCTGATGCACCCAGTAAATATATTCTCTACCGCACATCTAGAGAAGTTTATCAAAGTTTTAGATGACATGCCGACTCTCTGCAAACATCTAAGAAAGTAGAAATGCTGCCGTGCTTTCTTTGCAAAGGCACTTGCATGCGGCACCGGGGCAGATCCTCAGAAATGATAACCGAGGAATTTAAAGTTGCTGATCCTGTCCACCTTTGATTCCTCGGTGAAGACTAGGTCCTGGACCTCTGGTTTCCTCCTTCTGAGGTCAATAATCAGCTCTTTGGTCTTGTTGATATTGAGTGAGAGGTTGTAGTTGTGGCACCACTCAGACAGATTTTCAGTCTCCCTCCCATACGCTGATTTGTCAGCACCTTTGTTTTGGCATTAATTTTTAGTAGGCATCCGTTTGTCTCATGAGACCATGGAATTGCGCCTTGGAAGGTTTCCAGGTTGCAGGCCTGGGCAAGGTTGTATGGAAGACCAGCAGTTGCCCATTGCTGCAAGTCTCCCCTCTCCACAACACTGCTGTTGTCCAAGGGAAGGGCGTTAGGACCCACACAGCTTGGCACCAGTGTCGTTGCAGAGCAATGTGTGGTTAAGTGCCTTGCTCAAGGACACAACACGCTGCCTCAGCCAAGGCTCGAACTAGTGACCTTCAAATCACTAGACGAACACCTTAACCGCTTGGCCACATGCCAACACACGTTTTGGCCTATAGCAATGGTATCATCAGCAAACTTAAGCATGGAATTGGAGCTGTGCTTGGCGTTGCAGTCGTAAGTATCAAGTGAGTAGAGCAGAGGACTAAGCACACAGCATTATGGTGTACCAGTGCTGATGGAGATTGTGGTGGATATGTTGTTGCCAATCCGAACTGATTAGGGTCTGCAAATGAAGAAATCAAGAAAATAAAAAAGCCAAGATTTTGGAGCTTTTTGATTAGTTTTGAGGGGGTGACAGTATTGAATACTCAGATGTACTCAATGAAGAGCATCCTGATGTATTCATCTTCGCTGTCCAGGGTTGAGTGAAGACTCAGTGAGACTATTGCTGCAACTCGCCAATGAGAACAAGCCGTACATTTCTCTGCATGTTGGAGAGGGTGCAAGTGGCTTCGCAGGCAGGAGTTGATGTGTTTCATCACCATCACCTCAAAGAACTTCTTCACAGTGGATGTAAGTGCTACTGGATGATAGTCATTGAGACAGATTGCCATGTTCGTCTTGGGCACTGGTTTGATTTGAAGCTTGCTTGAAGTAGGTGGGTGTCTCAGCCTGCCAAAGTTGAGAGGTTAAAGGTATCACTGAACACTCCAGCCAGTTGATCAGCACCGGTCTTCCATACTTTGTCACGTGCCACCGTAGGGCGAGATACTTTCTGTGAGTTCATCATGCTGACAGATGCACTCACATTGGCCTCAGTCAACATTCAGGGATATTCAATATTCAGGAGGGATAGACATGAAAGAAAAGGAGGTGGGGTAGCATTGCTGGTTAGAGAGGAGATTAACACAATAGAAAGGAAGGACATTAGCCTGGAGGATGTGGAATCGATATGGGTAGAGCTGCATAACACTAAGGGGCAGAAAACGCTGGTGGGAGTTGTGTATAGGCCACCTAACAGTAGTAGTGAGGTTGGGGTTGGCATTAAACAGGAAATTAGAAATGCGTGCAATAAAGGAACAGCAGTTATAATGGGTGACTTCAATCTACATATAGATTGGGTGAACCAAATTGGTAAGGGTGCTGAGGAAGAGGATTTCTTGGAATGTATGCGGGATGGTTTTCTGAACCAACATGTCGAGGAACCAACTAGAGAGCAGGCCATTCTAGACTGGGCATTGAGCAATGAGGAAGGGTTAGTTAGCAATCTTGTCCTGCGAGGCCCCTTGGGTAAGAGTGGAATTCTTCATTAAGATGGAGACTAACATAGTTAATTCAGAAACAAAGGTTCTGGACTTAAAGAAGGGTAACTTTGAAGGTATGAGATGTGAATTAACTAAGATAGACTGGCAAATGATACTTAAAGGGTTGACGGTGGATATGCAATGGCAAGCATTTAAAGATCGCATGGATGAACTACAACAATTGTTCATCCCAGTTTGGCAAAAGAATAAACCAGGGAAGGTAGTGCACCCATGGCTGACAAGGGAAATTAGGGATAGTATCAATTCCAAAGAAGAAACATACAAATTAGCCAGAAAAAGATGGCACACCTGACGACTGGGAGAAATTCAGAGTCCAGCAGAGGAGGACAAAGGGCTTAATTAGGAAAGGGAAAAGAGATTATGAGAGAAAGCTGGCAGGGAACATAAAAACTGACTATAAAAGCTTTTATAGATATGTGAAAAGAAAAAGATTGGTTAAGACAAATGTAGGTCCCTTACAGTCAGAAACAGGTGAATTGATCATGGGGAACAAGGACATGGCAGACCAATTGAATAACTACTTTGGTTCTGTCTTCACTAAGGATGACATAAATAATCTTCCGGAAATAGTAGGGGACTGAAGGTCTAGTGAGATGGAGGAACTGAGGGAAATACATGTTAGTAGGGAAGTGGTGTTAGGTAAATTGAAGGGATTAAAGGCAGATAAATCCCCAGGGCTGGATGGTCTGCGTCCCAGAGTGCTTAAGGAAGTAGCCCAAGAAATAGTGGATGCATTATTGATAATTTTTCAAAAGTCTTTAGATTCTGGATTAGTTCCTGAGGATTGGAGGGTGGCTAATGTAACCCCCTTTTTAAAAAAGGGGTGAGAGAGAAACCAGGGAATTATAGACCGGTTAGCCTGACATCGGTGGTGGGGAAAATGCTGGAGTCAGTTATCAAAGATGTGATAACAGCACATTTGGAAAGCGGTGAAATTATCGGACAAAGTCAGCATGGACTTGTGAAAGGAAAATCATGTCTGACGAATCTTATAGAATTTTTTGAGGATGTAACTAATAGAGTGGATTGGAGAGAACTAGTGGATGTGGTATATTTGGATTTTCAAAAGGCTTTTGACAAGGTCCCACATAGGAGATTAGTGTGCAAACTTAAAGCACACGATATTGGGGGTATGGTATTGACATGGATAGAGAATTGGTTGGCAAAGAGTGGGACTAAACGGGACCTTTTCAGAATGGCAGGCAGTGACTAGTGAGGTACCGAAAGGCTCAGTGCTGGGACCCCAGTTGTTTACAATATATATTAATGACTTGGATGAGGCAATTAAATGCAGCATCTCCAAGTTTGTGGATGACACGAAGCTGGGCAGGGTTCTGAGTTGGATGATCAGCCATGATCATACTGAATGGCGGTGCAGGCTCGAAGGGCGAAGGAGGATGCTAAGAGGATGCAGGGTGACTTGGATAGGTTGGGTGAGTGGGCAAATTCATGGCAGATGCAATTTAATGTGGATAAATGTGAGGTTATCCACTTTGGTGGCAAGAACAGGAAAACAGATTATTATCTGAATGGTGGCTGATTAGGAAAAGGGGCAGTGCAATGAGACCTGGGTGTCATTGTACACCAGTCATTGAAAGTGGGCATGCAGGTACAGCAGGCGGTGAAAAAGGCGAATGGTATGCTGGCATTCATAGCAAGAGGATTCGAGTACAGGAGCAGGGAGGTACTACTGCAGTTGTACAAGGCCTTGATGAGAACACACCTGGAGTACTGTGTGCAGTTTTGGTCCCCTAATCTAAGGAAAGACATTCTTGCCATAGAGGGAGTACAAAGAAGGTTCAGCAGATTGATTCCTGGGATGGCAGGACTTTCATATGATGAAAGACTGGATCTACTAGGCTTATACTCGTTGGAATTTAGAAGATTGAGGGGGGATCTTATTGAGACGTATAAAATTTTAAAGTGATTTGACAGGCTAGATGCAGGAAGATTGTTCCCGATGTTGGGGAAGTCCAGAACAAGGGGTCACAGTTTAAGGATAAAGGGGAAGCCTTTTAGCACCGAGATGAGGAAAAACTTCTTCACACAGAGAGTGGTGAATCTGTGGAATTCTCTGCCACAGGAAACAGTTGAGGCCAGTTCATTGGCTATATTTAAGAGGGAGTTAGGTATGGCCCTTGTGGCTAAAGGGATCAGGGGGTATGGAGAGAAAGCAGGTACAGGGTTCTGAGTTGGATGATCAGCCATGATCATACTGAATGGCTGTGCAGGCTCGAAGGGCGAATGGCCTACCTACTCCTGCACCTATTTTCTATGTTTCTATGTTTCTATATTGTATTAGAACAACCCACAAACTGTAATCTCCAAGAGGACCACAAGCTTGACGTTGGGTTTAGAGGCTTGCGTGCCTCAATGATACAGAGAGCTATGCTGGCTGGGGAGGGGGCTTTATGCTTTGGCTCTTTGTCAGGTCACCCACGCCAAACAGGTCAAAGGTTAGAGGCCAGACTAAGAGTGGTCCACCAGTCCTCCAGGTTCGGGGGTTCAGCTGAGGGCTAACAACCCTGACTGGTCAAAGAAAACTGTTACGGAAACAGCAAAGGAAAATCCTTCTACATCTGAGTGCGACAACATTCCTGACTTGCATGGCTGACGGTAGTGAAAGCCAAGAGGAAGCTACTGACATGATGGAGTATGCCCTGAACACTGTCAGAGATGGAGGACCTTCATTCTTGCCCATTATGCCACGGGTGTTTAGGGCACCCAAGAAGACAAAGATCCTATCAATGTCTCTCATAATATTATATACTTTGAACAAGGATGCCTCCTCAGTCCTTGATGTTCCTGAGAAAACAATCCAAGTTTGCCCACGTATTTCTTTTTGAGGCCTCTCTTGGTCACAGTTGATCATAGCAGTTGCATTTTAGCCGTCTAGATACACAAGCCTGGGCAGTACGATATGGAGAGCAAGATGTTGCCCATGTAGCAAGCTCCCCCTCTCCACGCATCTGATGAACCCAAAGGAATGGCAGAGACCGATATAGTTGGGCACCACTCAACCAGCTGATCTGTCTCGCTCCTGTATGCCTCCTGGTCACCATCTGAAATTCTGCTAGTGATAGTTGTGTCATCAGCCTAACCACATGGTTGTGAGTGTAGAGAAAGTAAAGCAGTGGGCTAAAGATGCATTTTTGAAGTGCGCCTGTGTTGATTGTCGGTACGGAGGAGACCTACCTACTTCCTCATCAGCATCTGGAATTTGTGTCATTGGCAAGATTAGCTGTGCCTAGCCTCACATTCGGCACCAGCAGCATCGCAGGAGTTTCCAGTCAGAGATGAAATCAACGTGGGACTGCCTTAGGGACTCCAGCTCTGGATTTTTCCTCGGGGTTTACTCCTGAAGCACTCCCCAAGAGTGGGTGCAGCAGTAAGGCAGTGGAGGTTTGAGATCAGAGTTTTCCTTCTGCTCGATGAGCTGCCAACCACGGATGGTGAGTCCCATCTGCCTGAAGTGACTGGTTTTAAGATGCCAGTAACCTGCCTTTGCCCCTTCTCCTGGCAGTAGAAACAGTTCTACCAGGATTAGTAGCTAAGCCACACGTGAAGGCCAGGAGTGGGACTTGGTTGTCAGTGGCTATTTGAGAGGCACACCACTGGGGGTATTTACTAGGCACTGGGAGCTTGTCTCCATTACCTTCCCCGGCTGTAATAATCTTAAGGAACTAGTAGCTAACACATTCTAATCCAGGCAAAATCCTGGTGAGCATTTGATACACCCTCTCCAAAGAGTCCTCATCCTTCCTGTAAGTGGCAATTGGATATGCACACAATACTCCAAATGTAGCCTAACTAACATTATCATTGCTTTGAACTTTATAAAAGATTTCTAACACAAATAAATATTGATATTGTGGCTCTCTTTCTCATTGAATACAAGAGTTAATTCTTTAACAGATAACTTTACCCAATAAAAACATCTAGCTTTACAGTATTTTCATTGTTTTAAAAATTTAATGAACTTTTATTTGACAATGATTTTATTTGCAGGCTTTTTCCACTGAGGCTGAGAGGGTCTACAACCAGAGGTCATTGGTTAGGAGTGAAAGGTGAAAAGCTTAAGGGGAACATGAGGCGGAACTTAGAAACATAGAAAACCTACAGCACAATACAGGCCCTTCGGCCCACAATGCTGTGCCAAACATGTACTTACTTTAGAAATTACCTAGGGTTACCCACAGCCCTCTATTTTTCTAAGCTCCATGTACCTGTCCAGGATCATCTTAAAAGACCCCGTTGTATCCGCCTCCACCACCGTCGCCAGCAGCCCATTCCACACACTCACCACTCTCTGTGTAAAAAAACTTACCCCTGACATCTCCTCTGTACCTACTTCCAAGCACCTTAAAACTGTGTCCTCTCATGTTAGCCATTTCAGCCCTGGGGAAAAGCCTCTGACTATCCACATGATCAATGCCTCTCATCATCTTATACACCTCTATCAGGTCACCTCTCATTCTATATCACTCCAAGGAGAAAAGGCCAAGATCACTCAACCTTCTTCCCTCAGAGAGTTGTGAGAGTGTGGAACGAGCTGCCAGCACAAGTGGTGCATGTGAGCTCGATTTCAACATTTAAGAGAAGTTTGGATAGGTACATGGATGGTAGGGGTATGGAGGAATATGGTCCCAGTGCAGGTTGATGCGAGTAGGCATTTTAAATGGTTTGGCATGGACTAGATGGGCCAAATGGCCTTTTTCTGTGCTGTACCTTTCTGTGATTCTAATTCAGCCTCTTTGCAAGTTACCTTCAGCACAGAGGCTGGGCAACCCTCAGCACGAAAACTTGACGTTTCAGGCCAAGACCCTTCATCGGGACGAGATAGGAAGGGGGAAGAAGCCAAAGTAAGAATGTTCAGGGAAGGGAAGGGGTTCCAGCTGAAGGGGTACAAGGTGACGACAGATGAGGGGGAAGCTGGATGGGGGAGTGACTGAAGTAAGAAGCTGAGAGGTGATAGGTGGGAGAGGCAATGGGCTGAAGAAGAAGGAATCTGATAGGAGAGGACAGTGACCTTGGGAGAAAGAGAAGGAGCGGAGGCACTAAAGAAAGATGAGGAGACGTGAAGGGGAAGAGGGGAGCCAGGATGGGGAATGGAAAAGAGAGAGAGAGAGAGGAGGGAGGAGATATTGCCGCAAGTTAGAGGGATCTGTAGGAGGAGGTGGAAGTAATTTCCGGAAGTTAGAGAAATCAATGTCCATGCCATAAGGTTGGAAGCTACCCAGGCGGAATATGAGGTGTTGCTCCTCCAACCCGAGAGTGGCCTCTTCGTGACAGTAGAGGAGACCTACCTCCAAGTGAAGTAGTCAAGAGATCTAGCAACAGCCAGTTTTCCTTTCACAGTCCTCTTCCCCCAACCCCACACAATAATTATGGCTGCGTTGTAGATGTTTCCTTTGTGCTAGTGTGTGGGAGGCAAACTATATTCCTCAGCATTACTGTAAATTATTGTTCCACCAAAAAAAAACACAGAATATTGTTGGAAATCAAGTCACAACAGGAAATTTGATTTGAAAAAAATGTTACGGTTATTGAAAATAAGAAAAAATGTTTTCTGGAATGAGAATTTCATACTTAATAAGAATGGAAATGAAATGTACAAGAGGAGCAAAAACTAATGGAAGGAATGAGTTTTCTTGTGGGTTTATGATTACAAATAAGCAAAGAAAGGTAGCAAGATGAATTGAAAGTACACTGAGCCGGGTGGTTTCCTGTGACGTACGTGGTTTGCAATGCCTAAAAATAAATTTCATTTGAATGCATGCCTGCCGTTACATTTGCAGGTTGATAGTGGGGAAGGAAATGCTAACCAGACACTGTAAATACTTGTCACCTTTACAACAGTCACAAGTTCTGAGTATCAAATGCAACCTCTCCAGGAGTGGGAACAGCGCACTGGCTGGAAATGAGGAGATCAAAACTTACCCCTGCCCCACGCAAGTGATAGAAACTAACAGAAATATACTCGGAGGCCACTGTATTAGATACACCTGCTTGTGAATGCAAACATTTATTTATATTTGATGCCATTGTGTTCGCCGAGCTTGGCAATTAGCTTGCAGATGTTTCCTCACCAGTCAAGGTGACATCCCCAGTGTGCAGTGGTTGGTGTTCCTCCCTGGGGGAGCTCACACTTGCATAGCACCCCCACCCCTGTTCGCTTGCCTCGGTCCTGATTGGCTACCCCTTCAGTTGACCTTTGAATCCTATTGGCTCGCATTTCTTTGGCTCTTAGGGGGTTCGTAGATGGCGTCTGTTTCGATATGTTTGCTTATGGAGTTATCAGGGGAGAACCACGCTTCTAAGAATTCTCGTGACTGTCCGCGGCAGAACCTCTGCGGTGTCCTGCTCAAAGTGATGCCCTTCTCAGTCTTCGTGTGCCGAGATCAGCGAGAGTGGATCATGCCTCTGCGCGACCAGAGTCCCGTAAATGAGTTGAGAGGTTACACCCTGTCTGACCAATGCAGTTGTTATTGCAGTCTCCACGGACGATCCTGTACACCATCCTGCTTTGGTTGCTTATCGAGATACAGCGTGGAATAGGCGCTTCCAGTCCTTCGAGCCACACCGCCCAGCAGTCCCCTGCTTTAATACTAGCCTAAACATGGGACAATTTACAATGACCAATTAACCCAGGGGTCCCCAACCTTTTTTGCACCACGGACCGGTTTAATATTGACAATATTCTTGCGGACTGACTGACCGGGGGGGGGGGGCGCGTGTTCAAGTAGGGTTAAACTCACCTCAACATGTCTTTTACAGTTAGGGTTGCCAACTTTCTCACTCCCAAATAAGGGAGTCAAATCCCGGAACACTTTACCGCAGGAAGGACTACCATGACCATGAAGCCTTGCGCAGGCACCTGTGTGCGTATGCGTGACGTGCCGATTTTTTTCCCCACAAATCGGTTTTGGCTTTATCTTCCTGACTACACTGTACATACATTACTTCTACTTTATATAGGCTGTGTACTTATCATATCATTCCTGCTTTTACCATATGTTAGTGTTATTTTAGGTTTTATGTGTTATTTGGTGTGATTTGGTAGGTTATTTTGTGGGTCTGGGATTTTTCCCATATAAATTAATGGAATTGCTTCCTTGCTTTATGCCATTTTGGCTTACGAACGCTCTACCTTAGCGGGAGAAATAGGGGACAAGGGCGGTCCCGTATGGGCAAACAAGTTTAGCCCAATATATGAGATGTTCCGGCAAATACGGGACAGTTGGCAACTCTACGTTCAAGTTCAACAGTGCGTGACAGGGAATGAGGAAAGGTGCAGCTGACTCATATCGTTTCCTTGCGGCCCGGAAGCACATGCTTTGTGGCCCGGTGGTTGGGGACCACTGAATTAACCCACCAACCAGTACACCTTTCGACCGCAGGAGGAAACCCATGCATTTCACGGGGAGGATGAACAAATTCCTTACAGACAGCAGCAGGAGTTGAACCGGGTTGCTTGTACTGTAAAGCGTTGTGCTAACCACTACGTTACCGTGCTGTCCAATATCTAATGAACCAATCGTGGCAGCAACTCAATGCAGAAAAGCATGTATTCATGGTCAAGAGGTTCAGTTGTTGTTCAGATCAAACATCAGAATGGGGAAGAAATGTGATCTAAGTGACTTTGACAGTAGAATGATTGTTGGTACCAGTAACCTAGCCAATTCATTCATAGGTTGTCACACCAGACAGTTGGCCATTCTTGTCTGGCGTGTAATGTCAGGATTGGTCTCCTTTTAGATTAACTGGGTCATGATATGAATATTCCTGACTTGACCCTTGTTTTTTTATGAGGCCGAGTGGCTAGCTCGACGCTCAACCTAGCACGGACGGAAAGTTTCTTCAGATATATAAAGTGTAAAAGAGGTGAGAGTGGATTTCAGACCGCTGGAAAACAATGCTGGACAGGTAGTAATGGTGGACAACAAACTCGTAGACAAACTGAATAAATATTTTGCATCAGTCTTCACTGTGGAGGACACTAGCAATATGGTGGAAGTTCCAGGTGTCAGGGGGCACCAAGTGTGTGAATTTACCATAACAAGACAGAAGGTTCTTGGGAAACTGAAAGATCTGAAGGTTGATAAGTCACCTGGACCAGATGGTATACACTCCGAGTTCTGAAAGAGGTCTTGAAGAGATTGTGGAGGCATAGTAATGATCTTTCAGGTGTCACTAGATTCTGGAATGGTTCCGGAAGACTGGAAAATTGCAAATGTCACTCCACTCTTCAAGAAGGGAGAGAGGCAGTAGAAAGGAAACTATAGGCCAGTTAGTCTGACCTCAGTGCTTGGGAAGATGTTGGAGTGGATTGTTGGGGATGTGGTTTGGGGGTAGTTGGAGGCACATGATGAAATTTTGCCTGACAAGTCTGCTGGAATTCTTTGAAGAAGTAACAAGCAAGATAGACAAATGAGAATTAGTTGATGTTGTGCACTTGGCTATTCAGAAGGCCTTTGACAAAGTGCCACACATGAGGCTGCTTAACAAGCTATGAGCCCATGGTATTACAGGGAAGATTCTAGCATGGATAAAGATGTGGCTGATTGGCAGGAGGCAACAGTAGGAATAAAGGGAGCCTTTTCTGATTCACTGTCAGTGACTAGTGGTGTTCTACAGGGGTCTGTGTTGGGACCGATTCTTTTTACATTATACATCAATGATTTTGATGATGGAATTGATGGCTTTGTTGCAAAGTTTGCAGACAATATGAAGATAGCTGGAGGGCAGGTAGTTTTGAGGAAGCAGAGGGGCTACAGAAGGACTTAGGCAGATTAAGAGAATGGGCAAAGAAATGGCAGATGGAATACAGTGTCAGGAAGTGTATGGTCATGCACTTTGGTAGAAGAAATGAAAGAGTTGACTGTTTATAAATGGAGAGAAAATACAAGAAGCGGAGGCACAAAGGGACTTGAGAGTTCTTGTGCAGGATTCCCTAAAGATTAATTTGCAGGTTGAGTCTGTGGTGAGGAGGACGAATGCAATGTCAAGAGGGAAATGCATTTCAAGAGGACTAGAATATAAAAGCAAGAATGTAATGTTGAGGCTTTGTAAGGCACTAGTGAGGCCCCACTTGGAGTATTGTGAGCAGTTTTGGGCCCTTTATCTGAGAAAGAATGTGCTGACATTGGTGAGGATTCAAAGGAGGGTCACAAAAATGATTCTGGTATTGAAAGGTTTGTAATATAGGCTGTGTGTCAGATTGGAGGACGGTGTGTAGCGGTGTGCCTCAGGGATCTGTACTGGGTCCAATGTTGTTTGTCATATATATTAATGATCTGGATGATGGGGTGGTAAATTGTATTAGTAAGTATGCAGATGATACTAAGATAGGTGGTGTTGTGGATGATGAGGTAGGTTTTCAAAGCTTGCAGAGAAATTTAGGACAGTTAGAAAAGTGGGCTGAAAGATGGCAGATGGAGTTTAATGCTGAAAAATGTGAGGTGCTACGTTTTGGTAGGACTAATCAAAATAGGACATACATGGTAAATGGTAGGGCATTAAAGAATGCTGTAGAACAGAGGGATCTAGGAATAATGGTGCATAGTTCCCTGAAGGTGGAATCTCATGTGGATAGGGTGGTGAAGAAAGCTTTTGTTATGCTGGCCTTTATTAATCAGAGCATTGAGTATAGGAGTTGGGATTGTAATGTTGAAATTGTATAAGGCATTGATAAGGCCAAATTTGGAGTATTGTGTACAGTTCTGGTCACCGAATTATAGGAAAGATGTCAATAAAATTGAGAGAGTACAGAGGAGGTTTACTAAAATGTTGCCTGGGTTTCATCTCTTAAGTTACAGAAAAAGGTTGAACAAGTTAGGTCTTTATTCTTTGGAGCATAGAAGGTTGAGGGGGGACTTGATAGAGGTGTTTAAAATTATGAGGGGGATTGATAGAGTTGACGTGGATAGGCTTTTTCCATTGTGAGGGGGAAGATTCAAACAAGAGGGCATGAGTTGAGAGTTAAAGGACAAAAGTTTAGGGCTAACATGAGGGGGAACTTCTTTACTCAGAGAGTGGTAACTGTGTGGAACGAGCTTCCAGTAGAAGTGGTTGAGGCAGGTTCGATGTTATCGTTTAAAGTTAAATTGGATAGATATATGGACAGGAAAGGAATGGAGGGTTATGGGCTGAGTGCAGGTTGGTGGGACTAGGAGAGAGTAAGAGTTCAGCACGGACTAGAAAGGCCGAGATGGCCTGTTTCCATGCTGTAATTGTTATATGGTTATATGGTTAATATGAGGAGTGTTTGATGCTTCTGGGCCTTGCTCTCTGGAATTCAGAAAAATGAGGGGTGACCTCATTGAAACCCATCAAATGTTGAAAGGCCTTGATAGAGCGGATGTGGAGAGAATGTTTCCTATGCTGGAAGAGTCTAAGACCAGAGGACATAACCTCAGAATAGCGGGGCATCCTTTTAGAATGGAGATGTGGAGGAATTTTTTTAGCTAAAGACTCGTGAATCTGTGGAATCCTTTGTCAAAGACAGCTGTGGAGGCCAAGTCTTTATGTATATTTAAGGCAGAAGTCGATAGATTCTTGATTGGTCAGGGCATGAAGGGATACGGGGAGAATTGATTTGAGTTGACTTTATTACTTACATCCTTCGTATACATGAAGAGTAAAAATTTTTACGTTATGTCTCCTTCTAAATGCCTAAGAAGAATAATGTGGGCTGTCTTATTGCCCAGTAGCACTCACATCGACAGTGATGAAATGCTTTGAGAGGTTGGTCATGACTAGACTGAACTCCTGCCTCAGCAAAGACCTGAACCCACTGCAATTTGCCTGTCACCACAATAGGTCAACGGCAGACACAATCTCAATGGCTCTCCACACGGCTTTAGACCACCTGGACAACACAAACCCCTATGTCAGCATGCTGCTTATCAACCGTAGCTCAGCTTTTAATACCATCATTCCCACAATCCTGATTGAGAAGTTGCAGAACCTGGGCCTCTGTACCTCCCTCTGCAATTGGATCCTTGACTTCCTAACTGGAAGACCACAATCTGTGCGGATTGGTGATAACATATCCTCCTCGTCCCAACATATCGCAACATATCGATGTAGTTATAAAGAAGGCAAGACAGCGGCTATACTTTATTAGGAGTTTGAAGAGATTTGGCATGTCAACAAATACACTCAAAAACTTCTATAGTTGTACCGTGAAGAACATTCTGACAGGCTGCATCACTGTCTGGTATGGAGGGGCTACTGTACAGGACCAAAAGAAGCTGCAGAAGGTTGTAAATCTAGTCAGCTCCATCTTGGGCACTAGCCTACAAAGTACCCAGGACATCTTTAGGGAGCAGTGTCTCAGAAAGGCGGTGTCTATTATTAAGGACCTCCAGCACCCAGGGAATGCCCTTTTCTCACTGTTACCATCAGGTAGGAGGGACAGAAGCCTGAAGGCACACACTCAGCGATTCAGGAACAGCTTCTTCCCCTCTGCCAGCTGATTTCTAAATGGACATTGAAGCTTTGGACACTACCCCACTTTTTTTTAATATACAGTATTGCTGTTTTTGCATGTTTTAAAAAATCTATTCAATAAATGTGTACTGTAATTGATTTACTTGTTTATTATTATTTTTATTTAATTTATTATTATTATTATTATTATTATTTGTTTTCTCTGCTAGATTATGTATTGCATTGAACTGCTGCTGCTAAGTTAACAAATTTCACGTCACATGCCGGTGATAATAAACCTGATTCTGATTCTGAGATGTGCAATGTGCAATTTATAGTAATTTATAATAAATAGTATGTACAACAGGACAGTCAATATAACATAGAAATACAGTTGTATCAGCATGAATTAATCAGTCTGATGGCCTGGTGGAAGAAGCTGTCCCAGAGCCTGCTGGTCCTGGCTTTTATGCTGCGGTACTGTTTCCCCGATGGTAGCAGCTGGAACAGTTTGTGTTTGGGGTGACTCGGCTCTCAAACGATCCTTTGGGCCGTTTTTACACACCTGTCTTTGTAAATGTCCTGAGTAGTGGGAAGTTCACATCTACAGATGTGCAGGAGATTGGGGATGAGAGGAAAATTGGATCAGTCATGATGAAATGGTGGAGTAGACTCGATGGGCCAGATGGCCTAATTCTGCTCCTATATCTTATGGGGTGGTTTGAGAATCTCAGAACTACTGCTCTGGGATCTTCACACCCTGCAGTCTCTCGAGTTTCAGAGAGTGATGCAAAAAACAAACAAAAATAAAATCCAGTGAGTGGCAAAAACTCCTTGTTAATAAGAGAGGTCAACGGAGAATGGTTCACGCTGACAGGAAGGTAACAGTAACTCAAATAAAGCTTCTTAAGGGCAAAAATCATGCCAGTGCCCAAGAGGAACAGGGTGATCTGCAACCTTCAGCCAGTGGCACTCACATCTGCTGAGATGAAGTGCTTTGAGAGGTGGCCAGAATCATCTCCTTTCCCCGCAGTAGGTCTACAGCAACTGCAATCTTACTGGCTGTCCACTCACCTGGAAAATAGCAATACCTACGTCAGACTGCTGGTTATTGATTATATCTCAGCTTTCAGCGCAATCATGCCCTCAGTTCTAATCAACACGCTCCATAATCTGGGCCTTTGTGCCTCCCTCTGCAACTGGATCCTTGACTTCCTCACCGGGAGACCATGGTCAGTGTAGATCAGAAAAACATCTCCTCACAGTCACACACTGGCGCACCTGAAGGACGCGTGCTTAGCCCACTGCTCTACTCTCTGTACGCCGCCGTTATCAAAATAAACCGAGGCATTTTTCAGGGTGACTCTCTAAGTCCACTATAGTTTTGTCTAGCTTTAAACCTGCTCTCTAATTTACTGAATCGGATGAAAATAGGGTATCAAATCAGAAACAACTAATTGAATTAAACCTTGACACACCTATACAAGGACAATTTGAGATTATACACTCTTTTATCAGTAGGGCTAAGTACACCTATTATAAAGGTCTATGTAAGAAGTCACTCTCATTACTCATGTTCTCTTTAGAAATAACTGGATTTTCCCCTCCCTCCTCTTCTCCAATTCATTCAGTCAAATCCTCAAACATAGCCTTAAGGTGAGGGGGTGTTTACACAGAGGATGGTAGGTTCCTGGAACAGGCTGCCGGGGGCGATGATTTAAGTAGACACCACAGTGCTGATTAAGAGGTATTGAGACAGGCAAGTGAACGTGTAGGGAACGGAAGACTCGAGTTCAAATATAGGGAATGGAAGAAAGAGGGAAGAATGTGGGAACTGGCATCATAAATGTGTCAGTTGTTTGCCGAATGAGGTTCTGTTCCTATGCTCTACGGTTCTGTGTTCTGACCTCAAACGTGATTGTCATATTTTCAGCAGATATAGCAGTGGCTTTACTCAGGCCGTTGTCTTCTTCTTAAGCCCCGTCGTCTCTGCCCACTTAAGCCGAAAGCAACTCACCGGAACCCTCTGTCCTGAGCCGGTCTGATGGGGGTCCTGGAAGACAGAAGGTTGATCGGCCCCATGGCTTTCCACAGGCTTGTGGCTTTCACGACACGATTTCATACATCTTCGAGGTGAAGATCCTTCCTCTCCCAGTGATGAGGTCTTCGGAGTTTCTGCTAGCTAAATGAGAAAATTAATTTTCCCTTTTTTTTTATAAAGCACACTACATTCATAATGCTTCCTTTGGCCTAAGGTGCCATTACAAAACAAAAGGGCAACAGTTTAAGAAGATGGAAAAAATTGCTGAGGTTCCCATTTGATTTGCGTCAGTTCATGTACACAAGCTTGCGTCTGCATTGTGCCTGTCTCTGCCTCAGCACATGACAGCATATTTCACTGCCAGCAGCGTTGTTTTGAAGTGCAGTTACTGTTGTGATCTAGGTGAAAATGTAGCATGGTTGAAGTAGAAAATCTTACCTGGCTCAAAAGGGCCCAGTGGAAATGGATAAAATTGGTATATTACCAACCTAAAGCTCGGAGAACGGAAACAACAGGAATTCTGCAGATGCTGGAAATTCAAGCAACACACATCAAAGTTGCTGGTGAACGCAGCAGGCCAGGCAGCATCTCTAGATGCTCTAGATTCCTAGAGATGCTGCCTGGCCTGCTGCGTTCATCAGCAACTTTGATGTGTGTTGCTGGAGAACGGATATCACTTGTGATGAGAATCTCAGAGTTACTGTAATTAGGATGCCATGGTGTTGACCTTCAGGGTGTTTACAGTAAGTACAGTATGTCACTTCCTTTCGAATGATATTTGTTACATAGAACGTGTAGGGCAAAGTACATTTAGCAGACTCAGGCTTTTTTTCCCTACTCAACTTCACATCTTTCATCTTCAGTAAGGATCAGCTCATTTAAATTTCCTATTCCTGTGTTTTGATGCTTGTTAAGTCACATCCACTTTGTACTTGCTGATCCAGATAAACTTCAGATCCATTTAGAACTTGCATTTAAAATTTACGTCCTTAATTTAAAATTCCTCCCACTCCCCAGTGTTTTGTTCCTTTCAATGTAAATTGCTCTCGAGCTCGTAACTCTCCATGAATTGCAAATCTGACTTTAATGGGCCTTGCATTTCCTTCGTCACAGACGGCTACGTTTTCAGCTGACTAGCTGCAAGTCAAATAACGCCTTGGTTACCTGGAGCCTTCTGTGGCTCAGCTGGCAGTGCTGTCGCTACCAAACAGAACCCCAATAGCAAGTTCCAGTCAGGGATTAAGTCCAGTGGTACAGCATCTGCGAATTTGTTTCAAACTCTCCATGTGTCCACCTCGCTGACAATTAACACTGGCGCACCTCAGGGGTGTGTGCTTAGCCCACTGTTCTACTCTCTCTACACCCCTGACTGTGCGGCCAGGCATAGCTCAAATGCCATCTGTAAATTTGCTGATGGTACAACCATTGTTGGCAGAATCTCAGGTGGTGATGAGAGAGCATACAGGAGCGAGATATACCAACTAGTTGAGTGGTGTCGCAGCAACAAACCTTCCACTCAGGGTCAATAAGACCAAAGCTAACTGATTGTGGACTTCGAAAAGGGTAAGACAAGGAAAAACTCACCAGTCCTCATAGGGGAATCAGAGGTGAAGAGAGTGAGTGATTTCAAGTTCCAGGGTATCAATAATGTCTGAAGATCTAACCTGGACCCAACATATCGATGCAGGTATAAATAAGGCAAGACAGCGGCTGTATTTCATGAGGATTTGAGGAGATTTGGTATGTCATCAAAAACATTCTGACTGGCTGCATCACTGTCAGGCATGTGTAGGGGTGTGGGGTGCTACTGCATAGGACTGAAGTGCATAGGACAGAGAGTTGTAAACTTAGTCATCTCCATCATGGGCCTCTGTAGTATCCAAGACCTCTTCAAGGAGCAGTGCCTCAAAAAGGCGGCATCCATCATTGAGGACCCTCACACCCAGGACATGCCCTCTTCTCATTGCTACCATCAGGAAGGAGGTACAGAAGCCTGAAGGCACACACTCAGCGATTCAGGAACAGCTTCCTCCTCTCTTGCCATCCGATCTCACATAACCCTCAAGGTCAGGGCTTCTGATTTCTGTCTCTCTGCTTCTCTTTAAATATTGCTATTCATTATTGAGAGACAGCATGAAATAGGCTCTTTGTGACACACTGCACCCATCAGCAACCCATAATTTAACCCAAGCCTAATCACAGGACAATTTACAATGACCAATTAACCTACCAACCAGTGTGGCTTTGGACCCTGGGAGGAAACCAGAGCACCAGGAGAAACCCCACGCATTCCATGGGGAGGGTGGAGAGACTCCTTACAGGTGACGTTGGAATCGAACTCTGAACTCCGACACCCTGAGCTGTAATAGCGTTGTGCTAACTGCTACACTACTGTGGCGCCCCAGTTACATATCACCGGATGGGTGGGAATGTGATGATGGTTAGTCATCTCCCGATTTAAAGGCTGCACCTGAACAGAGATTGTTCTGAAATATCCTTCCATAAAATGTAATGCGTTGACAGAGAGTTGACCTGTCTTCATATTAAGTTTCTTATATGGTTTGGGATGAAATTCTGTTTTTATCACATTCTTTGCGAAACAAAAAAATCTACTGTAAACATGAAAATTACCCTCCAAAAATTCCTTTCTGAGCCTTACAAATGAGTGAAGTATGATTTGTAATGTTCCCTGTAGACGTGTCTAAGAAATTAAGTCAGGTAGTGCACGCCTACAAAAAGCAAAATTGTGGGATGTGAGTGAAAGGAAAGGTACGTCGCCTCTGGAGTTTCTCTGGTTAGCAGGCGATTTCCCTCCTCGCCTCTTTGACTCTTAGATTAGATTAGATTCAACTTTATTGTCATTGTGCTGAGTACAGATACAAAGCCAATGAAATTTATTTAGCACCTGACCAGAAATGCAAAGAATAGTGTTATTTACAAAATAACTGCAAATAAAAAAAGTGCTACAGCACACAAATATAGAAGTACTGAGACAGTGCAATACGGATGCAATACTGCTTAGCGCTGTGATGTGAGGTTCAGCAGGGTCACTCTTACATTCTTCAGCACTCTCACAGCGGCGGTTTGCCATTGCCTTCTGCCGGGTGAGTTTCTAAAGGGATCACCAGCTCGTAACCCCGCACGGATGGAAAGTGTGCAGGGGAGCCGGCTGGATTCAAACTCGGGACCCTTCGTCCCAAGGTCCAGCACTGATGCCACTACGCCCCCAGCCAGGTCGGGATGTGAGTAGGCATTGGGATATGAGCAGGTGCTCCTTTTGTTTATATACTTATTGAGATACAGCCTGCAACAGGCCCTTTCAGCCCTTTGAGACTAATCCCAGGACAGTTTACAATGACCAATTAACCTACTAACTGGAATGTCTTTGGACTGTGGGAGGAAACCAGAGAACCTGGAGGGAACCCACGTGGTCACAGGGAGAAGGTACAAACTCCTTACAGACAGTGGCAGGAATTGAACCCGGGTCACTGGTACTGTAAAGCACTGTGCTAACCATTATGCTACCGTGACAGGAGATGGTGTAACTAAGTTTTTGCTTCTATGGTTCCTGAAAAAATTCGTGATAACTATATATGTAATAAGTCAAAATCAGAATAACTTCATTGCCAATATGTGAAAAATACCCAAATCGATTGTGGTTCGGTGCCAGAGATAAAACACAGAACTCTTCCATAACAAACAACACAGTGGCAGCCAACAATTTACAAGGCAATAGTACAAACAGTCATGAGCAATCAACAATTAGCAGAACAATTATCTGTGAAGCGTAAATAATTAAGTTTAAGTAAACGTGAACATAGTAACAGACTCATTGACAAAGGGAAGATGTAGCCACACTCAGGTTGGAGGAACAACACCTTATATTCCGTCTGGGTGGCCTCCAACCTGATGACATGAACATCGACTTCTCAAACTTCCGCTAATGTCCCTCCTCCTGTTCTTACCCCATCCGTTATTTATTTATTTATTACCCTTCCCCCCCCCTTTCCTCTCTTTTTTTCTCCCTCTGTCCCTCTCACTATAACTCCTTGCCTGCTCTCCATCTTCTTCAAGGCTCCCCTCCCCCTTTCTTTCTCCCTAGGCCTTCCGTCCCATGATCCTCTTCCTTCTCCAGCCTCGTATCCCTTTTGCCAATCACCTGTCCAGCTCTTGACTCCATCCCTCTCCCTTCTGTCTTCTCCTATCATTTCGGATCCCCCCTCCCCCTCCCCCTCCCACTTTCAAATCTCTTACTATCTCTTCTTTCAGTCAGTCCTGACGAAGGGTCTCGGCCCGAAACGTCGACTGTACCTCTTCCTATAGATGCTGCCTGGCCTGCTGCGTTCACCAGCAACTTTTGTGTGTGTTGCTTGCATTTCCAGCATCTGCAGATTTCCTTGTGTTTGCATTGACAAAGGGAACAAGGGGAGCAGAGAAGACCATGCAGGGATGTTGTACGGGGATGGTCAGGGTGTTACTCCTGACCTGAGTTTTGTTGGGAAGTTGGATGGCTACAGGAAAGAAACATTGGAGAGGACGTGGAGTCCTGGTGCTGATGGACTTGTGGCGTTGCAGTGATGGCAATTTGGTGAATAGGTGACTGCCAGGGTGGGTGCAGTCGACAGTAATATTCTCATCTCTTTTCTTTGCTCTGGCGATGAACAGGTATCTCACCCGTTAACTGTGCAGCTGCTTGCGTGATAGGGGTGTCCACTGAAAACACACAACTTCAATTCTGTAAAAAGACCTGTGCCAGTTTTTCTCTGTGGCCCCTGGAGTGCAGCCTTTCTTGCAACTGGTTCTTTACTAATCTCCATTGGACAGAAAGATGAGTAATTTTCATCTTACTGCGAATCAATTATCTTATGGATTGTTATATTTTCAGGTGATTTTTATTTTATTTCGAAATGCAGTGCAGAATAATCCCTTCTGGCCCTTGGAGTGGTGCCGTCCAGCAACCCCTGACAACCCTGAATTAACATTAACTTAATCTCAGGACAATTCGCAATGACCGATTAACCTAACTGGTATGTCTTTGCACAGTGGGAGGAAACCCGGGCACCCGGGGTAAACCCACACATTCCACAGACAGGATGTGTGGAGGCTCCTTACAGGAGATGCTGGGATTGAACTCAGCACTCCTGTTGTGATCGTGAACGAGGTCACTGGAGGGACAGGACACGGAAGCTGGTGGATTTAGAAGCCTTTATTCCGCAAAAACGAGCAGCAGGCATCATACTGGAGATCATCTTGGAAAAAGAGGCCTGTTTGACCCAATATAGCATGACATTTTATATGCTAAAGATTGAAGGTAACAGCAGGACTATTCTATAGTTACGATGTATCTACAATGCTTCCTTTGAATTACATATAGTTTTCACACACCTTCGTCTTCACACCCACATTCCAGACATTCAAAATAAATGTTAATTCTCACTAACTCCGGGCCACATTGATGCATTTGCAGGCACCTGCGGTCAAATAGAGTGCTTCCTTGTTTGCAATCAACCCCAAACTCCAGGAAGACCATTGTTCAGAGCTACATTTTAAATTTAATCTACAATCTATGTTCAGGTCTGAAGACTGGCTGTTGTTGAAATGAGTATTTGCTATATACTATAACTCCAGAATATGCCCTAACACTGCAACACCCTGAGCTGTAATAGCAGCCCACTAACCACTACGCTACCATAGCACCCATTGTGTTTGTATCTCACTGAATATGAGTACGATTCTGAATTCTGTTTGTCATTCCACATACTGTATTCTGAATTCCAAAAGACTTGCGTCCATACAGAATAACATGGTGTCAGATCTTATGTGAGATAGTGAACGAGTTTAATTCATGACGATAGACTGTGGAACCTAATATGTGATAAATGATGCAGGTCAGTTCAACATTAGACTATTTTTTATTTTCTCAGAACTATGTATCAACACCATCAATTCAAATTTTGTTCCCTATATGGAAATTGCCATGTTGCAGGGTTATCTTAACCCTCTGTATCAATAGTAGAAGATGCTAAGAGATTAAGATAGAAACATAGAAACATAGAAAATAGGTGCAGGAGTAGGCCATTCGGCCCTTCGAGCCTGCACCACCATTCAGTATGATCATGGCTGATCATCCAACCCAGAACCCTGTACCAGCCTTCCCTCCATACCCCCTGATCCCTTTATAATGCTTGCCATGTATATAAAATATGTGGCTCACAATTTAGATTTATGAAGACACGCAGTCCTCTTTTATTGTCATTTAGTAATGCATGCATTAAGAAATTATACAATATTTCCTCCGGTGTGATATCACAAAACACAGGACAGACCAAGACTGAAAAAAACTAACAAAACCACATAATTATAACATATAGTTACAACAGTGCAACAATACCATCACTTGATGAAGAAGTCCGTGAGCACAGTAAACGTTCAAAGTCTTTCAAATGTCCCACATCTCACGCAGATGGGAGAAGGAAGAAAAACTCTCCTTGCCATGCCCGACCACAGTCCGACTCTGAGTCATCCGAAAACTTCGAGCTCTGATCAGCTCTCTGACACCAAGTACTGAATGCCATCTCTATCTGAACGATTCGACCTCCATCTTGGTCGCCAACAGCATGCAAAGCTGGGGATTTTGAGGCCTTCCTCTGAAAGATTCCCAACCGCGCAGTAACGACAGCAGTGAATGAGCGTTTCAGAAATTTTTCCAGATGTTCCTCTGTGCTTTCACGTCCACCTCCATGAAATCAGAATTGTCCACGGCCCCTATTTAACAGATACGATATCACTTTTCACCGGAGCGCTGCTTCTCTCTCCTCCTGCAATTTAAGATTGCTTAATGTCATTTCCTGTACACTAGTGTAAGGGAAAAAATATATAATTGTTACTCTGGATCCGATGCAACATAAAAAACCCACAAAAGATAAAGAACACAATATTAATAATTAAAAAACACACAAAATTATAAATACTTAAGATAACATATGCATTGATTGTATGTCCACAAAGTGACGCTGGACTGTTCATAAGGTGAATTGATGGGAAGTGATAAAGTCGTGGTGAAGTTAGTGGGTGGAGGTGTTGATCAGCCTTACTGCTTGGGGACAGTAACTGTTCATGAGTCAAGTGATCCTGGCATAGGTGCTACGTAGACTCTTCCCTGATGAGAGTGGGGCAAACAGAATAGCTGAAATGAGGTTGATCAGGGCATGAAGGGATACGGGGAGAAGGCAGGAGATTGAGGTGAGAGGGAAAATGGATCAGCCATGATGAAATGGTGGAGAAGGCACGATGGGCCAAATGGCCTCAGTCTGCTCCTATATCTTATGATATTCTTATTTATTTACTGTATCAGTAATACTTGAGTAATATTGTAAATATATTGTTGGATTAAAAATTCTTTGTTGTTTACATAATACATTGTAAAAGTACATAAATGGCATTCGTCATTATGTCACTACGTCATATGTGTGTGTCTCACTTAAAGTAAAAAAATGAAGTTAGACTTCATTCCTGGCTCTGTCTTCCCTTTTAATTAATTTTATGTTTTGGAGTTTTAAAACATAAATGTGGCAACAAGGAAATTATAAATGAAACTGAGATGACTACCTATCTATTGAAGGGCAGCTAGACATTTGAGTTAAAAAAAAGTGTATCGAGAAATGGTCAAGTAAAAAAAAACGGCACAGTACGTGCTTCTTTGGGAATGGACAGAAACTAATGAGATAACAGAGGGCAGAAAATGGACGAATTCACAGGTCACTGTCCTCAGAACAGCCACTGAATCCTGATGCTCTCAGAGAGGTTATCGAAATTCTTGAGATTTGTGGATTGGACAGCAGTTCATATTGGACTCTTTCAGCTCTAAGTTTTTATCGTCTTCTCACCCATTCTTTCTTTTTGCGGATTGGCGGGCTGGGGGTTTAAGTTTGATGTTCTTGTTGTTTCTCCATGTGGGCGATCTGTTAGTTTTTGTGCGAGGGAGGTGTTGGGGAGTTTTGGGGTTTACACATTTTTGTTCCTTTTTCTTTTCTTGTGTGTGTGGGGGGAAGTTGTGTTTCTTTCAACTTCTTCTATGGATCTCTGTATCATATGGCTATCCGGAGAAGACAAATCTCAGAGTTGTATTCTGCATACATACTTTGATAATAAAATGAACGTTTGAACCTTTAAACAGTGAGTACTGGGTGATAGTAATCATTTAAAAACACAGAAATGGCTGTGTACATCGGAAAGATTGACGCATTTGATTACACAGCAGATAACTGGATATTGTGTACTGAGCGAATTGAACAGTACTTTAAAGCAAATAAAATAGCCAATGAGAAGTGAGTTGCAATTTTACTGCATGCATTGAATTTAATGACATACAATTTGCTTGGAAGCTTAATTGCTCCAACCAAACCAGCTGAAATGAGCTTTGCTGATATCATGAAGAGATTGTCTGAGCATTATCAGTACAGTAATGGGCTTAATGATGCACTGAGAGATTGTTTAGTTTGTGGAATCTTACAAGAAAGCATTCAAAAATGGCTCCTAACTGGAGTACAACTCATTTAAATGAGTAGTTGAAATCGCAGTATCAATGGAAACAGCAGCCAGAGACAGTTAAGTTGCAGTCAGGAATTAAAGTGAGCGTGAACAAAATTGCAACATCTAAACAGAACAAATTGTGTTAGCATTGTGGCAATGGTTCACATACATCAGACCAATGCAGGTTTAAAGGTGAAACTTGCAAAAAATGCCACAAAGTAGTGCTTATGCCAAGAGCATATCGGGCAGACAAAATAAATGGTCTGCACAAGGAGGAGAAAGAGGAAAAAGTCAGGTTACAGTTTAAAAAGCACAATCTGCATGCTGTTGTTAAAAAAATTGGTAATGATGAGAGTGACACAGGAATGGCAAGCCTTGAGATTTAAAATGTGAAAACTAACAATAGACGAGCAATATGGCTTACACCAGAAGTGAATGGCCAATTAATGAAAATGGAATTGGACACCATGGAGGGGATGTCTGTTTCAGTCATTCCACAAAATGAGTTTGAATGCCATTTCAAAGATACCGAACTCAAACCTGCAGATCTCCAAATAAGAACTTGTACTGGAGAAAAGGTAACTCCTGTGAGAATGACATTTGTAACAGTGAAATCAACAATAAACAAGCCACCCTGGGCTTGTATGTAGTAAAAACAGGAGGGCCTGCATAGTTTAGACGTGATTGGCTGAGACAACTACAACTTGATTGGCTATCCATCCACCAATTGCATGCCAGATCCCCTGCAATGAATCCAACTGAAAGTAAATAAGAAAGATACCGGATAACACTAGAACCAGAATCTGCTCTGTGTGCATTGAGGTTATTGCATGAACTTCAAGCAGGAGACAAATAGCTGTTTGTAAAAGTAGATACAAAGACCAAAGCCTAGATGAATAGAAGGCCAAAAAGAAAGGATACAAAATCAGAGGATTTGTCGGATGATGTTGTAGGTGAGGATTGGGTCACCCAATGACCTGGGTTCCGCAGCCACTGGTGACAATGAATTCCACAGATTCACCACTCTCCGGCTACAGAATTTCTCCTCATCTCTGTTCTGTTCTGAGGCTGTGCCCTCTGGTCCTAGACATCCTCTCTACATCCATTCTACTTTAAGGTGAAAGCAGGAAGGTTTCAAGGGGAACTGAGAAGAGCTTTATGTCGATGGTGCACACATGGAATGAGCTTCCAGAAAAAGTGGTTGAGCCAGCTATAATAACAATAATATTTAAAAGACACTTAATGGATGGGGGTCAGAAGTGGGCATCTCAGTCAGGATGGACTTTGGGCTCAAGGGCCCATTTGGTTGTTCATTATTCCACGATTCTATGTATCTTACTAGTATTGTAAATTACAAGATGATTTGGCAAACAATCCAATGCATATTTAAACAGCAAAAAGCATTGAATCAACCAAACGACAGAGCAGATAGACTCTTGGTAAAAGATAGCATTATATTTGAACAGCACATTCTAATCACATTCATTTACTCTGTCAAGGAGTGGAGGACAGGCTGTTCTTGGCAGAAAAGATCCATTGATTCGCTTCCTCTTCCACTATGGAGCCTGACATTAATATTGGTCAATATTTTCTTTATCAGAATCTTTCCTCTTTCACAGTCTTGTATCTGGATGTTAACGTTAACCTTTAGTGTTTATCACTTGTGAATTTTTGATATAGCACTGAAGGTTTATGCCCTGGAAGTTTTCTTTATTGGCACCTGCACCAAGCGGTGTCAGTGATGCTATTAAGATATCCACTGCATGATATGTAAAATTGCTCACTGCACCTTGTTCATAACTAGCAGGACAGATAAAGTTCAACCAATTATTATCTCATCGGTGTACTCTCAATAATAAACAAAGTGATGGTAGGTCTCCATTCCAATGCTGTCAAGATCCATTGTCAGGAGATGTAGAGGAGGCTTGACCCAAACACAGAGCAATGGGATGGTTTAGTGGTGAGTGATCATTTTATTAATAAACTTCAAAATAATAAGCCACGAGGGGACACAAAACAAGGGAGATTGGATACTAAACATGACAAGGCAACAAGGTAACCAAAGGCTAGGAGCAACGGACATCAAAGTTGCTGGTGAACGCAGCAGGCCAGGCAGCATCTCTAGGAAGAGATACAGTCGACGTTTCGGGCCAAGACCCTTCGTCAGGACCTTGGCCCGAAACATCGACTGTACCTCTTCCTAGAGATGCTGCCTGGCCTGCTGCATTCATTAGCAACTTTGATGTGTTTTGCTTGAATTTCCAGCATCTGCAGAATTCCTCGTGTTTGCAAAGGCTAGGAGCAGCTGGTTGAGGCTGGCTGGTTCGATGGGTGAACAAGGACAGTGGATGAAACATGGGTTTAAATAGATTGCAGGTGATGAGTTGGAAATGAGTGGCAGATGAGTCCACTGGGTTAGCTGGGTGAAGAGTGGGAAGTGCGAGGCCTGACAACCATTTACTCACAATAATCTGTTCTTGTTGACACCAGTAAACCATTGACAAGAATCTGACCTGCTTTAGTTACGTAAGTAGAATCTGAATCAGGTTTATTATCATCCGTGTATGTTGTGAAATTTGTTAACTTAGCAACAGCAGTACAATGCAATACATGATTATGTAGAAAGAAAAATAATAAATAAGTATATCAATTACAGTAAGTATATATATGTGTGTGTGTGTGTGTGTATATGTGTGTATATTGAATTGATTTTAAATAGCGTAAAACAGAAATATATATATATTTTTAAAAAGTGAGCTCGTGTTCATGGGTTCAATGTCCATTTAGTACTCATATGGCAGAGGGGAAGAAGCTGTTCCTGAATCGTTGGGTGTGTGCCTTCAGGCTCCTGTTCCTCTTTCCTGACGATAACAATGAGAAGAGGCCATGCCCTGGGTGAAGGGAGTCCTTAATACTAGATGTTGCCTTTCTGAGGCACCGCTCCTTGAAGATGTCTTGGATACTACGGAGGCTAGTACCCATGATGGAGCTGACTGAATTTACAACTTTCAGTCCTCTGCAGTAGCCCACCCCCACCCCCCATACCAGACGGTGATGCAGCCTGTCAGAATGCTCTCCATGGTACATCCATATAAGTTTATGACTGTTTTAGGTGACAAACCAAATCTGTTCAAACTGCTCATGAAATATAGCCGCTGTCTTGCCTTCTTTATAGCTGCATTGATGTGTTGGGACCAGGTTAGATCCTCAGAGATCTTGACACCCAGAAACTTGAAATTGCTCACTCTCTCCACTTCTGATCCCTCTATGAGGATTGGTTCATGTTTCCTTGTCTTACCCTTCCTGAAGTCCACAATCAGCTCTTTGGTCTTACTGATGTTGAGTGCCAGGTTGTTGCCGTGACACCACTGCACTAGTTGGCATAGCTTGCTCCTGTACGCCCTCTTATCTCCATCTGAGATTCTACCCATAACGGTTGTATCATCAGCAAATTTATAGATGGTATCATACTGCTGAAACTGTTAAATAATGTGTACTAGGTGGTGGCTGGATCCTAATGCATCACTTTAAATGTACAGAACGTTCATTCCACCATTGGTACATCATGGCTGCAGTGCGCACAGTCCAGGATATCTTCAAGGAGCCATGCTTCAAAACGGTGGTGTCAGTCATTAAGGACTCCATCACACAGGTCAAGCCTAATTCTCATTGCTGTCATCAGGAAGGAGATACAGAAGCCTGAATGCACACACTCAGAGATTCAGGAACAGCTTTTTCCCCTCTGCCATCCGATTTCTGAATGGACATTGAACCCATGAACACTACCTCTCTACTTTTTTGTTTCTACTTTCATACCTCTTATTTAATTTAAGTATTTAATATATATACTAACTGTAATTCACAGTTTTTTCCTATTATTACATATTGCATTGTACTGCTGTCGCAAAGGCAACAAATTTCGTGACGTTATTAAACCGGATTCTGTTCTAAATATTGCACGTTGTGACATGCCACGACTTCCAAACCTATAATCTCAACCAACCAGAAATTCAAGGGCAGTAAATAAATAAGAACAGCACCAGCTGAACGTTCTTCTTTAACATGGGCTACAATCGTCGTTGCCACTGATCAAAGAACAGTATTAATTAAAAATGGACCTTGGACCTGACCTTATCATCTGGTCTAGTCCCTGTGTAGCCTTTCCAATCCCTAAGGATGAAAGCTTTTATTAAGTAGGTAAATCAAAATGTTCTGTAATAAATCATAAATGTAGCTCGTCTGCAAAATGGTTTTACTCCAGTCCAGAATGGCTTTGAGCCCAAACCATCAGATTGCAGAGCAAAAAATTTACCAAGCTACTTTTCTTTATTGCTAACTACCTCCTTGTAGTATCTGAACTCTGCTTTCTGCCAGTCGGTCACCAATTATGTGTCACACCCTCTCCTGTGGCTTGTTATTGAATGCCTTTTGATGATCTAGAGAACTACATTTACTGGTTCCCGATATACCTACTCTGCTAGTTACACCCTCAAAAAAATCTGAATAGATTGATCAGACGTTATTTCACTTTTATAGAACCTTCACCCGACCAGACCCAGTTGACGAAGAATTTCCAGCATCCATACATCATAGGAGCAGAATTAGGCCATTCAGCCCATCAATTCTGCTCCACCATTCCATCATGGCTGATTTATTATCCCTTTCAATCCCATTCTCCTGCCTTCCCCCCCGCCATAAACGTTGATCCCTGACGAATCAAGAGCTGATTAACCTCTAACAACAGGAATTCTGCAGATGCTGGAAATTCAAGCAACACACATCAAAGTTGCTGGTGAACGCAGCAGGCCAGGCAGCATCTATAGGAAGAGGCGCAGTCGACGTTTCAGGCCGAGACCCTTCGTCAGTTAGTCCTGACGAAGGGTCTCGGCCTGAAACGTCAACTGCGCCTCTTCCTATAGATGCTGCCTGGCCTGCTGCGTTCACCAGCAACTTTGATGTGTGTTGCTGATTAACCTCTGCTCTAAATCTACCCAATGACTTGGCCTCCACAGCCATCAGTAACAATGAATTCGACAGATACACCACCCTCTGATAACGTTCCCCCTAAGGTGTGCGTGCACACATCTTTTGCTACGAGCTCACAGAGGAATTTAAACTACGTACAAACACCCTCCTACCTCGTTGGCACGTTAAGTATATGTCACGACCGAACACAATCACGTTTCCTTTTCCGGTTTCTGATGTGGATGGTGCTGACGCCGTGGAGTTTGTCTGCAGAGTTTAGAACTGGCTGAATTATACTGTCTTTATTGAAGAAATTATTGATTCACTGTGTCGAATTCCAAAGAAGCAAAATGCGTTAGCGCAAAAGAACTGCTAGTTCATTTAAAACAGAATGGCTTAATGAAACACACTTTACATAATCTTGGTTAATATGGTACTCCTGTTCATGTTCCATTCTACATAATAGAGTCCTAGGAAAGTACAGCACAGGAAAAGGCCCTTCAGCCCATCTAGTCCATGCTGAAACCATTTAAACTGCCTACTCCCATCGACCTGCACAAGGACCGTAGCCCTCCATATTGCTACCATCCATGTACCTATCCAAACTTCTCTTAGACGTTGAAATCGAACTCGCATGCACCAATAGCGCTGGCAGCTCATTCCACACTCTCACTATCCTCTGAGTGAAGAGGTTTCCCTTCATGTTCCCCTTAAACTTCTCACCTTTCACCCTTAACCCATGACCTCTGGTTGTAGTCCCACCTAACCTCAGTGGGAAAAGCCTGTTTACATCTACCCTATCTATACCCCTCATAATTTTGTACACTTCTAACAAATCTCCTCTCAATTTTCTATTTTCCAAGGAATAAAATCCTAACCTATTCAACCTTTCCTTATAACTCAGGTCCTCAAGTTCCAGCAGCATCCTTGTAAATTTTCTCTGTACCCTTTCAACCTTACTTACATCTTTCCTGCAGGCAGGTGACCAAAACTTCATGCAGTACTCCAAAGTAGGCCTCATCCATGTCTTCTACAACTTCAACATAATATCCCATCTCCTGTACTCAGTACTTTGACTTATGAAAGCCATTGTGCCTGGAGCTTTCTTTAAAACCCTATCCACCTGTGACACCACTTTCAATAAATTATGGACCTGTGTTCCCAGATCCCTTTGTTTTATTCTACACCTCTTCTCATTGCTGCCGTCAGAGGGGAGGTACAGGAGCCTGAAGGTGCACACTCAAAGTTTCAGGAACAGCACCAGATTTCTGAATGGTTAATGAATACCACATCACTGTCTTGCTCTCTTTTTGCACTATCTATTTTTTATATTTTAAAAAATATTTATTTATCATTTAATATTGTTAAGAAGGCATATAGTATGTAGGCATTCATCAACCGTGGGATTGAGTTTAGGAGCCGAGAGGTAATGTTACAGCTATATAGGACCCTGGTCAGACCCCACTTGGAGAACTGTGCTCAGTTCTGGTCGCCTCACTACAGGAAGGATGTGGAATCTATAGAGAGAGTGCAGAGGAGATTTACAAGGGTGTTGCCTGGATTGGAGGGCATACCTTATGAGAATAGGTTGAGTGATGTTGGCCTTTTCTCCTTAGAGCGACGGAGGATGAGAGGTGACCTGATAGAGGTGTACAAGATGATGAGAGGCATTGATCGTATGGATGGTCAGAGGCTTTTTCCCAGGGCTGGAATGGCTAACACGAGGGGGTATAGTTTTAAGGTGCTTGGAAATGGGTACCGAGGGAATGTCAGGGGTATGTTTCTCACACATAGAGAGTGGTGGGTGCATGGAATGCACTGCCAGCAACGCTGGTGGAGGCGGATACAATAGGGTCTTAGATAAGCACATGGAGCTTAGAAAAGTGGAGAGCTAGGCAGCAGGGAAATTCTAGGCAGCTTCTAGAGTAGATCACATGGTCGGCACAACATTGTGGGCCGAAAGGCCTGTAATATGCTGTAAATTTCTATGTTCTATAGAAAAATATATTATATTATTGCATTTTGTAGTTTTTCAATGGATTTTGCTGCACTGCTGTCACAAAACAACAAATTTCACAACATATGTCGGTGATAATAAACCTGATTCTGGATTCGAGTCAGACTTCACACTTCTCCTTGCAGCATTATGTCTGACTCCTCTCTCATCCCTTCAATTTAAGGTTATTCTGTCAACTGGAGTGCCTTTATTGGTTCTCTGCCTCACTCTTGTTCAAAATGAGAATGCTGTGAATTAGGATTAGAATAATTAAATCTACATGTGACGTGAGTTTTCCTTCTGCTTCTGGTCGTCTCTTTTACGTTAGTTCATGGACGTGTGTCTGGGAGATATTTCTACACGAGAGTTTCGAATAACTTTTTCTTGGAAGGTTGCATTTGAAAGTCTGCTTATGCCTGGAGTAATTTATACATTATTTTTTCTACCATAAGCTAGTTTATATAAGTTCGGATCAGCTGCACCTGGAGAGAAAATTAAAGGGAATTTATATAAACTCAGTAGCCACTTTATTAGATACATCGATACGCCTGCTCGTTAATGCAGCTAACTAATCAGCCAATCGTGTGGCAGCAACCCCATGCATAAAGGCACGCGGACGTGTTCCAGAGATTGAGTTGTTGTTCAGACCAAGTATCAGGATGAGGGAGGAAATGTGATCTAAGTGACTTTGACTGCGGATTGATTGTTGGCGTCAGACGAGGTGGAGGAGCAACACATTATATTCTGCCTGGATAGCCTCCAACCTGATGGCACGAGTATCGATTTGTCCTTACGTAAGTTTTTTTCTCTCACCCGCCACTCTTCTGTTCCCCACTCTGGCCTATCACCTCCCCCGGGACCCTCCTCCTCCCCTTTTTCCTATGGTCCTCCCTCCTCTCCTATCAGGTTCCTTCTTCTCCAGATCTTGACATTTCCCACCCTCCTGGCTTCGCCTATCACCTCCCCGCCCCCACTATTTATCCTGCCGTCTCCCCCCCTTTCATTCCTGACGAAGAGCCTCAGCCCGAAACATCGGCTTCTTTACTCCTCTCCGTAGACGCTGCCTGACCTGCTGAGTTCCGCCAGCATTTTGTGTGTGTTGCTGTGGATTTCCAGCATCACCAGACTCTCTCGTGTTTATGATTTGCTGTCCCCTGGACACTGCCGGGTCAGAATCCCCTGCTGCCCGTCTCCTGGACCCACGGATAGCTACCTCAGGACCAGGTTAACTAGGACATCCGCCTCCCTCCCTGGCCCCTTCCTTATTAGATGACCAAAGATGAAGAGAGCGGGGTTACATAAATTCCTCCCTGTGGAACGTGTGGGTTTTCTCCAGGAGCTGCAGTTTCCTCCCACAGTCCAAAGATGTACCGGGTAGGTTAATTTGGTCATTGCAAATTGTCCCTTGATTAGGTTGGGGTTAAATCGGGGTTGTTGGGGGTTGCTGGGTGGTGTGGCTCGAAGGGCCGGGGGGGGGGGTCCTATTCCCACCCCCCCACTGTATAAATAAATAATAGAATCTATGAAAGACCACACCCACCCAACAGGGCAGACAAACAACCAGTGTGCAAAAGACAACAAGCTCTGCAAATACAAAAGGAAAAATAAATAAACAATAAATATTGAGAGCACGAGATGAAGAGTCTATAGGTTGTGGGAACAGCTGAGTGATGGGGCGAGGGAAGTTACCTCCATTGGTTCAAAAGCCAGATCCTGATGGTTGAGGGGTCACAAAGGCTCCTATATGATCCTTCCCTTGTTCCACTACGTATGTTTTAATATCATAATGCTTTGTGTCTACTGTAGCCCATCCGTTAGTAAAGCCAGTATGTCAGCGGAAACATTCACAAATTTCTGCAGGTCGCATTCTAGCTGGCTGCGTTACTGCCTGGCATGGGGGGGACAGGGAGGGGCTACTGCACAGGGTCGAAATAAGCTGCAGAGAGTTGTAAACTTAGTCCGTTCCATCGTGGCACCAGCCTCCGGAGTACCCCGGACATCTTCAAGGAGCGATGCCTCAAGAAGATGGCATTCATCATTAAGGACCCACACCACCCAGGACATGCCCTCTTCTCTTTGCTACCATCAGGAAGGATGTCCAGGAGCCTGAAGGTACACACTCAACGATTCAGGAATGACTTATTCCCCTCTGCCATCCGATTTCTGATGGACATTGCACTCACAAACACTACCTCTCTACTTATTTATTTCTATTTTTGCACTAATTATTTAATTTAACTACTTTATATTCTTATTTACTGTAATTCAGATTTTTCTCTATCATTACATTGCTGCTGCAAAAACAACAAATTCCATGACATATACTGGTGATATTAAACCAGATTCCGATGTCTTTTTTGGCTTCAGGCTTAACTATTGCCCGTTGACTTCTCTGTCTCACACTTTATGTAATCTTTCCCTGTTTATTTTTTTTATTTAGCACAATTTTTTAGTCCAAAACTTGCGTTTGCATGTTGGTATTTGGGAGTAATGTTTGGACATTGAAGGGCTGTTTGCTCATTTCAGCTCCTCTGTCCATCTCACTGCTCTACCATCGTCTCCGGGGAAGTCTGTTACATACCCCGTAACTGGGTTGCCAAACCAGCAGAAATGGAACGCTCGTTGGAGTGTGATTACTAGGAACTAACAAAGTTTTATTAAAGAAATAAGTAATACAGTACACTAATCGCAAGGATATAAATGTAACAGGTTAGCAATGATAATACACACATATACACAGTTCGAAGTAATCGCTGTTGTTGTACTGTTGGGGGGGGGGAAGAGAGAGAGAGAGAGAGAGAGAGAGAGAGAGAGAGAGAGAGAGAGAGAGAGAGAGAGAGAGAGAGAGAGAGAGAGAGAGAGAGAGAGAGAGAGAGAGAGAGAGAGAGAGAGAGAGAGAGAGAGAGAGAGAGATATATATATATATATATATATATATATATATATATCTATATGCAGTTGGTTTCGGGCAGACCTTTTGATGTCTTCTGATCCCGCTGTGGTCACCGACTGTGACCCCTCCGTTCCGGATACGATCATTCTTCCGTGGTGAACCTGGCACCCAGGCAAGGGCGGACACACACCGCAGGTTCCCACCGATTGTATCTTTACACCCTGTGAGCCTCTGACAGATTTCCGCTAACCGGTCCTCCAAACTCCCACCAACTGTGGGGGCACACTGCTCTTTCCAGGGTCTCGTGGTGTGTCGTGCCTTAGCAAACCTGCTCTTTCTATCCCCCTGCTGGAGTATCACCTGTCCATCAAACTTCAAACAGTTCAGGTTCAAAGCAAACGGTCTGTCAATATCTGAATTGTGTTTCTTTCTCGTTAATCTCTCTCCTCTCTTATTAGCATTTTGAATGTTTCTCCATTGTCTTCCGTTACCTCTCTCATTAGCATCATCCGTCCGGTAGCTCTGCTTGGCGTCTCACATGACAAGTCTCAGAAGCTTTTGCTGTGCGCAGTGCGCTGTTTGCAGCTGAGTTGTGATTAAAATTCTCTCCTCCTAGAGAAATGTGTGGTTTTACAAAGTGAGCCCCTTTTAAAGAAAAACGGGAATTCCTGTTGGTATCATGACCCTGCATACGTAATGCCTGACAGCGTTTAATTTTCAGAAAGAAAGAATAGCTGAGGCAACTGGCAATCTTCTTTGATATGTTTTAATAGAATTTTCCATTCTCCAACTACTCTTCATCTTACTAAATGAAGAGTAAACCTGTAGCTGAGAAAAACGCACGACTTTCTTTATTACTGTCATACAGTCACTTTCAGGGACCCTTCATCTCACATTCTTGATATTTATTATTTATTTATCATTATTACAAATTTTTTCTCAGCTCAAGCTTTAAAACCTGAGATAGGAGCATAGCCAGGCACACTTGATTTCTCAATTGCTAGGAACCTTTGGACTATTTTAGTGGTGGTATTGTGGCTTTCTGGCGATTTACATAAATATTGCTGTGTAGCCTGATTGTTTAGTGCTATAGTGTAGTGACTTTGGGACGACACCAGTTGTAGATATTACTATCAGGACAATGTGTATCCTGTTCATATTCCATAGTCCTTCAATTTCCTCTTTTAATTCAGCATATTTCTGGTATTTTTCACTTATTGCTTTCTGTATGTTATGTGTGTTTGGAATGGCTGTATCTATCAAATAAGTTGTTCTTGCTTTGTTTGTCCTGTAATATTATATCTAGATGGTTATTATGGATTGTTCTATCTGTAATCATAATATAATTTGTAGGACTCTGACTGTAAAGCTGGATCAGGCTTGTATTTATAGTGAGGTATGGTGTCTTTTATGAGTTTGTATTTTAAAGCAAGATTTTGGTGAATGATGTTCACAACTTGATTGTGCCAGTGTGAGTAATCAGATTGAGTTAAACCGCTGCAGGATCCTGTAACGCGTTGGATACTTTCCGGTTTCTCCTGGCATTGTCTGCATTTATAATCTTGGATTTGTTGGTCCTTTATTGTGTATTTTTGATAATTTTAATAATAATTTTATTACCTTTTTCTTTCTTTATGTATTTGCACAGATTGTAGTCTTTTGCACATCGATTTTGTTTTGTCCATCCTGTTGGGTGTGGTCTTTCATTGCTTCTATTGTGTTTGTCGTATTTAGTGTGAATGCCCACAAGAAAATGCATCCCAGGGTTGTATATGGTGACTCAGATGTACTTTGATAATAAATCTACTTTGAAAGCTACAGCATGGTAACAGGGCATCTACCATCAACCATCGACCACTCACTTTACAGGAATCTCAGTCTCATTTGTCCACATTTTCAACAACTTCCTCCCTCACAGACACAGTAGTGAGAATATTCAATGACCAAATTAACACACAGGTCCTCGGGATGCAAGAGGAAATTGAAGGAAACCCATGTGGTCACAGGTATTGTGTATTTAATATTTCAATAATATTTGAGTTATCTTTTTTATATATGGTTTGATTAAGCAGTCTTGTTGTTTAAATAATTCATTACGGGTTATATGTACAAATAGGTTAATTGCATACGTCAAAATGCTACCAAAAGATCGCGTGCATGCCTCGCTGAAAATAAACTCGAACTACACCCGTATTTTCAGACTCCCATGAGTTTCTTTGAACTAATTCCACATTCTGAAGTTAGAAAAGATAACAACAGGGAGAACGTGCAAACTCCACGCAGACAGCATCTGAGATCAGGATTGAACCAGTGCAGCTCTGGCACTACAAGGGAGTGGTGTTACTGGCTGCACAGTGGCCATGAAGGAAAGGGAGTAATAACACCTTCAGGGAATAATCTGTTCCTCGTCAAAACTTGGAAGGTGAAGTGTGGCACAATTCCAACTCATGACATTAGTTGCTGTGACATTCTGAATGGCAGATTGCAAAATCAAAGACGTTAACTGCCAGTGACTCACCCTTGTTTCACGCAGGTTCTCACCGGAGCAACAAACCATTCCTACTGGACGTTTAATTGTTTAGAGATACAGCACAGAGTGAGCCCTTTGATCTGTGCCACCCAGCAACCCCGACTGAACCCTAATCTAATCTTAGACCATAAGACAAAGGAGCAGAAGTCGGCCATTCGGCCCATCGAGTCTGCTCTGCCATTTTATCATGAGCTGATCCATTCTCCCATCTAGTCCCACTCCCATGCCTTCTCACCATAACCTTTGATGCCCTGGCTACTCAGATACCTATCAATCTCTGCCTTAAAGACACCCAATGACTTGGCCTCCACTGCTGCCCGTGGCAACAAATTCCATAGATTCACCACCCTCTGACTAAAAAAAAATTCTTCGCATTTCTGTTCTGAATGGGCCCCCTTCAATCCTTAAGTCATACCCTCTCGTACTAGACTCCCCCATCATGGGAAACAACTTTGCCACATCCACTCTGTCCACGCCTTTCAACATTCGAAATGTTTCTAAACTCCAAGGAATGCAGTCCAAGAGCGGACAAACGTTCCTCATATGTTAACCCTCTCATTCCCGGAATCATTCTAGTGAATCTTCTCTGAACCCTCTCCAACATCAGCACATCCTTTCTCAAATAAGGAGACCAAAACTGCCCACAGTACTTGGCAGCATATCACATTGTCTGCCCAGTTCACTTTGCTTGATGCACTGCTCACAGGGGCTTTGTAATCTGATGAAGAGTCTTAAAGCGGAAATGTTTCTTCTCTTTCTCTTCCCACAGATATGACCTGTCTTGTGGTGTCCGTTCTCCTGTCTCATAACCCATCTGGATTTCCAATATATTATATATAACCTTAAAAAAAAGGGTACTTCTAGCCCAAAGTTTTCACCAAAAGAAATTCTAATGGCAGTGTGTTAACCAGGTTAACAGATCATATGGGTGGAGGGTTCAAGAGTTGAGGCTGATTTGTCCTCCAAATCTATTACGTTCTTGTCACTCATGTTCAAGAATACAAATCAGGTTATACCTGTTAATTTAAGGTCGTTAAAATGGATGTAAAATCATGATAAATAAATACATACACTTTGTATATACTATATATAAACTACACACACATTTACAATACTGTGCATAAGTCTTAGCACATTTATATAGCCAGGGTGCCTAGTTCACGCCGTACTATATTTGACAACGTGTAGTGGAAAGCAGGTTTGTAAATCTGGCAGGGGCAAAGGATGCTGGGAGTGGCGAGGGTGGAGTGCCACTGGAGGGGTGTGGGGCAGGTGGCAGAGAAGGAGTACCAGGGCGGAGGGGTTAGTGTGGTTGCAGACACACCCAGCGCTGAGACACCAGCAAGGTCATTTGATACCAAACAATTGGTTTATTGATCATTACAGAATGTCTCTCTGGTGCTTCCCGCTCCCTCCCCTCTCCCTTCCCCTTTTCCCAACCATGATTCCCCTCTCCCTGCCCCCTTCCCACTCTCAGTCCACAATAGAGACCCGTATCAGAATCAGGTTTATCATCACTCATGTGAGTGGTGAATCTGTGGAATTCTTTGCCAAGGACAGCATTGGGGGCTAAATCTTTATGCATATGTGTGCCTAAGAGTTTGCTCAGTAGTCTCTCTCGCTTTCTCCCCATTCACCCTCCCCTCTCTCCTCCCCCCTTTTTCTATCACCTCTTCTTCCTCCCTCCTGCTCTTCCCCTCCCTCCCCCTCCCTCTTTCTCCCCATCCCTCCATCTCTTCCACCTCCCTCCCCCCTCTCTTTCCCTCCCCCTCCCTCTCTTTCTCCCTCCCTCTTAACCCCTTCCTCTCTTCTCCCTCCCTCCCTCACTTCCACTCCCTTCTCCCTCTCTTCCCCTCTCCCTCCCTCTCTCTCCCCCCCCCCCCCTTGCTCACTCACACTTCACATGGATTGCATTGGTACGTTTACCCATGTGTTTTCTGGTGTATTTAATTTACTTCAGATACTGTGCATATAAGATATATGATTTATAAAATGCGTGGCCTTCAAGGTGTCTGTGATTTCCTTTCAAATCCAGCTCAGTATGCGGGTACAGTATTATATTTTCCAATTTGTGATCCAAGCATTGTTACAAAGGCATAAACAATTTGCCTTTAAGAAGGTGGTGGTGAGCCAGAATCTTGAACCGCTGAAATCCTTCTGGTGAGGCCTGTTAGTTTAGGTTAGGAGGTGATGATGAAAGGACTATTTGCATTCTTTTGAAGTGTATGAGCAGATGTTCGTTCATCCACTCTTTTGATTTTAATGTGCTTTTTAAGTCAGCAACAGTCTCTGCTGATGGGCATTTTTCTCATTATTTGTTGAGGTGTCAGATATCAACTGTCTGATTATTTTTCCAGATGGTCACCAGGTGCTTCTGAGTTAGGGGAAGAGTTTGTGATGGGTGCTTTCCCAATGTACTGTTCCAGTGGCACAACATTCCCACCTGCTGTCTTGTTGCTCCACAGTGCAACAGAAAGTATGGCGATGTACTGCAATATGCTGAGCTCTTCTGGAGTTAGAAAACCATTGTCTTCTTCTGCCGGTGTCCAATGAGGTCTGTCGTGCCAAATTTACACTTACTCCACACTACCAACTGAGTGTTTTGAAAGTTCTTAGAGCTGACAACGTATAATCACACCTTGACCTGTACACAATACACACTCACACCTTGCTCTGTACACTACAGACACTCACATCGTGCTCTGACACGAAAGGCACCAGACATCCCACCCTGCAAAAACTCATTTCAGGGAGGTAGCACCATCAATTTGCAGGAGACTCCCGGAACTTCCAGGAGAGGTGGGATGTCTGCAATAGAGTAGCTCCTTAGCAGCTAGTCAGCTAGTTTAAATAACGTTAGCTATGCTAATGAACGAATGGCACCTGTTAAACTCACCTCAACATGTCTTTTACATTTTAACCCACCACGAGCAATAGAAAAGTCACTGTTGCAAACAGTGCAGCGAGCAACACTGTCATTATTTTTGACCCCTATTAGGCAGGGGTACACTTTCGTGTAGTCTAGGGTGACGTACGTTTTATATTTTCTTTTTTTGGAACATTCTCCCATGGCACGCGCTCTCTCTCTCGTGGTCGCTCTCACTTGCTTGCTCTCTCGCTCTCTCGCTCACGCGCTCTCGCTTGCTTGCTCTCTCGTGCTCTCTTGCTTTCAAAAAAATTGATTTCCTGATATTGTATATAACCTGCGGGCATCAGGGAGCCACTATTAATATGTGGGAGACTCCCAGAACTTCTGGGAAAGGTGGGATGTCTGAGGCACTCACCCCTTGCTCTCTACACCACAGACACTCACCCCTTGTACCAGACGGTGATGCAACCAGTTAGAATATCTGCACATTAAATCTGTAGAAATTTGCTGGTCTCTTCAGTGACTTTCCAATTCTCCTTCAACTCTGAATGAACTATAGTCGTCACCATGCCTTCTTCATAATTACTTCAACATGGATAGGTCTTCGGAGATGTTGACACCCACGAATTTGAAACTGCTCACCCTTTTCACTGCAGGTTCATCGATGAGGATTGGTGTGCGTTTCCTTGACTTCCCTTCCTGAAGTCTACAATTAATCCCTTGATCTTACTGAGGTGGTCTGCAAGGTTGTCGTTGCGATACCAACCAGCAGACCTATCTCACTCTGGTGCACTTCCTCATCGCCAACTGAAGTTGTATCATCGGCAAGTTTACAGATGGCATTAGAGCTGTGCCTCGCCGTGCAGTCGTGGGTGCGGAGAGAGTAGAGCAGTGGCTGAGCACGGGACCTTGAGGCACACCAGTATTGATTGTCAGCGAGGAGGAGATGTTATTTCTGATCCGCACTGAATGTGGTCTCCTGGTGAGGAAGTCAAAAATCCAGTTGCAGAGTGAGATACAGAGGTCCAGATTTTGGCGTTCTTGATAGGTACTGAGGGTTTGATGGTGTTGAACGCCGGGCTGTAACCAATAAACAGAAACCTGGTGTGGGTGTTGCTGTTTTCCAGATTGTCCAGGGCCAATTGGAGAGCCAGTGAGATTGCATCTGCTGTAGACCTATTGTGGCAATAGGCAAATTGCAGTGGGTCCAGTTCTTACTTAGGAAGGATTTGATCCTGGCAATGGCCAGCCTCACAAAGCACTTCATCATAATTGATGTGAGTGCCACTGGGTGAGAATCGTTGAGGCACTTCATCCTGCTCTTCATGGGCACTCGTACGATTGTCGCCCTCTTGAAGCAGGAGGGACTGAAGATGCAAGATGCCCTCGAACATTCCTGCCAGTTGGTTGGCACAGGTTTTCAGTGACCTACCAAGTGCACCACTGGGGCCTGGTGCCTTGCGAGGGTTCGCCCTCTCGAAAAATGTTCTGATATTGGCAAAGAGGCAGAGATCAGAGAGTCACCTGTTGCTGCAGAGATTCACACAGGTGTAGTTTTATTCTCCCTTTTAAAGCATGCATAAATGGCGTTGAGCTCATCTGGGAGTGAATCATCACAGCCATTCATGGTGTTAGGTTTTGCTGTGTAGGAAGTAAAGGCCTGCAAATACTGCCAGAACTGATGTGCATCTAGTTTCATAAGACCATAAGATATAGCAGCAGATTTTGGCCATTTGGCCCATCGAGTCTGCTCAGCCATTTCATTACCGCTGATCCATTTTCCCTTAAGCTCCGGTCTCCTGCCTTCTCCCTGTAACCCTTCATGCCCTGACCAATCGAGAATCTATCAACCTCTGCCCTAAATATATGTACAGACTTGGCCTCCACAGCCGCCTGATTCCACAGATTTACCACTCTCTGGCAAAAGAAATCTCTCCTCACCTCCGTTCTGAAACTTCAATTGGAATTTTAGTTGGCTGTAAAATGGCCTTCTGTTGGCCATACCTGGACTTCTTGTATATTTCTGGTTGACCGATCCTGAATGTCGCGGATCTCGCCCTCAGCAGACTACGAATCTGCTGGTTCCTCCAGGGCTTTTGGTTTGGCTACATCCGGTATGTTCTGGAAGGGTGACCCTCATCCACACAGGTCTTTATGAAGTCAATGACAACTGTGGTGTATTCACTGGGATTGGAAGATGAATCCCAGTCCACCGATCTAAAGCTGTCCAGTAAGTGCTGCTCCACCTCTGTTGACCTCATTAGGTCTTCCTCCTCGGTGGCACGACTTGAAGGGTGGGAGGGCTTATTCCATGCTGTATCTCAATAAATTAACGAATAAACAAACAAACAAACAAACAAGATTCTGGTTATTGAAACGCGGAGTGAAATGTGTCATTTGCATTAATAACCAACACAACCTAAAGATGTGCTGGCAATGGAGAGGGTCAAAGGAGGTTCTCAAAGATGATTCTGAGATTGAAAGGCTTGTCACAGGAGGAGCGTTTGATAGCTCTGGGCCTCTACTCACTGGAATTCAGAAGAATGAGGGGTGACCTCATCGAAACTTATGGAGTGTTGAAAGGCCTCGATAGAGTGGATGAGGACAGGATGTTTCCTGTGGTGGGAGAGTCCAAGACCAGAGGATACAGCCTCAGAATAGAGGGTCATCCTTTTAGAATGGAGATGAGGAGGAATTTCTTTAGCCAGAGAGCAGTGAATCTGTGGAATTCTTTGCCACAGGCAGCTGTGGAGGCCATGTCTTTATGTATATTTAAATCAGAGGTTGACGGATTCTAGATTAGTCAGAGCATGAAGCAATACGGGGAGAAGGTGGGAGATTGGGGCCGAGAGGGAAATGGATCAGCCATGATGAAATGGTGGAGCAGACTCGATGGGCCAAATGGCCTAATTCTGCCCCTATATTTTCTGATCCTATGCGCTGAGGGCAGCCTGCAAGTGTTACCACACGTTCTGGTGGCCACACAGCATACCCACCATGTTCAGGAGGACAACACAAGCCACAATAACAACACAACGAGAAAACCAAAGAACAATGACGAAACAAGCCGCATTGTGTACGTGCATTCTCCAAATGTTGATTCAAACCGAAAACACCATCCACTCTTCTGTTCGGAATGGTTGCTCTTAACGCTTTTTAATCTTTCCGTTACAAACATGATGCGATATGGCGAGCACACGAAAATCTGCAGATGCTGGAGATCCAAAGCAACACGCACAAAGTCCTGAAGGAACTCAGCAGGCCAGGCAGCCTCTATGGAAAAGAGTGAAAAGTCGACGTTTCGGACTGAGACCCTTCTTCAGGACCGGAAAGGAAGGGGGAAGGCACCAGACTGAAAAGGTGGGCGGAGGGGAAGGAGGAGAGTTAGAAAGGGATAGGTGAAGCCAGTTGGGTGGGAAGGATAGAGGGCTGGAGAGGGAGGAATCTGACAGGAGAAGGGAGTGGACCATCGGAGAAAGGGAAGGAGGAGGGGCACCAGGGTGAGAGAAGAGGTAAAAGCTAGAGTAGGGAATAGAGGAAGAGGGGAGGGGTAGGGAATTTTCTTTTGCTGGAAGGAGAAATTGATATTGATGTCTTCAAGTTTGAGGCTACCTAAATGGAATATGAGGAGTTGCTCCTCCAGCCTGTGTGAGGCCTCATTTTGGCACAAGAGGAGGCCGTGGACTGACATGTTGGAATGGGATGGTGGGATCCCTGTCCTTGTTCAGCGAGCAGACTGAGAGGCGTTACGATGTTTATCTCTTCCAACAATTGCATCTCCCAAGCGTTATGATGTGGCCGCGTTTCAATGATTCTCGAACAATGGCCACAGAGGAAGTTTCAGGCCTTTCGGATGATCTGCCTTTCTTTTGTGTAGGAGCTGTGCGTCCGTTCCCTATCTGCCTTGTGTTCTGTGGTGCGTGTTTATTATTTTTTTATGGTCACTGGTCATGTGGGTAGGGGCGTGGTTAAAGTGCAGGGAATAAGTTACATGTTCTTGCTAATTTTGGGGCAGTTTGTGTCTTGGGACTGGCGGAGGTCATATCTTTGGGGGTCATATCTCACCAGACAGCCTCTTCACATATGAATCACCGGTTGTGTTATACTGATTACTTTTTAACTTGTATCATGCATGCACCTTGTTATCTGTTACCTTATTTCTGATAATATTGCTTTTTGTGTTAAGAGTGTGAGCTATGTGTACTGCGTTATGCACCTTGGTCCAGAGGAACATTGTCTCATTTGGTAGTATACATGCGTACGGTTGAATGACAATAAACTTGAACTTGATGGGACTTCCCCCCCCCCCCTCCACCAACCAGGCCACCAGCATGGACAAAACTATATTGTTTGAATTAGTCGGTCATCCTGGTATTAAAGTGGAATCAGTACATTTTGTGCTTGACCATATTGACCGGTTAATGATGTAGATCTTCTAAAGCAGTCTGCTCTGATGTGATCTGCTGCCGAGATATATTCAGTTCCTGATGAAGGGTTGCAGTCTGAAACATTGATTCTTTATTCCTCTCCATAGATGCTGCCTGACCTGCTGAGTTCCTCCAGCATTTTGTGTCTGTTACTCTGCATTCATCTCATGCTCTCGATATTTATTGCGCATTTATTTGTAATTATTGTTTCCCTCTTGTTTTAGCACAGCCTGTTGTCTTTTGCATTCTGGTTGTTTGTCCGCCCTGTCAGGCGTGGCCTTTTTAGGTTTCTTGAATTTACTTAGCTTGCCCACAAGAAAACAAATCTCGGGGTCGTGCAAAAGTCTACATATGTAGCTAGGGTGCCTAAGACTTTTGAACAGTACTGTAGTAATTTTAGTAAAAAAACACACTTCATGATGTATGTGAGTGATGATAAATCTGATTCTAATATGAGTCTCTACTGTGGACTGAGAGTGGGAAGGGGGCAGGAAGAAAAGGAATCATGGTTAGGAAAGGGAAGGGAGAGTGGAGGGAGCAGGAAGACCTTGAGAGTCATTCTGGAGTGACCAATAAACCAATTGTTTGGATTCAGATGACCTTCCCTGGTGTCCCAGGGCTGGGTGTGTCTGCACCCACGCCAAACCCCCACTACTGGCACTCTTGCTCTGCCATCTGTCCAACACCCCCTCCTGCAGTGCTCCGCACCCTCATCATTCCCAATATCCTATGCTCCATCCGGATTTACAAACTCACCCTCTGCTCCACATTGACAAATACAGTACTCTGCAAAAGTCTTAGGCCCCCCAGCTATATACATGTGCCTATGACTTTTGCATAGTACTGTATGAACTTTGATAAAAAAAATTACTTTGAACTATGAACTTTGGCTTCCAACATCTGCAGAATCTCTTGCAACTCTTGAGGGAGAGAATTCCAAATGTTCATATTTTCTCTGGGAGTAGTTTGAGCGTACAGGAGCAGGATAGACCAGCTGATTGACTGGTCTTGCAGCAACAACCTTACACTCAGCATCAGTAAGACCAAGAAATTGATTGTGGACTTCAGGAAGGGTAAGATGAGAGAACACACGCCAGTCCTCATCAAGGAATCAGAAATGGAGAAGGCGAGCAAGTTCGAGTTCCTGAGGGTCAACATCTCTGAAGGTTTACCCTGCGCCCACCATTCTGATGCAGTTACAAAGAAGGTATGACAATGGCTTCTAGGAGTTTGCGGAGAATTGGTATGTCGTCAAAGACACTCGCAAGTTCCTACGAATGTACTGTGGAGGGCATTCTAACTGGCTGCATCACTGTCTGGTATGGGGGGTTGAGGGGCTACTGCACAGGATCAAAATAAGCTGCAGAGAGTTGTAAACTCAGTCAGCTCCATCATGGGCACGAACCTCCCCAGCATCCAGGACCTCTTCAAGGAGTGATGCTTCAAAAGGGTGGCGTCCATCATTAAGGACCCCCATCATCCGGGACATGCCCTCTTCTCATTGCTACCGTCAGGGAGGAGGCACAGGACTCTGAAGACACATACTCAGCGAATGAGGAACAGCTTCTTCCCCTCCAGAATCAGATTTCTGAATGGGCATTGGACCCATGACCACTACCTCACTACCTTTTCCTTTCTCTTTTCGCACTATTTATTGAACTACTTTAATATACAGTATATACTTACTGTAATTTACAGTTTTACTATTGTGTCCTCGAGACCAAGGTCTTTTTGGGAGCTTTTGCTATAGTTTGCTGGTGGGGTGGGGGAGGGTGCAGGGGTTGGGGCTTCTGGTGGTGCAGGTGGGGGAGGGGAGGGGGAGGGTCAATACTTCTGCTGTTGCTTGTGCCATGGGTGGGGGGAGGGGAGGCTTCAGGGCTTTGATGTTTCTATCATACATTCTATAGGGTCTTTTGTTTCGAGGATGTCTGTGAAGAGTGAGAATTTCAGGTTGTATACTGTATACATTCTCTGATATTAAATCGGACCATTTGAACCTTTTAAACCAATGTCCTGCTGCCTCAGAGCAGTAGATTTCACAACATATGCCAGTGTAATATTAAACCTGATTCTGATCTGTATTTCCCAAATAGTGTTGCAAGTTTACTGAGGGATTAGAATCATAGAGTAATGTGATACTGTAACAGGCACACCTGAGTTAGACCCACCTACCTGCATTTGGCTCGTGTCCATATACCTCTTCCGTTGTCTTTTAAATGTCGTTATTGTACCTGCCTCTACCACTTCCTTCTTATAGGTACACCAGCCACTGTGTGAAGAAGTATTCCCCCAGTCCTCTTAAAAAAAAATATTTTGCCTCTCTCCTTAAACTTGCAGCCACTAATGTTTTATTCTATTTCGCAGGGGAGAAGACTGCACATGCACCCTGTCAATGGTCCTCATGATTATACACACCTGCATAAGGTGGCCCTTAATAGAGTTGTAGAAAAACGGCACAGAAACAGGCCCTTCTGCCCATCTAGTATGTGCCGAACAATTTAAACTGCCTCCTCCCAACAACCTGCACAGGGACCATATGCTGCCAATCACGTACCTATCCAAACTACGCTTCAACGTTGAAATTGAGTTCCCATGCACCTCTCGTGCTGGCAGCTCACTACACACTCTCACCACCCTCTGAGTGAAAAAGTTTCCCCTCTTATTCCCTTTAAAATTTTCACCTTTCATCCTTAACCCATGACCTCTGGCTGTGGTCCCACCCAGCCTCAGTGGAAAAAGCCTGCTTGCATTTACCCTATCTATACCCGTCATAATTTTGTACACCTCTATCAAATCCCCCCTCAATCTTCTACGTTCCAAGGAATAAAGTTCTAGTCTCCCCAACCTCTCCTAACACAGGTTCTCAAGTCCTGGCAATATTCCCATAAATCTCCTTTGTACTCTTTCCAGCTCAATGATGTCTTTTTCATAACAGGTTAACTGAAGCTATACACAATGCTCCAGGTATGGGCTCACAATCATCTTGTACAAATGCAACATAACGTTCAAATTCTTATACTCAATGCCAAATGCCACCTTCACCTCCCTGTGTACCTGTTTTTCTGTGTTATTTCGCAACACGGTCCAGAGCCAAACCATTCACTGTGAAAATCCCACCCTAGTCTGACTTCCCAAAGTGCCACACTTGGGCAGACGTGCCTCCACATGAAACCAATTCAATATTCAAAGCTCTTGTAACGTGTAGAGTCCATCTTATTCCCATTAGGTTCCTTTATACAATGTTGATTGGTTGATTCCTTACTAGGGTGCACCGTCATTGGTTCAAGTTAATTACTGAGACTTGTGTATGAATATTTAGTATATGCAGGTTGTTTATTGTAAGTTGATCATATAGGATAATAGGCTGACCTTGTCATTAATTGATGTTTACACCACATAGCACCTTCGATTTGGTAAAAATCAATCTGCTTCATGGTGAATTTGCCACTCGATCTATCAAATGTGAGTTAGGACAGGTGACCAACATGAGTCGGGTCTATGGAGCATTTTAAAGGACGGTGGTTAAAGAAGGGGTTAAACCATTCTAACCGGTTGCACCACCATCTGGTACGGAGGGGCCACTGCACAGGATCGGAAAAAGCTGCAGAAAGTTGTGAACTCAGTCAGCTCCATTGTGGGCACCAGCCTCCCCAGCATCGAGGACATCTGTAAAAGGCAGCGTCCATCATTAAGGGCCCCATTATCCAGGACATGCCCTCTTCTCATTGCTACCACCAGGGAGGAGGTACAGGAACCTGAAGGCAGACACTCAATGTTTCAGTAACAGCTTCTTCCCCTCTGCCATCAGATTTCTGAATGGACAATAAGCCTATGAACACCACCTCACTACTGCTCCTTTACTCCTCTCTCTTCTTGCGCTGCTTATTTAATTGAATTTTCTATTTTAGAACTATAGAAAAATAGAAAATTGACAGCACAATACAGGCCCTTCGGCCCACAATGCTGTGCCGAACATGTACTTACTTTAGAAATTACCTAGGGCTACCCATAGCCCTCTTATTTTCTAAGCTCCATGTACCTATCCAAGGGTCTGACCGGGGTCCTATAAAGCTGTAACATTACCTCTGGGCTCTTGAACTCAATCGCACAGTTGATGAAGTCCAATACACCGTATGTCTTCTTAACCGGTCAACCTGCGCAGCAGCTTTGAGTGTCCTATGGACTTGGACCCCAAGAGCCCTCTGATCCTCCACACTGCCAACAGTCTTACCATTAATACTATATTCTGCCATCATATTTGACCTACCAAAATGAACCACCTCTCACTTATCTGAGTTGAACTCCATCTGTCACTTCTCAGCCCAATTTTGCATCCTATTGATGTCCAGCTGTAACCTCTGAGAGCCCTCCACACTATCCACAACACCCCCAACCTTTGTGTCATCAGCAAACTTACTAACCCATCCCTCCACTTCCTCATCCAGGTCATTTATAAAAACCACAAAGAGAAGGGGTCCCAGAACAGATCCCTGAGGCACACCACTGGTGACCGACCTCCATGCAGAATATGACTCGTCTACAACCACTCTTTGCCTTCTGTGTGCAAGCCAGTTCTGGATCCACAAAGCAATGTCCCCTTGGATCCTATGCCTCCTTACTTTCTCAATAAACCTTGCATGGGTACTTTATCAAATGCCTTGCTGAAATCCATATACACTACATCTACTGTTCTACTTTCATCAATGTGTTTAGTCACATCCTCCAAAAATTCAATCAGGCTCATAAGGCACGGCCTGACTTTGACAAAGCCATGCTGACTGTTCCTAATCATATACCTCTCCAAATGTTCATAAATCTTGCCTCTCAGGATCTTCTCCATCAACTTACCTTTAGGCTCCTGGAGGGACAGGAGCCTAAAGACACACACTCAGTGTTTCAGGAACAGCTTCTTCTCTTCCGCAACAGATTTATGAATGGACAGTGAACCCATGAACACAACCTTAGTATTTTTTCCTTTTCTCTCTCTCTTTTTAAACTATAATTTAATTTAATTTTTATTACTTCTTATTATAATTAATATTTTTAAATTATTATGTATTGTACTGTTGCTGCAAAACAGCAAACTTCACGACATAGGCAAGTGATATTAAACCTGATTCTGAGGGAATTCTGGAAGTTAAGTCCTCCCCTACATGAGATGAGCCAAAGAGGGCAGGATTGGAAGAGCGCAATGTCTCTGCATTGTTGGATGCTGTGGCAATAGAGAGTGATTTGATAACAAGGATGTGAATTTCCACATTGAAACCTTGGGTGGACTTGTAAACTACTGTAGGTCTGTCATCTCCTGGGCTCGGAGCATTTGGACATTTAAGGAGGACGTAGGGAGATGGAGTTGAGATACGTCTCTACCAAAGGGGGTGTAAGACATCCTTCCCACTGCTAGCCTGCAGGCCACCCTTGGACAAGGTGTAGCACCCGCTTAGCCCCCTGATCTGGGTCACATGAAGCCATGGGAGCAGGTGGTGGATGGTTGTACGAGCAGCTGGTGCATATCACAAGTCTGAAGAGAATTGATGATGGCTGGGGTCACCCGTCTTGTAAAGACACTGCACAGAAGAAGACAATGGCAAACCACTTCTGTAGAACAATTTTCCAAGTACAACCATGGTCGTGGAAAGATCACGATCGGCCACGTCATACGACACAGCACATGATGATGATAATGATGAGGGTGGCAGGTCAGCTAGGTTCAAACTAAGCAAGACTACAGGCACACGGAGCAATGGTCAAGCAGGACCTCTGGAGCGTGGTCAGGATTAGGGACCGTGTATGGTTTATCCCTGCTGACTAGGTGATAATTAAGATGATCGTAGCACTCCTAAAACTACCATGTCTGAGTTCAACTAACCCATTCAAAACCAGAATCAGATTGGCTATTTATCGGTCAGGACAGACGTCTTTGTGGACTAAAACAGTGTCATGATCTAAAGCGGAACATCCTGTGGGTAAGATCTTTGCTCACCCATAGCTGTCTCCCTCAGCAAGAGCTGAGCAAAGAACTTGTGCCTAAGCTCCCATCAATGCTGGTCTATCACTGGAAGCGGTGAGGGGAAGATATAATGATTTCCCCTCAATGCCACCCTTCCAATGAGTGTAAATAGTGCTTCAAAGGATGTGAGAGAAAACTGTAGCTAATCCTGTGGAAACAGTGGGTAGCAAACCACATCCCATCTCGCAATGACTTGACAGTGTACAGTGTGCTCTGCCTAGATTTTAATAGCTGCAATAAAATGCAGTGCAGTCTCTGGTTGTGTTACCGTGACAACAGACTGTAGGGAACTCAATGTTAACCGGCAGATTGATGACTCAAGACGAATTGCTATCTTTCTGGAAATTACTTACTGCCCATTACACCTCTTGTCATTTAGGGCAGCAATGAACGTCCTCCACCTCCATCTGTATGGAGGGATTCTCCATTGCTGTTTCTGAAACATTTTAGTTTTGACCAGTCTTGGTTGTTAGCCCTGAGCTGAGCCCCTGAACCTGGAGGACTGGTGGACCACTCTTAGTCTGGCCTCTACCCTCTGACCTGTTTGGCATGGGTGACCCTACCAAGAGCAAAAGCATAAAGCCCTGACCCCAGTCGGCATAGCTCTCTGGGTCATTGAGGAATGCAAGCCTCCAAACTCTACGGCAAGTTGTGGTCCTCCTCAAGGATTTTTCCTGAAAAGGTGATGCATCCGCTCTAATTACTTGCCAAGGAAGCGAACAGTTGGCCTGGGCAGTTCGTGAGTTAGGCATTTGAATGTGACTTACAGAAACAATATTTTATTATTTATTGTCTAGGTTCATTAATTTTATTACAACTGAAACGCTTGTAATCACTTATGCGGGTAAAGATGGCGGCGAGCTGCGGTCTCCGTCGCGGCCGCGGCTCTGACACCGTGGTTTATTAGGTTCGTACGATGGCTTTCGGGACAGAGTGGGGAGTTAGGTGTCAGGTTAGCGTTTAGGGGTGTGGATGTGGAAGAGTTAGACCATTGTCCATGTTAGACCAGTCCATGGGTCAAAGGCCAATAATTCCTATGGACAGGTGTCAGGCTGGGAAGTGATGAGGATGAAGACCAGCAAGGATGAGGGATGGTCACACCCCAGGTCGGTGAGTCCCCCCAGGTTGACATGTCCTCCCAGGTCACACCCCAGGTGGGGAAGTCCTCCCAGGTCATACCCCAGGTCTGCGTGCCCCCCCAGGTCACACCCAAGGTCAGCACGGCCAAGATCAGAGGTCTGTTCAGACAGGAGGCAGCAGGATTGGTGTCACCCTAGGTCAACAAGGCAACATCCAGAGTTCAGAGTCCTGTCGTTGGCGAGTACTGGGTGGATCCTGGAGATCGAAGGTCGAAGATGAAGGCAGTGAATACGAATGTCAAGGCCTGATAGCTGATCCCCTGGGTCTGTGAGTCTGCAAGTCCACTGGGGAGGTCAAGAGGCCCGATGTCTGCGAGGGCATGGCTTCACTGGTTGCCCAGAGTCCTGGGGTTGGATGGAGGTCTGCCTGTCTGTGTGTGTTGGGGGGAGAGGAAAGGAGCTTTTGTGGTTCTGCTGAACACTGTGGGTGTGTTGTGTTGGCGCTGGAGGCTGTGTTGGTTTCTAATGTGAAAGATTACTGTCCGTTTTGATGTACGTGTAATGAATAAACAAATCTGAAATTGGAGGTTTAAATTAAACATGCTTGCTTATCCAAAACCTGAATTACCAGTTTCTTCTTGGCTTCAGTAAACTGTTGGGACAGCTTGCAATACCAACATTTCCATAACATGGGGAGACTCTGGTTTACTTTTGATGCACACCTAGTATGGGGGAAAGCAAAGCTGGAGATGAGACACATCTCTCTTAATAAGTACTTACACAGCAGATCCAAGATTCACAGTAGATCTCTCTGGCTGCTCCTGGAGGAAGGTGCCTGCTTTTGACCGGTCTCTCTCTCTCACCCTCTCGCTCAATGCTGCCAGAGTCTTGGGTCTTGGGTCTTGGACAAGGTCTAATTGACACAATTGGTGGATTAGGCTCTGTAGTTCATGTGTTTCCGGTTACTCCTTTTTTCATTGCGACTTTGATCGAGGCAGATTGGTTCAGTCAAAGAACAGCACAACGCTAAATTGAACTGAACTGAACTAGACTGTTTCAATGACTCTGTGGTCTGATGTTTTATTTTCTGTGTTTCTCCCTTTTTTTACCATTTGCGTGATTCGTTCTTTCTCGTTTGTGCGTTGGATGTTTGAAGTTTTCTTTGAATGGGTTCCATGGTTTCTTTGTTTCGTGGCTGTCTGTGGAGAAGACAAATCTCAGGGTTGTATACTGCATACATGCTTTAATAATAAATGTACTTTGAGTCTTTGAAGATGAGTCTGAGCAGAGGTTGTTCCCCTGGGTGGGGAATGATGTGGAATGTGAGCGAACTTGATAAAGTAATATGGTGTAGCTTTCTCATGGTAAATTCTGCATTTGTGATAGCCTTAGTCATTTTCATGCCAAATTATGTATTATAAGACCATAAGATATAGAGGTAGAGTAAGGCCATTTGGCCCATCTAGTCTGTTCCACCATTTCGTCATGTCTGATCAATTTTGCCTCTCAGCCCCAATCTCCTGCCTTCTCCCTGTATCCCTTTATGCCCTGACTAATCAAGAATCTATCAACCTTAAATATACCCAGTGAGTTGGCCTCCATAAGTGGCACTGAATTCCACAGAATTGTGTTAATGACTAGCAATTACTTACATTGTGCTCTGATTGAAAACAATTGGCAAAACAGTTCTTTTTTTTGTCAGAAATTCGTCCTTGAGTTTCCCATCTTCTTTGCGTTGTCTGCAGAAATTCCAAAACTAATTTGCAGTTTAGAGGTTATTAAATATCTAAGAGAAATGTCAGCAAGACCAAAGAGCTGATTGTGGACTTCAGAAAGGGTGAGACAAGGGAACACATACCAATCCTCATAGGGGGATCAGAAGTGGAGAGAGTGAGCAATTTCAAGTTTCTGGGTGTCAAGATCCTGAGGACCTTACCTGGTCCCAACATATTGATGCCATAAAAAAGGCAAGACAGTGGTTTGAGGAGTTTCATTTGAAGTTTGAGAGATTTGAATTGTCAACTAAAACACTTGAAAACTTCTACAAATGTACTGTGGAGAGCACTCTGACTGGCTGCATCACCGTTTGGTATGGTGATGGGGGGGCTACTGCACAAGTTTGAAGTAAGTTGCAGAAACTTGTAAAGTTAGTCAGCTCTATCATGGGTACTTGCTCCTGTAGTATCCAAGACATCTTCAAGGAGCAGTGCATTAGGAAGGCGGTGTTCATTGTTAAGGACCCCCAGAGGTACAGGAGCCTAAAGGCACACACTCAGTGATTCAGGACCAGCTTCTTCCCCTCTGCCATCAGATTCCTGAATAGACATTGAACCCATGAACACCACCTCACTACTTTTTATTTCTGTTTTTTTTTACATTACTTATTTCAACTATTTAATAGACATACATATACTTACTGCAATTCAGTTCTATTCTCTGTAATTGTTTATCATGTATTTCATTGTACTGCTGCGTAAAGTTTGTGATTCTGAAATACTGAATGATTTTAACCTACTAGGCAATTTGTTACTCTGAATTTTAAACCGGACTTAATCAAATAAACAGATAAATCACAAGCTGCTATTATCTGTAAACTTGATTCTGATATGTGTCTCTATTGTGCACTGAGAGCGTGAAGGGGGCACAGGGAGCAGGGAATCAAGGTTGGGAAAAGGGGAGGGAGCAGGAAGCACCAGAGAGACATTCTGTAATCACAAACAAGTGAAAATCTGCAGATGCTGGAAGTCCGAGCAACACACACAAAACGCTGGAGGAACAAGGGTTTCGGGCCGAAAAGTTGACTCTAATTTTTTCCATAGATGCTGCCTGGCCTGCTGAGTTCCTCCAGCACTTTGTGTGTGTTGCTCGGACATTCTGTAATGATCAATAAATCAATTGTTTAGAATCAAATGACCTTGCCTGCACCCGTGTCACCCCGCGTCCTGGCACTCCTCCTCTGCAGTGGTCCCACACCCCTCCCGCAGTGCTCCACCCTCGCCACTCCCAATATCCTTTGCTCCTGCCAGAGTTACGAACTTGCTCTCCACTGCACGTTGACAAATACAGTACTGTGCAAAAGTCTTAGGCACCCTAACTACACAGCATATATGTGCCAAAGACTTCTGCACAGTACTGTACCTGAATATACACTCAGAAAGCGATTTGTTAAAGCTGGCCTCTTTGATCGTTAACATTGAATGTACCTGGGTAGGAAGGGAGAGAGTGACTAAGCCCCAAAGATTTAGGTTTGACCCCTTTCTATTTTCACTCTCTACCTCTTTTTGTAGAATGTATTACAGGGCCACATGCTGGAATTCTCCGCTGTGTGAAAGTGTGGGGAGAGAAGCTTCGATCCCAAACACAGGAAAGTCTGCAGATGCTGGAAATCCGAGCAACACACACAAAATGCTGGAGGAACTCAGCAGGCCAGGCAGCAGAGCAAACAGTTGATATTTTGGGCCGAGACCTGAAATATCCACTGTTTACTCTTTTCCATAGATGCTGCCTGACCTGCTGAGTTCCTCCAGCATTTTGTGTGCGTTGATTGGAGGTAGAAGGTCGCTTGCTCTTGCAAAAGCCTAGAATCGTGTGTCTGTGTTTTTTTTAATTAGCCTGGCCTATTTATACACCTCCACACCTCAGCTCTCATACAAAGTGCAAACTATGCAAAGCGCTCACAAAAAGGTAACGCTGTCCTCCCCTTAATTCCTTTGCAAAAATAAAAAGTGAGGGGCAGATCCATGTCATGTGGCTTGCAACTATGGTTATGATAGATTTGTATTCATTGTAAAAACGAATAAAATGTAGACTATTGCATGTCATCTGCAAAGAAATATAGGTATAGATTTTCTTTGAATTCAAATAGTTTAAATGAATTTATTGTAAATAATTTTAAAGAAATAACTGTAGAAACAAAATGTAGTGCAATGGCTTTCAACAGATAAACCTCTAAGTATCTAATTTGAAGTATGTGTGGGTGGTAGGTTTGAGAAAGGAGGAGGTTGGAATGAATGTTGTATGAAGACATAGGTAGGTCAAAATACTGTTGGGGGTGTTGGTTAGGAGTCACCTGTATCAATATGTGACTTAATATTATGCACATTTTTATATCAAAATAAAGTTTATTTGTAATAAAAATTATTTTGTGCAGATTTTGCTACGTAAAGCAATTTATAACAAGAACAGTGTGATGTTAGCCTTTATCTCAAAAGAGCTATGCATGAACGTTGGAAGATTCGTTAAAGGTGTAGGTGTAAAACTCTAGTCAGACTCCCCTTCTGAGTAATGCACTTGGTTCTGGGCACTTTATCTCAGTATGTATGTGTTTGAGTGGAGGCACCACAAATTTATTGGAAAAGACCATAGCAGAAAGGTTATGTACATGAAGCTTGAATTGAAAGATTAAGAGGTGGTCTGATTGAAGTTTTGAATGATTAAAGAGGAATTAGAGTAAATTTTAAAATGTTGGAAAAATTGAAGATAAATGTGGTGTCAGAAATCGCTTCCTCACAGGCGGAGTGGTAATCTGGGACTTTGTACCAAAAGAAATCGCAAAACATACATTGATGAATATAAAGATATTAGGGTTTATAAAATCAAAGTGCTTCTTTGGGGTCAAGGAACAAATCAGCTGTGACTTCTAAAGGCGCAACATCAGAAATAAGCAACACCTTTTATCAATTTTATTATCAACTGCTGATTTCTATCTGAGGCTTACTTAACCTGTGTTGGACAGAGATCACACTCGAGCTACTATAGTATGCAGTTTGTATACTGCATAGATAGTTTGATAATAAACATACTTCAAACTTTGAACCTTGGCAAGTTTCAAAATGTATATAATAAACTGCTATAAAAGACCATTATCAAATTATGAAATCCACTATTTTATCACCCTGGAGGTGAAATAATTCATCTTGTACTTGGAGATGTTGCTTCATTTAATTAAAACTTCAGTGCAGTGATAAGCGTTCACGATTTGATACATTTGTATGCTAACCTGTGCTCTTCTTCTTAAGTCCATCACCCCTACAGGGGCATAGGCCATTGATAGCACCTCGCTGGACTCCTCTGTCCTTGGCCAATAGAAGGTTGATTGCCCCCTGTGGATTCCACTTTCACCTCACAGCTTCTTGTCTTCGAGCTGAAGATCCTTCCTCTCCCAGGAATGATATCTATGCAGCTTTTGTTGGTATTTCTAAAGCTCAAGGTGTTTTAGGGCTCTACTATCTCAATACCCATGACTGCATGGCTAGGCATAGCTCAAATACCATCTAAAATTTGCTGACGATACAACCATTGTTGGTCGAATCTCAGGTGGAGACGAGGAGGCGTACAGGAGTGAGATATGTCAACTAGTGGGAGTAGTGTCGCAGCAACAACCTGGCACTCAATGTCAGTAAGACGTAAGAACTGATTGTGGACTTCAGGAAGGGTAAGACAAAGGAACACATACCAATCCTCATAGAGGGATCAGAAGTGGAGAGACTGAGCAGCTTCAAGTTCCCGGGTGTCAAAATCTCTGAGGATCTAACCTGGTTCCAACATATCGATGTAGTTATAAAGAAGGCAAGACAGCGACTATACTTTATTAGGAGTTTGAAGAGATTTGGCATGTCAACAAATACACTCAAAAACTTCTATAGTTGTACCATGGAGAGCATTCTGACAGGCTGCATCACTGTCTGGCATGGAGGGGCTACTGCACAGGACCGAAAGAAGCTGTGGAAGGTTGTAAATCTAGTCAGCTCCATCTTGGGTACTGGCCTACAAAGTATCCAGGACATCTTCAGGGAGTGGTATTTTAGAAAGGCAGCGTCTATTATTTAGGACCTCCAGCACCCAGGGCATGCCCTTTTCTCACTGTTACCATCAGTAGGAGGTACAGAAGCCTGAAGGCACACACTCAGCGATTCAGGAACAGCTTCTTCCCCTCTGCCATCCGATTCCTAAACAGACATTGAACCTGTGAACACTACCTCACTTTTTTAATATATACTATTTGTTTTTGCATGATTTTTAATCTATTCAATGTACGTATACTGCACTTTATTTATTTATTTATTTATTTATTTTCTCTGCTAGATTATGTATTGCTTTGAACTGCTGCTGCTAAGTTAACAAATTTCATGACACATGCTGGTGATAATAAACCTGATTCTGATTTTGAGATGGAGCTGACTAACTTTACAACTTTCTGTAGCCTCTTTTGATCCTGCGTAGTAATCCCCCCGTACCAGACAGTGATGCAGCCAGTCAAAACGCTGTTTACGGTACACCTACAGAAGTTTTCCAATGTTTTAGCTGACAAACCAAATCTGTTCAAACTCCTATAGTTGCTGTCTTGCCTGCTTTATAGCTGCATTGATATGTTGGGACCAGGTTAGATCCTCAGAGATCTTGACACCCAAGAGTTTGAAATTGCTCACTCTCTCCACTTCTGATCCCTCTATGAGGATTGGTTTGTGTTCCCTCGTTTTACCCTCTGGAAGTGTACAATCAGCTCTTTTGCTTTCCTGACATTGAGTGCAAGGTTGTTACCACAACACCATTCATAGGGAGCAGAGCAGTGGGCTAAGCACACACCCCTGAGGTCAGCGGGGAGGAGATATTATCACCAATCCACACGGATTGTGGTCTTCTGGTCAGGAACTCGAGGATCCAATTACAGAGGGAGGTACAGAGGCCCAGATCCTGTAACTTATCGGTCTGGATTGTGGGAATGATGGTGTTAAACACTGAGCTATCGTCAACGAACGGCTTCCTGACATAGGTGTTTGTATTGTCCAGGTGATCTCAAAGTCTCTTCACACAGCCTTAGATCACCTGGACAATACAAACCACTCTCTCTTTGCACTACTTATCTCAAATTTCTTTATGTGCGTGTGTGTATATATACATATAATTTTCAATTTTATATGGGTGGGGGGTGGTGGAGATACATTTCTACCAAAGGAGGGGTAAGGTGCTCCTTTCCTCCGTTAGCTTGCAGGTTGCCCTTGGGCAAGGTGTAGCACCTGCTTAACCCCCCGATCAGGGTCATCTGAAGCCATGGGAGCAGGTGGTGGATGGTCGTTCGAGCAGATGGTGCAGATCACAAATCCTGGTTATGCGACCACTGACGCCAGGCAGACAATCTCTGAAGGGTACTGATAATGGCTGGGGTCATCTATCTTGTAAAGACATTGCCCAGGAGAAGGCAATGGCAATTTGCCAAGAAAAATCAGGGTCAAAAGCCATGAACTTTATTATTATGTATTGCAATGTACTGCTGTAGCAAAACAAAAAAAAATCATGACATACGCCAGTGATGTTAATTCCGATTCTGATTCTGATCTGTTTCCCCTTGTTATCAATCTTGGAAAGCTGGCTGGCGGTGTCGTGGCACCTGCACCAGACTTCGGGGCGAGCGGCCCTGGGTTTGAATCCGGCCGGCGCCTCGCACGCTTTCCGTCCGTGCTGTGTTGAGAAGCAGCAAGGTTACCGCCTGATGCGCCACGAGGGGCGGAAAGGAACGACTGTCGACCTCTGAGCCAGGGCACATCGGCCTTTCCTATTCGAACTATCGTTTTATCTGTTGGTGCTGCTGCCTGTTCTGGTCACTTTCTGTTTGTCCTTTGCCTGGAGGTTCACAAAGGGTTGAATTTAAATCATATTAAAGCAATTTGCTGTATTAATAGCCAACTTAAGCAGACCCAATCTTTCCTCACCACAGGATGACTGTGCTGTAGCCTCAGGACGTACAATACTCACCGTCTCATTTCCCTCCCTCCCTTAAATGACATCAGCAGAGGTCATGGTCTCAACATGTGGTGGGTTGCAAAGAAAACCCACGTCCTCTTCATAAGCGGTGCAGTGAGAAAATGCACTCTGGCAATTGGTTAGTCCGGATATGACAAGCCACTTCATTGTGCGAGTTTGTGGGGGGAATGTGCACGTATACTCCTCGGCCCCACACAAGTGGCCTAGGACACTTTAATTCAGTTTCTCATTCACCACTAGTTGGTTCGATGCCCTTCTGGGAAATCAGTATTTTTAAAATATTCTCTAAAATATTAAATGTTTAAGCACTTGTACAAAGAAATAAAGTTTTCAGTGTTTTACTGACACGGACTGGAACTCTGTGCTGAGTTCTAATCTTTGACGGGCCGCCAGTCGCACTCGGCTGGGGCAAACAAGTGAAGGAAAGGATGAGTAATTTCTGAGGAAGCCGGTGTGGAGAAGCCTGTGAATTCCCGTCGGCTGGGCCATCGGCTAATCGGGGCAGCCATTTATTCGGGGCAAAGAACGAAAACTTTTATTTGCTGCACGGTGCTGCTTTAATTGGGACAGGAGGCTGTCGCCGTCAGACGCTACACCTTGCTGAGAGCGAAACAGTTTTCAAAGTAGTGCCAGATGAGTGTGTTTGTGTTCAAAAGGCAGGTAAGACAATTCAGAACTGTTTTGTTCACTGCGGTTTCAAGTATTCAGGCTTGGAGATGCCAGAAACAGCCGTTAGACATTATGAAGCAAACAGTTTCTAAACAGGCAACACACATCAAAGTTGCTGGTGAACGCAGCAGGCCAGGCAGCATCTGTAGGAAGTCTAGTCCTGACGAAGGGTCTCGGCCTGAAACGTCGACTGCACCTCTTCCTACAGATGCTGCCTGGCCTGCTGCGTTCACCAGCAACTTTGATGTGTGTTGCCTGTTTAGAAACTGTTTGCTTCATAATGTCTAACGGATGTGTGTTGCTTGAATTTCCAGCATCTGCAGAATTCCTGTTGTTTTAGTTTTTAAACAGCATCGGTTAGGTGTGCTTTTTAGGTTATCAATTTGGGCCGACAGACGCTGATTCAAAAAAAAAGTGATTTTTGATCATTGTCTTTTTTGACTTTATGCAAGGAGGTAACGGAGGCAGCCTGTTATCGGTACTAGGGGTCTGCACTGATTTTGTTCATTTCCAGTCAACAGAAAGGACACAGCTGCGATGAATTCTTCTGTCAATAGCTATTAGGGATTAATACACAATTTTGTAATGGTTGGCATCCGTCTGTCTCGGAGGACAATGGGTGGTGCTGATCATCATCACAAGCCTGGGTGGAAGGTATGGAGATCCTGAGATGCCCAGTCCCCCTCTCGGCCTCACCAGTGTAGTCCAAAGGAAAGATTATGAAGCAAAACGTTTGGCAGCAGCTCGGCTTCGGGAGGGGCCGGGAGGATGTTCAGTGACGTCCAGCCGCCTTAGGGGCGCCACTCCAGATTAGCTGCCTGGGCTTTGTCCCTCCCGAGGCTGCCCACAAGGCAGTGGGGTCATTTGTCCATAGCTGGGGATCTGGTTCAGCACCAGCAGGGTGTGTCCACACACCGGTGGGCCTGTGTGCTCCGTGTGCAAGGGCCAGACCTCCTCCCCATTCTCTGTAGTTCGGCCCGAGTCCGAAAGGAGTTCAGTTTCCGTGTGTCACCAGAGAGGAGGCACTACGTGAGGCTTGCTGTTGGAGAGGCTGTGTACTGGTAGGGAGAGACTTCACATTCAGCTCTCCTTTCCACAAGACTGCGAGCCGGCGGTGGAAGCTGAAAGTGAGAGCGACAAGCACTAACTACCCACTACCCCACCAGACTAGACGCGTCGCAACCACCATTCTGACAAATTTATAATACTGTAGTAATATTGGTAGTGTTCTCATTTATAATGTATTTCATTTAAATTCATAATTTGGTCCCTAGTTAAATGATAGTTTGCCTTTTTTTAATACTTTTTTTTAATTGCCATGAAACTTAGCTGATGGGCAACCGCTTAATTGGGCCAAAATGTACTGATCCCTATGTGTCCCAGTTAGCCCGGAATCCACTGGGTTTATGTAAAATAATGTATTGTTATTTTTCTAAGATGAGCGCACAGCAGCAATATAATCCCCACAACGAAAAGTGTATTTAAACAAATCCTAAAGGCAGAGTTCCGCAGATTTTACCACTCAGTGTGTCCTTCCCGGTTACTGCGGTTGCACAAGGGTTAAAATGATTCACCGACCAACAAGCCAAAATGAAAGTCAAACATCTGTGCGACGCCGAAACCCTTGAAACTGTAAACGAGATCTTTTTCCCAAACACAAGTGGGCTGGCTGGCTGGGCGTTAAATATCACTCGATCAAACGCAGGCTGCTGTCTCACTGTGCCGCGTTTGTCAGCCGTCAACACAGGGTGCAGAAGGGAGCCCGAAATGAACAAATTATTGACCATGACGCACTTCCCGACCCACACGCCGCTCACTCGGGGTTAGGAGCGGTAGGTGAGGCGCTTTGAGCATGCTCTGTCAAGATTGTGTGATGACACAACTGGTGAACCTGAGTGAAAACCAACTCGCTCACCCCCCTCTGTTTTATGTTGCAGCCTCGACTAGGGAGAGAGAGAAGACTGACTCCAGATGCAGGAACTGCTGAACGAGATAGACAGGGGGGAGCTTCCCGGAGGTACTCTCTGCATCTAGCCGTACCGGCTGCCCCGCACTGCCCATGGTGACCGGAGCTGCGTAGCGGACCCAGGAGAACGCGTTCCGAACGAACAATGCGGTCCCATCCTCCCCGCTCCCCGGCGAACGCACCCCCCAATCCCAAGTGTCCTGCAAAGAGAAGGAGGATTTCTTTCCATGGCATGTTTCATGGAAAGTCGAGAGGAAAACAGAAGCAGGAAGTGTCCATCTCCAGTACCGAGAGCATCCATGCAGAGGTGACGGAGCCCGACAGAAAACCACAGGTGACCGACAGTCAGACAACCTTGACATCTTCAGATTCGGCGAAGAAGGTTCGATTCTAATTACCGTTCAATGTAGACGGACGCCTAGCCGCGTTCCAGCACTTTTTTTTGTGCTCCGGTTAATTATTAGCGCCGTTCAAAAATCTGATCAAACTAATAAGGGAATTCGAAAACTTAAGATAATTGGTGCGTTGGCCTGATTGCCTTGTGTTGCCATAATAATTATATATATAACGCCGCTGTCGGCAAGGTAGGTTCCCGTCCCCACCCGTGATCGCGTGGGTTTCCTCCGGGCGTACCCGTTGGTAGGTTAATTGGTCATTGTAAATTGCCCCGTGATTAGGGTAGGGTTGAACTGGGGGCAGAGCGCGGTTCAAAGGCTTATTCTGCACTGTATCTTAATAACTAAACAATGTCCTGAAAGGCCTGAATCTGCTCCTATGTCTTACAATCGCAGTGAACGAGAGAATGCTTGCAGGTACCTAACGCCAGCACGTCTGTGTTGAGACCTTGTTACGCTGATACATAGAAATCCGACGTGCCCTTTGGTAAATAAATGTCCACCCAACCCCCCCATACCCGGTGATCACAGCAAAGTAATGACCAGAAAAATAGTACAGAAAAGTCTAAGACCATCATAAGCTTCTGTTAGGCTGAGTGGCGTAGTGGTTAGCACAACGCTTTACAGTACCAGTGACGCCAGTTCAAATCCCGCCGCTGCCTGTAAGGAGTTTGTATGTTCTCCCCGTGACCGCGTTGAGTTTCATCTGTGTTCCCCTCTCAGCCCAAAGACCTGCTGGTTGGCAGGTTAATTGGTTGTTGTAAATTGTCCGGTGATTAGGCTGGAACCGGGTATCTCAATAAACAAATGAATTTCGAGGATTAATCTTTCTTCCTAGCGGTGTAACGGGCAGCAATGAAGGTCCTTCGTCTCTGCCAGTGTTCCGTGTTCTGGGCTTCCTTCATCCTGTCAGTAGCTTCCTCTCAGTTTTCACGACTGTCAGCCATGCAGGTCCTGGGTTGAGACTCACACTGTCACATGCAGAAGTAGAAGGGTTCTTCATTGCTGTTTCTGTAACAATTTTGTTTGACCAGTCAGGATAGTTAGGACTGAACCCCCAAACCGGAAGGACTGGTGGCCCACTCTTAGTCTGGCCTCTACCCTTTGACCTGTTTGGCATGGGTGACCCGACCAATAGCTAAAGCATAAAGCCCTGACTCCAGCCAACATAGTTCTCCAGGTCACTGAGGCACGCAAGCCTCCTAACCACTGAAGAAGGATGTCAGCCTGAAACATCGATTGTTTATTAATTTCCATAGATTCTGCCTGACCTGCTGAGTTCCTCCAGCACTTTGGTGATGGTTGTGGTCCTCTTGGAGGTCTAGGATTATTCATAACTGTCGTGTACTGAGTTGTTACCCAATAGGAACTTGGTCCAGCCCTTTTCAGCAGGTATCATGCCAGATAGTAAACGTTATCAAAATATATTTCTGCCACCTTTGATCTACTGAAATCGGAGAATAAGTCAAGTGAATATTCCAAAGTGCAGAGCTGTGAATTGGATACACCACCCTATTGTGAAAGCTCGGCAACAATCATTATAACTCTCTGGTAAATCAAGAATTGTCCAAGCTCAAAATGGGCAATTTTTACTACCTTTTTATAAGAAAAAGCAAGTCACTGCGACAAGTGTTTTTCAAAGAGGTATTAACCTGTTTGGCAAAGCTGAAGACGCGGTCTTTTTCATGTTTAAGATTTGTGTTAGTCCAGTTGCACGTTAGATAGATCTTTTGGAACGTTTTTTTTTCCCCGAAACCTTCATTATGAAAGATCTACACTAAACATCAGAAAATCCTTATCTTGTAAATAGCACATGATCACAAAATGCCACCGTCATTTCCTGGCAAAGCACTAAATTCTCTTGGGTGTTGTACCTTTCATGTGTGAATGGTTCATGTTAACACTGTTTTTTAGAAGTAGGAGAAAAAGGCGGTTTTGCGCATATCAGTCCATCTCTGTGCTCTCAGTGGTTCTGTTTCTGTGAGGACATTGGAGTCCCTTGACCGTTTATACAGCCTGCTTTACAGGCCAATCAGTAACCAGTTGCATTCTTCCTTTCTCTTAACCTTTTCCGTACTAACTTCTTGAAGTTTGAATTGTTCTAACTTTGAATCAATTTTGCCAGTTCCTTTTATAATCTAACAGCACTACTTGGATCATTTCTAGAGCCTTAAGGTTTTTAACCCTGGAACACCTGGTTCAGTGAATAAATGGTTTTACATTTGGCCTCTCTGAATGTGTCCATTTGTAGCTGACTATAGTTCACCTATCACCTTTCAGCCAGCTTCTTTCCCCTCCCCCCGCCTTTTTATTCTGGTGTCTTCCCCCTTCGTTTGGTCTCAGCCCCTCTATCTCCCTCCTTGTCACCATCTTTCATCCCCTTTCCAGCTCCCTTTATCTCCATCCATCCTATCCCATTTTTCTCGCCCCCTTTCTCACTCCTTCTATCTCCCTCCTTCCCACCCCCATCTCTTATCCTCCCTGTCTCTCTCCCTATCTTCCTCCTTCCCACCATCTCTCATTCCACCTTCCTACCCTCATCTCTCATCCCCCTTTCTCTCGCCATCTCCCTCCTTCCCAACCCCATCTCTCAGCTCCCCTTTTTCTCTCCCATCTGTCATCTCTCCTTCCTACCCTCAACTCTTGTCCTCTCCTTTCTCTCTCTATATCCCTCCTTCCCACTCCCATCTCTCATCCCCCTTTCTCTCTCCCTCCTTCCCACTCCCATCTCTCATCCCCTTTCCTCTCTCTCTATCTCCCTCCTTCCCACTCCCATCTCTCATCCCCCCTTTCTCTCTCCCTCCTTCCCACTCCCATTTCTCATTGCACCTTGCCACCCCCATACCTTATCCCCCCTTTCTCACTCCCTGTCTCCCTCCTTCCCACCTCCCATCTCTCATCCCCCCTTTCTCACTCCCTCTATCTTCCTCCTTCCCACTTCCACCTCCCATCCCCCCTTTCTCACTCCCTCCATCTCCCTCCTTCCCACCTCCCATCCCCCCTTTCTCACTCCCTCCATCTCCCTCCTTCCCACGTCCCATCCCCCCTTTCTCACTCCCTCCATCTCCCTCCTTCACACCTCCCATCCCCCCTTTCTCACTCCCTCCATCTCCCTCCTTCCCACGTCCCATCCCCCCTTTCTCACTCCCTCTATCTCCCTCCTTCCCACCTCCCATCCCCCCTTTCTCACTCCCTCTATCTCCCTCCTTCCCACCTCCCATCCCCCCTTTCTCACTCCCTCCATCTCCCTCCTTCCCACCCCCACGCTTTTTGCTTGTCTTTGCCATTCTCCCTACCCATGATTTAGATATTCAAAATATGAGGCCAGACTTGCCTTATGGAATGCATTGACTGTTGATAACCTGCGTTTAACAAGATTGCCCAGAGAGTACCATGTAAATGAGCAGATTATCTGTTTTAAAGATTTTGACTGAGTTATTTTGCATTTGTCAGGACGGGGATAAATTGTTGTTCTTCTCTGAAGTAGTGTGCTGACATCTCGTACGCACACTTTGGAAAACAGGAAACAGGTCCAGAACTTGGCACCTCTTAAATTCCAGTGGTTCTTCAGCACTACAATGGCATGCCAGCACAATTCTTTTAAAGCCAAGGTCAAGTTTATTGCTGTAAGCCCAAGTACATATTCACAGGTGCAGTGGCAAGCTTATTTGAAGCAAAATCTGGGGCACACTGCAACATATAAGCAGCATTCAAACAAGAAAAAGACATAAATAAGTTGTTGCAAGAAACTACACAATTAGAACAAAATAAAACAGTTCATTTTAGGTCGAAGTGTTGACAATGCAACACACACAAAGTGCTGGAGGAACTCAGCAAGTCGGGCAGCATCAAGGAGAATGTGTAAACAATCGATGTTTCGGGGCTAGACCCTTCTCCAGGACTGGGAAGGAAGGGGGGAGGTGCCAGAATAAGAACATGGGGAGAGGAGAAGGAGGTGAGGTGTGAAGCCAGGCGGGTGAGAAAGGTCAAGGGCTGGAGAAGGAGGAATCTGAAGGGAGAGAAGAGGGGACCATAGGAGAAATGGAAGGAGGAGGGGACCCAGGGGGCAGAGATAGATAGGCAGAGGAGAAGAATGTTGCTAAGCTGTAGTGATGAGGATTGTGCTGATTGGCTCAAGAACCAAATGAATGAAGGGAAGTAGCTGTTCTTGAACCTGGTGGTACGGGACTTAAAGACCGCTGTACCTCCTTCCAGTGGTAGCTGTGAAAAGATGTCATGGTATGACTGGTGGAATCCGGAGGCAGTGCCTTCTGTAGAGACCACTGACAATGGGGGGTGGGGGGTGGGGCGGCACCACTGTAGCATAACCGTTAGCGTGACGCTATTACAGCTCGGGGCGTTTCGGAGTTCAATTCCTGCACCGTTCTGTAAGGAGTTTCCTCCCCTTGGAATGAGAGGGTTTTCCCTGGGTGCTCCAGTTTCCCTCCACAGTCCAAAGACCTATCAGGTAGGTTAACTTGTCATTGGAAAATCGTCCCATGACTAGGTTAGGGTTAACCAGGGTTGCTGGGCTAGCATGGCTCGAAGAGCCTGAAGGGCCTATATACCATGCTGTATCGCTAGGTAATAAATGTCCAAGTTCCTGGAATGGGACTTGAACCAACAGTTAACGGATTCTCAGAGGGTTGTTATAAACTGAATTATAAATCGCAATAAAGAATTAAGGCTACAGCAGTACAAAAACAAAGGAATCCACCTTGCAGTTGTCTTGGAATCCAGTAGCTTTCCCTCAGTCTGCGATAGATCAGAGAGTCAAACCACACGTCCGTCTTTGCATGGATTTGCTCCTGACGTGATGCTGAGATACATCCTAGGATGTGCTGGGACACATCATCAGTGATGTAACCTGGGGTCACTGGGGTGTGTCAGCCTTTCAAAACCAGATACTCACACCCAGGTAACCCAGCCAGGGTTGATCAGCCCTTGGCTTGTATCCTAGCAGCATTGGTCTGCAGGTCACACCTCTTGATCCATAGCCATCTGGAGGCTCGCTCAGCAGTCTCCATGACGGTCCTGATGGCTCTTTTCTTTGCAGCTCCCATAATGCCGAGGAGAGAGTAGGCTCTTTAGGGCGTGCAGCCAGCAAAACCGCTAAACCCCACCTCTATAGGCTGGCATCGTGCCCTCCACCCCTCTCTCTGGCGCTGCTTCACCAGCTCCTGGTGTTCAAGAGCCTCCTCAATCCAGTCTCCCCAAGGAACTGCCGGCCCTACCATGACCACCTGCTTTGAGGTTTCTGACAGAATGACCATGTCAGGCCTCAGGGATGATGATGCGATGGAGTCAGGGAACTTTAATTGCTTGCCAAGATCGACTTTCAGTTGCCAGTCAGACGTCGTGGTGAGCAAGCCTGCAGGTTATCTGGGCTGAGGATGTGGTTGGTCACCCGCGTTGACAAAGGCTGTAAAGCTCTGCGGGTCGGCGGAGGTGCTTACTGTTGTTAATGGCCGAGGAAATATTTTCCACCAGTTTTCCACACTGGGCATGGTGCCAGCAGTAGAGGCCTTCTCCCTGGGCTTTTAGGCAATGAAGATTTTGCATAAATGCAAATAGGATACAGCAATACTAAAGGGCTTAACAACGGAATCCACCTAGATAGTATCTTGCCTTGAGTATGGTGTAGATCAGAGTCTGACCACAAATTTGTCTGTGAATGGAATTGCTCCTGTGACTATCTGAACAGTGATCTGTTGGCACCTGTGCTGTTAGGAGGAAGAAAGCAGCAATCGGGGCCGTGCAGGCAATAGGAAGGTGAACTGGGATCGACGTGCTCCTAAATCTAGAGTCAGTGTTTTGGATAGCTTGTGATTCCCTTTCACCAATTCTTACTGCTGAGGTTTGAGGACACAGAAATTGTACCCGTGAGAATTAGGCAACAAAGGCAGGGAAGCAGCAAAAATCTGTCATTAGCAAGTAATGAAGGTGAATGCGTCTATAGTTAAGGTGCATTCGTGCTACAGGCTGAAACAAAACCTTTGAAATATACTTTAATTCAATTATTTACATATAAATCATAATAAATTGGTCAGGATTTAGTAAATTCCATATAGTGTTTGTACCTTGAATTTCTACTTTTTTAATCACTTATTATTTGGAAAGTTTTTTTTCCTGAAATACACATCAGTGATATCTTGCTATCCAACTGTAAGAACAGTTGAAAGTCATTGGCTTTTTTTTCCCTTAGGACTTTATTTCCTAGAGTGTAGGAGAGTGAATGGAGGTTTGATAGAGGTATATAAAATCATGAGGGGTATAGAGAGGGTAAATGAAAGCAGGCTTTTTTCCAAGGAGGTTGGGTGGGTCTACAACTAGAGGTCATGGGTTAAGGGTGAAAGGTGAAATGTTTAAGGAGAAAATGAGGGGGAACTTATTCATTCAGAGAAGGTTGGGAGTGTGGAATGAGTTGCCAGCAGATGTGGGTTCGATTTCAGCATTTAAGGGAAATTTGGAGGGGTACAGAGGGCTCTGGTCTGGATACAAGTCAATGGGACTAGGCCAAAGAGCCTGTTTCTGTGCTGTCGTGTACTATGACTGACTGCACACCACAGGCGTTTGATTTGCTGAACAGCAGGCAGAGAGTTTGCTGTCATTCCTGCAAGTTCCTCTCACCGTTCTGGCATTGCACTCTTTCCATGTGGTAATTTAACACCTTTCTCTGCCGTGCTGTCAGCCCTTTTAACACCACCTACCCTTTTTTGCTCGTTCCACTCCCTGCTGCTTTCAGAACTGCTGCACCGAACTTCTGTTTATTGTCAGATTGATGTAGGTCACTGTTCTGGTAGATTCCATGGTTATTGAAAAACAATTCTGTCATTTTCTTTGGTTCCTTGTCATTTATATGCTGAGCGAACTAAAAATGCAGAACATGGTGGGCATGCTGTCTCACACCGGAATGTGTGGCAGCTCTTGCGGGCTGCCCCCAGCACACCCTTGGGTTGCTAACGCAAACGATGCATTTCACTGAATGTACCTACCTGCAGTACCGTGTAAACATCTCAGGCACATGTATGTAGCTAGGGCTTTTGCACAGTGCTGTATTTCTCAACTTGAAGCAGAGAGCGAGTTTATAAACCTGGTGGGAGCAAAGAATGTTTGGAATGGAGGGGGACGGAGTGCCGTGGAAGGGGTGTGGGACAGATGGCAGAGAAGGGGTGCCAGGGGTGGGGCTTGGTGTGGGTGCAGACACACCCAGCTCTGAGACACCAAGTCATTTGATCATTGCAGAATGTCTCTCAAGTGTTTCCCACTCCCTCCCCGCTCCCTTCCCCTTTTCCCAACCATGATACATGGAGCTTAGAAAAAAAGAGGGCTATGGGTAACCCTAGGTAATTTCTAAGGTAAGGACATGCTCGGCACAGCATTGTGGGCCGAAGGGCCTGTATTGCACTGTAGGTTTTCTATGTTTCTATGATTCGCCTCTCCCTGACCCCTTCCCACTCTCAGTCCACAATAGAGACCCTAGTTAGATATATGCGCCTAAGACTGCATCTGTGATAAATAAATCTGAATCTGAAAAAAAAAAGATCTATTGCACTCTGTGGACTCTTTATTAGGTACACGTCAATTAATGTGAATATCTAATCAGCCAATCATGTGGCAGCAACTCAGTGCAGAAAAGCATGCAGACTTGGTCTGGAGGTTTGGTTCGTGTTCAGACAATAGAATGTAGACTCTCAGAATGGAGAAGAAATGTGATCTAAGTGACTTTGACCATGGGATGATTGTTGGTGCCAGATGGGGTGGTTTGAGTATCTCAGACACTGCAGAGCTCCTGGGATTTTCACACACAACGGCAGAGTTTACAGACGTTGGTCGGCGGGGAGGGGGGGAACATCTGGGGGTGAAAAGACCTTGTTAATGAGAGAGGTCAGAGGAGAATGGACAGTGTGGCCCAAGCTGACAAGAAGGTGACTGTAACTCAGATAACTGCACGTTACGACAGTGGTGTGCAGAAGAGCACCTCTGAATGCACAACACATTGAACATTGAAGTGGATGGGCTACGGCAGTAGGAGACCACACTGGATTCCACTTCTGTACCTAATAAAGTGGCCCAGTAAGTGACACATACCTGTGCCATTTGTCAAGTCAGCTGCCTTGGAGGACACCCGGCTGATTTCATTATAGATCAACCTTTTGGTAGCTGGTGTTTCTGGCTGATGACCAAAATTTTGAGTTGAATTTCATTCGATCACCTCCATTCACAATATTTTCATTTTCATAAGACTCAGACTTGTCATCAGTAAGTCATCCAGGCACAGGAAACTAGAGAGTTCTTCATCATTTGAGACAGCAGTTGGCAAGATACCAGGTCCCGTAGCCTGCGGTGGTTTAGAGGACAATCATGGTTTGCCTGTTTGCAGCAGAGCGATGACTGTGCAGAGCTTAGCATTTTGAGAGCATTCTTTGCAGAAATAACACGAAGTAGGAAAGCAGCAGGTGGCCCAGCATTTGTGGAATCCAGGCATGAAATCTATGTGCAGATATGGTCCTACGACTGTAGGAGCAGAATTAGGCCACTCGTCCCATCGAGTCTGCTCTGCTATCCCATTGTGGCCGGTTTATCATCCCTCTCAATGTCATTCTCCTGCCTCTTTCTCCTCCCCCCCAGTAACCTTTGACACTCTTACTAATCAAGAACCTATCAACCTCCTCTTTAAATATACCCAATGACTTGACCTCCACAGACGTCTGTGACAATGAATTCCACAGATTCAGCACTCTCTGTCTAAAGAAATTCCTCCTCATCTCTGTTCTAAATGGACATCCCACTCTGAAGCTGTGCCCTCTGATCCTAGACTCCGCCACTATAGGAAACATCCTCTCCACATCTACTCTATATTTTCAATATTCTATGGGTTTCAGTGAGCCTCCCCCACCATTCTTCTAAACGCCAGTGAGTACAGGCCCAGAGCCATCAAACATTCCTTGTACATTAACCCTTTCATTCCTGGAAATATTCTTGGGCTGAATGGAAATTTGTTTTTAAGGATCTCTGACATTATTTCCTCCTGCTTTTTAAAATATACCCTCATCTTTCCGAATTGATCGGAGATCGCTGGTGTTGAAAGTTAGATGAATGGATTGGCTTAAAATTTAATCTGTACATCATTGCAACCTTGCTGGGTATTAACAAGCGGGCATTGGTTAGCCTTGGATTTAAAACTATTTCAACTTTAGAAAGCATATAAAGCTCAAAATAAATTTATTATCAAAGTACATATGTGTCACCATATTAAGACCCTGACTTTCATTGTTTTGTGGTTAGTTAGTTCCTCTTCGCGTCTTATGGTGCATCCGGTGTCAGCAGCTGGCCGGATTCGAACCCGGGACCATTCGCCTCGAAGTCCGGTGCAGATGCCACTACACCATAGCCAGGCAAACTTGATAAATCTACAGAGTAATACCATCACAGCATCAATGAAAGACTGCCTTAGCGTTCAACCAGACTGCAGAAGACAGCGTATCAAGTCCAGTCAGATAGGGTTCCCACTCTGCCTTTCGGGTGGTGCTTCCTCAAAGTTCAATTATTTCAGAAAATTAGTTCAGTGGAATGTTTATATTTGTTATATGGTTAAGTACGTGTTAGAATTTTGGAAACGGTTCAGCTTACACAAGACTTTTGTGCTGAATTTGAAAGATGTCTGCCAAGTTACATCAAAACCACCTGACGTGAGAGCTGTTGTTTTGTGACAGGAGTTCAGCGCAAGACAATAGAAGTTACTTCCCAGTGGCCAAGCATTTTAATTCCAGTTCCCATTCCTGTTTCGACACGTCGGTCCTTGGCCTCCTCGTGTGCCAAGATGAGGTCTCCCTCAGCGTGGGGGAGCAACACTTTGTATTCATTCCATCTGCGTAACCTGCAACCCGATGGCATGAACATTGATTTCTCCTTGTAGTTAAAAAAAATTTTCCCCCCCTTTCCCCCTCTTCTATTCCCCACTCTGGCGTCTTGCCTCTTCTCACCTGCCTATCACTTCCCCCTGGGTCCCCTCCTCTTTCCCATTCTCCTATGGTCATCCTTCTCTCCTATCAGATTCCTTCTTCACCAGCCCTTTACTTTTCTCCACCCGCCTGGCTTCACCCATCACTTTCCTGCTATCCTCCTTTCCCTCCCCTCACCTTTTCATTCTGGTGTCTCCCTCCTTCCTTCCCAGTCCTCAAGAAGGGTCTCAGTCTGAAACGTCGACTGTTTATTCATTTCCATGGATGCTGCCTGATCTGCTGAGTTCCTCCAGCATTTTGTGCGCGTTGCTTTGGATTTCCAGCACTTGCAGAATTTCCTGTGTTTAAAATGTACTATTATTTACAAAGATAATTAGTGCAAAACAAGGGTTCATGGGTTTATGGGATGTCCAGAAAACTGATGGTGGAGGGAAAGAAATGGTACCTAAAATATTAAGTGTGAGTCTTCAGACTCCTGTACTGGGATAATGAGAAGAGGGCATTGTGAGAATTCTTCGTGACGCACTGTATCGTGAAGAAGTCGTCGATGGTGGAGAGGGTTGTGCTTTTGATGGAGCTGGCTGAGTGTACAAAACTCTGCAGCCTGGTGTGATCCTGTGAACTGGAGTTTCCGTACCAGGTCATGATATAGCCAGACAGGTGGCTCTCCACCATACATCCGTAGACATTTTCAGCTGTGTTTGGTGACTTGCCAAGTCTCCTGAAGCCCCTGCTGAAGTAAGGCTGTGGGTGTGGTTGTGTCAATGTGTTGGGCACAAGACACCCAGTAACTTTTCCACCACTGACACCTCAAAGAGGACTGCTGTGTCCTCCGAACTTTCCCTTCCTGGTCCACGATCAATTCCTTGGTCTTTGCTGACATTGAGTGCAGAGTTATTGTTGCAACCCCACTCAACCAGCTGATCTCTCTCACTCCTGCGAGCCTCATTGCCATCATCTGGGATTCTGTCAACGACAGTGATGTCATCAGTGAATTTACAGGTAAGGGGTTCCCAATCTGGGGTCCACGGGCCCCCTTGCTTAACAGTATTGGTCCATGGCATGAGAAGGTTGGGAACCACTGTTATGGCTGGTGTTTGAGCTTTGGCTAGCCACACAGTCATGGGTGTAGGGAGAGTAGAGCCGTGGGCTAAGCACACATCCCTGAGGTGTGCCGGTGTTTTTTGTCAGCAAAGAGGAGGTGTTATTACCGACCTGCACAGACCGTGGTCTCCCAAGAAGAAAGATGAGGATCCGGTTGCAGGGGGAGTTACAGAGGCTCAGGTTTTGAAGCTTGTTGATTAGTACTGAGGTAGCCATACACCTTTAATTAGTTCCCTACAGCAGTTCAAATCCAGACTTTGACTGTGCGCAACAAAAACTGTTTTGCTGTTTCAATTGGAGCCCCACCACCCTGCTGCTATCAGGAAGGAGGTACAGTAGCCTCAGGACTCTCACCACCAGGTTCAGGAACAGTTATCACCCCTCAGCCATCAGCTCTTGAACTAAAGGGGATAACTTCTCTCAACTTCACTTGCCCCATCATTGCAACATTCCCACAACAAATGGGCTCACCTTCAAGGGCTCTTCATCTGATGTTCCTGATATTTATTGCTTATTTATTTATTATTATTATTTCTTCTTTTGTATTTGCACTGTTTGTTGTCTTCTGCACTCTGGTTGAAGGCCTTAGTTGGGTGGACTTTCATTGATTCTGTTATGGTTATTATTCTATAGACTTATTGAGTATGCCCGCAAGAATATGTATCTCAGGGTTGTATATAGTGACACATATATACTTTGATAATAAATTTATTTTGAACTTTACTATAGTATCAAACCAGTGCACAACTACAGGAGACTAGTTATGCCCTAGAACCTGTGATTCTTTTCTCTTTAGTCTGTCAAGAGTTTCAAAGTTCAAAGTATATATTGTCATCAAAATACATATATGTCATCATATGTAACCCCGAGATTCATTTTCCTGTGGGCATACTCAGCAAATCTATAGAATAGTACCTATAACAGGATCAATGAAAGATCAACTAGAGTGCAGAAGACAACAAACTGTGCAAATGCAAATATAAATAAATGGCAATAATTAACGAGAACATGAGATAATCAGATGAAAAGTCCTTAAAGTGAAATCATCGGTTGTGGGAAACATCTCAATGATGGGGCAAGTGAGTGTAATTATCCCCTTTTATTCAAGAGCCTGATGGTGGAGAGGTAGTAACTGTTCTTGAACCTGGTAGTTTGAGTCCTGAGGCTCCTGTTCCTTCTCCCTGATGGTAGTAGCGAGAAAGGAGCATGGCCTGGGCCTGGGTGGTGGAGATCTCTGATGATGGATGTTGCTTTCCTACAACAGTATTTCATGTCTAACTCCTTCAGCCACAGCATATGGTCTAGTTCTACACTCATGGTCCCATTCCTCTCTGTTTTAAAGCCCCCGATAGAGTCATAGAAGAGGACAGCACAGAAACAGGCCTTTTGGCCCATCTGGTCCATGCCAGACCGTTTAAACTGCCTACTCCCATCAACCTGCACCCTCCATATCCCCAACATCCACGTACCTCAATTATTACTGCATAATCAAGTGAAGTGTTGGTGCGTGGCCAAGTGGTTAAGGTGTTTGTTTAGTGACCTGAAGGTTGCTAGTTCGAGCCTTGGCTGAGGCAGCATGTTGTGTCCTTGAGCAAGGCACTTAATCACACAGTGCTCTGCGATGACACGGGTGCCAAGCTGTATGGGTCTTAATGCCCTTCCCGTGGTCAACATCGGTGGCGTGGAGAGGGGAGACTTGCAGCATGGGCAGCTGCTGGTCTTCCATACAACCTTGCCCAGGCCTGTGCCCTGGAAATCTTCCAAGGTGCAAGTCCATGGTCTCATGAGGCTAACAGATGCCTATTAATCAAGTGAAGGTGTTATCAAAGACACAGCTCGGGTTTTGACAGTAGAGGAACAGATTTGAAAGGCGGTGATGGGAGTGCCTTAGGTGGATGAGTTCAAGTACCATGGTTTCAGTCTAGCTGAGAGGGTGATGGAATGAAGATAAACAGGTACGGAAACCGAGCTTGTAGCAAAAGTGAGGGTGATGCTGTTTCTTCTGTTTGCAAAACAACAGATCCCACGCCGTATGTAATGCTAATAAATCTGATTCTGAAAGAAAGTTAGATAAAATTAATTAAAAATGTTCCCATTTGGATCATAATCATCTATGGCTCATTTACCAAAAATGTTGCCACACTGAAAATAATGGAAGATAAAGTTTTAAATCTAGAATTCTTCTGCTCCATTGGCTTAATTCTGCTCTGATCGGTCTACTTACTAATTAAGGCATCAGAGAGACTAGATAACAGAAACAACTTTAACCTGAATCCAATGGTTTCTCCTCTTCAGGCACCATCTGGTTTTCTAGAATGTCCCCTGTGCCTGGTGCGGCACCCGTTCGAGAACGTGCCCAAGATTATGACGTGCCATCACCGCTCCTGCCTTGACTGTTTGCGCCAGTACCTGCGGATCGAGATTACGGAGAGCCGCGTGAACATTAGCTGCCCGGAGTGCTCAGAGCGGCTGAACCCGCACGATATTCGAATGATCCTGAACGACCAGGCACTGATGGAGAAGTACGAAGAGTTTATGCTACGCCGGTACTTGGCTTCAGACCCTGACTGTCGATGGTGTCCGGCACCAGACTGCGGGTATGTAGAATCTTTTTTTTTAAAAGGAATCTTGTGATTTATTTACTTATTGAAGTACAGCACTGGATAGGCCCTTCGAGCGTCCTGCGAACTCCCACGCTACTGTGGGCCCATGGTTGCTGTTTAACTGACTGTACGATCTTCTTGCTCCAACTGCTCAACCAAAGTAGGTCCTGGATTTGGACTACAGCACGCCCAGAGTTTGTTAACCACAAAGCTCTTCTTTGCTACACCACTGCATAATTGTATTTGTCATTTCGAGTTCTTCCATCTCACGGTCACTGAGTGTAACGGCGATACAGTAAATTGCATGGTGGCTGAGCAATCTGTCGGTTGGGATTGAGGTGCAGTACCAGAATCGAGACCGACAGCGATTCTGCGGGACTGCTGGCAGTCGGGGAAGGCAAAGGAGAGTCTAGGGCCGAATTTCCCGGTTCCTGCAGGACCTCAGGGTGGACCGGGCGGGTGGCATGCACGGACTTACCTGGCGGTTGAACTAAATGAGCAAGAGAATGAGTATCCTCAGAAACTGAATTTATCTTCCATGGGCTGTGCGGATGAGTATAAAGCCTGTCAGACGAAATGCTGACTAAAACCATCAGGTTGATGGGAGAATGAGAACAGTGAGGGACATTGAAGGGTTGTCGTTACAGTTGATTCAATAATTAACAGCACATTACAGGCCCTTCGGCCCACAGCTTTGTGCCGACCATGTAATCTAGGGCCAGGGCTTCTGAGCATTTTTTTATGCCATGAACCTACAGCATTAAGCAAGGGGTCTGTGGAACCCTGGGGTCAGGGGCAATAGATTGTGTTCCTTGTAGGTTTCCTCACTGGGGTCTGGTCAAACTGCCTCGAAAGAGTTTTTGAGAATGGAGGGTCCTATTGCTCTGTCTCATGTTAAAATTGGCCACATTGAGTGGTCCTGTGTAGGGTATCCTAGGACCTCACTGAAAGGCAAGATCTCTGAGGATTGAGGAATTGATCATTATCTGAGCTACAGTAGGTACACAATGGAAGAGGTGGAGGCGTTACTCACGGCCGAAGAGTGAGGAGGAATTATTTGTTTATGCTCAACATAAACACAAGTACTTGAAGTTGGCTTTAGAGCAATGACATGGGAGGGAGCATAAGGAGAAGGATAGATGGCTCCAATTGAAGAACTTGGTCAAAGGCTGCCGTATGTTCTTTGTCAGCAGTTGAACGCCCAGCCCAGTGGCACAGTGGTTAGCGTGAAGCATTACAACAACAACGATCAGCAGTTGGAGCTTAATTCCTGCCCCTGCCTGTAAGAGAACGTTTATACATTCTCCCTATCGCCATGTAGGTTTCCTCCCACATTCCAGAGATATACCGGTTAGGGTCAGAAGGTTGTGGGAGTGCTACATTGGCGCCGGAATCGTGATGACACTCACGGGCTGCCCCCAGCACATCCTCCGACTGCCGGTCGTTAGTGCAATGATACATTTCACTGTGTGGTTTGAGACATTACCACCCAGCTACACAATTTAGATTGGCTTTTTTTGAAAAGCTGTAGAAAGAGGTGTGTACAGAATTGTTTGATAGTCTATATTTATTAAAATTGGATTAGGATGAATCATGAGAACTGGGTCATGAATCACAACTGGTGTTTACCTGAAGCTCGATTCACTTGTGTGTGAAAACCCAATTGGTTCCTTGGGAAATTTTACTTTTCCCAGACACTGAACTGCCTAAATTTGAGTCATCTCTGTCTAAATTACATCCCACAAATATTTTATTACAAGGAATTGATGATTGGTTTCTTTCGGGGTGACACAGCAGCGTAGCAGTTAGTGCAATGCTTTTAGCAGCAGCTGAAACATTCAAAGATTCAGAAGTGCGTTTATTATCAATGAATGTAGAAGTTATACAACCTCGAGATTCGTCTGCTTGCAGGCAGCCGCAAAGCAAGGAGCCCGAAAGAACCCAATTATAAAAAATAAGACCAACCCCCTGTGCCCACAGAGAACGAGGAATAAAAAAACAAATCATGCAAACAACAGATGGGAGCAACAACAATGACATTTCGAACCAAATTGAGTCTTTGGATCAGGATTCAATTCCCGCCACTGCCTGTCAGGAATGTGCGTGTTCTTCCCGTGACCGTGTGGGTTTTCTCTGGGTGCTCCGGTCGCCCCCCCCCCCAGCACATTCCAAATACGTACGGGTCAGGGTTTGTGAGCTGAGGGCGTGTTATGTTGCCACTGGAAACGGGACGACACTTGCAGACTGTCTCAGCACACCCTCAGTGCATGTGCCACGTTTCACTCCGTGCTTTGGTGTTTTAATGCAAAGCTAATCTTATCTCTCTGTAGGCAGCTACACCAGTTCAGACTGAATAGATCTCAGGTACACTGCTCTTGATATTAAATCACACAGTTTTAAAAATATCGTCAGCAACACACATCACACCAATTCAGTATTTAAATAGTTAAAACTATTAAGTACACACTTGAATTATCCAGATTAAGTGTTACACATTTGTGTTTTGATTACAGTTGATAAAATCAGGCCCAGAATATCCATGCACGGTGATTGAATGAACTAAGTTTAGTTTGTATATGTGTTTATTTATAAGATAATTACTAAACGTTCCCTTGGTGAGGATGAAAGATAAAATCCAGAAAGGTACCAGAGAGTAAATGGTGTGAAGAAGCACTGTAGATCAGAACACCCTTTCAAGCTGGGTTACCCTAGGAAAAGATGCGTGCAGGATATGTGTCACTAAACACCTGGCAAACTACATTCTGCACCTTGTGTCTACCTCGAAGTTGATTTTAAATACAGTTAATTGGACCATAGGTTAAATAGGGCAGCCGCTTATTTGGGACAACGCTTAAAGAACAAAAGCTAATCGGGAAGGTAGCCGGGATTCCCTCTGTTTATTTGGGACATGATGCTGCTCAATAGGGATGGGAGACTGTAGCTGGGCAGTCAACTGGCATCAGTCGTGTGCACTTGTGTGGCCACTAGACACCACACCGTGCTTAGAGCAAAGTTTTTAAATAGCCTCAGTTGCATGTGTTTGCGTTCACAAGGCAGTGTTTTTTTTGTCACTGATAGTTGGCAAGAAATAAGCAGTAAGACAATTCAGAATTGCTTTGCTCACTGTGGTTTCAAGCATTCAGGCTTGGCAATGCCAGTAACAGTTAAGAGTGGAAATAAAATGATTTCACTACTTCAACAAGTTCGGAACTATGAGGAATTTGAAGGTATCAGCAATGATGTTGAATCTTACAATGAAAATGAAGATTTGGAGGATGCAATCCTCGATAGCTGTGTATGGATGCAGTCCGATAACTCCCTTGGGGGAGAAGACTGTCGCATTGTCTGCAAGGTTTTGTTCGGCAAGTAGGACATTGTCAGGTTGTTGCTGAATTTGTCCGTTGTAGATCGCTGTGAAAGTTCTGCGGTAGTGTAGCAGCGCGAGGCTGTTACAGCGCAGGGTGTCGGAGTTTAATTCTAATGTCGTCTGTACGTACTCGCTGTGGAATGTGCGCGTTTCCTCCACATGCTCCAGTTTTCTCTCTCGGCCCAAAGGTGTACCCGTGGGTAGGTTGATTGTAAGTTGTCCTGTGATGAGGCGAAGGTTAAATTGGGGGTTGTTGGGTGTCACAGCTCAAAGTGCTGAAGGGCCTTTTCCATGCTGTGTCTCGATAAATAAATAAAATAAAAATTTCACTGAACCGGAAACGTTTTTCTTTAAACTGGGAGTTTTCTGCGTAATATTCCTACTGATTGGTCAGCTTTTCAAAACTGGAGATTGTTGACTGAATTAAGTTCCACCCCTGCCAAGGAGGGACTCGAGTGGTTTGCTGAGGCATCTGCTGTAACCACCATAACGTCTGTGCAGACAGTGTGGGCTGTGCAGAGTACAGGGGTCTCCAGACGGGCCAAGTGAATGGGCAAGGTTCTGGGAGGGGTATTTATTTATTTAGAGATGCAGCATGGAATTGGCCCTTCCGGCCCTTTGAGCCGTGCTGCCCCCGACAACCCCCGACAGCCCCCGATTTAACCCGAACATAATCACGGGACAATTTACAACGATCAACTAGCCCGCCCTGTCCGTTTCCGGACTGTGGCCGGAAACCGGAGCACCCGTTCCATGGGGAGGGCGTACAGACTCCTCACAGAGGATGCTGGGATTGAACTCTGAACTCCGACACCCCGAGCTGTGACGGCGGCACGCTAACCGCTACGTTACCGTGGCGTCCTAGAATCTAAGCACTTGTGCAGAGAGAACGATAGAAATGTGGGGCAGTTTTAAACGGTGAGCGTTGAAATGTAGTTCAGTGGCTTTTGGCTGTCATTATGTGCAATTCACTGAACCTTGACATGTGGGTGCACCAGGCAGTTGGGAAGGGAGGCTGGCTGTGACTACAAAGAGAATTTGAGAACAACCATAGAACCATGATGAATGTAGAGTATTGTGTTCAGATCCAATCTCCCCATCGAAGGAAGAAAATTTACTTACTGATGCCACACAGGGTAGACCCCGCTGGCGCACCAACTCCTGACAACCATGATTTAACCCTAGACTAATCACGGGACAATTTACAATGACTATTTAACCTACTAACTGGTACATCTTTGGACTGTGAGAGAAAACCAGAGAACCCGGAGAAAACGCACATATTCCATGGTGAGGATGTAGACTCCTTACAGGTGACATTGGAATTGAAGTCCGAGCTCTGAACTCGACGGTCCAAGCCGTAACAGTGGCTCGCTAACTGCTACCCTACCGCGGCACGCCAGCGTAGGTCTGTAGGTGTCAAAAAACTAAGAAGAGGCCTGTTCCAGATTGACTGCATCTTGGGTGAAATAAATTGCTGTGTTTTCCAGGTATGCTGTGATCGCTTATGGATGTGCCTGCTGTCCAAAGATCTCCTGTGGCCGGGATGGCTGTGGCACTGAGTTCTGTTACCACTGCAAACAACTCTGGCACCCAAATCAGACCTGTGACAGCGCTCGTCAGCAGCGAGCTCAAAGTCTGCAGATTCGAGCAAAGCAAACAACAGTGCTGAACTACGGCCAGGAAGCGGGCAGTGGTATGTGTGAGAGTGTTTCTGCACTTTAATGTGCCAGTCAACGAACTTCCATACCGTTGTCCATGTTTCTGCGTTTTGATAAACTGAGGTGCATCAACATGAAAAGCATTGTTTTTTTAATGATCTGTTTTCATATCGTTCCCTCGTTCCCAGTATATGGGCATTGGCTGACTTGTCAGTTTCCAATCAAAGTTCAAAGTTAATTTATTATCAAAGTACATACACATCACCGTATACGACCCTGAGGTTCATTGTCTTGTGGGCATTTGCAGTAAGTACAAGAAAAACAATAGAATCAATGTATGGCCCCACCCAACAGGACAGTCAAACAGCCAATGTGCAAACACCAATAAACTTGTGCAAATATGAAAAAAAGGGCAATAAATATCGAGAACATGAGATGAAGGGTCCTCGAAAGTGAGTCCACAGGTCGTGGGATCAGTTCAGTGTTGGGGTGAGTGACGTTATCCCCAGTGGTTTCAGAGCCTGATGGTTGAGGGGTAATAACTGTTCCTGAACCTGGTGGTGTGAGTCCTGAGGCTCCTGTACCTCCTTCCTGATGGCAGCAGTGAGATGAGAGCTTGACCTGGGTGATGGGGGGTCCCTGATAATGGATGCTGCTTTCCTGCGAGACAGGATTTCATGTAGATGTGCTCAATGGTGGGGAGAGTTTTACCTGTGATGGACTTGGGCATTGGTGTTATGCCTACCTACTGTTACATCACCAGGAACACAGTCCTAGTGTCCATTTTGAAACTCAGCACACGAATTGTATAATAACGCCCGTGTTTCATATTTTTTAATCTTTAAGTTGATTTGCTTACGAGTCCAAGCACAAGTGTTAATTTCTACGAAACCTATTAATCAGGTGATGAAATCAAGCCGTGCCCACGCTGTGAGGCCTACATCATCAAGATGAACGATGGAAGCTGCAATCACATGACGTGCGCTGTGTGCGGCTGTGAGTTCTGCTGGTTGTGTATGAAGGAGATCTCTGACCTGCACTATCTCAGGTAGGAGTCAGTCAGGATTGCTTAAAGTTGTGTTGAAGTGTTGAGAAGGTGATTTTTTTTTACCTCCGAGCAGTTTCAGTTATTCGGAATGTTTGCTGTGACGTCAAACAGACCCTGCACTTCCTCCAGAGGCTTCCGATCCAGCAGCGTTCTTGTTAATCAGTTCTTCCTGAAATGTGTTTCCCAGTGTTGGACATGGGTACAAACCAGATCCCTGGCTTCACTGACAAAATAATTTTTTACTCCATTTTGGCACCAGAGTTCTGTAGGAAGCCGCGGATGGGGTGGGAGAGTGGTCCACTCTTCGGAAGGTGAGCTTCAAGAGGCAGAACACTGAAATCCCCAGCACTGCTGCACCTAACAGGACGGACAACCTTTCTACGTCCTCGCTAGAGACACTGACTTGTATGATAGTTGTGTTCTGGAAGCATGGGGAATAAAAATTAACTGTTGGTCAATTGGCAGAGATAATGTCAGTAATCTCACGATTGAATTTGATGTTCTGAGTGGGGCAGTTCCTTAGGGGGGAGAAAAAGTCACAGGCATGAAACATCATTTCTCTCTGCACAGTTGCCGCCTCCCCGCCCAAGCATCTTGTTTTGCACGTTTAGCATGTCAATTCGGGTGGTGGGGTGGAGATACGTCTCTACCAAAGGAGGTGTAAAGGACTCCTTCCCTGCACCAGCCTGCAGGTCACCCTTGGGCAAGGCGTGGCACCTGCTTAGCCCCCGATCGGGGTCATGTGAAGTCATGGGAGCAGGTGGTGGATGGTCGTCTGAGCAGTTGGTGGACATCACAATCCTGGTTATGTGACCACTGACGCCAGGCAGACAATCTCTGAAGAGTATTGATAATGGCTGGGGTCACCCCTCTTGTAAAGACGCTGCCCAGAGGAAGGGAATGCCAAACCACTTCTGTAGAAAAATTTGCCAAGAACAATCATGGTCATGGAAAGACCATGATCGCCCTCGTCATGCAACATGGCGCATAATGATGATGTCATACGACACGGTGCATAATGACCATGATGAGCATGTCAGTCGGGTCAGCCATTTTCCAAAGAGTGGAGCACAGGACATCTGGACAAATGGACATTATGACCATAGCTTGCTCAGGCTTCACCAACCTGACAATTCTGCAGTGTTTTGGGGGGTGGGAGGTGAGGGACAGGGGCTTAAACTTTTTCACACTCTCGATCCAGAATGCTAACTTGTTTTTGGAAATCCATTTCTGTTTTTGACTGAGTCTCCAATGGCAGCAGGCCCCTTTTGTTTCTAGAGAGAGAGTGGGGAGGCCTTTGCCGGTGTGGTTGTGGGGAGGCTTTTGGCAGCACTGGATCAGCAGACAGACACTGAGACACGGAATTGGAGTGCATTCACTCGGTGATTCAGAGGGAATGTCACCAAAGGTGCTCGCAAATTTGTACGGGTGGACCGTGGGGAGCATTCCAATGGGTTGCATCACCATCTGGCCCTGCACAGGATCGAACTAAGCTGCAGAAAGTTGTGAACTCAGTCAGCTCCACCACTAGGTACCAGTCTCCCCAGCATCCCGGACATCTTCAAAGAGCAATGCCTCAAAAAGGCAGCATTTTTACCTCATTAAGGACCCCAGGACATGCCCTGTTCTCATTGCTACCATCAGGGAGGAGGTACAGGAGCCTGAAGACACACAACTCAGCGATTCGGGAACAGCTTCTTCCCCTCTGTCGTCATGGGTTCATTGTCCATTCAGAAATCTGAACACTACCTCACTACTTTTTTTAAATCTTATTGCACTATGTATTTAACTTAACTCTTATTTATATATTTCCTGTAGTTTACAGTTTTTTATTATTACGTGTTGCTGCTGCATTACATATTTCATGCCGTAACCCGGTGATATTAGACCTGATTCTGACTGTGAAAGGGGCTCGGGCTGAGGTGGAATCCACGGCCTCCCTTCCTGCTGCTTCCACCTTTGGTGCTGTGGCCTTTCCCTGCCGAACCCCGTCTCGCAGCCACTGAGCAGGGAATCGTAACTAATCTGGAGCAATCGTTCATCACCCTTCGGTCCTCCGTGTCTGCTAAAGGATCTCAGAGCAAACAACGGCAAGGCCTCCAAATGGCGGAAAGGCGAGGTGGATGAAGTTGACGAGTTCAGCGTGGGTGTAGCGAGCAGCACCAAGGCAGTCTCTAATTTTGTTTTTCCTTTATTGGCTTGATGCAGCATCTTCTCACAATCTGTGAAAGTGACAGCAAACCGTCAGGACAGCTGAAAATGTCACTGGCTGCAGTCACTACAGTTCTTCTGTGTCCAGGACAAAAAGTTCACCAAAAACTCCCTTCTGGGAAGCACTATAGGGCTATTAAAACTAAAACTTCACACCATCTTTAAAGTGTCTTCCCCCAATCAGTTGATCTAATTGGCCCTCTCCCCACCCCTCCCCCTTATCTATTATCTCAGGTGCTGCAATACACTATAAACACTTCAAACGTTTTACAATGCTGTTTATTGTACATTGTAATGCATGCTGCTGTTTAAGCAGATTTTATTCTATATCCATACTTGTAACTTTATTTTGTAGTTCTTTATTCTTTCTAATTGTTGAATGTTTTTGTTGCATGTCACACCAGCACACCACAGCAAATTTCTTATTGGAAAGCTGATGTATCTGCAATAAATTTGTTATTGAAGTCTCTCACTAGAGGTGTCCTCAATCTTAAACCAATTCCCACTCTCCTCTTGTTCTCCATTCTTCACCCGGAGGACCCCCCCTTCCCTCAATCCCATGTCCCACCCAGAGGACCCCCCCTTCCCTCAATCCCATGTCCCACCCAGAGGACCCCCCCTTCCCTCAATCCCATGTCCCACCAAGAGGACCCCCCCTTCCCTCAATCCCATGTCCCACCCAGAGGACCCCCCTTCCCTCAATCCCATGTCCCACCCAGAGAACCCCTCCTTCCCTCAATCCCATGTCCCACCTAGAGAACCCCTCCTTCCCTCAATCCCATGTCCCACCCAGAGGACCCCTCCTTCCCTCAATCCCATGTCCCACCCAGAGGACCCCTCCTTCCCTCAATCCCATGTCCCACCCAGAGGACCCCTCCTTCCCTCAATCCCATGTCCCACCCAGAGGACCCCTCCTTCCCTCAATCCCATGTCCCACCCAGAGGACCCCTCCTTCCCTCACTCCCATGTCCCACCCAGAGGACCCCCCTTCCCTCAATCCCATGTCCCACCCAGAGGACCCCCCTTCCCTCAATCTCATGTCCCACCCAGAGGACCCCCCCTTCCCTCAATCTCATGTCCCACCCAGAGGACCCCCCCTTCCCTCAATCTCATGTCCCACCCAGAGGACCCCCCTTCCCTCAATCCCATGTCCCACCCAGAGGACTCCCCCCCTTCCCTCAATCCCATGTCCCACCCAGAAGACCCCCCCTTCCCTCAATCCCATGTCCCACCCAGAGGACCCCCCCTTCCCTCAATCCCATGTCCCACCCAGAGGACCCCCCCTTCCCTCAATCCCATGTCCCACCCAGAGGACCCCTCAATCCCATGTCCCACCCAGAGGACCCCTCAATCCCATGCCCCACCCAGAGGACCCCTCAATCCCATGTCCCACCCAGAGGACTCCCCCCCTTCCCTCAATCCCATGTCCCACCCAGTTGATTTCCATTCTGACCTGCTCTCCTTGTTGCCGTCAGTGAGTTCCTGTCCCCCCACCCCCATACGCCCATTGTCACCACCTCTTTGGAGCCACTGGAGTGAAATGGTACCTCGCATCAAGTGGTTGATGTCAAGACTGGATTCTGGTAGGGCCGGCCAGATTGTCCTTCTCGAATAAAGCTGATTTGCCACCTGAAGCAGCAGCTGCCCTTGGCTCTGACTGGGACAGGCGACCATCTCAGCATGTTAACGCCAACTCGGTGACACGCGGTTCTTGACCTGCACCAATGCTGCCACCTGGTGGCGGCTGACAGAAATGCTGATAGACACAGAGCCTTGTCCTGGTGTGCAGGTCGCATTAGTCTTGTAAGGCGATGTGCGACTTTGAACTATTTTAACATTGGCCAAAGGCGAGGGTTGCCCTCTGACCTTTCTGAGGCATGTTCTGACTTTCCTCTGCTGTTATTTCCAGCCCCTCTGGTTGCACGTTTTGGGGAAAGAAGCCATGGAGCAAGAAGAAGAAAATTCTCTGGCAGCTTGGCACTCTAATTGGCGCTCCTGTGGGCATTTCCCTCATTGCTGGCATTGCTGTTCCTGCCATGATCATTGGCATACCAGTCTATGTTGGCCGTAAGGTAAGAACCATTGTCAGAAAGTATCTGCTGGTAGCTGTTAATGATTCCCTTCCTCCTGCACACTAACCCCACAGTGTTATAATTATTGTAAATAATCGTCTTGGTCGTATGTTATCCAACCTCACATTAAAATTTTCTCTCTGAAACTCCACAGTTACGAAGGCTCACTTTAATCTGTTTTAACTGTCTTCATTTCTCATTCCTGCCTTTAGGAAATGTACTTACAAGAAAGTTTAAGTTTATCAGTAGCAGTTTCTGCTACTTGGATAATTTCACGTAAAATGTAACTGAATTTCATTGGTACCTCTTCTGCATTCAAACTTGCTGATTTTGGCCAGGCTGTGTCCATATCGCCTTGCGTGACTGAAGCACAGAGTTACGAGTGAACTCTGCCGAAGATAAGTTTGAGAGTTGCCGCTTTTGAATGTCTCAGCTGCAGTATGGCTACAATGCACAGTCCAGCTGTTATGTCATAGAAACAGAAAATAGGTGCAGGAGTAGGCCATTCGGCCCTTCGAGCCTGCACCGCCATTCAGTACGATCATGGCTGATCATCCAACTCAGAACCCTGTACCTGCCTTCTCTCCATACCCCCTGACCCCTTTCGCCACAAGGGCCATATCTAACTCCCTCTTAAATATAGCCAATGAACTGGCCTCAACTGTTTCCTGTGGCAGAGAATTCCACAGATTCACCACTCTCTGTGTGAAGAAGTTTTTCCTCTTCTCGGTCCTAAAAGGCTTCCCCTCTATCCTCAAACTGTGGCCCCTCGTTCTGGACTTCCCCAACATCGGGAACAATCTTCCTGCATCTAGCCTGTCCAATCCCTTTAGAATTTTATACGTTTCAATCAGATTCCCCCTCAATCTTCTAAATCCCAGAGAGTACAAGCCCAGTCGATCCAGTCTTTCATCATATGAAAGTCCTGCCATCCCAGGAATCAATCTGGTGAACCACCTTTGTACTTCCTCTATGTCCTGAGGCCCTCCTGGTTTTGAGGCCCTCCCAGAACACTTCTCAGTGATGGGATTGGATCACAAAGGTCTGGAGAAAGAGTACTTGTGGTAGTAGATCATTTGGTAGGGTGGGGGGGGGGTTGTTGATAAAGAATAGGCTGGAGTGATAGCGGCTCTCAGGAGTGCTTGTGTGGAGGTTGGATACACACACACACACACGCACGCACGCACGCACACACACACACACGCACACGCAAATACTACTTGCTCCTAATGTAAAAAAATAACTATGCTGCTGACTGCCTCGGGCAAGTCATACTTTGCAGAGACAAGAGGCAGGAGTTCAGGCTTATTAGTAAATGGGCCCTTCTCAGATCTAAATAATTTTTTTTTAAAATTGTATTTCCCCTTTCATCAAAATGATGTTCTGTGCCCCAAAGGATAAAAGAAGAGGTCCTTGTCCACTTCCCTGCTTTTTTAATTCACTTGGAAACCAGCCATCATAATTGTTTCAAAGAAGAAGCGAAAACATGCGCCTCTTGTCTATTCCTCTATAAATCCCCAAAATAAAAGGAGGAAAATATCATAATGAATTTGTAAACCTGTTAGTCCTGGATGCATTATCCCTTCATATTGGAGAAAGTCAGGCCGATTTTTATGAACCTTGTACCTTCCTCCTGCTTTGAAGATTGCTCAGAATGGTGATCATTTTAACTTCTCCTTTTATTCTTTAGGTTCACAGTCGCTATGATGGGAAAAAGACTTCAAAGCACAAAAGAAATTTGGCGATCACTGGTGCGGTTACCTTGTCAGTGATTGCTTCCCCTGTGATAGCAGCCGTCAGTGTCGGTAAGCGTTGGTTCTTTACCCAAGACCAAGGATCATGCATTCTGCATTGGTGTAAACCAGTATAACACTGGGATAATGTTTGATATCTAACTATCCATTGGTGTAAACCAGTATAACAGTGGGATAATGGTGGATATCTAACTATCTGTTGGTGTAAACCAGTGTAACAGTGGGGTCTGTTTTACTACGAAAGAGTTTCATGTCTATCGCAGATGGCCATCACAGAGGGTGATGTGAAGCATTGGATGAGACAGGTTGGATGCAGGTTGTTAAACTACTTTGTGCACGGCAACATTATTTATTTGTTTAGTGACCCAGTGCTCAGTAAGCCTTTCCAGTCCTTTAAGCCAGGCTGCCCCAGAAACCCCTGGCAACTCATTTTAACTCTAACCTAACCTAAGCATTTACAACGACCAATTAACGTAGAAACTGGTACACCTTTGACTGTGCAAGTCATTATAAAGTTTGCACTCTGCGAATAGATCCCACTCATTAACATAGGGTTTATTTTTTTAGCAAGAGGTTTCACAATCTATTATCTGATCTGTTTAAGGAATTGGCGTTCCCATTATGCTGGCTTATGTTTACGGTGTGGTCCCGGTGTCGCTGTGTCGCGGTGGCGGCTGTGGTGTCAGTGCAGCCAATGGAAAAGGAGTGAAGATTGAATTTGATGAAGACGATGGGCCAATAACAGGTAACCAACCGTGCATCTGTCTGCAGTATGTTAAATGTTGTGTTGTAACTGATCCCCCCAGGAACATTTTTTTTTCTGGAGTGTTTGAGAGGCACGCATGCATTTATGTATTTTTCCAGCTGTTTTCACTCACTCACTTTCCAGGACTTTTTACAACGCGACTGCTCAGTGTTATTTTTTTATTTGCACAGTTTGTTGTCTTTTGCATTTTGGTTGTTTGTCGGTCTTGGCAGAACACGGAACAGTACAGTACAGGGATAGGCCCTTCAGCCTGCAGTGTTGTGCTGGACCAGTGAAAAAGCAAATCAAAAACACTAAACACTAATCCCTCCTACCTACACAGTGTCCATATCCCTCCATCTTCCTCACATCCATGTTCCTATCCAAACGTCTCTTAAAAGCCTCTGATGTATTTGCTTCTACCACCAAGTCAGGCAGCCACCACTCCCTGAGCGAAAAAAAACCTTGCCTCTCACATCCATCCCTTGATAGCTTTTCATAAATTCTGTTGTATTTATTTCCCTGTAAATACCTGCAAGAAATTGAACCTCATATTACTTCAGCTTTGATTTTTGCTGTCAGTATAAGTGTTCGTTGTCGTTGCTGTCTGGTACACTGGTCTGATCATACACACTGCAGCTGTCTGCATTTGTGTGGGTTTCTGTGAGCAATGTTACTTGAAATACTGTTGCATATTTTAAGAGTGGAATACTTCCCATCTAACAGTAGTATTAAGACTTGACCTGTCCTCAAACTTTGAGTTTTAATATGTCTCGGCCTGAAACGTCGACTGCATCTCTTCCTAGAGATGCTGCCTGGCCTGCTGCGTTCACCAGCAACTTTTATGTGTGTTATTTAAATACCTAGATGTTTCCTTAAGGTTACCCCAGCCAGGTGAAGTAGTGGAGATAAGCTCCCACTTGCGATTTAAATGCTCCCAATGGTGTGCATCTCAAACAGCCTATGGCAACCAAGTCCAGCTCCTTGCCTTCATGTGTGGTTTAGTCACTAAGTCCGGCGGAACGGTTTCTACTGACAGGAGAAGGGGGCCAAGGTGGGTTATTAGTGCCTTAAAACTGGTCGTTACTGGCAGATGGGTCTCGTTAGCCGTAGCTGGCAGCTCATCTAGAAGGGGAACTCTGATCTGAAACCTCCGCTGCCTTGTGGCTATACCCACTCACAGGGAAGGCTTCGGGAGTGAATCCCGAGGGGAAAAATCTGGAACTGGAGTCCCTAAGGCAGCCCGACATTGTGTTCAATGTGACTGGCAACTCCTGCGACGCCACTGGTGCCAAACCGTATCAGTCTCTGTCGTTCCTTTGGATTCATCAGCTGCACGGAGAGGGGGAGCCCGCTACACGGGCAACAAGGTGCTCGTATTTTTGTACCATCCTGGCTTGTGTAGATGGCTAGGACACAGCATCCATGGTCAGCACTGGCCAGCGGAGGGCTTCAAAACGGCTGTTGTGACTTTGAAATGAGGAAGCACAAAGTTACCTTCCAAACAGGAAATGTTAGTTTGTACAAGTGCGAATCCAAGCATTGAGAGTTAGGAAAACAGTTGTGCACGTGATAATTTTACCTTAAATCTCAAAAATTAGTGACAATTGTCATTCAAGTGGGACGTGGGCAGCATAAATTGAATGATAATGAGGGATGTTTCTAATTTTATTCCCATGAGCAAAATATACTGTCTTAAGTCTTTGCTTTCCCGTCTTGTCCTGCTAGGGTTAGACATGGAAACTGTCCCTGTTATGACCTTCAAGACTGAAGGATGAATGTTCAAGGTCAAGGCAGGTTAAAGTGTTTCCAAACAACCTGAATTATTATCTTAGAAGGACTGTGAAGTATTTGTATTTATTTTATTTCTTGCATCCAAGGGAGTAAAAATCTTTACTGCATCTCCGTCACAATGTACAAGCAATAAGGGCGGGAAATGTGGGGGGATATTGCCCAGACACTAAGATTGTACACAGGATTGTTTTATATACATGTATATACAGTCAGATATACAATCAGATCAATGTGTATTGATCAATTTGGGGAAAGAAGCTGTCCTGGACCCTGTTAGTCCTGGCCTTAATGCTGCGGCACCGTTTACCAGACGGAAGCAGCTGAAACAGTTTAAGGTCGGGGTGGCTGGAGTCCCTGATGATCCTCTGACCCCTTTTTACACACCTGCTGCTGTAAGTGTCATGAATAGAGGAAAGTTCACACCCACAGATGCGCTGGGCTGTCCGCGCCACTCTCTGCAGTGCCCTGTGATTGAGGGAGGTACAGTCCCCGGACCAGGCAGTGACACAACCAGTCAGGATGTTCTCAGTGGTGCCCCTGTACAAAGTCCTGAGGATTTGGGGACCCATGCTGAACTTCTTCAGCCGTCTGACGTGAAAGATGTGCTGTTGTGCTCTTCTCACCAGACAGCCGGTGTGTACAGTCCAGGTGAGATCCTTAGTGATATGTATACCAGGGAACTTGAAACTACTCACCCTCTCAACTACAGTCCCATTGATGTCAACAGCGGCCAGCCAGTCTCTGTTCCTCCTGTAATCCACGATCAACTCCTTCGTTTTGTCGACGTTGAGGGAGAGGTTTTCTCGACACCACCTGTGTCAGGGCATTGAGTTCTCCTCTGTAGGCTGTTTCATCATTGTTGGAAATAAGCCCTACCAATGTAGTTGATGTAGTTTGTTCATTCTCCTGTGATCATTAAGGAACATTATGAAGCTCACCTGTCCTGTGGGTTGTAGGAGCTGTGGTTGTGGAGGTTTATAAGATTTATAGATAGAGTACGCAGGGAGTGTCTGTTCCTCAGGGTTGAAATGTCTAATACCAGAGGGCACGTATTGAAGGTGAGAGGGGGTAGATTCAAGGGGGAAGTGAGGGGTAAGTTTTTTACTCAGAGGGTGGTGGATGCCAGGTATGGTCGTAGAGGCAAATGCATTATGATGTTGATTACGAAGACACGTAGTCCTCTTTTATTGTCATTTAGTAATGCATGCATTGACAAATGATACATTATTTCCTCTGGTGTGATATCACAAAACACAGGACAAACCAAGACTGAAAAAACTGACAAAACCATATAATTATACATATAGTTACAACAGTGCACAATATCATAACTTGATGAAGAAAGTCCGTGAGCACAGTAAAGTTCAAAGTTTCTCAAATGTCCCACATCTCACGCAGTCGGGAGAGGGAAGAAAAACTCTCCCTGCCATGCCGACCAAAGTCCGACTCTGAGTCATCCGAAAACTTCGAGCTCTGATCAGCTCTCCGACACCGAGTACTGAGCGCCATCTCTGTCCGAACGATTCGACCTCCTTCTCGGTCACCAAAAGCAAGCAAGGCTGAGGATTTTGAGGCCTACCCTCCGAAAGATTCCCAACCACACAGTAACGACAGCAGCGGACGGGCATTTCAGAAATTTCTCCAGATGTTCCTCTGTGCTTTCACGTCTATCACCATCAAATCAGAAATTGTCCACGGCCCCTATTTAACAGATATGATATCATTTTTCACCGGGGGGGGGGCTGTGCACGCGCGGTACGCTGCCATCTTCTCCTCCCGCCGTTCCCGCCATTAGAAGCTTTTTGGATAGGCACATGGATGTAAGGAAGATGGAGGGATATGGACATGGTGTAGGTAGGTGGCATTAGTGTTTGGGTGTTCTTGATTTGCTTTTTAGCTGGTTTGGCACAACACTGTGGCCTGTTCCTGTCTGTACAGTTCTATGTTCCCTTTGCACAGATGGGGCCCAGCATGCGGTCTTCCCAGTGTATTCCGTTGTTCTAGGGTTGGTCTCCCATCACCTGTGGTGTATTGTCTTCATTGCCCGGCTGTGCCCCTCTCTCCGCTTCGCTCCCATTGATCTCCTTCCTTTCCTTGCAGTTGCTGACGCATGGCGAGCCCTGAAGAACCCCAGTCTCGGAGACAGCAGCGTGGAGGGGCTGACCAGCGTGCTGAGCACGAGCGGCAGTCCTGTTGACGGCGTGAGCGTGGTGCAGAGCAACTGCAGCGAGACGGCCAGCTTCGCGGCTCTGTCGGGGAGCACGCTGTCTGGAGGGGCCCTCGCGGGGAGCAGTGTGCAGCACGGCAGGTACTCTTTGTTGTCACATCTGTCTGCTCTTTGTAAAGTAATAAGATATTGGGCAGTAGTCTGCCATGCAGCAACACCTCTGAATACCACTCTTAATGGCAGCTTGAAAGTTACCCAAGATCAGGGGTTCCCAGTCTGAGTCCACTAACCCCTTGCTTAATGGTTTGTCCATGGCGTAAAAGTTGGGAACCCCTTCCCTAGAGACAAGGGAACCACCGTAAGCAGTTACATCCTCTCGCACTGATGGCTGCTGCTCCTTGGACTGTGTCACAATGAGAATCAGGTTTGATATCACTGGCATATGTCATAAGATTTGTTAACTTTCTGGCAGCAGTCACTGCAATACAATAATAGAGAAAAAATGTGAATTACAGTAAGTGTGTGTATCTCAAATAGTTAAATAGGTAGTGCAACAATAGAAAAATATATTAGTGAGGTAGTGTTCATGGGTTCAATGTCCATTCAGAAATCGGATGGCAGAGGGGAAGAAGCTGTTCCTGAATCACTGAGTGTGTGCCTTCAGGCTTCTGTACCTCCTCCCTGATGGTAGCGATGAGAAGAGGGTACGTCCTGGGTGACAGGGTCCTTAATGATGAACGCCGCCTTTTTGAGGCATCGCCCCTGAAGATGTCCTGGATATTACAGAGGCTAGCGCCCGTGATGGAGCTGACTGAACTTACAACTTTCTGCAGTTTATTTCAATGCTGTGCAGTAGTCTTCCCCACAAATCCCACCCCCCACCATAGCAGATGGTGATAGAGCCAGTTAGAATGCTCTCCATGGTACATCAGTAGAAATTTTTAAGTGCCCTTGACTTACCAAATCTTTTCGAGCTGCTAATGAAATATAGATGCTGTCATGCCTCTTTTGTACTATTACTGCTACAGACATCCCACCCTGCAAAAACTCATTTCAGGGAGGTAGCACCATCAATTTGCGGAGACTCCCAGAACTCCCGGGAGAGGTGGGATGTCTGCAATAGAGTAGCTCCTTAGCAGCTAGCCAGCTAGTTTAAATAACGTTATCTATGCTAATGAACGAATGACACCCTGTTAAACTCACCTCAACATGTCTTTTACAGTCTTAACCCACCATGGGCAATAGAAAAGTCACTGTTGCAAACAGTGCAGCGAGCAACACTGTCATTATTTTTGACCCCTATTAGGCAGGGGTACACTTTAGTGTCGTCTGGGGTGACATACGTTTTATATTTTTTTGGAGCACTCTCGCTCGCGCATTTTCTCTCTCTCGTGGTCGCTCGCGTGCTCTCGCTTGCTTTCTCTCTCGCTCGCCTGCTTTCTCTCACTCGCTGTCAAAAAAATTGATCTCCATGATATTGTATATAATTTGCGGGCATCAGGGAGCCACTATTCATATGCGGGAGACTCCCGGAACTTCCGGGAGAGGTGGGGTGTCTGCTGCTATTACTACATCGACTCAGGCTGAGGGGGCCAGCATTGGGCACGATGGCGGACTCTCCACTTCTCCTTTGTAGCTGCATAACAATGAAATCAACATGCCTTGGGCTTTTCCAGAATAAAGGTAACAATGCTGTCCGAGATGATTTACAGGAGGGTGAGGTCCTAAATTCAAAATTGGCTGAATCTTGCAATGCCAGATCAGTTTCTGGTGTGGTGAAATTGAAATACTGCTTCTTTTTTGCCCCTAGTGTGCAGTGTGGAGCAAAATTAGATGTGTAACAGTCATCCAGAGAGCAAAGGGGCCGAGGCCCCTTTGTCAGGCCTATACAAAGGCTTTGGAAGGACTCTGCCTTCCATGCCTTTTTTCATCATTCTGGAAGGGTACAACTTATAATAACTGAATTGGTGTCATTGAAAGGCTTGAATACTCTGCACTTGTCGTATTGCAGAGCAAAGAATATCCCCTAACTTTGAGAAAGGACTTGTTACCAATTGGCTAGATGTTGTACAAAGCAGGCTGCATCCCAACCTGTGGTCTGCAGGGCCTTTGGTTAATGGTGGGGTTCCATGGCATAAAAAAGGGTTGGGAACCCCTGCTGTAGTGTTATAATACTGTATTCTATAGTCAATCTTCTTCAAATCAAATCAGAGATTATTGATTTGATATCAAACCAGGGTTCAAAGTGCAATACTTTTTTTTTTAGCAGGCTGGAAACTCGAGCTGGAAGTCAAAAGCAAAACAAACTGCATAAAGATTCCATCAGCCTTGGGGCAACCAGTGATAACGCCAGCACCAGGGCCATGGCAGGTTCCATCATCAGCTCCTACAACCCACAGGACAGGTGAGCTTCAGAACATTACCTCATGGTCACTGGAGAATGAACAAACTACTTTTTATTTCACAGTCCTCTCCCTAAGAACAAGAAATTGAAGTTGTTTGAAAACAGTCTAACACTGAAAATCAGTGACCCAAAATTTATCCTGAAAGGACTGGCTTTTCTGAACTTCCTTTCACATCTGTTTGTTTATTTCATTGAGACACTGCGCAGAGAAGGCCTTCTGACCCTTCGAGCCTCACTGTTAGAAACCACCCCCCACTCCCGATTTAACCCTAGCCTAATCAGGGACAATTTACAATGTCCAATTAACCTACCAACCAGTATGTCTTTGGATTGTGGGAGGAAACCCACGCGGTCCCGGGGAGAACGTACACCCCTTGCAGGCGGCGAACCCTGGTTGCTGGTACCATAAAGCGTTGTGCTAACCACGCCACCATTCTGAACCACTCAGTGCTGGACAGCCAGTGAGGTCCTTTGTAGACTCCACTGGAGCAGTCCACAAAGCCAAGGAAGGATCAGGAGACAATTGGTTGCAGAGATTTAAAATGTCAACTGACCAGATGCTGAGGATGATGCTTGTAGAATGAGAAGTATTCTCAGCAAAAACACAAAGAGATTCTGCAGACGCTGGAAGAAATCAGCAGGTCAGGCAGCATCGATGGAAATGACGAGCTAGTCGACGTTTCGGACTGAGACTCTTCTTCAGGGCTGGCAAGGAAAGGGGGATGACGCCAGAATAAAAAGGTGGGGGGAGAGGAAGGAGGATAGCTCGAAGGTGAGAGGTGAAGCCAGGTGGGTGGGAAAAGTTGAGGGCTGGAGAAGAAGGAATCTGGTAGGAGAGGAGAGTGGACCACAGGAGAAAGGGAAGGAGGAGGGGAGCCAGCGGGAAGGGTGAGAAAAGGCAAAAGGCCAGAGTGGGGAATAGAAGAAGGGGGGGGGGGGGAATTACTGTAAAGAGAAATCGATATTCATGCCATCAGGTCGGAGGCTACCCAGAGAGAATATAAGGTGTTGCTCCTCTACCCTGAGGGTGGCCTCATCTTGGTACAAGAGGACCAATATGTCTGAATGGGTATCGGAACTAAAATGTTTGGTTGTCGGGAAGTTCCACTTTTGGCAGATGGAATCAATCTCTGAATGCTTTCTCTGGCAAAGAGGGAAACACACTACTGGCATAAATGGTATACCAAACCAAGGAACTAAGATTACTTTGCATTTGGTTCTGTGTCAAAATCTTGCTTATTTTGCTTGTGTTATGTGCACAAGCAAATGGATGGAAATTAATGGAAATTTGATGTGGATTAAAATGTGACACTCTTTTCAATTATGTTTGAGGAATGTTTAGGGTTCTTTTGTTTTTGCAGAGGGGTTAATGCTGGAATAGCTTAGAAAGGACATTGAAAGAACAGTATTTATGACATTTACAGATGTAGTACTGTGCAAAAGTCTTGGGTACTCTAGCTCTGTGTGTGTGTGTGTGTATATATATATATATGTGTGTGTATGTATGTATATATATGTATGTATCTATAGATATAGATATCTATTCTATCTCTCTCTCTCTCTCTCTCTCTATATATATATATACACACACATCTCTGTCCCTAAGGCTTTTGCACAGGACTGTATTTGTCAACGTGGAGCAGAGAGCGAGTTTGTAAATCCGGCGGGAGCAAAGGATGCTGGGAGTGGTGAGGGTGGAATGCCACGGGAGGGGTATGGGACAGGTGGCAGAGGAGGAGTGCCAGGGGCGGGTGCAGACACACGCAGCCCTGAGACACCAGGCAAGGTCATTTGATTCCAAACAATTGGTTTATTGGTCATCACAGACTGTCTCTCTGGTACTGGGACAATTAGTGACCAGTCGCTGACTGATTTATAGTGAATGAAATTGTAAAAGGATCCAGCAACAGGAGAAAATCATCCACCCACCCTGCCCCATCTGTGGACTATAGTAGCCCAGAACCATATTTTCACATCTGAAAGTTACAAAACATTGCCAGCTACAACTGCCTGGAAGATAAGAATTGATGAACGCAAATCAACAATTAAGAGCAAAAAAAAACATTGTGCTGGTTTAACTGTTATAATCTTCTATCTTAAAAATGTAGAGAAGAGGACATATCTTGTTCAGATTTTTACACCCTGATACTGGGTAATCCTGAATTCCTACTCTAAGAGGCTAAGACTCCTTAAGGAAGCAACAAAAGCCTCTACACTTGAGAAGTTAGCTAGAAACTGAGCACTTCAACCTCCAAGAGGACCACAGCCTTGTAGGGTTTGGAGGCTTGTGTGCCTCAATGATCCAGAGAGCTACATTGGCTGTAGTCAGGGCCTTGTGCTTTGTCTCTTGGTAAGGTCACCATGCCAAACAGGTCAAAGGGTAGAGGCCAGACTAAGAATGAGCCACCGGTCCTCCAGGTTCAGGGGCTCAGCTCGGGGCTAACAAAAAAAAGTTATGACAGAAACAGCAGTGAAGAATTCTTCTATATCTGCGTGCGATGGTATGGACAGAGATGGGGGCCAGCAGCGTGATGGGCAGTAAGTGAGCACTTCAGACTGAGTAATTGATTGTCATTTTTATTACAGGGAGTACAATAATCTGGAAGTTCAGGTTGACATTGAAAGCAAACCCAGTCCCCTGTGTCTCACCAGTGATGGCAGCATCGATGAGTTGCTTCACGTCCACTCTCAGTCAGTGGAGGGACTCTGCCACGAGGAGAAGGACAGTTCTTTCATGAGTGACAACAGGGACTGTATCGCGAGCAGCACCTGTGATGTCACACTTGCTCAACCCGAGAGCATCAGAAGCGATGGAAACAGCACAGATACTCAGTCGGATGACGTGCCTGACATAAGCTCTGATGAATGCGATTCACCCAGTCCAATTAATGGCAGACATTTGGAAATCACAGATATCAAGCTCTTAGACATTGAGAGTTTGGAATGTGATGATTTTGAGCAAAGGGAATGCACTCTTGAACAAGATGGGCAGCAAATAGAGACTGTTGTACATTACTTTTAAGCCATCCAATCATCACTAATTAACCAACTCACAACACGCACCTTATTCAGAATATTGAAATTTTATGTGTCTATGTTGTTTTAAATATACAAAGTGTACCCTGAGTATCACATTCTTGATGCAGTAAATAAAAATGTTAATCACTTACTTTCTTGATGAAATTAATTCAGAAGCCTTTTGCATGAATTTGCTCTGGACTGTTTCTCTGCCCAAAAATAGATAGTCTCATATGGAGAAAAAGTATTCAGAATTGATCAATTCAGCAAAAAATGAGCTTTTCTGGGCAGCTGGGCGTCTTGCTATAGTTTCAACAATCATTCTTTATAAAGAGGGTGCAGTAAATAGATACTTAGTGATTGGTAAAGTAGGCACCAATCAACAGGCCTACATTAGAGGACAAAGTAGTTAATTTTTTAATTACTTTAAATTTGATCATAGATCTAAACAGTAGACATAAGTGCCACAAAATCAATTGACTAGTGTTAACTCTATTGAATGTTATAATTTCTTAATAACCTACATCTATCTCTCGATGGCAAACTGGAATTAATAAAAGACAGCTATATTAGGGTTTGATTTGATTATGTAGTTCATTAATGCTCACTAGCAGAGATTATAATAGTATCTGGGAATTCTTGTACTTTGTCTTTTACATTGTAGCATTTGAATGAACATTGTTTCCCTTTTTTTTTTGATGATCCCAACATTACTTGATAGTCTGAAATGTCTTTCCAGGGAAGTGTAGTGTGCACTACCAGTTCTTTGTAACTTCGTTAGCAGTAAGATGGTTGTTAGGATACTGCAAAGGTGTATTTTAATTGACATAATTCAAATTCTCTAATGAGTTATTTTAGCCAGGTCTGTTAATACTGGAATCAATTTGCTAAATCTCAAATCAGCCAGTTTTTATTTAAAATGCCTTATGGTTTCAGTTTTGTGTTGATCTCTTATGATGGATATTGTAATGATAGAAACTGGAAGAGATAAAGCTATCAGACCTCTAATTTATGCCTTAAACCAAACTACATAATTGTAAACGTGTTTACTGATTCAAAAATTCCTTCTAGAACATGGAATAGTACAGGCCCTTTGGCCCACAATGTTGTGCCGACCCTCAAACCCTGCCTCCCATATAACCCCCCACCTTAAAATTCCTCCATATACCTGTCTAGCAGTCTCTTAAACTTCACTAGTGTATCTGCCTCCACCACTGACTCAGGCAGTGCATTCCACGCACCAACCACTCTCTGAGTAAAAAAACCTTCCTCTAATATCCCCCTTGAACTTCCCACCCCTTACCTTAAAGCCATGTCCTCTTATATTGAGCAGTGGTACCCTGGGGAAGAGGTGCTGGCTATCCACTCTATCTATTCCTTTTATTATCTTGTACACCTCTATCATGTCTCCTCTCATCCTCCTCCTCTCCAAAGAGTAAAGCCCTAGCTCCCTTGATCTCTGATCATAATTCATATTCTCTAAACCAGGCAGCATTCTGGTAAATCTCCTCTGTACCCTTTCCAATGCTTCCACATCCTTCCTATAGTGAGGTGACCAGAACTGGACACAGTACTCCAAGTGTGGCCTAACCAGAATTTTATAGAGCTGCATCATTACATCGTGATTCTTAAACTCTATCCCTCGACTTATGAAAGCTAACACCCCATAAGCTTTCTTAACTACCCTATCCACCTGTGAGGCAACTTTCAGGGATCTGTGGACATGTACCCCCAGATCCCTCTGCTCCTCCACACTACCAAGTATCCTGCCATTTACTTTGTACTCTGCCTTGGAGTTTGTCCTTCCAAAGTGTACCACCTCACACTTCTCTGGGTTGAACTCCATCTGCCACTTCTCAGACCACTTCAGCATCCTATCAATGTCTCTCTGCAATCTTTGACAATCCTCTACACTACCTACAACATCACCAACCTTAGTGTCGTCTGCAAACTTGCCAACCCACCCTTCTACCAGGTCGTTAATAAAAATCACGAAAACGTAGAGGTCCCAGAACAGATCCTTGTGGGACACCACTAGTCACAATCCTCCAATCTGAATGTACTCCCTCCACCATGACCCTTTGCCTTCTGCAGGCAAGCCAATTCTGAATCCACCTGGCCAAACTTCCCTGGATCCCATGCCTTCTGACTTTCTGAATAAGCCTACCGTGTGGAACCTTGTCAAATGCCTTACTAAAATCCATATAGATCACATCCACTGCACTACCCTCATCTATATGCCTGGTCACCTCCTCAAAGAACTCTATCAGGCTTGTTAGACACGATCTGCCCTTCACAAAGCCATGCTGACTGTCCCTGATCGGACCATGATTCTCTAAATGCCCAGCGATCCTATCTCTGAATCTTTTCCAACAGCTTTCCCACCACATACATAAGGCTCACTGGTCTATAATTACCCAGACTATCCCTACTACCTTTTTTGAACAAGGGAACAACATTTGCCTCCCTTCAATCCTCCGGTACCATTCCCGTGGACAACGAGGACATAAAGATCCTAGCCAGAGGCTCAGCAATCTCTTCCCTCGCCTTGTGGAGCAGCCTGGGGACTATTCCATTAGGCCCCGGGGACTTATCCATCCTAATGTATTTTAACATCTCCAACACCTCCTCTCCCTTAATATTAACATGCTCCAGAACATCAACCTCACCATCATCAAGTTCCCTCTCATTGGTGAATACCGAAGAGAAGTATTCACTGAGGACCTCACTCACTTCCACAGCCTCCAGGCACATCTTCCCACCTTTATCTCTAATCGGTCCTACCTTCACTCCTGTCATCCTTTTTTCTTCACATAACTGAAGAATGCCTTGGGGTTTTCCTTTACCCTACTCGCCAAGGCCTTCTCATGCCCCCTTCTTGCTCTTCTCAGCCCCTTCTTAAGCTCCTTTCTTGCTTCTCTATATTCCTCAACAGACCCATCTGATCCTTGCTTCCTAAACCTCATGTATGCTGCCTTCTTCCACCTGACTAGATTTTCCACCTCACTTGTCACCCATGGTTCCTTCACCCTACCATTCTTTATCTTCCTAACCAGGACAAATGTATCCCTAACATCCTGAAAGAGATCTCTAAACATCGACCACATGTCCATAGTAAATTTCCCTGCAAAAACATCATCCCAATGCACACCCACAATTTCTAGACTTATAGCCCCATAATTTGCCCTTCCCCAATTAAAAATTTTCCTGTCCTCTCTGATTCTATCCTTTTCCATGATAATGCTAAAGGCCAGGGAGCAGTGGTCACTGTCCCCCAGATGCTCACCCACTGAGAGATCTGTGACCTGACCCGGTTCATTACCTAGTACTAGATCTAGTATGGCATTCCCCCTGGTCGGCCTGTCCACATACTGTGACAGGAATCCGTCCTGGACACACTTAACAAACTCTGCCCCATCTAAACCCTTGGAACTAATCAGGTGCCAATCAATATTAGGGAAGTTAAAGTCACCCATGATAACAACCCTGTTATTTTTGCATCTTTCCAAAATCTGCCTCCCAATCTGCTCCTCTGTATCTCTTTTGGCTTTAAGAAGAAACTTAAAACTAAAGGTAGGAAGCTGCATAACCCTTTTGTTATTGGTAAAGATACAACCAGATGTAACCAGGTATTCCAGCCCATATTTCAGTTTCCCAAAGTCCGAGCCCAGGACTTCTATACCCCTCAAAGTGAAATCATGAATTCCTCCAGTTGAAATTGAATCTGCCCTGATCCATACTGAATGTATGTGACCATCAAATGAGAATGTATTTATTTGGGCTTGGCTGTGAAGTGTCTTCATTAATGGAGGCCTGCTCATTGTGGAGACTTTATAATGAGTAATTGAGTGACCCTTAAGGCTGCTAGTGCTTGTGGAGTTGCTAGCAAGTTGGTGCCTTTAGAATAGGAGGGGAGAAAATCTCAAACTATATGTGTATACATATATAAAAAAAATACAATCCTCAGTAATGGAATCATCCATGGGTAGTCATTCCCAGAATAAGTTTAGCCCCTTGATTCCTCCTGGTGCTGGAAACATGAATGAGAGCTCATCTCATTTTAGTTTTAAAAGTAGGTTTGTAATTGTTTCATACAAATAAAGTGAATTCTACTTGAATATGACTCATTAACTAGCAACTGACTAATATAGTCATGTTAAGCACACCAGCATGATTATGCACATCAGTCTTAGCTTTTGTGGGCAGAATCAGGTGTTCTGAATTGAGGCAGGGCAGAATATTCCCTGTTCAGGAATACCCATGAGCAATTAACTTGATTCCAGCATAAAAAAAAGGTGTTTTCATTAAATAAGCACAGAAGGAGACCTACTAATTTTTGAAATCCTGTTTCACTCACTCTTTCAATTGGTTAATTACCTTAACTATATCTAAAAGAAAATACTGAGCAGGTCAGCCTACATCTATGGGAAGAGAACTAACATTTCCTTTCAAAGATCCTTCATCGAATTAGGGGAGTTAAGGGGAATTTGGATCAAAATCAGGTCCTGCATTTGTCGTGAAATTTGTTACGTGGCAGCAAAGTAAAAAAAAAATCAAATGACAGTAAACAACTTTAAATTACAGTATATATCCAAACTTTAACATCGTAAGTGTCTTTGACATACCAAATCTTCTCAAACTCCTCATGAAATATAGCCCCTGTCATGCCTTCTTTGTAACTGCATCTATATACTAGGCTCAGGACAGATCCTCAGATGTTGACACTCAAACTTAAAATTGCTCATATTGAAATCCTTGAAGGGGATTAACAGAGTTAAAGTAAATTGGAGTTTAATGATTATTGTGGATTTCATGGGCCAAAGGGTCTATCTGCATACAGTCTGACTCTAGGAACCCTATTAAATGTACAATTACTCTACTTGGAGAACCAAACCAAGGTTATGCTAAAATCTGTTCAGTGGTAATGGATTAATGTAGAATCAACACTCCTGCTCTCACCTTCCTTAGTTATTGGCAGATGCTCTCCACAACTAATTGGTATCCTGAGACCATTGAACAGTTCAGGGGGAGACACAAGTGGCAAAATGGGAAAAACTGGACTAAGAGTAGCAGTGGAGAGCTAGCAGTTGGTGGGAGGATGGGATATTGTAGCAGTAGAGAAAGGGGGTTGAATATAGTGCAGAAATAAGTACACTGTGCCAACCATGATGCCAATTTAAACATATCCCATCTGCCTGAATTTGGGCCTATAGCCTTACATCCCCTGACCACGTGCCTATCTAGATTCCTCTTAGTTTTGCTATCTGCTTCCGTCACCACCACCCTGGCAATATGTAGGCATTTACCACGCTGTAAACAAAAAAAACTTGCCATGCAAACCTTTGCTAAACATTTGCCCTCTTGCTTTACATCCAACCCCTCTAATATTTGACATTTCTGCATGGAGTTGGGGTGGTTAAGGATTCTAACTTGTCTACCCTATCCCCTATTTTGTAAGTTTTTAATCAGGGTTCCCCTTCAACTCAGAGAAAACAAGGTTGTCCACCTTTGTAGCTGATAGCCTCTAAACCAGGTAGCATTTTGCTGAATCTCTTCTGCATTTCTCAAAAACCTCCATACTCTCTATAATATGGCAGCCAGAAATGCACATACTTCAAATGTGATCCAGCCAAAGTTTTAAACAGCTGCAATGTAACTTGTCAACTTTTATACTGAGTGCTCTGTGTGATAAAGGCAAGTATGCGATATGCTAGCTTTACTACCCTATGAGTGTTGCCACTTTCAGACAGCCATAGAATTGTACCCAAGACCCCATTGTACATAAACACTTCTAAGAGGCCTGACATCTACTGTACAATTTCCTCTTACATTTGATCTCCTGAAGTGCAGCACCTCATACTGGTCCAGTTCAAACTCCATCTGCCACTTCTGTGCCCACATTTCCAACTGACATCTTGCTGTACCTATTGATAACCTTACAGACTAACTACAAATTCTATCAACTTTTCTGCCAGCAAACTTAATAAGCGGCCCATCTATATTTTTCTCCAAATCATTTATAATCAGAAACAACAGACTTCCAAGCACCGATCCTTATCGAATACCACTGGTCAAGGTGTACAGTCAGAATAACACACCTCTAAATTCTATGGCCGTGCCAATTTAAAATCTAATCTTCCAAGTCTCTGTGGAACCCATGTGCCTCATAAGAGGGGGTTTGGTTAAAAGCGTGTGTGCAGGTGGGAGGACTCTCAACCTCACTGCCTCTGGACCAAGTCATCTGTCAAGATCATGTATCATGCACTCTCTCTTCTCTCCCCCTCCCCCCTCCATTCTTTGCTATAGTCTCTGGGAGCTGAATGTCCAAGGATACGCGGTGTATCGGAAGGATAGGAAGGTAGGCAGAGGGGGAGGCGTGGCTTTATTGGTAAGAAATGATATTAAATCATTAGAAAGAGGTGACATAGGATTGGAAGGTGCAGAATCTTTATGGGTTGAGCTAAGGAATAGCAGGGGTAAAAGGACCCTGATGGCAGTTATTTATAGGCCTCCAAACAGCTGCAGGGATGTGGACTACAAATTACAACTGGAAATAGAAAAGGCTTGTCAGAAGGGCAGTGTTATGAGAATTGTGGGGGATTTTAACATGCGAGTAGATTGGAAAAATCAGGTCGGCACTGGATCTCAAGAGAGAGAATTTGTAGAATGTCTGCGAGATGGCTTTTTAGAACAGTTTGTTGTTGAGCCCACTAGGGGATCGGCTGTACTGGATTGGGTATTGTATAATGAACCGGAGGTGATTGGAGAGATTGAGGTGAAAGAACCCTTAGGAGGCAGTGATCATAACATGATTGAGTTCACTGTGAAATTAGAAAAAGAGAAGCCGAAATTTGATGTGTCAGTGTTTCAGTGGAGTAAAGGAAACTACAGTGGCATGAGAGAGGAACTGGCCAAAGTTGACTGGAAAGAGACCCTGGCGGGAAAGACGGCAGAGCAGCAGTGGCTGGAGTTTATGCGAGAAATGAGGAATGTGCAAGACAGGTATATTCCAAAAAAGAAGAAATTTTCGAGTGGAAAAAGGATGCAACCGTGGTTGACAAGAGAAGTCAAAGCCAAAGTTAAAGCTAAGGAGAGGGAATACAAGGAAGCAAAAATTATTGGGAAGAGAGAGGATTGGGAAGTTTTTAAAACCTTACAAAAGGAAACCAAGAAGGTCATTAAGAGAGAAAAGATTAACTATGAAAGGAAACTTGCAAATAATATCAAAGAGGATACTAAAAGCTTTTTCAAGTATATAAAGAGTAAAAGACAGGTGAGAGTAGATATAGGACCGATAGAAAATGATACTGGAGAAATTGTAATGGGAGATGAGGAGATGGCAGAGGAACTGAACAAGTATTTTGCATCAGTCTTCACTGAGGAAGACAGCAGGATACTGGACACTCAAGGGTGGCAGGGAAGAGAAGTGTGCACAGCCACAATTACGACAGAGAAAGTACTCAGGAAGCTGAATAGGCTAAAGGTCGATAAATCTCCTGGACCAGATGGAATGCACCCTCGTGTTCTGAAGGAAGTAGCTGTGGAGATTGCGAAGGCATTAGTGATGATCTTTCAAAAGTCGATAAATTCTGGCATGGTTCTGGAAGACTGGAAGATTGCAAATGTCACTCCGCTATTTAAGAAGGGGGCAAGGAAGCAAAAAGGAAATTATAGACCTGTTAGCTTGACGTCGGTGGTTGGGAAGTTGTTGGAGTCGATTGTCAAGGATGAGGTTACAGAGTACCTGGAGGCATATGACAAGATAAACAGAACTCAGCATGGATTCCTTAAAGGAAAATCCTGCCTGACAAACCTATTACAATTTTTTGAGGAAATTACCAGTAGGCTAGACAAGGGAGATGCAGTGGATGTTGTATATTTGGATTTTCAGAAGGCCTTTGACAAGGTGCCACACATGAGGCTGCTTAACAAGATAAGAGCCCATGGAATTACAGGAAAGTTACATACGTGGATAGAGCGTTGGCTGATTGGCAGGAAACAGAGAGTGGGAATGAAGGGATCCTATTCTGGTTGGCTGCCGGTTACCAGTGGTGTTCCACAGGGATCAGTGTTGGGGCCGCTTCTTTTTACATTGTACATCAACGATTTGGATTTTGGAATAGATGGCTTTGTGGCTAAGTTTGCTGACGATACGAAAATAGGTGGAGGGGCTGGTAGTGCTGAGGAAATGGAGAGTCTGCAGAGAGACTTGGATAGATTGGAAGAATGGGCAGAAAAGTGGCAAAAGAAGTACAATGTTGGAAAGTGTATGGTTATGCACTTTGGCAGAAAAAATAAACAGGCAGACTATTATTTAAATGGGGAAAGAATTCAAAGTTCTGAGATGCAACGGGACTTGGGAGTCCTCGTACAGGATTCTCTTAAAGTTAACCTCCAGGTTGAGTCGGTAGTGAAGAAGGCGAATGCAATGTTGGCATTCATTTCTAGAGGAATAGAGTATAGGAGCAGGATGTGATGTTGAGGCTCTATAAGGCGCTGGTGAGACCTCACTTGGAGTACTGTGGGCAGTTTTGGTCTCCTTATTTAAGAAAGGATGTGCTGACGTTGGAGAGGGTACAGAGAAGATTCACTAGAATGATTCCGGGAATGAGAGGGTTAACATATGAGGAACGTTTGTCCGCTCTTGGACTGTATTCCTTGGAGTTTAGAAGAATGAGGGGAGACCTCATAGAAACATTTCGAATGTTAAAAGGCATGGACAGAGTGGATGTGGCAAAGTTATTTCCCATGATGGGGGAGTCTAGTACGAGAGGGCATGACTTAAGGATTGAAGGGCACCCTTTCAGAACAGAAATGCGAAAAAATTTTTTTAGTCAGAGGGTGGTGAATCTATGGAATTTGTTGCCACGGGCAGCAGTGGAGGCCAAGTCATTGGGTATATTTAAGGCAGAGATTGATAGGTATCTGAGTAGCCAGGGCATCAAAGGTAATGGTGAGAAGGCGGGGCAGTGGGACTAAATAGGATAAAATGGATCAGCTCATGATAAAATGGCGGAGCAGACTCGATGGGCCGAATAGCTTACTTCTGCTCCTTTGTCCATAGCAGAAATAAGACCTAACCCTGCAGGTAAAACTAACTGTCCTTAAAGGGGCATTGAAAATGATAACTGGGTACTAACCACAGATTGGAAGATTACACCTTTTCTGTAGCAATCTACAAGAAATTAGAATTTAGCTCAAAAAATTGGCTAGGTATTAAATCTCAAGCAACACACACAAAATGCTGGTGGAACAAATCTCTTCAGTTAGTTCTGATGAAGGGTTTCGGCCCGAAATGTCGACTGTACCTTTTCCTATAGAGGCTGCCTGGCCTGCTGCATTCCACCAACATTTTGCGTGTGTGTTGCTAGGTATTAAATCACTGAGCAGAGCGACTGTATTAGCTGCCACCAACATGACATTCAGTCTGAGATGCCAAGGTTGGCCACAAGGTGGTAGCAGAATAAAACCCATTCGGTTCCTTGCTGCGCAACAGGGAGCTTTGGGCACATTTTCAAAACACGATGCACACTTTGACCCAATGGAGAATATGCCACCCACCAAAATGCATACTGAAAATGCACAAAACTAGTTAATTAGATAAAAAGGGAGGAGATCATAATGACTCAAATTACTGCATTTAAAATCTTGTACAAGTATTAAGGGATATTAAATATGCAATAGTGATTCATGTAGAGGAAAGGGTACAGGGAAGGAGATGGTGTGAAATAATTTCAGGAAAATGTTAGTTACCTGAGGAATGGCATTTACAAGTTGTGCATTTCAATATTTTCCGGCAAATGCGGTAGTTACTTTTAAGTGTTAATTGTCAGATTTAGACAAGTACCTTATACAGTTGAAACTTGAGAATTTCATTCCATTATTTGCTACAGGTAATTTAAATGTCATAGAAGATTAAACAGTGAAAAATTTTTTAGAAAAGCAGTTGTTTTGATTTGAACAGATGCAGATAAAGTAAAAAGACAAAAAATACAATGTGCTTGTAGTTTGACTTCAGAAAACATTTGATGTCTGTGGCAATATATCAATATTTAATTATAAAGGTTATTAGTTACAATATACCAAACTTATTACATATCTTGATCTTTCATAACTGGAAAAATTACATTATTTTTAGAGCACTAGAAAAAATTCACATCAGTTTTGCATCCTTTGCGAGCTTGCAGAGTGTTGATTAAAATTTTAACAGAAATTCAATATTTAACAACACAAATCTACAAGTACACATTTGATCTAAAACAAAAAATACAAATACTCAAAAATTAAAATACTTTGCAACATAAAATGTCCTCTTTATTCACCTCATTCCTAAGCACAGCAACATTTTTTCTATTTATTTAACTCCTCCATCTTACAACATGCAAAGCTAACTGTATAAAATACAAGTTTTTCGATGTATCTGTACTGTAATGCAATCAGTGCACAAAACTGTATTGCATTGTGCAAGTAACACTTAGCATTTCATGATCTGATGTAATGAATAGATTCAGTGTATTGAAACTGACATTGCTCTTTGCAAACTCCACTGTTTTCCCCTTAAGGACAGCTATTATCTTTGGGTAATATCAATTTTACAGCACAGATATGCTAATATATAACACAATCATTTGAGAATGTGTTCATTTTGGAATCAATTTATCAGGAAAAATAATTAATTTGGTCAGAATTTGTTAATTATTGATTTTTATAAAATATATGCCAAAGGGAACAGACTGAGGTACACTTTGCTAAGGGCTTTAAATAACATCCACTTAAAAACGTTGTTTATGCATGAATAACGTATGTCCCTAGTAGATTTGATACAAATGCAATGAATATATAATTCATCAATAAGCTCATCATGAAAATACATCACAGATACTTCTACTGGAATTAAGCATAAAAAATTGAAATTTACTCTCAGTTAGTTTGCTGGAGGCTTTCAAATCCAAAGATGAAATTGCCAGAGGACCATTGAATACATAAACCCAAAAAATTTTAAAAAAAGCAAAACAGTTGCTGTTGAGTTCTTTATTTTCCCATTTTCCATGCAAAGCTACGAATCAGAATTCCATGTGCTTCAGATTATTGCTTATACTTCACCATGTAAACATTAACCTGTTGTGGGTCCCAAATGTAAAGAACCAACACAAAATGCACACCAGAATCAATTATTATGGTTATAAATGTGTCAATACATGCACTTATTAGGTCAGTGATTATCCTGACATTTTAATATATCCACCTGAGCCAGTTACATGTAGTTAATCAAGTAACTTGATGAGATATCAGAATTCAACACATTGTTCCATACTACTTAAACAATAACATGGCCTCAATATTTTCTAGTGATCAAAAATATTTTGTAGTCAGCCAGAATCCAAGATCACCATGAATAGAAATGCTTCAATATTCATAAATTTAATTGTAATCCACTAATTATTGTTAATCAATATCAAAATAAGTTACAAGTGTTCAAACTAAACTGTCTATAGGTGTCCAACAGCACAGTATTTTAAAGAACAGAAGTATTCTGAAGTTGCTAAATGGATGAATAACTACATTGGCAGCTTTGGTTCACTGCCCTGAAAAGACAGCATTCTTTGAGAAAGTCAAAGACACAATCTATTTGAAAAAAGAACCCGGAGCTGTTAAGTAACTGGAGTAGCAGCAGTGCATGGCTTTCTGAGTCACCCCAACATTCAGTGAGATTATGGGTGAATCTTTGTGGCTACTACACTCTCACCTTACCTCCAACAGACAACTCATACACTTTAAGTGCATTTGTAGGCAACTAAAATAACAGCTGAACTGATTTGCAAGGAACGATTGAAAAGTAAGACAAATTATGTTGAAATGAGTGCCTTTATTTAATCCAATACCACAATTCTCAATATATGAGTTAAGTTTTATTAAGTTGATAAATCTGAAGGACTGAGCACAATGCTTTATGGAGATTACAATGTAGTCTGAACCTACGTACCAAGAGTGACATGATTTTTTTTTTAGAACAAAAAATAGCTTTCTAAAACGAAGTCTAAAGAATACCTCAGGAATCAATGGTTTGGATATAGTCTGGTTACATTTCTTCAAGAGGGGAAGGAGTATAATTAAAGTAGTGATGTAGGTGGCATGATGGTTAGAGTAGGTTGAAACAGAGAAAGAACAAATGCTAGCTTGACAACACAAGGAAGAATCAAGGTGATAAGGTTGGAGAAGTTCAAAACAAAGAGGGGAGAAGTACGAGAATGTTTTGGTTGCCAACATAAAAGTGGAATCAAAGATCTTCAATGGGTACATTTGACAAAATGATTGTCAGACGATTAATCAAGCCCATGAATGTTCAAATAACATGCATGATTGGGATAGATACTGGCCAAAGCAAAGGATATTGATAAAAGCTATGGCAACTGAGCAGGTTACTGGGATTACAGTTGAGATGTAAATAGATGAAGCACGGTCCAGATCAATGCACTCATGGTTTCTCCCAGAAGAACAGGTAGGAAATGAAGAGGTGCAAGCCATCATCTTCCAATGGAAGGACTAGAAGTGTACCCTTATTCAACTATGGAGAGAACTGTGGACCTGGTACTTAGATGAGAGATGGTTTATTTTCAGAGGTGGGGACTTTACAGAAACAATAATCTGGAAGAAATTTAAATGGTGACTTGGATTAGTATGGAATAATACTAGCCTTGAAGGACATGAAGGCTTTGAAGAGATTTACTAAAATGGCCCCAGAGGGATTATGGTTATGGAAAAGCTGGCATTGCTCATCTTTGAGCACAAGAGCATGAAAACTAATAAATATTGAAGAAATTGAAGGGCCAATAACTTGCATGGAATGTGTGTGTTTTTGCAAAACAACTGAGATTTGGAAGTCAATGTCAAAATGGGATAATGTGCACAATTTACTCAAAAGAAAATAAGGTAATGCATGAAGCAGTAAACTTTGAAGAGCCAAAGTCAGAGACCAAAAGAGTAGACACAAGAGATGCTGCTGATGCTGGAAATCCAGGGTAATATACAAAATAATGGAGGAACTCAGCAGGACGGGTAGCATCTATGGCGAGGAATAAACAGTCAACTCTTTAGGCCGAGAGTAGAACTGGCCAGCATTTCCAAGACGAAATGAAGATCAGGTGGACTAAATGGTTTCTTTCTGTGTAGACTCTGGATCTACTGTGGAACAGATCCTGATTAGATCTACAATTGGTTCTAATTTAGCAGATCTCCTTTGGAAACAAGAAACTGTAGTAGACTGAGCAAAATACTGGTGCAGAATAGCCACTGTACTGTTATTTTCTTTTTGAAAAAATACTTTTAGATTTGAGAGTAGTGCTTTGTCTGACCACTTTTAAATCAATTATTTGAATTAATATTGACTGAGAATAAAAAAAACATCGTAGTAACTGTACTTCCTCTTCATATTAACTGTTAAAACATTCACTGAAGGCAAGCAAAATGGACATCAAATACACCATCACTCCATAGCTGTTCCTATCTACAGGCTAAGTAAATAGAAGAACTGACATTGATGGGGCTGGAGACTTTTAAAAAAAAGACTTTAATGAGGAGTGAGAGATGAGAAATACTGCAAAAGTTTGTTTTAGATAAATTGTTGATGAATTTTACACATCTAACAATTGTTTAAATTAGCTGACTCGTATTCATTGGAAAATATTGTTTGCATTTTAAATCCACAATCTTCAACATTGCTTTCTTTCAAGCAGGTATCATTGTTCTGAGACTAGATGAAGGACACCTGAAGGTGAGAAGATGGGATCCTGTTGCATATGATTAACTAGCTGGTGGAAGATGAGGATTTACAGAAAGATGTACAAGAAAATTGGTAAACGAGGCAAGACCATCAGAAAATTTTAAATATAGTAGAATTTAAACTTGCTATTCTGGCCTAGCCCCACTCCCCAGGTTTTCCCCCACAACACTGAACCAACTGCTAGCAGAAATCATGATTTCATTAGAAATCCGGTTAATAATAATTAGATGCACAGTTGAATTGAAGTATCAATGATCTGGGAAAAATAGGGTGTATATACTAGTTAAGAAAATATTCTAGCACCGACCAGACTCCATACCAGGAGTATGCAGCCAAACACATGGATGCAAAATTGCCCCTCCAATTAAATCATTGCCAGCATGCTGATCATTGCTTTAAAGTGCAGTGAGAAAAGGTGTCAGGAAAGTTAAAGTGCACTGAGAAAAGGTGTCAGGAAAGTTAAAGTGCAGTGAAATCGGTTGAGAAGAAAATTAAAGTGAACTGTAAGCAGTTGAAAGTAATATTGAAGAGCAGTCTCAAGTGGAGAGGATTAAAGGGTAATGCTGAGAGGCAGGAAATGATAAAGTGCATCATGACTAGATGAGGGAAGTATTAAAGTGCAGAATCAAGATGAGTGGGCATTCAAATGTAGAGGCAAGCAGGCTGGAACATTAAAGTGCACTTGAAAGGAATGTGAAAGAAGTATTAAAGTGCAAGAGATAAATGGAATATTTAGGTGTAGATGAGTATTAGAGTTGAGAGAAAGCACTAAATGCTAATACACCAAAAACAAATATTATACTGTACACTGACTCAGCAGCAAGATTCCAACATTAAAAAATGTGCTAGTCAAGGCTTCTTTTGTAGGGCTAGTTTCAAGTGGTGGTGTTGACAGGCTCAGACGAGTTTGTGCTGTGAACTTGGAGTGGGGGAGGCAAGAGGTGTGAAATCATGGCTCTGCATCTCTTAAATTGAAGGACAAGGGAATTTTGAAAACACAATTTGCAAGGTACATTCCTGATGCAGAAATCAAGTCAGGGCTCAAGTATTTTCAACAATACCACATTATTAAAATTATAAATTCTGCATTAAGATTTTAGAATGTCACTAATCTTACAGAAAATCTGTTAAAATACTGACCCCTTATCTCTGCATTAATCTAGCTTTAAAATCAACTCCATGCACTATTCATGCACTTAAGCATCAAATATGTTTGAATAAATCTTCCATTCTCTATCATGGTAAAACAGAAAATTGAAAAAATGTTCTATAATAATTTCATTCATTTTCTAAGTGTCAAATGATCTTATACTGACCATATCTATGATGCATTGTAGTCACAAAGAAATAAACTGGGAATGGGATAAAACAGAATTAGTCTTCTTTCAGTAATTAATGAATTATTTATGTGTTTAATGCGCAGCAAGTTAGCGAAGAATTAATGTCATGAAGCAGCCACAGTCAGCCAGATCATGCTCAACAAATTTAATTGAATCTATATGAAGAATTTACAGAACTCAAATAGAAATACAGAATGATGTACATTAGAAATTTAAATGGTGTTTGAGAAAATGTCATAACAAGACTTCTTACAAGCATCAAGGCATATGGTATTAAAAGGAATGTAATTACATTGACTCTTAGAAATTTTTTGCCCATGACTGCTTAAAGTGGAGAAAGGACATTTGAAATTGTTTTGAGAACACTAATTCTGTGCATTGGGAGTATACCACAGCTCATGGGAACATTAGCAGCATCATCACAAACCACCTCCTGCTACCCTGTCAGAGACATCAAGCCCCATATGTGGAAGAATGAAAGCAAGTCATCCTTGATTCCAAGGGACTCCAAACTCCAAAGAAGAAGAGTAAATACAGACTGAGCGCTTGCTGGGCACAGAATACAGAGATTTCTGGCTTGCAAAAAATAATATACACTTCAGATTTTTGCTGTTACCTTTGTTTTAAAATGAATTATAGGTTTGGGCTAGCATATAGTATTAGTGTATATTGAAACTTACTGATAACACCCTAAAGCAGACATTGTGAAGTTAGTGGACTTTGATGGAATGGGCAGATATCTGGCATCTGTAATTTAATGCAAAAAATATGACAGTGCTCTTAGATTAACTAGTTTGTGCCATACTGAGATTTTTAAACAGTAGAATAAAGAGCTGTGAGTGTTAAAAAACAAACAAACAGGCATACAGGCAATTTTAAAAGTGAGTACAGGATGTCAGAGAATCTTTCACAGTACATTCAGAGGATGCCCACTGAGAGAAACAGAGATTTTTGACAATTTATCGGGGACATTTTCCATTATTTAGTGTAAACTTTTTATACACAATTAGTATTACGGTACTGATAGAGGCAGGGCATGTTATGTTGCTGCAAGTGAACACCACACGGAAGATTTATATTATAGATATGAATTTTTGAATACCTCTTTATATGAAAGTGTACCCACAAAGCTGGAGCAAAATACAATTATGCATAGTCAGGTTACCTGGAGCCTGCATAATTATTTTATTTCTTACTCTACTAGGATATAGAAGCTATTATTGATGCTATTATTATGGCAGTCCTTTGAATACACATTATCTATTATCTCTACTCTGAGATTTAATGCCTTGTGCTTTTAGATACAGGACACTGAACTGGAACCATTAAAAAAAAAATCAGAATTCACCTTCCAAAAAGCAAGCACCTCCCTCCTCCCCCTATTTCCACATGCTGCTAAAAGAAGTGTCAAATTATAAACTGGCTTTACCTACCACATCCTATAAAAGATCATACAAAGTGATCTGACATTTTGGGTTTGTATCTAAATTTAGGAACCAGGAGCAGATACTGAAACAGTCCGAATCATTGGTAGGGTTACAATTGTGGTGAGGTTTAGGGCACATCACGGGAAAGGAATGACAGTCTGGAAAGAGATTTCAGACGGTCTCAGCCTGAGCACACACCCCTCAGCATCAGCGGCTCCACAGTGGAGAGAGTGGAAAACATCAAGTTCCTTGGGATGCAGATCTCGGACAATCTCACCTGGTCCAGGAAGACCATTGGGATTGTGAAACGGGCCCAGCAGAGATTGCACTTTCGAAGGAAGCTTAAACAAGCATCACTCCCCACTAACATCTTAACTACATTCTACAGAGGCGTGGTTGAGAGTGTGCTGACCTTTAGCATCACAACCTGGTACTCCAACTGCAGCACTGTCGACAAAAAAGCCTTGCAGAGGGTGGTTAGGGGAGCAGAGAAGGTTATTGGGGTCTCCCTACCTTCTGTCCAAGACCTCTTTCAGAGTCGATGCCTCCAGAAGACACGGTACATCATTAAAGACCCCTCACACCCTCTTCATGAACTGTTTGTTCTTCTACCATCCGGCAAACATTACAGGAGCATCAAAACTAAAAGCACAAGGCTACTAAACAGCTTCCTCCCACAGACAGTCAGACTACTAAATAGCTGCTCCACCTGACTCTGCTTTGGACACTTTTAACTTGCACTGGACAATTATAACTTGATTTTAACTGACATGTGGCTGTTATGTTTTACTATTTATTGTTATGTTTATTATTTAGTGCTGCATTTGTTATGTTATGATTGCACTGCTCCTGGGAAACGCTGTCTCATTCTGCCCTGCAGAGCTGATGTACGGTTAGAATGACAATAAAGTTTTTTTGAAAGTTTGAAAGTTTGAAAGAATCCTGGATTTTACCTCAATGGTAATGGTAATTTAAAAAAAAGCATGAAAAAATAGAGAATTTTCCACTGGAACATAAAAGGTTAAGAAAGATCTAATTATCCTCACTTATTGTGGAAGGGAAGAGGATAAGTAAAGCAAGTTCTTGAAGAGGTTTCAGGGCAAAGTTAAATAACTTATAGTTATTAGAAGCCTTACCCTTAGGGTGACTGAAGTATCATTTCAAAAGAAATTTAATTATCATAGAAAACAGAATACAAGTTGCACGGACATAAATTGAGGGATTAAATATTAGACCAAAAGTACTTCTTGAGAAAACCGCAACCAATTTTTCCACAGTTTCCTGTCCAAGTGATTGGGAGCTGCTCAATTAGCAGACAGTACAGAGTATATGAAAATTTACAGCTTAGTTACAAAACATGAAAAGCATATCGTCATCTCTATTCTTCTTCTTCCCCCAATACACCCTCCCCCCACTCTTCTCTTAGACCCCACTTTCCTACCTCTCAGCTTTCCATCATTACTCTCCTCAAATTTGTAGCTCTCTCTCCTTTGCCCCATTCTCTGCCAACTATTTTATACTCCCTCTCAAATAAAGGGGTAGCAAACTTGTTATTTGCAGTCCTAGACTTTGGCAGTCAAGGTAAATGTTTATTGAGTTGTCAGAAAACAGTGGCAGATTGAGGACTGGGCTTGATATCAGCTGGGTTTCAAAGCACATCCCCTAACACTGGCCAACTGGGTGATGGGTTTGGTGTTCAAGACAATTTACTGGGCCAAATGTGGACAGTTCATTTTGGAATCCTCAGTCTGGAAAGACTTACTAGCACATAGACCATAGCCTGAATCATACACAATTCATCCCCCATGTTTAGGCCCTTTAAAAATATCCTAGAAAACCAACACCCATGGAATTTTTCCAGTATTGATAAAGGTATTTATCAAAATTATAGTAGAGAATGAGCACTGATACTGAACCAAGGGGCTGGGTATTTTTTCCCAATGCAAATGATTCTACAACAGAACAGATAGTAGTTAGGAAATTGCAAAGTAAATCAGGGCAAGGGTGATCTCATGGACTAGGAAATGACTTAGTTGCCTAAGGGGGCTGAAAAAGAATGATTTTGCTCCAACATAACTGAATTTTTATTTTTATCTGGTTTCATCTCATCCAGGAAATAAAATGGCTCTTGACTGATAAGCTAGTTAAACCTTCTTGTTTGTCATTTTCATGTGTTTTAATTAACCAAATGTGACCAAACTATGAATATATGAATAATATCAGAAAAACAAATTTAATGCATATATGAGATACATTGAAATAGCAGATACATCTGGGATCAGATTAGACCATGTAATGTAATCAAAAGCAAAGTAAATGCTATATTACAAAAAAAATGTCCATGTTAAAAGAGTCAGAAATGTCAGATGTATATGTACACTGATTTTGGAACAATGCATGTGATGACTGCCATTATAAGTTATACAATTATTTAAATGATATATTTGGATTGCATTACACTGCATAAATTACTATTTCTGCCCAATGTAGTTATAAAAGAGGTGGAATAAAAATATCGCAGAAAATTCGGTTTTACTTTGTATAGATTGGAAAACAATGGAATATTTGAATATAAAAATAAGCATTAAACTATGAAATTTACTTTTGATAGTGCAGAACTGCCAAAATGTAAAATGGACAATCTGCTCCCATTAAAGAGGAGGTTCACCCCTTTAATATTTAATTTCCACCTTCTCAGTGCACTGTGACTAATTTACATCATATTCTTACCTGCATGGTTGAACAGACTTGCTAGATGTTTCAAATAAATAATTAACAACATCTAAAGGCAGCACCCAAAGACATTTTATGCAAATATACAAATCAGTTTTTTTTTCGCAGAGAAAATGAAAGGACTTGTTATTGAATAATGGAACCTCAGAACCCAGTTGGTAATGTTAATTTAATAATAAACATAAATGACTTAATGTGCATTTACTTTGCTTTACACAAATACATGTTTTTTTTATATAAAATGAGAAAGGGAGTATACTACAGTAATACTATGTGTGACATTTTAATCCTTTGGTTAAAAAGAACAGTCAATTTGATGTTTGCATTCTCCCTCTGTTGAAACCTTAGGTATAAATGGTGTCTTTCTGAGACTTAGCTTAAAGTGTGGCCCACCACAAGCAGACAACAGGCCATGCAACTCCTCATAGAGGAAATCAATGTGTCCTGAATAGATCAAATACCACAACACATCAATTAAACTGCTGTCAACTTGTTTCTAATTATATCAATAAAGGTCCTTTACTGGAAAGGAAATTTATTTCAACCCCAAAGACTGATAAAGAATATCCTTTCTTCAGGATAGATTTTGTTACTGATCATTTGTGATCACTTGTTCCTGTGTATTCCTGCGTATTACAGGTAGTGGATGGGCTTCTGTATTAAACACCCAATGTTCTGGAGACAGCAATTCATCTTCAGAGAATAAAACGTACAGATACCTTTTTTTTGGGGGGGTGGAAGGGGAGAAATGAAGAGAAGGGTTAATATACAAACAGCAATATTGATAAAGCAGAATATCTTACTTTTTAAACATAATTCTATTATTTCTACTTTCCAGAGAAGATTTAGATATATGTACCTATTACCTGAGTGGAAATGTAATCTAAATAGAAGCACAGAAATATAGAAAAACCTACAGCACAATACAGGCCCTTCAGTCCACAAAGCTGTGCCAAACATCTCCTTACCTTAGAAATTACCTAGGGTTACCCATAGCCCTCTATTTTTCTAAGCTCCATGTACCTGTCCAAGAGTCTCTTAAAAGACCCTATTGTATCCGCCTCCACCACCATCGCCAGCAGCCCATTCCACGCACTCACCACTCTCTGCATAAAAAAAAACAACTTACCCATGACATCTCCTCTGTACCTACTTCCAAGACCCTTAAAACTGTGCCCTCTTGTGTTAGCCATTTCAGCCCTGGGAAAAAGCCTCTGACTATCCACATGATCAATGCCTCTCATCATCTTGTATACCTCTATCAGGTCACCTCTCATCCTCTGTCGCTCCAAGGAGAAAAGGCCAAGTTCACTCAAACTATTCTCATAAGGCATGCTCCCCAATCCAGGCAACATCCTTGTAAGTTTCCTTTACACTCTTTCTATGGTTTCCACAACCTTCCTGCAGTGAGGCGACCAGAACTGAGCACAGTACTCCAAGTGGGGTCTGACCAGGGTTCTATAGAGCTGCAACATTACCTCTCGGCTCTTAAACTCAATCCCACGATTGATGAAGGTCAATGCACCATATGCTTTCTTAACGACAGATTCAACCTGCGCAGCAGCTTTGAGTGTCCTATGGACTCGGACCCCAAGATCCCTCTGATCATCCACACTGCCAAGAGTCTTATCATTAATACTATATTCTGCCATCATATTTAACCTACCAAAGCGAACCACCTCACACTTATCTGGGTTGAACTCCATCTGCAAACTTCTCAGCCCAGTTTTGCATCCTATCAATGTCCCGCTGTAACCTCTGACAGCCCTCCACACTATCCACAACACCCCCAACCTTTGTATCATCAGCAAATTTACTAACCCATCCCTCCACTTCCTCATCCAGGTCATTTATAAAAATCACGAAGAGTAGGAGTCGCAGAACAGATCCCTGAGGCACACCACTGGTGACCGACCTCCATGCAGAATATGATCCGTCTACAACCACTCTTTGCCTTCTGTGGGCAAGCCAGTTCTGGATCCACAAAGCAATGTCCCCTTGGATCCTATGCCTCCTTACTTTCTCAAAAGCCTTGCATGGGTACCTTATCAAATGCCTTGCTGAAGTCCATATACACTCTATCTACTGCTCGACCTTCATCAATGTGTTTAGTCACATCTTCAAAAAATTCAAGCAGGCTCATAAGGCATGGCCTACCTTTGACAAAGCCATGCTGACTATTCCTAATCATATTATGCCTCTCCAAATGTTCATAAATTTTGCCTCTCAGGATCTTCTCCATCAACTTACCAACCACTGAAGTGAGACTCACTGGTCTATAATATCCTGGGCTATCCCTACCTCCTTTCCTGAATAAGGGAACAACATCCACAACCCTCCAGTCCTCCGGAACCTCTCCTGTCCTCATTGATGATGCAAAGATCATTGCCAGAAGCTCAACAATCTCCTCCCTCGCCTCTCACAGTAGCCTGGGGTACATCTCGTCCGGTCCCGGTGACTTATCCAACTTGATGCTTTCCAAAAGCTCCAGCACCCTCTTCCTTAATATCTACATACTCAAGTTTTTCAGTCCGCTGCAAGTCATCCATACAATCACTAAGATCCTCTTCCATAGTGAATACTGAAGCAAAGTATTCATTAAGTACCTCTGCTATCTCCTCTGGTTCCATACACACTTTTACACTGTCACACTTGATTGGTCCTATTCTCGCACGTCTTATCCTCTTGCTCTTCACATACTTGTAGAATGCCTTGGGGTTTTCCTTAATCCTGTCCGCTAAGGCCTTCTCATGGCCCCTTCTGGCTCTCCTAATTTCATTCTTAAGCTCCTTCCTGCTAGTCTTATAATCTTCTAGTTTTTTTAACCTTTCGTAAGCTCTTCTTTTCTTCCTGACTAGATTTACTATAACCTTTGTACACCACGGTTCCTGTCCCTACCATCCTTTCCCTGTCTCATTGGAACGTACCCATGCAGAACCCCACGCAAATATCCCCTAAACATTTGCCACATTTACATAGAAACATAGAAAATAGGTGCAGGAGTAGGCCATTCGGCCCTTCGAGCCTGCACCACCATTTATTATGATCATGGCTGATCATCCAACTCAGAACCCCGCCCCAGCCTTCCCTCCATACCCCCTGACCCATGTAGCCACAAGGGCCATATCTAACTCCCTCTTAAACATAGCCAATGAACTGGCCTCAACAGTTTGCTGTGGCAGAGAATTCCACAGATTCACCACTCTCTGTGTGAAGAAGTTTTTCCTAATCTCGGTCCTAAAAGGCTTCCCCTCTATCCTCAAACTGTGACCCCTCGTTCTGGACTTCCCCAACATCGGGAACAATCTTCCTGCATCTAGCCTGTCCAATCCCTTTAGGATCTTATACGTTTCAATCAGATCCCCCCTCAATCTTCTAAATTCCAACGAGTACAAGCCCAGTTCATCCAGTCTTTCTTCATATGAAAGTCCTGCCATCCCAGGAATCAATCTGGTGAACCTTCTTTGTACTCCCTCTATGGCAAAGATGTCTTTCCTCAGATTAGGGGACCAAAACTGCACACAATATTCCAGGTGTGGTCTCACCAAGGCCTTGTACAACTGCAGTAGTACCTCCCTGCTCCTGTACTCGAATCCTCTCGCTATAAATGCCAGCATACCATTCGCCTTTTTCACCGCCTGCTGTACCTGCATGCCCACTTTCAATGACTGGTGTATAATGACACCCAGGTCTCGTTGCACCTCCCCTTTTCCTAATCGGCCACCATTCAGATAATAATCTGTTTTCCTATTTTTGCCACCAAAGTGGATAACTTCACATTTATCCACATTAAATTGCATCTGCCATGAGTTTGCCCACTCACCCAACCTATCCAAGTCACCCTGCATCCTCTTAGCATCCTCCTCACTGCTAACACTGCCGTCCAGCTTCGTGTCATCCGCAAACTTGGAGATGCTGCATTTAATTCCCTCATCCAAGTCATTAATATATATTGTAAACAACTGGGGTCCCAGCACTGAGCCTTGCGGTACCCCACTAGTCACCGCCTGCCATTCTGAAAAGGTCCCGTTTATTCCCACTCTTTGCTTCCTGTCTGCTAACCAATTCTCCACCCACACCAATACCTTACCCCCAATACCGTGTGCTTTAAGTTTGCACACTAATCTCCTGTGTGGGACCTTGTCAAAAGCCTTTTGAAAATCCAAATATACCACATCCACTGGTTCTCCCCTATCCACTCTACTAGTTACATCCTCAAAAAATTCTATGAGATTCGTCAGACATGATTTTCCTTTCACAAATCCATGCTGACTTTGTCCGATCATTTCACTGCTTTCCAAATGTGCTGTTATCACATCCTTGATAACTGACTCCAGCAGTTTCCCCACCACTGACGTTAGGCTAACCGGTCTATAATTCCCCGGTTTCTCTCTCCCTCCTTTTTTAAAAATTGGGGTTACATTAGCCACCCTCCAATCCTCAGGAACTAGTCCAGAATCTAACGAGTTTTGAAAAATTATCACTAATGCATCCACTATTTCTTGGGCTACTTCCTTAAGCACTCTAGGATGCAGACCATCTGGCCCTGGGGATTTATCTGCCTTCAATCCCTTCAATTTACCTAACACCACTTCCCTACTAACATGTATTTCACTCAGTTCCTCCATCTCACTGGACCCTCTGTCCCTTACTATTTCTGGAAGATTATTTATGTCCTCCTTAGTGAAGACAGAACCAAAGTAATTATTCAATTGGTCTGCCATGTCCTTGCTCCCCATAATCAATTCACCTGTTTCTGTCTGCAGGGGACCTACATTTGTCTTTACCAGTCTTTTCCTTTTTACATATCTATAAAAGCTTTTACAGTCCGTTTTTATGTTCCCTGCCAGTTTTCTCTCATAATCTTTTTTCCCCTTCCTAATTAAGCCCTTTGTCCTCCTCTGCTGAACTCTGAATTTCTCCCAGTCCTCAGGTGAGCCACTTTCTCTGGCTAATTTGTATGCTACTTCTTTGGAATTGATACTATCCCTAATTTCTCTTGTCAGCCACGGGTGCACTACCTTCCTTGATTTATTCTTTTGCCAAACTGGGATGAACAATTGTTGTAGTTCATCCATGCAACCTATAAATGCTTGCCATTGCATATCCACCGTCAATCCTTTAAGTGTCATTTGCCAGTCTATCTTAGCTAATTCACGTCTCATACCTTCAAAGTTCCCCTTCTTTAAGTTCAGAACCTTTGTTTCTGAATTAACTATGTCACTCTCCATATTAATGAAGAATTCCACCATATTATGGTCACTCTTACCCAAGGGGCCTCTCACGACAAGATCGCTAATTAACCCTTCCTCATTGCTCAAAACCCAGTCCAGAATAGCCTGCTCTCTAGTTGGTTCCTCGACATGTTGGTTCAAAAACCATCCCGCATACATTCCAAGAAATCCTCTTCCTCAGCACCTTTACCAATTTGGTTCACCCAGTCTACATGTAGATTGAAGTCACCCATTATAACTGCTGTTCCTTTATTGTACACATTTCTAATTTCCTGTTTAATACCATCTCCAACCTCACTACTACTGTTAGGTGGCCTGTATACAACTCCCACCAGCGTCTTCTGCCCCTTAGTGTTACGCAGCTCTACCCATATTGATTCCACATCTTCCCGGCTTATGTCCTTCCTTTCTATTGCGTTAATCTCTTCTTTAACCAGCAACGCCACCCCACCTCCCCTTCCTTCATGTCTATCCCTCCTGAATATTGAATATCCCTGAACGTTGAGCTCCCATCCCTGGTCACCCTGGAGCCATGTCTCTGTGATCCCAACTATATCATAATCATTAATAACAATCTGCACTTTCAATTCATCCACCTTATTACGAATGCTCCTTGCATTGACACATAAAGCCTTCAGGCACTCTTTTACAACTCTCTTAGCCCTTGTACAATTATGTTGAAAAGTGGCCCTTTTTAATGCTTGCCCTGGATTTGTCGGCCTGCCACTTTTACTTTTCTCCTTTGTACTTTTTGCTTCTATGCTCACTTTACACCCCTCTGTCTCTCTGCACTGGTTCCCATCCCTCTGTTGTGAACTAACCTCCTCACGCCTAGCCTCTTTAATTTGATTTCTTCCGTACGTTTCCATGAGAAAATCAGTTTCCAATTTATGCTTCCAAATTCCTGCCTGATATTTCCCCTTACTCCAATTAAATGCTTTCCTAACTTGTCTGTTCCTATCCCTCTCCAATGCTATGGTAAAGGAGATAGAGTATATTGAGAGAGTTTCTAAAAATCAGATTTCAATTGTTTGAATTTTATAATATCTCTGTGGCAATATTTGTCTTTAAGTACAAGTGCCTTTCAATAACTAGAATATGAGAGGAATTTATTTATTTATTATCTAGTTGCCTACTTATTTGTTTGTTCATTTATTTAGAGATACAGAAGGACCTTCCAGCCCAACAAGCCATACTGCCCACCAACCCACCTATTTAACACTAGCTTCATCACAGGAAAATATACAATGACCAATTAACCTACTAACCATTACATCTTTGGACTGTGGGAGGAAACCCATACACTCATAGGGAGAACATACAAGCTTTACAGATGGTGCTGGAATTGAACTCCAAACTAGGGAATGCCTCAAGTTATAATAGCATCGTGCTAACTGCCACACTACTGTGCAATTTCTCAGTATTTAAAAACACAGATTCTTTATCGTATTGCTGAAAAATTCTCATAGCCTAAAATGTACGCATTATGGGAAACAGTATGGTTATAAATACTTGAAACTTGTTTTATATTCATTTTGGACATACACTTTTGGAATAAGACTATAAGACATAGGAGCAGAATTTGGCCCATTGAGTCTGCTCCACCATTCAATCACGGTGATCCTCCATCCCCTGCCCCATTCACCGGCTTTCTCCCAGTAACCTTTGATACTATGTCCAATCAAGAACCTATTAAACTCTGCCTTAAATACACCCAATGACCTGGCCTCCATAGCTGCCTGTGGTAATAAATTCCATAAATTCACCACCCTTTGGCTAAAGAAATTTCTCCGCATCTGTTTTAAATAGACGCCCCCTATCCTGAGGCTGTACCCTCTTGTTCTAGACTCCCCCACATGGGAAACATCCTTTCCACATCTACTCTGTCTGGGCCTTTCAACATTCGGATGGTTTCAATGGGATCCCCTCTCATCCTTCTAAATTCCAGTGAGTACAGGCACAGAGCTAACAAGCGTTCCTCATAAAATAATCCTTTCACTCCCAGAACCTCCTGTGAACCCTCTCCGATGCCAGCACATCTTTTCTTAGATGAGGAGCCCAAAACTGTTCACAACACTCAACAAGACGCCACACCAGTGTCTTGTTAAGCCTTAGCATTGCATCCCTGCTCTTGTATTCTAGATCTCTTAAAATGAATGCCAATATTGCATTTGCCTTCCTCACCACTGACTCTATCGGCAAGTTAACCTTTAGGGTGTTCTGTAGAAGGACACCCAAGTCCCTTTGCAGCTTAGATTTTTGGATTTTCTCCCCATTTAGAAAATAGTCTGTACAGTTATTCTATTACCCAAGTTCATGAGCATGCACTTTCAATTTGCCACTTTCCTGCCCATTCTTCTAATCCGTCCAAATCCTTCTGCAGCCTACCCGTTTCCTCAACACTACCTGCCCCTCCACCAATCTTCATATCATCTGCAAACTTGGCAACAAAGCCATCTATTCCATCATCTAAATCATTTATATGTAGCATAAAAAGAAGTGATCCCAACACCAACCCCTGCAGAACACTACTAGTCACTGACAAGCAACCAGAAAAAGATCCTTTTATTACCACCTGCTGCCTCCTACCCATCAGCTAATGCTCTAACTATGCCAGTAACTTTCCTGTAATACTAAAGTCTTTTATCTTGGTAAGCTGCCTCGTGTATGGAACGTTGTCAAACGGCTTCTGAAAGTCCAAATATACAACATCCACTGCATCCCCTTTATCTATCCTATTGTAATCTCCTCAAAAAATACTAACTGGCTCATCAGGCTAGATTTTCCCTCTGGGAAACCATGCTGACTTTATCTTGTCTTGCCATATGTCACCAAGTACTCCATAATGTCATCCTTAACAATTGACTCCAATATCTTCCCAACCACTGAGGTCAGGTTAACAGGTCTATAATTTCCTTTCTGCTCCCTTCCTCCTTTCTTAAAGAGTGGAGTGACATTTGCAATTTTCCAGTCCTCTGGCACCATGCCCAGATCATTAATAATGCCTCCACAATCTCTTATCGCTACTTCTTTCAGAACCCTAGGGGTAGTTCATCTGGTCCAGGTGACTTGTGTACCTTTAGGTCTTTCAGCTTTTTGAGCACTCTCTCCCTTGTAATAGTAACTGTACTCACTTTTCTTCCCTCGTACCTTTCAACATCTGGCACACTGCTTGTGTCTTCCACAGTGAAACCTGATGCAAAATACTCATGTAACTCAGCCATCTCCTTGTCCCCCGTTATTATTCCTCTGGTTATTATTATTCCATTATTACAAATGTTTGTATATCCACAGAGTATTTATAAATCTATTTCTAATTTTCCCATAGAAACAGCACACCTGTATCAGTACTTAGTTAATGGTTCTTACTCCTACAATGGCTATGGTTTAGCCCAGTAACAGAGATAACCCATTATCATTATTCTGGATGGCTACTAAAAATATTCAATTCACATTTTATATGGCATTAGTTTCTGCATTTTTTATGCTTCAATTTTCTCTGAAAAAATCCTCTCCTGGAAGTGCTGGGTAAAAATAGGCAAGCCCATGCCAATCTCTTGGATGCTATGAACTCCATTAAATTTGTAAGATGGCATCTACACATGTACTTCTGATCCAAAGTGTATTAGACAGCACAGGATTTAAAGAGCATCTCACAATTGGAAACGCATTAAAGGAGTTAGTAAGGTGGTCAATGAGAAGAGAGACAGCACCCTCTTTCTAGACAAAAAAGGACAAGTGAGAGTTTGTAAAGATTTGTAGGCTTTTCCAAAATGCATGGTGCCACTAATTTCAAGAACACTTCCTAGCACATTGATCAAAAAGCATTTCATTCATACAATAGATAAATGGTGTATTATCATAGATGGAACATCTCAGCTCAATTAATCATAATGAATTCATTCTGTGACTCAGGCACCAAGGGGCTAAAAATGGACTGTGCAACTTTTCACATGAGCAGAGTAGATATACAACAGCCAAACCCCACAATAAATTTCAGAGCATACCACCAACATACCAAAGCAATAATTGTGATGTCTAGTTTACACTTAAGAACCTCTGTTGGTCTCAAGATTTGTCTCAAAATGCCAAATTGTACCATTCAGATGGAGCCACTGCCATTCTGTTGGGCCTCAGAAATCTTAGTAAACTGAGCAACAACAATTACCAGTTACTGGTGTGATACTCTGGTCTATCTAACCCTTTTAACTGGCCTATCCAGATTTTATAGCTTTTCCCCACCTATAACTGTTGTTAGTTTTGGGCAAGGTTGCCAATCAGCTACCATAGAGGGCATTATAGTCTTGAAAGACTATAATAGCTCAATTTTTGTGGTACTCAAAATTACCTGGCTGCAGCTGGTGGCTCCATGGAATGTTAAGAAGCCCATTTAAAAAAAAAATAAATGGAACTACCTACATTCATACTGTCTATCACTGATTCTTTACCAGCAATCCAAACAGACAGCTGGCAAAGAATCAAGGGCAGAAATTCAGCACCTCCTCTTTTTTGCCCCTCTGCAGCTAAAGGCAACTAATGCACCCATATTTCACTGAAAATGACCTAGGCTCAGATTAAATTGTATCATTAACCAGAGGATCTTATCAAAGCAGCAGGTTCCAGTTTCATCCAATCATCAAATTTTTAGAAAATCTGTACAACCATCTATTCCTACCAAAAAACTACAAACAAACCCACAATAATTTGAGAATCCCAAGATCCTTTTAAATAGTGCAATGCATGATGCTAAATGAAAGGGTCTGTCAACCTTCACCTAGCAGTTCAAAGCAAAGGATAATTAATTTTGTCTTTGCAAACCTTCTCAACTCATTTGAAGGATAACCAATCAACATCAATGTCCTTGTAGGAACCATGTATCTATTTTTTATCTGCATTGTATTTTGAGTTGCACGTTTATTACGGTAGCCAGTCACGTTGGTTGGGTGTGGTAGAAGTAAGGAGTTTAGTTATTGTTACATGCTCAAGGAGATCTGTTTTTTTTTGTGAGAATGATGTAATGGTCTTTTGGAGGTCACCTGATGTGATTTTCCCGCCGATGTGAGGTCACGTGATGACATGTGCCCCGTGACTATATAAGGGTCGACTCAGGTGACGCAGTAGGTTTTTGAGTTTGTAGATTTCCAGGTAGAACGTGTTGTGCCTCCGTTTCTGTTGTGCGTTTGTTTTTGTGACGCAATTTCATTTTTAAAACGGAGGGTGTGTTCTCTTACAAGGTATTGTATTTGGACTGGGAATTTGTGGCTGGAAGTGCCAATTTACTCAATTCCGACAGTTTTGAAGGGAGAGTGAAGAATTTATCGAAGTGAAGGATCGAGAGAAGTCGGCATCATTTGGCAGTTTAATAAAGAATCGACCTTATTGAGTCTTCGTTGGAGAAAACCTGCATCGAGATAACTCTTGCAAAAGCGCAATGAGTTCATGCAAAAAGGTGCTCTCTCTAAAAGGAATTTAAGGTCAGTTGATTTAAATTGTTTATTTTCGGCATTGGGAATCCTGTGGACAGAACCAGCAGTAAAGGTGCGTCTGTGAAGAAATCGTTCTCCAGAGAAGTCTCTCCTAATTGAATGTGTAAAACTGTTGGACTTTCGAAGTTATCGCTTTAAGAACTATATCTGACTGTATCGCTTTAAGGGCTGTTTTCGCATTTAACGCTTTAAGAACCAGAGCCGAGTGGCGAGTTGGTGAACAGCTGCGTACCTGTTAACCTCCGGTTAAAGTTTTCCTTTGTTTTTTTCCCTTATCGTTTATACGTGTTTAATAAATGTTTGGTTATTTTTATATAACCTGTCTCGATTAATATTCATTGTTGCCGGTTATGTAATATTATGTATTCATGCTTTGTCTTTGGATCAGTCTGGAGCTAGGGAGTGAGATAAGGGGTGATATCTTTTTTTTGTTGATTGCTTAAGTTTTCTAAACTACGTTGAAGAAAGCTTAAGTACGTTTAACATGCTAACACTGTTTATTTCATTATACTGTTAGTTTTATCGCTTCAAGATTGTTTGCTTTGCTACTTTCTTAATAAAAGATTCAACGTATTCTTCAACTTTGGAACCTTGCTATTGGATCAGGAAGCACATCATACAGGATTAAGCCCACCCTGTGCTTAGTCTCTAGGCGGTGTTGATTTGCACGAGTAGCCGCTACAGTCCTCTCTCAGGCCATCATCCCCTTATTGACTGACACCAGACACACCACACAGATGCACTAAAGCTCAGTAAAGGAGAGATTACAGGTGAACAGAGGAGTAAATAAGGATTCAAAGGCACTGTGATGAAATGCAATATCCACACTAACTCCTGGGAGTCTTTGGCCCATGACTGCTCAGAGTGCAGCAGGAGCATTCGGGATGGTACTGAGAACTCAAGGCCATGCATCAGAGCATGCAAACCTAACTGGTGAAAGGAGCAGACTGCCAACAAAATGATCCACCCATCTGAGCAGACTGCCAACAAAATGATCCACCCATCTGTCCAGTCAACTACTAACTGCTCCATCTGTGAAAAGATTCCCAGTTCCCACACTGGCCTTATTAACGCCTTCAGCCATGAAACCGAAGTGGAAATACAATTGCAAGAAAAAGTTTGTGAACCCTTTCCAATTACCTGGTTTTCTGCAGTAATTACTCATAAAATGTGGTCTGATTTTCTGATCTTCATCAGAGTCACAATAATAGGCAATAACAATCTGCCTAAACTAATAACACGCAAACAATTGTACTTCTTCTCGTCAATTTAAACAATCACAGTCTAGGTCCAAAAAAGTATGTGAATCTCTGGGGTAACGCCTTCTACAAAAGCTATTTGGTCAGGTGTTTCAGTCAATGAGATGAGATTGGAGGTGTGGGTTGTAGAGGTGTCCTGAGCTATATAAAAAAAAAGACACACAAAGTCAGGTTACTGACAGAACCTGCTCTTCAAGAAAGATCTGTTTATGTGCACCTTACTTTGATCAAAACAACTTGAGGACCTTAGAAAAAGAATTGTAGAGACTCATGAAGTCCGAAAAGGCTACAAGAGAATTTCTAAAGACCTGAGTGTTCATCAGTTCAGAGTAAGAGAAATTGTCTACAAATGGAGTACTGTCACAATTCTCCCTAGGAGTGGGTGTCCTACAAGGATCACACCAAGAGGTGAAGAAGGTGAAAAAGAACCCAAAGGTAACAGCAAAATACCTGCGGAAATATGTACAACTTGCTAAGGTCTCTGTTCACATGCCCATTATAAGAAAAACACTGAACAAATCTTCTCCTATCATTTTGGATCTCCCCCTCCCCCTCCAACTTTCAAATCCCTAACTCACTCTTCCTTCAGTTAGTCCTGACGAAGGGTCTCGGCCTGAAACGTCAACTGCACCTCTTCCTAGAGATGCTGCCTGACCTGCTGCGTTCACCAGCAACTTTTATGTGTGTTGCTTGAATTTCCAGCATCTGCAGAATTCCTGTTGTGAACAAGAATGGTGTTCATGGAAGAACACCAAAGAGGAAACCACTGCTCTCAAAAAAAAAGCATTGCTGCACATCTCAAGTTTGCAAAAGACCAACTGGATGTTCCACAACACTTCTGGGACAATGTTCTGTGGACAGATGAGACAGAAGTTGAACTTTCTGGCAGAAATGCATGCCACTATGTTTGGATGAAAAAGGGCACTGCACATCAACACCAAAACCTCATCCCAACAGTGAAGCATTGGGGAGGGAACATCACAGTTTGGGTCTGCTTTGCTGCCTCAGGGCCTGGACAGCATGCAATTGTTGAGGTAACAATGAATTAAAAATTGTATCAAAACATTTTACAGGAGAATGTCAGGGTAGCAGTCCATCACCTGAAGTTGGATGATGCAACAAGGCAATGATCTGAAACACAAGAGTAAATCAAGAACAGAACATTTTAAAAATAAAATTCATGTTTTGGAATGGCTAAGTCAGAGTCCAGACCTTAACCCAACTGAGATGCTGTGGCATAACCAGAAGAGGGTTGTTCCTGCAAGGTATTCGAAAAATACTGAAGAACTGAAATAGTTTTGTTTGGAGGAATGGTCTAAAATTCCTCCTCGCTGCTGTTTAAGTCTGATCAGCAGCTACAGGAAACAATTGGTGGAGGTTATTGCTGCTAAAGGAGGTTCCACCAGTTATTAAATACAAGGGTTGACATACCTTTTCCAGCCTGGATTGTGAATCAATGGGTTCAATAAACACATGAAATGTACAATCATTCATGTGTTATTAGTCGAGGCAGACTGTGTTTGTCTATTATTAGGACTTAGATGAAGATCAGACTGCATTTTATGAGTAATACAGAAAACTAGGTAATTACAAAAGATTCATTAACTTTTTCTTGTAGCTCTATGTCACCCTTGATCGTAAGAGTGCATGACTTAAAACCTATACAGAAATCCATGGGATGATAGCATCTGACAACATACTGTAGAAGGCCTTTTCTGACCTTACTCCTTGATTCCAGCAATTGAGAGGGGTGTAGAATCGTATCTGAAATTTGTCTCCATCTGATGTCTGCTACATGATAAACACAAGCTGTGACCCTAATCAATGTATCCACAACAAAACCAGTCATTACAAAATGGTGATACAAGATTGTATCATCACTTCTGTGCCAAGGTATATCCACTGCAGGTACCTTAAAAGCACTAGAGAAACAGCATCAACTTTACTTCTACGAGTACACTGGCAGGATAAGTGTCAATGTTCTCTCCCAGGACCGTAGCTCCTGTACTGAAGCCCTAATTACACTGAATCAGCTACAGACCAGAAAGCCAAAACAATCCATCAACAGAAATACCCAGGTGGACAAAGGGCATTCTCAAAACCTTGTTGACAAACGTATAACATCACATCACACTAACCTGTGGATATCTCTCTCATTTGCCTAACTAAAATTCTTCATGGCATTGAGTGACTTAAGAAATAAGTTGGATGCATAGAAACCCAGCATAAATGGTAGCAGGAGAGCCTGCCCTGTCAAGCACCTCCTGTGGCAAACATTGAGCATCTTATATTGGCCAATTCAGCCATCTTAGAGCCTAGAGAAATGAACAGAAGCAAATCAACCTTGACTTCAAGGGTTAGCTTCTACGTACTCCAAGCAAGATAATGACCTTCTGGGCATCACAAATCCTAGATAAAACCTGCAACGCTCCAATTTTTTTTATTTTTGCTATTCTTTGGATAAATGCTGAGCCATTGGAATTGTTACAATTTGAATAAGCTGCTCTAAGCAGCTTATCCAAATAAATCAGAAGAAATAATTTAAATACCTACTTCAATGTCTCTGCAAGAAAAAAGCTCTGCTGTACATCATCGTGGTGTGGCAGGGTACTATAGACATCCCTTATTCCAGAAAATCCAGCATCTACTCGGCAGTACTGCTCCAGAGCCTGTACAAATATAAAACAGAAAACAGAGGCTAAACTTAGCCTGTTAGGCATTAATTAGAAGAGTTTAAGCGTAATCATTCAACACACACAGGAGGAAATTCCACATACTGAAGGCAAATGCTGATTTACCAGAGTTTCCATCAGCATAAATGCAAGAATTTCTTTGTCAGAATTTGGCAGAAAATGGACAAAAATGTCAAAAAATGGCAAAAGTGCTGATTATTTAGTTGGCATCTTTCTACCTAGGTGATATATTGGATACACAGTTTTCAAATTTTGTGACTTCATGTAATTTTCATTTTATTGTGAAATTAAATAGCTTTCATTTTTTGACGTCTTATCACACATAGTTCATGTCACCAAGTTGCATTTTAAACTTGCATGAAAATAACACACTAACATCTGTAAAGAAATGAATGACACCAATGAATATGTGGTACCTGTAGCACAGCAACATTTGTTTTAGTTTATTGTCATGGACAGACATACTAAGGATATAAATGCCATGATAAAAGGTTTTTTAGCTGCAGCAGTGCAATACATCATAAGATGAGGATAAAAATAAGGTAACAAATTTAAATTAACACAAATTATACATAATGAACATACACATGTACAATAACAAAGTAAACATAGTGCAAAATTGAAAGAAAAACGTAGTCCAAGGTAGTTTTAAGGTTTTTCAGGTTGGTTCAAGAACCTGATGGCAGTGGGGATGAAACGGTTGTTGAGATGTAGGTTATCAGGCTCCTGAACCTCCTGCCTAATGGCAACATCAAAAAAAGGGCATGGTCCAGATGGTGGTGGTGATGCAGAGTGGGCGGGGAGTGAGGAGATGATGGTAAAGCTGTCAGTGGTCCGTATGCAAACTAAAGAACCCAAACATGTCTTATCAGAAAATTCCCTAGATTAGAAGGGAGTGAAAAGAAACCAGTTAAGAGACACTAGTTATGACTGGATAGTTAAGGAGTGAACCAGCCAAGCTCCTAATATGATTATGTTTCTAATGAACCAAAAACAAAAATATCACATAGAATGTGCTATATAAAAAAGTTAAAATAGTCTTTACATACCTGTACTGCCTCCCAGCCCCATTCTCTATACCTGGGGTCATGGGTAAATCTCCACATATGCATGTAGGTTTCAATCACTTCAGGGCGCAGGATGTAATACTTATCATTCATTCTTGTAGCAACGGCATCTGCACCTCCATCGAAACGAAATGCTTCAGGACCAAGTTTAGTTGCTAAAAACGGTAAGAAATTGTACATTCAAAGAACTAATAACATTCAAATAATATCTCTTAAACGAATGCATCACTTAATTGTAGAATTAGAATTCCCGATCCGCCTGGACTTCTTGCTCCAGTCTCATCCTCTCTGGACACATTCATTCTTAACTAACGACATGACACTGCTATCTCAGTTTTTCACTGAACTTACTCAAAAAGACCTTCTACTGAACCTGTAATACTTGATGCACTAAGAACCAATCCCACCTTTGTCAAAAATTTGTTGACAAGGTTTGTGAAGTCATTGTATGGCAAAATGACTCCTACCATCTGAGGCGATAAACTCCAGCTCCCTGACCCTCTTCGTACTACTTCCAGATCACAGCCCCACTCCTGAACATTGGGTCATTGTCTCCAGGACAGTACTAACCTCTTTCCTCCAACAGTCTCCACTGTCATTGTCCTTTAATACTCACAGTCACTTTTACATCCTTCCCAAAACCCTCAAACAGGGCATGTTGTTTCAAGCTATTTCTGCCTTATCAGGAATATGAGAACATGATTTCAACTGCAGCACAGCGCTACAGCTGGAAGAGCTGCTGTTTCCCAGTTCCAATGATCCAGGTTCACAGTGCTATAGAGAACTTCGAAGCTGCATTCTCTACCTGTGATTGCAATAGTTTCCCCCTAGGTGATATACATTTCCCTCACATCCCAAATGTATTCAAGTTGATAGATTAACTGGTCCCTGTGAAGCGACCTTTATTGTGTAGGGGTGTAGGTGGTAGAAACTGGGGGGGATCTGATGGGGATGTGGAGAAGTAAAATTATCAGTACAGCATTAGTGTAAATGGGTGCACGATTATTAGCATGGACTGGATGGGCTGAAGGGACAGCTTTAGTACTACATGACCCTTGATTTGAAGAGAAATTGAATGTTTACATTCAATTGAATTTCTGTTCCATTCATTATAAGAACATTGAAAACAGGAACAGGAATTGGCTCCACAAGCCAGCCTATAAGATCATGGTTGATTTAATCTTGGCCACTTTCCACCTCTCTGTCTACATCCCACAACTTTCTCAGGTACTGAATTTCAAAGGTTCAGAATTCTCAGTGAGAAATAAAAAAGCAATTCTCCTCATCTCAATTCTGGTGACTATTTATTCCAACATCTATTCTACACATACCCATGAGTCTCTACTTTCTGCGAAGGCTGAGAGAAGTCCATCTCCCAACCCCCATCCTCACCACACTCTACAGAGGATGCATCGAGAGCATTCTGAGCAGCTGCATCACTGCCTGGTTTGGGAATTACACCGCCTCGGATCGCGATACCCTGCAGCAGATAGTGAGGT